>NC_132993.1:66785000-67410000 GCF_048564905.1 Vicugna pacos | reverse complement strand
CTGCTGTTTGCACATCATCCTAGAAAAAAGAATGGAACTGCCTTTTAAAATAGCCATATAATCTTCATCTGACATTCTTGAATTATGCTAAATAAATTAGTAATGAAAAAAATACCCTGGAATGTCCAAGTAGGAACACAAATCACCTAACCAAGGTAACAACCAAGTATCTTCAAAAAATTTAAATATTCATAATATTCATTATCTTCTCATGCAACTTACTGCTGTTCTTTTTCTTTTTTTTTTTTCTTTCCATTTGGAAAATTTATAAACTGTATTTTCTGAAAGATGAGATATATATTTAGAACCAGGGTTTTTGCAAAGAAGCTAGCTTCTTTACAACTTTCCTTTGGGAAAGAAAGAAACTGAAAGAGTATTGCTGTAATATATTAAAATGCTGTTTCGTGATGGCAGATGTTTTTAAGACACAGGAAGAAACTTCTTTAGAATTCTGAAGGCAAGATTAAATTGAACAGAATTCAGATTGGCCTTTGAAACCCAAGCTTTTTATTCTCAGACTGTAGCCAAGGTAGTCTATAACGGTTTCACAAAAGTAATTTTTCTTAAAATGAAAAAGCAAAATCTTTTGCACCTGCCTATATACAGCTCAGCTCTGCTCTAGTCTAGACCTAATTCACTTAGACTCTTCAAACCAGTTCTCTCAGCCTAGACTCTTAAATGGGTAGAGTAAAAATGAAGATTAATAGAGCAACATTCTAATAATCTTAATTTTAATAAAATTATTATTTGTATATCTCCTTAGGAAGAGCTTTCTTACACTTTACCTATTTGGAATAGATGTTCTGTTCTAAATGGCCTCTGTGAGAGTCACAAGAATGGTCTCCTTTGACCACTTATGGGCAAATGACTCCTTTAGTCTTTGCTAGTTTGTAAGTACAGAATTTCATGGCCCTTTGGGAGAATGCTCTGTATAACACAAACTACCCCACACATGTGACTGTGCATATATTGAGGAGTAGTACTGCTGACACTTGCGGTATATGCTGTGCAGAGAACGTGGTATCATTCATGGCATTCCATAGTGAGCTGTCTCTACAGGAACAGTGCTGTTGTTCAAAGAAAACGTATACCTAATCAGATATTTCTCCTAATAATATTAATATTAAAACATTTTAATACTGTAAGTGATTTAAAAGGTAGAACGAACACACACACACACACACACACACAGGAAGAACTGACTTCAGACTCACTGGTTCAGAAAACAAAGTAATTACAGGTATTTAGCCACCTCATATAGTCAACAACTAGTTAAGCATCTAACTCTTGTGCTCAGTATGAAAAAAAAAAGGCAGAGTTTCACATTAATTTAGATTCTGTAAACAAAACATTGCTTAGACCAAAATAAAATGTGCCTCAGTATTTTTTAAATTAGGCTAATTGTATTTACTTTAGTTTTTTAAATCAAAGTACACTAAACTGCATCTGTTTTAAGTGCATGAACTAGTGTGTTTGGACAGATAAGTAAGTACATGGAAACAAAGCCACATTCATGATACAGAATATTTCCATTGGCCTCGAAAGTGTTTCTTCACCATTTAGCAGTCTGTCCCTTCCTCTGCTCCCAGATCCAAACAACCATTGGTCTGCCTTCTATCACTATAGATTAGGTTGCATCTTCTAGAATTTTATATAAATGAAATTGTACAGTAAATATATTTTATATTTGCTCTTAAAAAGAATAATTTTGAGACTTACCCATGGTGGTATATGTATTGGTAGCTTGTTGACTTTTTAATTGCTAGGTAGTATTTTATTGACTGAATGTACCATAATGTTTTTAGTTCATTTTCCTGTTGATGAAGATTTAGGTTATGTCTAGTTTGGGGCTACTATGAATAAAGCTTCTTATATACATTCACAAATAAATATTTTTGTGCATGTATGCTTTTATTTCTTCTAAGTAGATGTCTTACAGTGGAATTGCTGGGGCATATGGTTGGTGTATGTTTAAGTTTATAAGAAGCTACAAAAACTGAGTTTATTGTATATCTCAAAATCAAATTTTGTAGCCCCTCTAACATTCCTCTTCTTAATAATTGCTTCGTTTTTTATAGGTTTCTGAAAAATAACAGAAATAGCTTCTTTATATATTTTAGAAGCATGTTAGGATCTTTTTTGGAATTCTGTTGAGTCTATAGATCAATTTGCTGAGAATTGTTAGCTTAAGATAGTAATTCTCCAATCCATGAACATGGCATTCTCAACATTATCTAGTCTTCTTTAATATCAGAAATGATAACTAGCTTTATTGTAAAGATTTTGCATTTTTATTAAATTAACTCCCCAAATCTTATTCTTTATGCTATTATAAAAGAAATCCTTGTTTGTTATATGCTTTTTATATGTTGTCAGATTCAGTTTGCTGGTATGTTTGTTTAGTATTTGAGGTCCTACATTCATAACCAATCTTGACCCATCATTCTACTTTTTTGTAACATCTTTGTAGGTTTGACATCAGGGTAAATCTGGCTTCATTTGAAAGAGTTTGTGAGTAATTGATATTATTTTTTCTTTGAATGTTTTGTAGAATTAATTAGTAAAAAATATCTGTTGATGGTACTTTTTTCTGGGAAAATTTTTGAGTAAAATTTCATAATTTTAAATAGACATAAAGCTTTTTATATTTTTCATTTATTTGTGTCAATTTTGTTACTTTGTAGATTTCAGTTAAGTTGTCCCTTCCATCACTGTGTTTCTATTTGGACATAAAATTGTTCATAGCATCATATTATTCTTTTAATAGTTATGGCATCTGTAGTGATAACCTTCTTTACTTTTTCATCTTAGTAATTTGTACTTTCTTTTGTGTTAGCTCTACCTAGAGTTTTATCAAATTCTTTGATCTTTTTAATAACAAGGGGTGGCTTTATTAATTTTCTATCTTGCCTTTGTTCTACTGGTAGCATCTTAGGATTTTCTGTGTATAGTATCATGTCATCTCCAAACAGTGCCAGTTTTACTTCTTCCTTTCAATTCGTATTCCTGTTATTTCTTTTCCTGGTCTGAGCGCTGTAAGTAGGACTTCCAAGACTGTGTTGAATAAAAGTGATGAGAGTGGGCATCCTTGTCTTGTTCATGATCTTAGAGGGAATGCTTTCAGCTTTTCAGTGTTGAATATGTTGTTAGCAATGGGATTGTCATATATGGCTTTTGTTACCTTGAGGTATGTTCCCTCTTTGCCCACTTTTTGGAGCGTTTTTATCACAAATGAATGTTGAATTTTGTCAAAAGCTTTTTTTTTTTTTGCATCTATCGAGATGATCATATGGTTTTTATGCTTCAGTTTTTTAATGTGGTGTATGTATCACATTGATTGATTTGTGGATATTGAAAAATCCTTGTATCCCAGGGATAGATCCCATTTGATCATGGTATATGACCCACGTATTGCTGGATTTAGTTTGTTGATACTTTGTTGAGAAAACTTGCATCTATATTTATCAGTGATATTTGCATGTAATGATTTCTTGTGGTGTCTTTGCTTTTTGTATCAGGGTGATGCTGGCCTCAAAGAATGATTTTGGAAGTGTTCCTTCCTCCTCTGTAATTTCTTAGAATGGTTTGAGAAGCAAAGGTGTTAACTCTTTTCTAATTGTTTGGTAGAATTCACCTGTGGAACCATCTGGTCCTGGATTTTTTTTTCTTTTTTTTTCTTTTTTTTTTGGTTGGGAGTTTTTTTTTTTATACTGATTCCATTTTATTATTGGTAATTGATCTGTTCATGTTCTATATTTCTTCCTGATTCAGTCTTGGAAGATTGTACATTTCAAGGAATGTAGGAACTTGTCCATTTCTTCTAGTTGCTTGTCTGGGACCCTTTTGATCTCCATCAAATCCGAACAAAAGCCTTGCTGGATTGATTATTCTTAGCTGCATGTTTTCCCCTTTCATCACTTTAAATATCATGCCACTACTCCCTTCTGGTCTGCAGAGATAACTTTTGCTGAAAAGTTATCTAATAGCCTTTTGAATTCCTTTATACATAGCGGATTGTTTACCCCTGCTGCTTTTAATATTCTTTCGTCTTTAATTTTTGCCATTTTAATTACAATATGTCTTGGTGTGTTCCTCTTTGGGTTAATCCTGTGTGGGACTTTGTGCTTCCTGGACGTGGACGTCTTTTTCCTTTTCCAGGTTAGGAAATGTCTTCAGTTATATTCTCAGCCCCCCTCTCTCTCTCTTTTCCTTCTGAGACTTCTATAATGCAAATATTAATGTGCTTCTTGTTGTCCCAGAGGTCTCTTAAAAGTCCTTGTTTCTTTTCATTCTTTCGTCTTTTTCTTTCTTTCTTTTTTTTTTCTGTTCAGCATCAGTGATTTCTACTGCTCTGGGTTACAGCTTACTGATCCATTCCTCTGTATCATTTAGTCTGTTGTTGATTCGTTCTAGTGTATTTTTCATTTCAGTTACTGTATTTTCATCTGTGTTTGGTTGTTCTTTATATTTTCTCTTTGTTAAAAACTTCTTATTTTGTGCATTAGTTCTTCTCCTGAGTTCTTTGATCATCTTTACAGTCACTACCCTGAACTCTTTTTCAGGTATACTGTCCATCTCTACTTCCTTTAGTTCTTCCTCTGGGGTTTTATCTTGTTCCTTCATTTGGAACCTTATTCCTTTGTTGACTAATTTTGCCTAACTTACTGTTTTTGTGTATCAAGTAGGTTGATGATGTTTTCCAGTCTTAAAGAAGTGACCTTTTTTAGGATACATCCTGTGCATCCCAGCAGTGCACTCCCCTCTTGTCACCAGAGCTATATGCTCTGGAGGCTCTCCATATGAGGGCTGTGTGGGTCTTTCTATTGTGGCAGGTTGACTGCATGGGCAGTCTGGTAGGCTCGTTTGGACCCTAGCTCCATTTGTTTTTTAGGTTCTGTCTTGTGCGGGGGCTGCAAGCACTGGTTGCCAAGACCAGGTAATGAGGTGGCTGGCTGCAGAACCCAGGGGGCAGGGGGCTTAGGGCTCGTGCTGATTTACTGGTAGGCAGAGTCAGAGTCCAGGAGACCTGGGGGTTGTTGCCTGCTGATTGGTAGATGAAGTCAAGTCTGGGGACTAGTGTCAGCCAGATCCTGGGGTCTCACAGCAGGTGTCAGATCACTGGTGGGTAGGGCCAATTCCTGGCACTGTTGGCTACAGGGCCCAGGGTATCTTGAAGCTTGTGTTGGCCTGTTAGTGGACAGAGTCTCATCCCAGTAGGTTCCAAAGCAGGATCTTGCCTGCTAGTGAGTAGGCCAAGTCCACAGATTACAAGACTGTTCTTCCTTGTGGCTGGTGCCTGCCCCCAGGGGTAGAGGTTGCTTGCTAGTTTAGAGCAGGCTTGCTAGTGGGCAGTCCAGGGCCCCAGGTATTCTGTGGATGGTGCCTCCCTACTCGTAGATGGAGCTAAGTTGAAGGGTCTCTGGCTGGAGGGCCCTGGGGGTCTCCAGTCTAGTGTGTGTGCACTGGTGCATAGAGCCAGGTCCTGGGCCCTCTGATGGGCCGAGTTGTGTCCAGAGGCGGCTGTGGGCTCAGGAGGGTCTATTGATGGGTGGGGCTTTGTCCATGCCCATTGAGTTGCTTGGCCTGAGGCATCCCAGCGCTGGTGGTCAGGACTGTGGATCATGGCAGGGCCAGGTCCTGGGGCTAATAAGCTAGACGGAAGATTCCAAAATGGTGTTTACCAGTGCCAGTGTCCACGTGGTAGACGGAGCTCCCCAAAACGGTTGCCACCAGTGTTTATGGCCCCAGGGCAAGCTATAGTTGCCCTCTTGCTTTCTGGGAGTCTCTCTAGATTAGCAGGTAGGTCTGACCCAGGCTCCTATCAAACAACTTCTTCTGGCCTGAGTTCTGAAACACGTGATATTTTGTGTACACCCTTTAAAAGTGAAGTCTCTATTTCTCCAGCCCTCTGGGACTCTCATACAAAGTCCCAGTGGCTTTCAAAGCCAGTGCTGTGGGGGCTCATCATCCTGGAGAGGACCCCTGGGCTGGGATGCCTGACATGGGGCTCAGACCTCTCATTCATTTGGGAGAGCCTCTGCAGTTGTAATTATTCTGTTTGTGGATTGCCCACCCTCAGGGTATGGGACATGATATATCACAACTCTGCCCCTCCTACCCACCTCGTTGTGGTTCCTTCTTTATATCTTTAGTTGCAGACCTTTTTTTATAGGTTCCAATCTTTAAAAGCATTAGATTTAGATCTACTATGTTATTTTCTGGCTTTCCCCTCTGTTGTTATTATAATTTCTTTGTTCCTCTTTCTTTCCTTCTTTTGGATTATTTAAATCATTTTGAATCCCAGCTTGAGTTATCTTGTAGATGTTTAGTTATACACCTTTTCATTTGTTTTTTTAGTTGTTGCTCTGGGCATTACAATCTGTATTAACATTTTAAAGCACACACAGTCATAAATCCCTAGTTATTCTTGTGTCAGTAATCTAGATTTTTTTCTGGTTATTATGAATTTTATATTGTACAGATCCTCTTATATTCTAAATGGGTTGAACTCTAACTTCCAGCTCTCTTCTAGGCAGCATCCCAAATCTCAGTCAAATTCATTTGCCTCTGAGTACACTAGTTTGAGTATACCCCACACATACATGGTTCAGAAGGCAGGAAGAAATGTTAGTAGCCATTAAACATGGATCTTGGGGCTCCCCTCTTTGGCCTTGTTCATTTCAAGCATTCCCAAACCCATCACTTGGTGGTGATTGTGGCCACCATAAACTTTTCTCCAATTCTTCATGCCAGAAGCTTAGTGGAATTTCTGTCATAGCTTCTGCCACCCACACCATCATGAATCTTGATTTACCTTCATTTTAAGTAGACACAAATGGATAACTGAACACAAGCTGGTCTTTTCCAAGTTTTAACTCCCTTCCAAAATCTGCATGTTTTTGTTCAGTCTCTAGAAACTTGATGTTGTTAATTTGGCATGTTATCCAGTGTTCATTATTTTATCTGAGGAAAGGGCTTCTGTTAGGAGCTAATTCTGATATGACTTTCTGAAACATGCAAAGCTTTTTTGTCTCTGTAATGTCTCACACTCTGGGCTTGACTGTTTCCTCATGGTCCTTTATTCCTCTGTCCCTTGTATCTTTTTAAACATGGATGTTTATTTTAAAATTTTGCTGGTTTTAGTTTAAATACTTCGTGATGAGAATAATTTTATGTACTTCTTACTGCATCATATGGAAAATAATTTCAGGTGTCTCTCTATAAGTGATGCTGTGATGATTAAGGTAGTCACTGCCAGCTCCCTCCCTTGTAAACACAAAAATTTCCCTTGGCAAAACATAAGTAATCTGTTGTGTTAAATCTTGGCACTGTGCAAATATTCTGTTTTCCCCAACGTCTTTTGAAAATCTTTGCCTGAGTCAGTATATTTGGGGTGATAAAATGGTAGCTTTCCTAATTCTATGAATTCTTCATTTACTAGTTGACGTAAAGAGACAGTTTTTTAAAATTATAACGTGAGACTTAGTTTTTAACTAACTACTATGGTGTGTGTGTGTATGTGTGTATCTGTGTATGTATGTGTGTATGTGTGTATGTGAAAGATCTACTCTAGAGACCATCAAGGCAGCAGGTGAGGAGGTAGTCCCAGGACACATCGGCAAGGGCACTGTGGAGCAGATATGAGGAGTCTTACACTTTAAGCTCAGCACTGAGACCAGAACATGAAAGCAGATTCTAAGGGTATAAAACCAACCTGGAAATTTGAATGAGACCACTTGCCAGTTATTCATATTTTAGACACTAATTTGCATTCTGTATATCTAAGCCTGAAATTGTAATTTAAAAAGTCAGCCATTTTAAGAGTTTGAAAATTGTGACTTGGCCATACCAAATAAATCCTTGGACTGTTATGGTAAGTATATGTCTAAACATCCTGTGTCTTTTTATTAAGAAGCAGATATTTACAGACACTGCTGAACAAAAGGAAAAAGAAGGAAGATTGCAGGAGAGAAAATATACTCTGATGGACCTTTAAGAATACCAAGAAAAACAAAGTAAATTAGTATGATAAATTTAGATAACTTTATAAATAAGGTGTTTAACCGCTGCGTGTGGAGGTATGCTTAGAACTTCTTGGTAATGGAGGACACTTTGGAAGTCAGCTGTATTCTCAGTGCATGTGATATTTGATGGAGGCACTGAGTTGCAACTGACTAAAAATGTCCCAGTAGACACTCTGTTCCCTGGGGGCAGCCTGTCTCATCATTAGATAATCCTATTTTCTTGCATACAGATAGAACATACATAACTCTGTAGCATTAACATACTTACCCAGTTTCAAACAAACACATATTGAGCACCTACTAAATAGCAGTGTGTGATTCAAGTACTAGGCACCACACATTATAAGAACAATTGCTATAATATGACTTTATATGATATAGTATGCTTTAAATATTTGAATTGATCTGAGAAGACTTCAATACACACAGAAACTAAAGATGCCATGGAAAATAGTGTAGGCTCGTTTAGTTTTCAAGAAAAAAATAAAATATATACATTTACTAATGATTATAATTATGTTCATCATAATATGGGAACTTCAGTGGAACTGATTTTATGGGAACTGCTATTCATAACCATTTATGTTAAATTATTTTGATTTTCATAATTTGGGAATTAGTAGAAAGAATGAATTCCCTTTTATCCTGGTTTCTTCTGTCTACCAGTTAAAAGTGAAATTAAGGTTCTAATAGGATATTTACATTATTAAAACCAAATATATACTTCTGTTCAGTGAATATCAATATATAAAAATAAAACAGCATTGCCGGGCGTCAGTAGGGACTCCGGTTATTAGCACGCCTGCCTCTGCACCAGTGCTGGGTGCCGGCCGGCTGCGCGTGCCGCTCCACTGCCTAATGACCTCCCACTGCATTTCATCTGAATGTTGTTCTGACAGCTTTAATCAGCCGTAAAAATGGTCCCATACAAAAACCTTCAGATAGTTTGCCTAAGTATTCAATATTGTCATAAATATTAAGCTTTGTGTTTAATGTTCACTCTTCCCCTACCTCAACCCCAATTATGCTTTTCAAATAAAATTGAGCTACACAGTAAAAAGCTCAATAGAATATGATTAATTAACATCCATTTCCCCCAACAGTGGGATCCTCCTCTTCAGCAAGGGAAAGCACGTGGGAAATATCCCTGCTGAACAAATTAGGCCAGGAAATCTCTCTCACTGAGTAAAAAGGGATATAAATTCATCACTCAGTATTCAAATGGAAAATATACTGTTGGTATATTGCCTACCCCAGTTGAAATACTTACACAAAAGCAACAGTAATAAAAGATCAGGCAGGAATTCCATTATGCTTCATTTCCATGAAGTCAGGCAGTTAAGTGTACCTGACAAAGGTATAGTTGTGTGGGCTCTATCTCCACACACCAGGTGGCTAACTGTCATGAGCAGCTTAAAGAAACCTGACACTGCGAAACCACTATGCCCCCATAAAGAGCTCTGGGATCCTTTATTTTCACAATTGAATGTTGAGAGAGAGCTTCGTTCATGAGTAGCATCACACACCAGGAACACTGTCCCACTCGCAGCTCTGCAGAGAATAGCATGCTGAAAGTCTGCTTTCTGCTGAGAGCTATGTTCATCTTTGGTGCTGGGGTTGCAGGCAGACAAGCAGAGGCATCCGGAGCCGGGATGTGTTCAGAGTGAGACCCCGCAGGCAGACCTGAAACAGAAGCAAGGACAGTTAATGCTTCAGTGATGTGGGGGAGGACAACAGCCACATATCTATTTCTACCAGGCTGGGGCTTCCACAAACAGATGAATGAGCTTCAGGAAACGTAAACCACTCGTCATCCTTCTGTCCCAGGCCCTGAACACAATGCCTGGCTCAACTGAACACAGTGCCTGGCTCAATACATTTCTTATTCTTATTGAGACTTCCCATCACCACCAGTACCTAAATTATTTTAAAAGATGTCCATAATATCTGAGTTACTTTTGGATATATGTAGAAAGTGGCCTTACATTTCTTTTATGTTAATTTGTGTGCTTAATATAGAGCATTTCACTTTACTTGACGGTAAGAGTTCCTGCAAGGCTATGAAAAAAGAAATTCATAATAGCTGAACTAGAGCTTTCACTAAATCAGTGATGGAAAGGCTGACAAAAAAAAATGCGGGGCTACTGTCGTGACAGAGATTTCAATGATGAGTGGTCACTAAATCAGGGGCTGTTTTTTCAACTCTCAACTTATTTTATCAGTAACAAATAGTCCAGTTTATCAGTTTATATCTAACATTTTGTCAGCTACCTAAATGTGAATAAAAGTGAAAGATGGAAGTTAAGTAATTCGTGTTATTCATTTGTTTTCAACAGTGTTCATAACGCTGTTTACAATAGCCAAGTTAAGAAAGTAACCTCAGTGTCAGTCAACAGATGATTGAATAAAGAAATTGTGGTGTGTGTATGTATATACACACACATACACACACACACACACAGGAATACTACTCAGTCACTAAAAATGCCATTTGCAACAACGTAGATAGACCTGGAGATTGTCATTCTAAGTTAAGTAAGCCAGAAGGAGAAAGTCTCATACCATATGATATCACCTATATATGGGCTTTTTAAAGAAATGACACAAATGAACTTATTTACAAAACAGAAATAGACTCACAGACATAGAAAACAGACTTATGGTTACCCCAGGGGGTGGAGGAATAAATTGAGAGTTCAGGATTTGCAGATACTAACTACTATATGTAAAATCAACAACAAGTCCCTACTGCAGAGCACAGGGAACTATACAATACCTTGTAACAGCCTATAATGAAAAAGAGTATGAGAAGGAATATATATATATGTGTGTGTGTGTGTGTGTGTATGTCTATGTATATATGTATATGTATGTATAACTGAATCACTATGCTGTACACCAGAAATTACACATTGTAAACTGACTATATTTCAATTAAAAAATAAAGGCTATCAAATGTTTATTAAATAAATTATGATATACTCATATGATGGAATAGCTTATGGTTATGCAGACATTTAAAAGCATGTGACATGAAGAAATGTTTGTAGTGTAATGTTTAAAGTAAAAAGCAGTTTAAAGAATGACATACAATTTGACACGAAAAATGTTGGTAGAGTATACATTTACTAGATCAGTGGATGTAAAGCAAGTACTCAGTGCAATCACATAAAATATGGACTGTAGATCTTGGATGTTGTCATCCTGTATTTTTTGTTTGGTAAACAGCATTTTTCCTTTAAAAATATGTCCTGAATATGACCTCATGTCACTAAGTGTCTTGCAGAAACATTAACAGCTGTCCATTATATTGATATACCTAATTTTATATAATCAGGCAACTACATAGAAGTTATATGGAACATTCAAAGAGTTAAAATGACACTTTCGGGGGGAAAAAAGGAGCAAACCATACCAGGCTGATAATAAAGCTGTGACAAACAACACAATAACTGAACGTTTATCTAGGTTCAGATTTTTGTTTCCTATTCTGGATTATGAGTCGTTAGAAATTTCCTATTTTGATCAGGTTGCTTGGAATGACTTCTCTCAGTGTGGGTTACAAATTTCTAAATAACACTCCCATTTATGTATCGTTACAATGTTCAGTTCCCTATTAACCTAGAATAACTTAAAGCAAAAGCAATTCAAGCACTGCTATTTTGTACCACCAAAAAAAATACCACATTTCATACTATACAGAAAGCTTTACCTTAGTTCTCTAATTCATCATCTTTTACTGAATATGAGAGAATGTTAAAAGGAAGAACTGACCCCTACTTTACTCTTTACCTTCAGCCACTTTATTAATATTAACATAAGGCCAGTAGTAACTGTTACATTTTTTTCATTATTTACAAAAAAAATTAAATAGATGGTAAATGTTTATAATAGTGTTCTCTATTTGATTCAAACCACAGTTTTTATTGGATAAACTTTTCCAGTAATTTTGGCTTATTTTATTTTTCTATGAATTGATTTTCTTAAAGATTCTCTTAAATATTTGGGTATTAGATGAGCTTATACCTTCAATAGTAATGTTTTTATCTTTGCTTTCTCATCAGTAGACCTCAAGATGCATCAGCTATTTCTGACATTTGTCATTTCTACTAGTCCCACATTTAAGACTAGATTTATTCAATTTATTTACTTACTTATTTATTTTAATTGAAGTACAGTTACAGTGTGTCATTTTCTAGTGTACAGCATAATGTCCTAGTCATGTATATCCACATATATATTCGTTTTCATATTCTTTTTCATTAAAGTTTATATTCAGTTTATTTTCAGTTGGCATCCCAACACTTGTGAATCTTTGGTATTCTTTGGCCTTCAAGCCCCAGTATGCAGTCATGAAAACTGGAAGAAGAATCTTGGGAGAAGTGGCAGTAGTCCCTCGCTGCTTATCTGTCTTGGATCAGTGAATCCGTGTGAAAGCACTGATGAACTAAGTTATCATGGTGCTGTTCTCGAGAGACTAATTTCTAATGGTGTTCTTTTGAAAGGAATGCAAAATAACTAAATTTAAATTTGAGTGCCAACTAAAAATAAATTGAATGTCTTGTGTCTCAGCACTTAACAGCTCCCTAATGGGCTTTAAACCACTATCCACTATTACTGAGGGATGACTTCCAATTTATAAGCCCGACACTTTTGTCATTTAAAAAACCTGTACTGTAAAAATACTGTGATGTTGCATTAAACTGAAACATTATTGTGGGAATAGAAAACCTTTTTTTTTTTTTTTGCCTTCAGAGTTATCTCTAGTCTCAATCCTGACTGTTTAGCTAAAACCAAAGACCACTCTCTTGATCATTGTGGATGGTTTTTTTCATCCTAAAATCCAGACATCAACCCGCACACAGAGAGAACACTATACCTAGGGACATCGTAGAACACTGCTGAAAACCAAGCACAAAGAGAAACTTTAAAATCAACTAAGAAAAGGAGACATTTTAAAACAGAGTAATAAAACAGGCAGTTAAATTCCCAACTAAACTGGAGGCTAGAAGGTAATAGAGTTGATAATTTCTGCCAACATTGAACTTTATATGCAGTGAAAATATCCTTCAAAAATAAAGATCAAAAATTCATACAATGAAAAAAAATTAATTTATCATCAGCATGACTACACTAAAGATAATACTTAATGAAAGGCTTTCATTAAGCAAAAGAAAAGTGATCCTAGATAGAAGTATAGAAATTCAGGAAGAAACAGAGCAACAATGGCTAAACATAGATGAATACAATTACATACAGAATGCTAACAATCAACCTTGTGGGGTTTAAAATGTATTGGAAATTAATACACATGGTATACATATAATAATAAAAGTTTCAAAACTCAGTAGTGTTTCAAAAAGGTGGGAGGAAAGTATAAATGTAGTGAGTGTTTCAGCTTCTTTATCTAGAAAATATAAGAATTTTCATTCGTATTACATGCATGTTTATTCTATAGAGGAACCACTAAAAAATAATAGCAGAATGTATTACTAAGTTAGTAGAGTAACTTCTAGTAAAATGGAAAAATAGTACATCAAAATGAAGCCAAGAAAAGGTGTTAATATATATTAAAAAGACAAATGAGAAATAGTAAGATGATAGATTTATTATTAACTAAATCAATAATCACTTTAAATTTAAGCTGACCTTGTTATTAACTTATTAAAAATATTTATCAGATGCCTGTTAATGTAAGTTATTCTGCTGGATGATTGCCTCCTGAAGATAGTCGATTCTTCAGATAAGCTATGTCATAGGCATTGTACTAGTTTTAATAATCTAAAGAGATCTCATTATGCACATAGGTGTGTTTTTTCTATTTCAATCAGACATATTGAAAGATTTAACAAAAATAAATGAAAGTAGATTTTTACATAACCTGGCATAAATGACACTGTCCCTGCCTAAAATTATATTTTACTTCCATCCTTCCCTCTCTCAAAATGTTCTGAGGGCTTTATTCTCTCTAAAGTTCATTCACATGTGCTCCAATTCTCAACTCTAACAAGGTATATCTAGCAGATTTCTTCTTTTTCTATATTTTAAAGTTATTAAATATCTTTCTGTGGAAAACAGTATCAATGCTCAGGACCCACCTCAAACCAACTAAATCAAAATCTCCAGTGCAAGACTAAAGCTTTGACTTTTTTAATGCTTACCAGCTAAGTGGCATAAGGGAGCGTACAGTAATGTTGGAAATGTATGTTTTCAACAGGATAATGATTTCATGGGTCAACACTTTTGTAAATATTTACTGAGCTGTATACTCCAGTGGATATTCACTTTATGCAAGTTACAATGCAATAGAACTTTTAAAAAAAATCAAATCTTCCCCAAATGATTCTAATGCGCAGCTTTACTTAGAACTACTAAAGTAAAGAGGAAAAAAATACAGTCAAAAAAGATTTGGGTGGTTAATATAGATAAGAATGGGAAAAAAACATTCTATTATATAGCATTAGTAGAATTAGGAAGTTATTAAATATGGAGTTATAAAGAAAAAGGAAACATGTCAGGTAATTAAGAATTAACAGATTGGAATAAGAAACTGGGATGGAAGATACAACTGGTGCTTAGGAACTTGGATAGAGGTGGCTGCACCTGAAGTAAGATAAAAAGTTTAGTTCCCAGTGAGTTTCAGAGATCATAAAAATGCACAAGTACATATGCCCTGAAGATAGTGGAGAGTTAAGAATGGCATTTGAGAATCAGCAGTTAAGTTTGAAGATAAAGATTTGGAAGTTTTCAAGTTTCAATTGGATAATTTCTCCCAGATTGTTGGTGCAGCAAGAGATTAGCAGATGTTTTAGGACAAAACCCTGGAGTACTACCAAGATCAGTGGTCTGGAAAAGAAGAGGATTTGGTTCCAAAGAGAATATGAGCAACATGAAAAGAGAAGAGAATCAGGAACCTCATGGAGCTAAAAGATAAAAATAGGTTTAGAGGAAGGGACTAACTGTCTGTGTCAAGAGATGTTGACAAATCCAAAATGGAAAAAACTTAGAAAAGGTCACTAAAAAGTGAGTTTTGTGATGTGCAAAAGGAAGAGAACAAATTGCAAAGGATTTTGAAAGAGATTGTAAGATAATGAATCTATTGGATATGGGAAAATCTATTAAAGAAATTAGGTATTATGCGTTTTAGAAAAGAAAAAAGATTAATAAGTGTGGACAGTGGTAAGTTCAGGAAGAGTTGAGACTGGTGGATCCTTACAGAAGTCTTAGAATTATATGCTAACTATGTATTTCATTTAATATGTAACATAGGCAATAGTAATTGCTTAATATATGTTAATGAATAATCATTATGAATGCTGGACATGAATAGAAAAACCTTTTACAAACTTTTTCTATTATTGTATGGGTTTTTCATTTGTGTAGCAGAGAACAGGGGAACCTTTTAATTCAATAAATAGCATTATCAACATTTTTTTACTATGGACAAAAGGTTTTGTTTAGGAAAACAAATTCAAGAACGAACTTTGGGCAGAGTTGCTAATATTTTGCAAATAGAACTTCATTTATTTGTATAAGCTTTCATCAGTAGAAGTACATTGGTTTTTCTTCATAATCCAATTTCTACTTTCTTGTGAGTATTCAGTTCTTTGCATAGAATCATGTTGCTTTGATGAACTGCCTTTGAAACTACAGTCATAAAAGAATTGCAAGTCTCAGTAACTTTCAAGCAAAGACTTGTAAAGTAGCAGAATGTCAGTTAGAACCTTTATCAAAAAAAAAAAAAAGATTTCCTAGCTTTGCCAGTAATGACAAATTAACACTTAAACCCTTCCCTTTCAAAAACTACTGTTGTTAATTTGATTTCTTGAGATTAAGGGGTCATTAAACGTTTCTCAGTGAAGTTTATATAGATCATATCTTGTTTAGCCTACGTCTGTAGTTCAAATGTCCATTGTCCAGAACTTCATAGGTTTTTGGGTCTGTACTATAAAAGGAAACAAGTGTGTATGTGTGTGTGTGTGTGTGTGTTCAAGTCAGTTCAGATTTTTTTTTAAAGTGTTGTCCTTTCTTAACTGATGCAACCCACTAGTCCTGTTTATGCCCTCAATGATGCATTGACATCAAAGAAAAATAAAAGGAGCGATGTCAATTCTCATTTGAAACAGAGTTACATTCCAACTCAATAGTGCACTATGGTCAACCAAGATCTAGTATTCTTAAAATCCTAGATGAAAACACAGATGGAAATTAACTGACTTAACCAAGTTTCTCACAGAAAATTACCACAGCAATATAGTTATTTTTGGTGTTCCGTTTTTTTCTTTGATGGTTGGTTGGTTGGCTTGTTTTTGTTTCCAGCTTCATTGAGGTATAATTGACAAACAACACTGTGTAAATTTAAGATGTACAATGCATTCATTTGATACACTTACATATTGCAAAATGCTTATCAGCATAGTATTAGCTAACATTTCCATCATGTCATGTAATTACCATCTTTCTGTGGTGAAAACATATAAGATCTACTCTCTTAATGACTTTCAAATATGTAATACAGTATTATTTACTATAAGCATCATGCTGTCATTAGATTCTCTAGAACTTACTCATCTTGTAATTGGAAGTTTGAAATCTTTGACAAACATCTCCCTATTTCTTGCAACTGCCAAACTTTGAAAAACCACCATTCTATTCTGTTTCTAGGAGGTTTTTTTTTTTAGGCCCCACATGTAAATGATATAATACAGTGTTTGTCTTTCTCGGATTACCTCACTTAGCATAATGCTTTCAATGTCCACCCATGTATTGGAAATAAGAGGATTTCCTTCTTGCTCATGACTGGATAATATTCCATTATATATATACCACAATTCATTTATCAGTTGACGGACACTTAGATGGTTTCCAAATCTTGGCTATTGTGAATAATGCTGCAGTTAACATGGCATGCACATAGGTTCTTCAAGATCGTAATTTAAATTTTTTCGTATATATTCCCAGAAATGGAATTGTTAGATCATACAATAATTGTATTTTTAATATTGTGAGGAACACCCATACTGTTTTCCATAGTGGCTTTACAAATTTACATTCCCAAAACCAGTGTACAAGGGTTCCCTTTTCTCCACATCATCACTAACAATTATTATGTCTTGTCTTTTTGAAAATAGCCATTCTAACAGATAAGAGTTGATGTTTCCTTGTGGTTTTGATTTGCATTTCTCTGATTAATAATACTGAGCAGAGTCTGTGTACTTGTTGGCCACATACGTCTTCTTTGGAAAAAAGTCTGTTCAGGTCCTCTGCCCATTTTTTAACCAGATTGCTTTGTTCTTATTGAGTTGTATGGGTAATTTATATTTTTTGATATTAACTTCTTATCAGATAGAAGATTTACAAATATTTTCTTCCATTATATAAATTGTCTTTTTATTTTGTTGATTATTTCCTTTGCTGTGCTGAAGCCTTTTAGTTTTATGTTGTCCCATTTATCTATTTTTGCTTTTGTTGCT
The DNA here is from genome assembly GCF_048564905.1 of Vicugna pacos. Taxonomy (NCBI): domain Eukaryota; kingdom Metazoa; phylum Chordata; class Mammalia; order Artiodactyla; family Camelidae; genus Vicugna; species Vicugna pacos. The sequence goes on along the minus strand of NC_132993.1, from coordinate 67,392,503 downwards.
TGTTATTTTGGTGTGACATTCAAAACATCCTTGCCAAGACCTATGTCAAGGAGCATCCTTCTTATGTTTTCTTCTAGGAGTTTTACAGTTTCAGGCTTTATGTTTAAGTTTTTAATCCACTTTGAGTTAGTATTTGTGAGTGGTGTAAGTTAGGATTCCAACTGAATTACTCCACATGTGGTGATCCAGTTTTCTCAACACGATTTATTGATGAGACTCTCTTCCCCCTTTAAGTGTTCTCTGCTCATTTTCATGTATCAGTTGACTGTTTATGCAAGGGATTATTTCTAGGCTCTCAGTTCTGTTCCATTGGTCTGTGTGTCTATTTTTAGGCTAGTACCATACTGCTTTGATTATAATAGCTTTCAGATATTTAAAATCAGGAAATGTGGTGCCTCCAGCTTGGTTCTTTCACAGAATTGCTTTGCCTATTTGGGGTCCTTTTATGTTCCATACCAATTACAGGATTTTTTTTTCTATTTCTGTGAAAAATGCCATGAAATTTTGGTAGGGATTGCACTGAATCTGTAGATGGCTATAGAAATTTTAACAGCACTAATTGTTTTGATCTGTGAACATGCGGTATGTATCCTTTTGCTTCTGTCATCAATTTCTTTCATCAAAGTCTTACAGTTTTTAAAAGTACAGATCTTTCACCTCCTTAAATTTATTCTTAATATTTTATTGTTTTTGATGCTATTGTGAATGGTATTATTTTATTTCTTCATCAGATATCCCATTGTTAGTATGTTGAAGCACAACTGATTTCTGCATGTAGATTTTTTTTTTATTCTGCAGTATTGCTGGATTCTTAAATTAGTTCCGATAGGTTTTGATGGATTCTTTAGGAATTTTTTTTGATTGAAGTATAATTGATGTACAATGTTATATAAGTTAAAGGTGTAGAATAGAGTGATTCACAATTTTTAAAGGCTATAATCCATTTATACTTATTATATAAAATACTGGCTATATTCCCTGTGTTGTACAATGTATCCTTGTAGCTTATTTTATACCTTATAGTTTGTACCTCTTAGTCCCCTAACTCTGTCTTGCCCCTCCCCCTTCTCTCTTCCCGAGGGTCAACTACTAGTTTGTTCTCTTTATCTGTGAGCCTGTTTCAGTTTTGTTACATTCTTTCATTTCATTTTTTTAGATTCCACATATGTCATATATGTGATATCTTGCAGTGTTGTCCTTTCTCTGTGTGACTTATTTCGCTTAGCATAATATCCTTCAGGTCCATCTGTGTTGTTGTAAATGGCAAAATTTAATTATTTTTATGGCTCAGTAGTATTACATTGCATATATTTCCCACATCTGCTTTATCCATTCATTGGTTGATGAACACTTAGATTGCTTGGGAATTCTAAATAATGCTACTATGAACATTAGGGTGCTTATACCTTTTTGAATTAGTGTTTTTTTGTTTTTTTGTGTTTTTCTGGGATACATACCCAGGAGTGAAATTGCTGGGTCATATGGTAGTTCTATTTTTAGTTTTCTGAGAAACCTCCATACTGTTTTCCACAGTGGCTGCACCAATTTACATTCCCACCAACGGTGCATGACGGTTCCCTTTGCTCCACATCCTCACCAACATTTGTTGTGTTCTCTTTGATAATAGTCATTCTGACTTGTATGAGATAATACCAAATTGTGCTTTTGAATTTGCATTTCCCTGGTGATGACTGATATTGAGCATCTTTTCATGTGTCTGTGTGCCAGCTCATTTCCTCTTTGGAAAAATCTCTATATTCAGTTCTTCTGCCCAGTTTTTAGAATCATGTATGAGCTGTTTATATGAGTTGGATATTAACCCCTTATCGGTCATATCATTGGCAAATAGTCTCTCCCAAGTAGTTGGTTGTCTTTTTGTTTTGTCAGTGGTTTTCTTTGTGGTGCTAAAGCTTTTAATTTTAATTAGGTCCCGTTTGTTTGTTTTTGCTTTTATTTTATTTGCTTTAGAAGACAGATCCAAAAAAAAAAAGCTTCCATTTATGTCAGAGTTCAATTTATGTATGCCTATGATTTCCTCTAGGAATTTTATGGTATCTGGGCTTTCATTTAAGTATTTAATCCGTTTTGAGTTTATCTTGTCGTGGTGGTGTTAAAGAATGAAATTAGTGCATTCTCTTCCATGTAGCTATCCAGTTTTCTAGCACCACTTATTGAAGAGCCTTGTCTTTTCTCTGTTGTACATTCTTCCCTCCTCTGTCCCACATTAGAAGGTGTTCAGTTATTTCTTGGCTCCCTATTCTGTTTTAGTTATCTGTGTGTTTGTTTTTGTGCCAATCCTATACTGTTTCATTACTGTAGTTTTGTAGGATAGTCTGAAGTAAGGGCCCATGACTCCTTTGGCTCCATTCTGCTTTCTCAAGATTGTTTACTCAGAAACTTCTGTATATTTATATAAATTTTAAAGTTATTTGTTCTTGTTCTGTGAAAAATGCCATTGATATTTCGATGGGGATTGCACTGAATCTTTAGATCGCCTTGTATAGTATTGTCATTTTAACAGCATTAATGCTTGCGATACAAAAATATGGTGTACCTTTCCATCTGTTTGTGTCATCTTCAGTTTCTTTCATCAGTGTCCTATAGTTTCCTGAGTGCTGACCTTTTCCTGCCATAGGTAGGCTTATTCCTAGGTATTTTATTCCTTTTGATGGGCTGGTAAATGGGATTGTTTCCTTAACTTCTCCTTCTGATAGTTCATTGATAGTGTATAGAAATGAAACATTTCTGGGTATTAATTTTGTATCCTGCAGCTTTACCAAATTCATTGATGAGCTCTAGTAGTTTTTTGGTTTCCTTAGGATTTTTTTATGTATAGTATCATGTCATCTACAAACAGTGATAGTTTTACTTCTTCCTTTCCAGTTTGGATTCCTGTTCTTTTTCTGGTCTGAGTACTATGGCTAGGACTTCCAAAGCTATGTTGAATAAAAATGGTGAGACTGGACATCCTTGTCTTCTTCCTGATCTTAGAGGAAATGCTTTCTCAGCTTTTCACAGTTGAGTATGATTTTATCCATGGGTTTTATATATATAGGTGATTGTATTAAGTTGTTGGTCTCTTAATTTCAAAAGCATTTTAGCAACCCTGCATTTGTACCCTCCTCCCTTGATTACCTTTTTTTAAATCATTTTACATCTGATTGTTTTGTGTATCTTAACTGCTTGTTATGGATATAGATTATTTTACTACTTTTGTCTTTTAACCTCCATTCTGGCTTTGTATGTGGATGATTTTCTACCTTCACTATATGTTTGCCTTTACTAGTAAGGTTTTCCATTTCATAATTTTCTTGTTTCTATTAGTGGCCTTTTCTTTTATTCCTAGAAAATCTTGTTTAACATTTGTTGTATGGCTGGCTTGGTGGTGCTGAAATCTTCTAGCTTTAGCTTGTCTGTTAAGTTTCTGTTCTCTCCTTCAAATCTGAATAAGACCTTTGCTGTGTAGAGTCTTTTTGGTTGTAGCTTTTCCCCTTTCATCACTCTTAATATATTGTGCCACTCCTTTCTGGCCTGTACAGTTTCTGCTGGAAAAAACAGCTCATAGCTTTATCATGTCATCTTCAAAGAGAGAGTTTTGTATCTTCTTTTCTGACTGAATGCCTTTATTTTTTTTCTTGCCTGATTGCTCTTATTGAATAGAAGTGGTGAGAGTAAGCTCCCTTGTCTAATTCCTGATCTTAGAAAAAGTTTTCAACTCTTTATCATTAAGCATAATGTTTGCTATGGATTTGTCATATATGGCCTTTACTGTGTTGATGTATGTTCCTTTTGTACCAAATTTATTTTTGCATTTTCATCATGAAAGGATGCTGTATTTTGTCACATGTTTTATATACATCTATTGAGATGATTATATGATTTTTATCTTTTATTCCGTTAATGTGGTACAGCACATTAAATGATTTGCATTTGTTGAACCATACATAGATCCCAGCAATAATACCCATTTGATCATGGCAGATTATCCTTGTAGTGTGCTATTAAATTAAGTTTGCTAATATTCATCAGGGATATCTGCCTAAAGTTTTCCTGAGGTGTCCTTTTCAGGCTCTGATATCAGGGGTAACACTGGCCTCATAAAATGAATTTGGGAGTATTCTTTCCTCTTCAATTATTAGGAAAAGTTTGAGAAGGATTGCTAATTAATAGCAGTCTTTCTCAAAGTGGTAGAATTCATCAGTGAAACTGTTGCCAAGCTTCGCTTTATTGGGAGGTTTTTTTTTAATTACTGCTTTAATTCTTTGACTTGTTATTGAGCTGTTCAAAGGTTTTCATTACTTCATGAACAGTTTTGTTAGGTTGTATTTTCCTAGGAACTTACTCATTTCTCTAGGTTATCAAATTTGTTGGTATATACTTTTCATAGTAGTTACTTATGATCCTTTGTATCTGTATGATACCAGTTGTAATCCTTCCTCTTTGATTTCTGATTTGAGTCTTTGTTTTCCTTTGTTAGTCTAGCTAAAGTTTATTCAATTTTATCTTACTGAAAAATACAAATCTTCGTTTCACGAATCTTCTGGCCTCTGTTTTGTTTACTTCTGCTCTGACCTGTGTTCTTTCCTTACTTCTGCTAACTTTGAATTATGTTGTCTTTTTTCTGACTCTTTGAGGGATACAGCTAGGTTGAGTTCTTTTTTTCTTAATCTGAATGAAATTCCCTCTTAGTACTGCTTTTGCAGCAGTCACAGGTTTTAGTATTTTGTGTTTTTCTTTTTCTTGTTTCTAGACATATATATTTTTCAATACTCATTTTGATACCTTCTTTGCCCCATGGTTTTAATTTCCACATATCTGTGAATTTTCCAACTTTCTTCCTGTTAGTGATTTCTAGTTTCATCCTACTTTGGTTAGCAAATCTAAGATGGAAATACTACCAAGTATCTTTTCTGGTTTGTTTTTTTTTTTGTAACCTATCGTAGGATCCATCCTGGAGGATGTTGCTGTGCACTTGTGAAGAATGTGCATACATACTGCTGCTGTTGTATGGAAAGTTCTGTATATGTCTGTTTAAACCACATGAGTTCATCACATCTTTATTTAGGTAGAAAAAATTTAAATATATAAAATATAAATAAGAAAATCTAACATTAATCTGGTATCCATTATTCAAATATAATTCCATTTATATTTTTAACATGCCCACTATTTTTTTTATGCATTGGAATTACTTTTCTTAGGTATCTTCATTTGCTCTGTCATCAGAGATACTTCTAATGCTTATCTGTTCACTGACGAATTGTCTGTGTTAGGATGTGCCATAATTTATCTAATTCCTTATTTCTGGACTTTGTCAATTTCTGTATTTTCCTTCCAGAAATAACCCTGGATTCAACTTCCATCTGTAAAAAAGAAAAAAAAAACTCATTTATTTTTCTAGGCAATTCTCCTAAAACTAGAATTATCAGGTCAGTGAATGTAAACATTATTCTCATTTTACATATCACCTTCAGAAATGTTGTATCATTTCCTTTTCTACTTCCCTAAAGAAAGGCCTATTTCACTGTATCATTGCCAAAATAGAGTAATTTCTATAAAACATTTTCATTTTTATTAGCAAAAATACAAGAATACTGATTTTTTTTTCTCATCTTTCAAAGAAAGATGTTTCCAAATGCATTAGCTATTTTTATTTGTTCTCTCATGATTTTCTGGACATACCTACCAAAAGGTTACCTGGCAATCTTAGTTTTTCAAGTTTGGGTATTCTTAATTTCTTTCTGAATAGGGGAGAATGAGGGAGACAATATTAGGAGAAGCTAGAAAATACTAGGTTTAAAATGGTAAGCCTAGTAGATAAGCAGCACTATGAGGAATTTAATTGGAAATTTGGAAATCAAAGTGAACTTTCAGGCTGTGAATATAAGTATTAGAAGCGTGTGTCACAATCACCTTTTTGGAATGTTTTTAAAAATAGGAAATAGTTAAGTGACTTTGTCAAGGGATGGAATAAGTGCATATTCAGGTGTGTCTAACTTCCTGATGTTACCACTCTTTGCAACCACAAAGGCAGCTGGACGTTGTTCCTGGTAATGTAAGCAATCAAGGAAAGAAGTTCAAATAAATAAAAAGTCATCTGATGCCATGCCCTTAGGATTCACACCCATAAGACATGTAAAGTATTAGAAAAATGAATTCATTTGCTCACTTCTATGTTCTTTTACTCTCCTAGATTTATTCTGTTTAATTATAATTAAGTTCACAGTTGCATCTTGTGACAAATACTAGTTTTACAGTGATTCCTAGAACATACTGGTTTCTTTTCCCCATGGTGTTCTGTACTTCATGTTCCTGCTTCAGAGTGTGTGTTTTCAGCATGCATTATATATCTGATTACTTTTTAAGTAAAGTTATGTTCTTGGGGGACTCTTGCATATATGGGATTGTTGACCTATATATTACCTTAGAGTGATGTCCATTTAGTTACTTTTTTTTTTTTAACATTTTCTTTCTTCCTGTCAGAATATCACCATTGCCCTTGGCATATATTTATTTTTTTCTAATTCCTATCCTCTCCCGATTTTTTTATTTCTAATCAAATAATGACCATGGTCTGGGAACTTGAGAATGTTAAAACTGTACTATCTGAGTAATAAGGGAGATATTAAATGTAAAGTCAAAATACGACCACCATTAACTCCCTGCCCTGAAATACATCTAGCAGTGCTATTTCTCAAGACTTAATTTACCAGATGGTCTTACAGGGAAAGTGGTTATTATTTTTGAGGCAATTTAGTCTCTGTACCTCAGGCTTTCCTAGTTTAGTATCCTCAAATTGAATTCATAGTAAATAACTATCTCAAAGGAACTATATCAAATGGAGATTGTTTCCAATACAAATATTCCTGAAGCACTTTTCATTTATTCAAGCACCACAATCTACTTGGTAAGCAGTCATTTAGCTTTTCCAATTGAATAGCACTTTCCACCTATTGAGATTCCGTGCATGAAGTTAATAAGCCAAATTGAGTTATATCGAATTACCTATGTGTTTCAGCAACACAGTCTATTCAGGTGTTTCCAAAAAATGGAACAGAATACACTTTATTGTTTTATATTTTCCTGAACAAATGTTCAATCAGATAGGCAACATGCAGGAATAATGAAATGAACACCACAACCCATCCCTAGATCAAAAATACTCCGTTGTGTTTGTTCCTTCTCATTTTCTCCCTGTCTACACACACATACCCACGCACATGAATTTACATATGTATGCAGGCATATTTATATATCTGTATGTGTGTATATATGTAGAAATAGTTTCAGAATAATCTAAACACATTATGATAGGTCACACCCAAGTATTGCAGAGCGTATGTCATGAAAATAAACACATATTCTATAAATCAATTTTATCAAGAATCATTCCTTAAATTATGTCTTTTTTGTCTGTTAATATAGAGCACCTCCCAAACTCTTTGAGTTTTAAATTTATACCAAGCCAGGTATCTTTAAGAATGTCCTATAATCTAGATTTGTCTTGTTGCTTTCGTGTGCATCATGTAAGGTTTTTTTTTTTTTTCTAAATAGAATTTAGGTCCGGAGGCTTAATTAGATTCAGTATAAACTTTCACTTATTTTCAAAATTCCATCATTGGTGAATATTTCTGGTACATTACTCCATATTATCAAGTAGATCCACACTTGTGTTCCCACATTTGATTTCTTGGTTAATATTATGGTAACCACATTCTCTGTTTAAAAGATACAGTTTTTCATCTGTGGGGTAATACTATGACAACGTAAATTTACAGTCTTTTTTTCCCCAAGAATTGCATACCTAACTGTTTTAGCAGTTGTCAAAAATCCTTGAACAATTTTACTGAGGATGGAAAAATGATGATTTTCTAATTTAAAGATTTATTTCATATTTATTCACCTTATTATTCTGTAAAGAAATACTTTCATTCACTGGAGATGAATTACAGTTACTCCTATAAAGGTATAGTAAATGCTGAATTTTTCATTTAATTACAGATTTTACAAGTAATAGCCAGTGTAATAAGTCAGTAGTGACAAATGAGTCTTCTTCCTACTCTTTTTTGTTATATGACACACACACAGATGGAGCTAACTAATAGATAGCTGTTACAACAAAGTACAAAATCCTTCTAATTCTTAAATTGTCCCAAAGTTGGAACAGTAGAAACCCTTTCAAGTTATCTTTTGTGTCATTTACACATAACTATTTTTGTACTCACATCCTACAATTTCTGCACCATACACAGAATAGGCATTTCTGTAAGGAGTTATTTTTCCCTTTAGTAGTGAATCATATTTCAAATCCGTTACACTTTGGTATAAAGTACATTGCTTCTGAGTATCATTGCTTCTTGGTATTTTCAGTGGACAAGACCATACACTTAACGTTAAAATATTTATGTAGTAAGTTTCAATTCACAATACAGTAATACTATCACTAATAAAATACCTGAATGATGAGATTTCTCTGCAGTCTTTTCTGTCCTTAAAATAAGTGCTTTTAATAGCGTAAGGGACCTCTGTTCTTCGATCTATGTGGTTGTGTTAACAATTCGATGTAGAGTTAGGATCAGTTGTTCCAGTTGTATTCAATTTTAGATTCAGCTCTCTCATTAAGTTGTTTGAATGTGTTAAATACTTACATGGTTTTGCACTTTTAGGACCAAGTAAGAATATACTCAGAAGAATTTTGCTTTCAAGTCTACACACTTTCTACTCCGTTTACTCTTTCCTATACAGATAGATTGAATTTCTATTTAGTGTACCTTTCAGCACTTTCATAAATAGTCAGAGATGCATTACATAATCTGAAGATGCTTGTATATGTGTGTTTGGGTATGTACATTTATCTATATATTTCCTTCTCACACAAAAAGGAACGTACCATCTACCCTTACATACACTTTGTTTTTCAAATTTAACGATGTACATTTATTTATAAGTCCATATAAATCTCCTTCCTACATTGCTTTTTTATAGTTCCATGGTATTCCACTATGAACAGTTTTTTAAAAATTCAAACTGTCTTCTTAATTTGAACATTTGAATTGTTTCACATTTTTACTGTAACCAGTGCTGCAGTGGGTAACATCCACATACCTTTTCCCCTTGTTTGTAGAAGACTGTATTTCGGTTGGATCCCTAGAAGTTACTTTGCTAGGTTAAAGTGAAAAGCCTGTCTAGCATTTTGTGGTGGTGTCAGTTTCCCCCCCTAAATTTTGTGTCATTTTGCCAGTATGCCAGTAAACTCTGACAATGGCTTTTTCCCCAGCAAAGTTGCAAGGCCAATGGAGTTTGTTGTCAACTTTTTTGGATTTCAGTTGACCTAAAAAGTGAGAAAAATTTAGGGGTGGGTTTTAATTTAAAAATTTTAAATTATGAGTGTATTTTCCCTAACTTTAAGGGCATCTTCCCTATTTTTTCTTGTGCCAGTTGTATTTTCATATTTTTTCTATAAGAATTCACTTTCTTAAAGAAACAGACATAAGTAGATACGTAGACAGACGGATAATAGAGAGGAAAGAAAGGGAGGAAGAAAAAGAGAGCAACACAGGGATTAAACGTCATTTATGATAAAAAGCTGCACATTATCTCCTGGTTTTAGTTTGGGGTGTATGTGTCTGTATGTTTTTTCCATATCCAAGACGTTTTTTTAACAGTCAAGATTATTCATCTTGTCTTTTACCACTTCTGAATTGTGAGATATAGTACTTAGGCTTCCCAATTCTGATGTAAGATAACTAATAAATGTTTTAGTACCTGTATGATTTGTTTTAAAATATTTATATATCTGATCCATTTGGAGTGTGTCCTAGTGAAAGGTGTGACATGCAGGTTCACTTTTAGTGTTTTTTTAACGGCTATGAAAAACTTTTTCTCCTGTGACTTATTTTATCAAATGCTACACTGGCGTAGGTACTTGTAAGTTGCCAGTGGTCTTTCTGATGGTTCACATACAAGCAGCACACTGCTTTTATGAAAGCGGTTTCTTTTCCTTTATTTTAATACCTACTAGGGTCAATCTTCCTCTACTTTGTTGATCTTTTTTAGGGCTTTCTTGTCTATCCATGTTTAGTTTTTCCATATGACATTCCTAATGAACCTTTTTACATCCAGTGCAAGTTTATAGGTGATTATATTGGGACCATGCTAAGCTTATATTTTCCCTAGTATGGATGGATGTTCTTTACAGTGTTTGATCATTATAGTAAAATAAATGTAGTCTTGAAAAGATGGAAAGAAATTTGTCTCTCTCTGAAGTATTTTCCCTCTGTAGGTTTTGAACTTATAATCTTTGGTATTATCTTTTACTGTTTTTTCTTTTAAACGAGATCTTCTCTGATTATTGTTTGAGTATAAGAAGAGTTTTAAATTTACTGCTTTTTAATAATCTGATACCTTTTTGTATTGGTTTGTATTGGTTTTTACTTTAACTTCCTCTTGACCTTTCCATACACACTCTCATAAACTCAGGAAATTTAGCATTTTTCTTCTTTTCAATTCTTTTTTCCTCAAATTATTTTCTCTTATTTTGCATAATAACCAATTCATTCTCAGTACCAGTGTAGACAGGAGGCTAGTGGGCCTTTTCCTTCTTTTAGTGATACTGCTCTGTTATTTCCTAGGATGGCAGATGTTGGCTTTGCAACTGGGGTATATAAATTTTATCAATGTGAGGAAGTTACCGTAATTTTTTATTTTACTGGTATTTTATTAACTAAGGGTGGGTTTTTGGAAAGCTTTATGTCTGCAGTATGAGTTAGATTAATGGATCTACTGTATTGAATCATCCTTGAATTTCTAGAACAAATCCTACTTGATCATGATGTACTGTTTTCAGTGTGCTTGTAGATTCTTCTGACACTATTTTATTCATGATTAAGCAGGACCAGTCAATTTTTTATTACGTATCTTTTATGCCATTATATATCCAACATCCTTGTAAAATGAATTGACAAACTTGACTGGGTGTAACATTAATATCTTCATTCATTCAAAAATAAAAAAAAAGCCCTGAACGTTTTCTTCTCCTCTTTAATCTTTGTAACAATTTAAACAGCATTTGAATTACTTGCTTTTGAATTCAATCTTCAATCTAGGTCTTTATGATGGGGGTAGCATTTTGAAATCAGTTTTTATCTGCTTTTTTCTGCTATACATTTTTCAAATCAGAAAGTTAAAAATTTGGTATATAAATGTTTTATTGATACACTTTCGATGACAAGATGAAAAATAAGATTTGGAAATGGAGGTTTTTCATTTCTATAACTGTCTCATTCAGGAAAGACCTTTTAGAAGATACCACTTCATTATTGCACCGAGAAATCAGGTGATGACAAATACATTGTCTTGTTGATAGCTTACAGAACTTTAAAACAGAAAGAGTGAAAAATAACTGCTCACTGAGATTTCTAGCTCTGTGTCAGTTATTTTACTTACCTCTGCTTCTGATAATATATGAAAGTAATGAATAATGAATAATTCCCAATCTGACAAGTATTATGTGTTTTCTCTATTAATTCATTAAAATCTCAGTGATAGAGAACTGTGGGAGGCAGACAATATGACAGTTCCGTCTCCCACCCAGGGGCGGTAGGGAGCTCCCTGTCTAACTTAGGAGAGCCTTTTGCCATTGTTTGTGCAAAACATGTAAGAACTCAGACATCAGAACCACTACAGTCTGGGGAGAAATAATATGAAAATTCAAATGAAAAGCAAATGTAGCAAAAGTGATTTAATACATAGCAGAGCATTTTTGTGTTTGTTTTTTCAAACAAACGAACAGTACAGCCTGGTTTCCCAGTTCTTAAACTTCCCAGCTTAAAAAAAAAATCTACCAAAGGAGATCACAAATAATTAAATTTATACAATTAAAAGATTTCTCAAAATGACTGAACATAATTATGTTCAAAGTCACTATCAACTTTTAAATGAGTCTGGGTTTTCTGTTACTTATGTTATATGCTATACTTATGTGAAATCTATATTTATAAAATACAGTATCTTTCATTTAATACAGAAAGATTCACAGAGAGCCTATCATTTGCATTAGGACCTACTTACTTTTGTTCCTTAGGACCAAGTGTGGAACATTTAAAACGTTTTTCAATCTATAGACCCATTATATCTTTTCGCTAATCACACCTACTGGTTTTTGGAAATCAATTTAGAAAAAAGTCTTGAACTCCTTTCCATTTATTCCTTTACTATAGTTTCTAAAAAGTCTATTCAATCTCTATTTTCAAATATGCCTCCAAGATCTTTAGTTAAAATTATACTGGAAAACAAGGCTTCTAGTCAGTGAGCCTATGTTGTTACCAAAACTTGAATGTATTTATTTTTTGTTTTGAAATAATTTAGAGGCACAGAAAGTTTCCCTGTAACCTTCACCTAGCATCCCTTTTGGTTACGTCTTATTATCTACATAGAATCAGAGTGTTGCATATTGTATGGTTTTATTTATATAATATTCACAAAATGACAAAGGTCTAGAGATGACGTTAGTGAGCAAGAGTCAGGAATGGCGGTAGAAGGAAGAAGTGTGTCTATAAAGGGGCAGCACTGTGGTAATAAGATAATTCTATGTCTTGATTGCAGTGGTAATTACATGGATCTATCTACACGTGATAAAGTTACTTGAAACTACACCCTTTATAACGTTAGTTTCTTGAGCAGGGTATTATATTGTAGACATCTAAAATGCAGCCAACAGGGATGTCATAGCTCTTGTCTGTCAGGGCCGTTCTAGCTGCTGCTACTGAAAAAAGTTGAACTTGTCAGGTACAGAGTCCCCATAATGTGACATCATTCTTTGTGGTGGCTTTTGATTACATAGTCCTTGTGTGTTAGAAGGAGCAATGCTTCTTCTTGAAGCAAATATTCTGGGTATGGGTTCAACATTCCTGCATGTAGAACCTCATTGCCAGTGCCTCTGTCTAAGGGTATGCAGAGCGGGTTGTCCATGAACCTGGCACACTGCATAAATCAAATGCAAGGTGCCCGATTTAAGGAAAAAGAGGTGCAGCAGATCATAGGGTACACTGCTGCCATCACGTACTGTGCCATCAGCAGCTGCTGGCTTGACCGAGTGATGAAACTGCCTTTGAAGGTCCAGCCAAGAGAACAAAGTTAGACATACGGCCTCTGGTCATCACCATCCTTCTGGGTATTTCGTCCTCTAGGACGCAGTCTATACCGAAAGTCAGAAACCATTATTCTACATATAAGGTGCTCCCAGTAGGTCAAATACATGGTTGTGGGCACCAAAGTTTGAAAGTAGGGGTATCCTGCTTATGATCCTTTCCTATGACTCACTGGAAGAATCTGTGCTTTCTGTCTCTTGTTCCCAGAAGGAAAATCATTTCCACTAGAATTTCTATAAATGTCATGTTAAAGTTTTAAAGTTTTAGCCCCCTGCCTGGTCCCTTTGATCTCATGCAGAAAAGAAGTCAAGGAAAGGGGTCACTCTTTGGAGAGGAGTGAGTGAGTATGAACATCAGAAGGAGGGAGCCTTGGTGACACAGTGGGGTGGGGAGGAATATATCTGACCATCTAGGTGATCAGTGAGGGCCTCCTCCCTCTTAAATCTTAACCAGTATTTTTTTATTGTTGGAATACTCATGACATCTTTCCTTTTCTTTGATGTTTACAAAATTCAGGATATATTCCAATATGGAGTATTCTCTAATGATAGTGGGTGCTGAGAGCTGGATAGAGGCTGGTAGCTTGTTGTAGTTTGCCTGCTGGGAGAACCAAATATCTAAAGTGATACTAAACAGAAGAGTGGAGCATGTGACTACATGATACTTATTACTTAAATTGACTTGAACAGAAGCAACAGAAAGCAGCTCTCTCAAACAGGCAAACTCTTCAGGGCTTTACTCACAGTCTTCCTCTTCTTGACATCATTTTTATCTAGTTCACAAACCCTCCAGATCTTTCCCCAGAGTAGAACTAATTAGACCAGGGCTGCTTAGACTATGTGTACATGAATCACAAGGTAAAGCCTGAGATTCCTTATTCCCAGGAAGGGTTCCTGGAAATGCTAGTGCTGGTCTCTTTAAATGGCAAAAAAGAAACACACACACACACACACAAAACCCCTCCAAAAACAGACTTAATATATAGTATGCCACCAATACTTATTTTAGACGCACATATTTTCTCATTAACATTTCATTCCCATAATTTGAGGGTCCACTTACCGAACAGTAGGGATTTGAACTTTAACTAGAACTCTTACTGTGTCCTAGATTCTTTCTGTCAGAATCCATTCTTTCTGATTTTAATGCTTAAGTTTCAGGTTCCTGATCCTGAGCTACGTGGTCCCTCTTCTCTTCTGATTTATCTCATCTCTGTGACTTCTCACAGCTTACGCCATCACAACCAGGACATTGACATTGACAGTCAAGATACATAACCCTTCTGTCACCGCAAAGATCTCGTGCTGTCTTTTATAACCACAAACTTCCCTCCACCCTCAGCCCCTTCTTACTGCCTCACAAACACTAACATTGTCTTACATTTGTATGATTTTTGTCATTTTAAGAATATTACATGGTATCTGTAACTTTTCCCCTTCCCATAATTCTCTGGAGATTTATCCAGGTGGTTGCAGGTACCAATAGTCTGTTCTTGTTTATCGTTTAGTAGTATTTCATGGTCTGGATAGATCACAGTTTGTCTAACCATTCAACCACTGAGAGACACCTGAATTGTTTCCAGTTTGGGGCTACCACAAATGAAGTGGCTGGAAACATTTGTGGGCGTGTTTTTGTGTCGGTTTGAGTTTGCAGTGCACCAGGATAACCAGCCAGCAGGGCAACTGCTACCAGTGCCGTTGCAACCCCTCTCTGTCCCTGGGGGGAGCCCCCGCTCCCCTCCAGCATGGTGTTTCTTGGGCCCAAATGTTCCGAGCTTGTCTCACATCATCTCCCCACTTTTCATGTCTTTCTGTATGCATTATATATATAATATGCAGGGCGTTTAGTTGTAATTAGCTGGAAGAACAAGGGAAAGAAGTTTCTCCGTCTTCCCAGCAGCAAAACACCGTATTTATTTTTTAACTTTGTTATAACTACCACACAAGCACGGCTCACTCGTCTTGGTTGGAGGCATATTTATTTAGCTTTTTGAGCCACAGTGTCCCCAGTGCTTGGTGAGTGCCCTGGTCCTGCTCTCATCTCCATTTCTCTCAGGAAAACTTAATCCTATGATTAGCCTCTGCTTTGTTGGGTTGCTCTCACCCCCGTGCACAGGGACGGAGGCGGGGAGTTGGAATAACAGCAGCAAAGTTAGGAATCCTTTCTACTCCAGATACAACAGAGACCGCAGGCTACTGGGAAAATTCATGTGGGCCTTTGGTGATGCAGTTTTATATCATTATTTAATCTACTTAGTTTCTTGATTGATTTAGAGAAGCAGCAGAGACCTCAGGCATTCATAGGAAAGGAGTATTGTTTCTATATGCATTTACTTTTATTCCTTAAACCCATTTCTCAGAATGCCATAGTTCCCGGTCTGGTTTTGTATTACCTGTTCTGCACACGTGCAGCACAGGTATTTCTAGACTCACCTGTCATCTCTGTCTATTGAGGCAGAACTTTTCTAGATTGTTGTCTCACCTGTGGACATAAAACCCATTTTTAAAGGAACTCTGATCATAAAATTCAAACATCATGCTGTTTTATCTGCAGGGTTTTGTGTGTGTGTGTGTGTGCGCATATAGAGAAATCTCTGCCTGTGAAACAATAGACTGAAAGTGTTTCTTAGCAGTGGGCTCTGTTTTCCTGTGAGCTGCCCTTACGCCCCACCCCAGTGCACACTGGGGAGCCGGGTCAGACAGGGTGGTTATGGCCTCATACTTGTTTTTACATCCCTGCTGCTACAGCCTTTGGACTTTCTCCTCCACAGCCATATATACAGGGCTCCGTCCGTGATGACCGTCCTTCCCCACTGTTCATCTTTACCTGGGGACCTCATGCTTTCAAATTCAGGACTGCTAGCATGATTTTCTGGGATTGTACTAATTTTCTGTTTTGCATTATTTCCTTGTATCTGTCCTCAGCCACTGTATCTGCCCTTATCTTCAGTCAAAGTTATAGAGTCCATGACCCATATAATAAGGTTCTCTTAACAAATTTCTCTTTGCTGAAACTACAATACTTCAGTAAGAAACCATAATGAAGTTACGGCCACCTTTCTGGACTATGAGATTTTACACCAATCTTCCTAGAAGTCTATTATTAGTAAGCTAGTTTTAAACATTTAAAATGAAAAATACATTAGAAACCATAAGTTCAAGTTTTGCATAACTAGCCTTCATAAGACACAATATTGAGTGTTTATAACTGAGTTTAGTTATTTTTTTTTCAGTCCATATTATAAGAGAACTGATACTGTTCTGCTAGTAATTCTGCTATGATGTTCACTGCTTCCCCTATTTAAGAGAATGTGTGGAGAAATGTAAATGAAGAATAATAGCATTTCTGGCTGAAACCCTGACAAGCCAAGTAGTGTAGTAAATTTTTCTTTAATGTGCTTTATCTGACAATTCATAATTCAACGAAATTCTACTTATACTAAGTACTTGCTGGACGTTTTTTAAATTGGGGAACAGACTGCAGGATGCCTGCCTGCTGCAGAAATAGACGCCTTCCTGAGCAGCACACACTGTTTTCATTTTGGGTTTTCAAGTCTCAAACAAAGCATTTGCTTAAAGAAGTTCATCATATGTGCATCGTTAGTCACAAAGACCACTGGGAAATGTAGTTACAGGAGTCTAGCAAAAGAGACGTGCAGAAGGCTTACTTGTTTTTACTCTATTGTCTTTCACTACCTGATAAGCTTAAACTTTCCAGAGACGTTTGTGCTCATATATAGATTTATAAAATTAATTTCTATGAGAGTCTTATGGGGGACTGCTTAAATATAACAACATTTAATCAGGCAAGCCCTGAGTGGTTTAAAAAAAAAAAAAAAGGCAGTGACCTTTCTTAGCTACCAGTAGGAGGGCACTTAGGTTGGAGACAAAGTGGCCTCTTGTATCAGAATGCATCTATAAAGCATTCAGATCATGATCTTCCTTGTTCTGGGGGCAAAAGAAATCAATTGTACACAATCCTGTCTATTTTAATTCCACTGCCATCAAATCTGTGTAGTGTTTTCAGCTTGTGTAGAGGTCTGTTTTTATAGGAACCATTATAAGTGATTGAAAATGTGGACCCGCCCAGTCTATCTCAGGCATCTGCTTCACGACTTTTTTTTTATATTAACATCTATAGCAGACATGAAATCATAGCAAAATATAATTCAAAGAGTTTCAAGGTTATACCTTATTCATCAGAGATGGAAGGAAAAGCATTTAATAGATCAGCTGACTTAAAATGAAGAAAACAACCAGGAAACCTTAACTACAATGGGAGTAGACTTTAAGATCAGCTCTGATAAAGAAAGAGTAGACCAGCTCTCCTTTAAATTAGGATTTTAGCACTAACGAACAAAAATTTAGATGTTTTTAGATGTTTTTACAATCAATTTTCAAGGAGATCGAAAAGAATGCTGAAAATCTTCAAATCAGTAGGATCAATTCTCCTGCCATAGTCTTCCCCACCAGTGACAAAGTACAAGATAACAAGATAAGCCCAATTTTATTAGTTTCTGTAGGCAGTGGAAAGATCAGATGAATATAGAGTATGCTTGTCTTAAAAACCACTCATACTTTTTTATAAAATTGTTCCCATGCTTTCCCCAGAAGAATTCTGACCTTTAGGACTAGATGTGGCAAATGTGTTGCAAATATAATACTTTTTTATGGTTTATGACTTCTGTCACAATTGACCACACATCAAAAGTAAATTCTCCCAATGCTGAGCTTTTAATGGGGTTATTATTTGGAAAATTAATTATGATTAATATCACTACTATGTGATATGCCCTATAATCCTGGAAAAATACTTTAAAATTTCTTTGTAGTTTTGTAGGTTTTAACTTCTGTGCTTTTGGGCTTTTCTTCCAAATTGTACTATAATATCTGTGAGGGCAGTCATTTCTTTGCATCCCCCACAGCTTCAAGTAAAATGTCTTAAACACAGTTTAATGTTAGTTTAATTAAAAACTTGATTTTCACTTTAAGTCTAAGAAAAAAATACATCACAATATTTTATAGTTTCAATACCTTTCTGAATAAGTAATTTCTGTTATGTGGAATGTAAAAGAGAGACCATTCACAAAAAATGAGTTGGTAAAAGGTAATCATAGACCATGAATCCATGCTCTCCACTAACTATCAATTTTCTCTTACCTTTTAGCAACTGTTGCATAGTTGGGTTGGGGTTTTTTTTGTTGTTGTTTTATGTTTGTTCAATGGCTTACAGACTCTATTTACCAAATAGATATCTACATATTCTAAGAAACTTTTATCTTACAATATTGGAAAGAATTCAATACTTAGCCCTGTATGGACAAAGTGCTCTAGGAAAAAATGAATAACTTTATGATTTTGGTGGAGAATATTTTTACTGGTATAATGTTTACTATGGATATTGTGATTTTGACTCAGTATTTCTCTTAACAAAGAGCACTGCTACATCATAAATCAAGACGAGGTCAGTCGTTCCCAGCAGAAAATTAATTCTAACTTACATAGAAGTCAATAAGAATTGAGGGGACATAATTAATATAATGCTAATTCCTCAGTTTTTCTCTGCCTGGCTCTAGATTAATTAAAGTCGAGGGATCCCTGCAACTCTGATAGAGCTCCAGTAATATAAAGGATGAGCTCGACCATAAAACAATTCTGCCTTAAACTTGCTTTCTCCTTGAAACAAGCCTGAAATTTCAGTATACAGGCACGATTTTATTGCCAGGACAAAGAGAAACATTTTGCTGAACGCTATAAAATCACCAGTATTCTACCATTTTGCCCTTACAATTTTTCCTGTTTTAACTTCATGTTGATTTTAACTGTTGTCTTTAAAACATTTCAAAGGGATATGGAGTCAGTGTAAAGTATAATCTTTTCTCTACAAATAATCAGGAATCTCAGCAGTGATGAGAATTACATAAATACATTTAAAAGATACAAGAAGTAAAACTTTTCCCTGGATTGCAGCTGCTAAAGAGTGAAAGGAACATAAATTTTTATGGATATGCGAAATACAAATGAGTTGTCATTAATAGTCGGTGCTTACTGATTTATACCGTCTTACTTCTAGAAGATTTCAAAGGATTGGATGAGTTTCACGTGAGTCAGTGTAGAAGAAGGAAACCTTGCACACAACTCGTATTACAGTGTCCTTGTACTAGAGTCCCTTCAGTAGGCAGATTATTTTCCTTATAAGATCTAGTGAGATAGTGAGCAATTATGCAAAATTCAGCAAGGCTCGTGCAGCTTGCTTCTTCATCAAAGTGCATGGTAACCTTTAGCTATGAAGGTCACACTGAAGATGACAAAAAGAAATGTGGAGTTGGGAAAGGTAAATAAGCATACTGCAGTCACTTTACACAAAGTTAGCCCAGGATATAACTGGTTGCAACAAGGATAAAATATGTGGTATTCTCCTCTTCGTTATTTCAGTCATTTATTTATTCATTCATTCCTTCCCCACCTATTTACTGAAGCATTCGTACATTACAGGAATATTCTAGGTGCTGGGGGTGCCCTCGTGAAACTGACATCTTGTGGTACTACTGAACTCCCTGTGCATTCTGGGTAAGCTGCAGCTCATCCTACGTAAGAATCTGACAACATTTCTCCCGCTACATTAGCATCTCCTTAGTAGGAGACGCTATCATCTTTTACAAGGACCATTGCAATAACATCCCACAGCCTCCCATAGTCGTCACAGAACTGCCCAAGTAGGTTTTAAAAACGTAAGCCAAAACGTAAGCCAAAATTTTTCTCTGCTCAAAATTCTGTAATTTTTTAAATTACCTGTCTCACTGAGAGTTAAACAAAATATTTTACCATAGCTTTACAAGGAATAATAACCCTTGCTATTCCTTATGACCTAATTTACTACCAGTCCCTCCATGGTGATGCCATCCAGTATTCTGGATGCCCACTGTTCTTCAGACATGACAAACATGCTTCTGCTTCAGGACCTTTTCACTTACTCCTCCCTCTGCTGAAACACTCTTTTCCAGGCATCCACAAGACACAGTTCCTGGTTCCTGTTGAACTCAAACCAAAAGTACTTTTCTCAGAGATGCCTTTCCTGATCACTTTAAATAGCTCTGATCTCAAGTACTCACCAGCTCAACCACATTATTAAATGTTGCTTTATGCTTAAAACAAGCTAATTTGAAAAACAATTGAGTTTTTCAACTTGGAGTTTTATAAAGAAGACAATTAAATATCTTATAACTTAAGAAAAAAGCAAACAACTCAATTAAAAAAATGGGCAGAGGACCTAAACAACCAATTGTCCAGTGAAAACATACAAATGGCCAAGAGGCACATGAAAAATTTTTCAGTGTCACCTCACACCAGTCAGAATGGCCATCATTCAAAGTCCACAAATGATAAAGGCTGGAGAGGCTGTGGAGAAAGGGGAACACTCCTACACTGTTGGTGGGAATGTGGTTTGGTGTAGCCATCATGGAAAACAGTATGGAGATTCCTCAAGAGACTAAACATAGATGTACCTGGGCATATATTGGAGGGAACCCTAATAGGAAAAGATACCTGCACCCCAGTGTTCATAACAGCACTATGGAAACAACCTAAATGTCCACTGACAGATGACTAGATAAAGAAACGGGTATATTTATACAGTGGAATACTACTCAGCCATAAAAAATGAAACAATGCCATTTGCAGCAACATGGATGGACCTGGAGACTGTCATTCTAAGTGAAGTAAGCTAGAAAGAGAAAGAAATACTATATGATATCACTCATATGTGGGATCTAAAAAAAAAATACTAATGAACTCATCTACAAAATGGAAAGGGGGTGGGAAGGGATAAATCTGAGAGTTTGAGATTTGCAAATGTTAGCCACTATATATAAAAATAATAACCTTTAATGAAAAAGGAAACGAATCTATGTATGTATATGCATGTCTAGGACATTGTGCTGTACACCAGAAATTGACACATTGTAACTGTTCAATTTAAAAAATTTTAATATTAATATTTCTCTAGGGGGTCTAGTCAGATTCTTTATTCAGCATGAATAAGGAACCACCACTTCACTTTTCCTTTTGTTTCTGGATGCCTGTTTGTCAAGGTTTACCTAATCCTCTTTTTTTCACGACATCGTATTCCTTACATTGTACACATATTTGCTATATTTCTGCGTATCTGTTACTCTTTACAGCATTGTCTTAGTTTTGTATCTGCAACTTTTTGAAGCTCACATCCAGCACAAAAGTATTTTATCAGTTTATTTTGTGGCAGTATGCTTTTCCCATGAATTATGCAAAATTCTGCTGTTTCCTATTGAATAGGAAACATCTGCTACATATCAGACACTGTCCAAATATTGGAGCTACCCAGAATAATACACACAGCCAACCATCAAATAAACGGGAATTAGGCTCCACTTTTTGAAACAAAGAGTATCAAAGATTTTGTGGACACATTTTTAAGCCACCACACAAATAAACATTTAAAGGTACGGTTGATATCAAAAGAGTATGCAAGCTCCACTGTGGCCACAAACAGATTGAAAACTGCAAGCACAGAGGTAAAGGAGCTGGCCTGGGTCTCTGTCTATTAAAGAAACCTAGAGAATTATTATGGAATATACCTCTGAACTCATTTTCCAACCTCTCTTGCTATAAGGTTAGCCATGTGACTATTCTGACCAATAAAATATGAATGAAAGTAGCAGGAGTATTTTTCATGAGTAATTTACCCAGCATGTCCTCTTCCTTTTTCTGTCTCCCCTATGTGGCTGGTAGTGAAAGACCCTAAAATGTCAGTCACATGATCAAAGAAGTTTGGATCCCAAAGTCATCATCTGGAGAACTACGCAGGAATCTGGTAAGTGCAGGACTTCACATTACTAACACAAAATAACTTGTATAACGTCAAGTCACTGAGACCTCAGAGTTCATCAGTTATAGAAGAATGACTCATTTATTCCAAATAATCCAGAAGTTATTTGGAATAAAGTATTCTCAAGAGGTGTTCTTCTGAAACAGAACCATAACGTATGTGGCAAAGGTCAGCAAATTTTGCAAAAGGCCAGCTGATAAATATTTTAGGCTTTGAGGACTGTGTGGTCTCTATCGTAACTGTTCGGCCACCCTGCACTCGGCCAGAGCGTAATGAATGGATGTGTGCCAATAACATTTTATTTAAAAGAACAGGCCAAAGGCCAGATTTGGCCCACGGCTTAGTGTGAAGAGGAAATTGATGATGAAGGATGGAGATGTTGTGGTCCACACTATGCAGCAGCAAAACTGTTGCCATGATACTGGAGTTGTCACCATGTGCCTAGTGAGTTAAAAGGTGTAGCAAAAGTGATTTTAAAATCCTAGCACTAGGGTGTGCTTGCTAATACTGAAAAGAGCTAATAAACAGAGAAGGATGGGTCATTTAGCAAGTAAAAATAAAAAGAATAACACAGATTCCAAGAATTGAAAAAGCTGAATATTTTCAGACCTGAACCAAAGAGATTAAATGTTAAATGGCTTTAAATGGCTTTGGGCAGTGAAGAGCTAGGAAGTTTCCGCATTTGCATGAAGTGAATCAAGGATCACAAAACCAGGGTAGGAAGTGGCCTTCACATCCCTCTCTTTGGGGCTGCCACTGGGTTAAGGAAGGGAGGGACAAAGGGACCAAAAAAGCAGAACTGAACTGGCTCTTTTTAAGGGCACTGTTTTTGCCAAAGAAATAAGCTCCAGTAAAAAAGCTTTCAGGTAGCTGCAGACACTAGAGACGGTGCAGTGGAAATCACCAGAGGATAGGATTAACTCCACTATTCACCTGTAAAAAGTCCATGCAAAATCACACCTTTAACCTTACGTGAGGACAGAGAATGCAAATTTAATTGTGAACAAAAACAGAAAGAGTGCAGGACTATCTCAAATGCTCCCACCCAGCCCCATGCACCTCAGTGCTTTGTGGCAAGGAGAGGAAGAAAAAAATTACAAGAAACACAGAGGAGGGACACTAGCTAAGAGCCAGAGGCTGAGATGAAGCAGCCAGAGAACGATGAAATCTTCACGAGGTTTGAAGATGCTGAGGGGGAAAAGCAAAAAGCGTATCACAACACAGGCCTCCAGGAAAGGATTTCAAAGTATGTGCTCTTAAGAGCCTAACACTATAAAAAGAATCAGGTGCAGGATTTAGAGAGAGACTCCATTACAGGCATCCAATTTAAAGAGGTAAATTGTTTAATGGGACAAGCTTCTTAATTAGGAAATGTGTCTTATGGAACACTCGGGAGCAGTGTGATAGTGCGTGTTCACTGGAGGGTATTCCCACGCTGCTGCTCTAGTTCAGCGACCACTATTTTTAACTGAGCAGTGGTGTCTTTCGGGGAGACAAAATATTTTTATTTTATTTAGATGTCTTTTCTTGTCTCATCTAAGACTTGTGAGGGGAAAAAAGTATGATTTTAAAGTCTTCCAAACACGTAACTACTGAAGAGGAAAAGGAAAAAAAGGGAAGGAGGGAGCTCTGGCAATTAGGTGGTGAAAAGGGAAACAGTGGGAGAAAGTGGAAAATGTAGTTTCTCAAGATGAAAGAATCAAAGCAGGGGAGGGGAGGGCTCAGTGGTAGAATGTGTACTTAGCATGCATAAGGTCCTAGGTTCAATCCCCTGTACCTCCATTAAAAATATATATATATATATCAATAAATAATTACCTACCCCCAAAAGTATTTTTACATAGTTTTGTAAAGAGTATGTGTATAAATATAACTGAATCACTGTGCTGTATTCTAGAAACACATTGTAAATAAGAAAAAAATTTTAAAAAGACAATCAACCTCCTCTATCACTAAACCAAACAACAAAACACTGCTAAGTTACTGTTCTTGGCTAAGCTAACAGAAAATGGTGCCATTAAAGTAAGAAACATGTAAAATACATGGATATCATTCAGAATGAACACAAGAAAAGTCAAGTCCACAGAGATCCACTGCAGGAAATCAAGTAAAAAAAAATGTACATACAATTTAAATAAGGAACCTTCCCTCCACTCCCACATACACAAAGATACCATCAACCCAAAGAAAAGTAAATTTACACACAAAATAGCATTTAAAAAATACTAAAAGAAGCATTTGAATATATGAAAAGCTACTGAAGATCAGAAAGCAAAAACTAAACATCAAAATGGGTTTTTTAAAAAAGCACAAGCTTTACCCAACTAAGTTATGGCTGTGACATTTTCAAAAAAGTATAGAGAGCAAGCATTTTAAAAACTGTATGAATATACCCATAAAGGGAGATGAGCAGGACACTACTGTAGAAATTACATTTTTTAAGTGAGAGAAAATTGTCATAAAATGTTTTATTAGTTTCAGCATACAGTATAATGATTCAACATATGCATACAGTGTGAAATGAGCCCCAGAACTAACCTAACACTGGTCACTACACGTAGTCAAACTGTTTTCATCATGAGAACTTTTCTTTACTCTCTTAGCAACTTTCAAACACACAAAACAGTATTATTAACTCCAGTCACTATGCTGTACATCTTATCTCCAGAACTTAGGTATAACTGGAAGTTTGTACCTATGGATTACCTTCATGCTAGGTATTTTGATAAGAGAGATAATGTAACTAAAAATTGGGAGAAGGGAGAGGAAAAAAGAAAAACACTAAAGCCTCACTGTTTTAGAAACAAGAAGTATTAAAAGGATGCCAACCCCCCCAAAGACTGATAAAGCAGATAGTAAAAGGTTAAATAAGAAAACGGAATTAAAGTCACTAAAGGAGATCTAAGTACCAAGGCAGTCCCAAGAAAAACCATTCCACCTTCTTCAATATCCAGGTTTTTTTTTTAATAAAAGGGCAAAAAAATGCATATCCTTTAGATAAACATACCTAACAATATAACAAAAGGCACACAATGATAAATTATAATGCAGTTGAAGCTAAACCAGTAATTGTAAAAGTAAATGTGAAATGTCTTAATCCTTCCAGTCAGAGAAAAAATGTTTTCCATTTGGGACTAGCATGCAGGTGAAAAAGAGGGTCATAATATTCCCAGTGTTAAAAAAGGAAACTAGCTAGGGAAATCTGACAGAGTCATGAAAGAGGTAACGTATCTGTGACAAAAATGAAAGCAGCTCTTTTGCCTGTTTGCCCATTTCTGTCCACCCCCAACCTCAGAACTGCTTCACAGGAAGGAGAACACTAAGCAACTGAAACTCCTAACTTGTGTTCTCCTGAATGCACACGTGCCTCGCCTAACCTGTTAACTGTTTTCCTAGATAAAAAGAAGATGAAGAATTAAGTAGTTAAAGAGTGATTAGCTCTCTACCAACAGCCCCTGCGCCAAGCCTACAGGCAGGTCACAGGGCAAGTTAACATCTGAAGAGAGTCCGCCAGCCTGCGTGCAGTGGAGAGTGATGCAAACGCAACCTCCTGCCCCGGTGATTCACTCAGACTCTTTCCCCCATTTTTCCCTTTAAACACTGTCATGGTTGGCCAGAATCTTTGGAATTAGTCCCTGGACACTAGTCCACAGTCTCCCCATATTGTCAGCTTTTTGGATTAAGCATCTCTTCTTTCTACTGACACCTGCCTCTTGAATTATTAGCTTTTAGCGGCTGAACCTGAGTTCAGTAACAGCAAGTTCCCCTTCTGTTTTCCCACGGAGCGTTCTACTTGCAGTTGCTTAATCAGGAAACGTAACGTCACTGAGTTCCACACAGTCAGCAAAGGAACAATATGACACTGTATGTTTTGTTAGTGGGGTATTCCCAAGCTAGTTCAGCAGCCACTATTTTCAACGTAGCATTGCTGTCCGTTGAGGGAGACGAAACATTTTTGACTTACTTAGATGTATTTGCCTGTCTCATCCAAGACTTGGGAGATTCAGTCTCCATATGTGCTGTTACCTCTCCCTCTGCACCATACCCAATCACAAATGTTCTGTTTTTGTTATTTATCTCCCTAACCTGGTTATATATGTTCTTCCATCTGTCATTAAAATAACTTAGCCTTCTTCAGTGGTGCTTTGGACTGGCATTGGTGCAATCGTTCTGGTTTCCTTTTCTTTATCCGAACTCAGTCACAGTACTTGCAAAGTTAAAAGGTCAACTAGCACTGTCTCCACACACAGCACAACAGTTAATCCACAGGCAAAGGCAAAGGACCCCATTCCGGCACACTAAAGTTGCACTCTTACATCACGTCGTTCGGAAGGATATGCATCCTGGTTGCCAATATCTGTCATCAGAGATAGTGGCCACGCAGGTGGATCATCTCCACAGTATCCACTTGAAACTATGTAAAGGACTAAGAAGCTTCTAAGAATATAAAAATGAAAAAAATCAATTTAAAAGTATGTTAGGACTCATGCAATAAAGCCTCCTGGCTTTAATTTAGGTTTACCCTACCTTGCTTTTGGGATTAGGGCAGCAAGAAACAAAAATCTAAAATCTCCTTTTCTTAAATAACTTTGGGATATTTTGGATTGTAAAGACACACGGGCATATACCTATTTAACAGAGTGCAATGCAAAAAGAGGGTGAGGCATTCTCCTTTTGAGCATGGAAAGGATGCCACATTGGCAACTGAGCAGCTGTACATGGTGCCAATGTGAGTTCCAGGCGCTGGTGAGTTAGCAGGAATGTAAAAAGGCTCAGCAGCAGCCAGACCCCTTAACCAATCAAAAAATGGGCAGAAGACCTAAATAAACTTTTCTCCAAAGAAGACATCCAGATGGCCAACAGGCACTTGAAAAGATGCTCTATATTACTAATTATTAGAGAAATACAAATCAAAACTATGATGAGGTATCACCTCACACCAGTCAGAATGGCTATCATTCAAAAGTCAACAAATGATAAATGCTAGAGAGGCTGTGGAGAAAAGGGAACCTTCCTACACTGTTGGTGGGAATGTAAATTTGTGCAGCCATTGTGGAAAACAGTATAGCAATTCCTCAAAAGACTAAAAAGAGACTTACCCTATAATCCAGCAATCCCACTCCTGGGCATATATGCAGAAGGAACTCTAATTCAAAAGGATAAGTGCACGCCAATGTTCATAGTAGCACTATATACAATAACCAAGACATGGAAACAACCTAAATGTCTATCAACAGATGACTGGATAAAGGAGCTGTGGTGTGTGTCTGGAATGGACTACTACTCAGTCATAAAAATGAATGAAATAATGCCATTTGCAGCAACTTGGATGGGCCTAGAGATTACCATATTAAGTGAAGCCATTCAGAGGAAGACAAATATCGTATATCACTTTCATGTGGAATCTAAGAAAAAGAGATACAGATTTTATTACAAACCAGAAACAGACTCAACGGACACAGGAAACAAACTGGTTACCAGGGGGGAGGGGGAGGGATAGATTAGGAGTTTGGGATTAACAGATACACATTGCTACACATAATAGACAGATACACATTACTATATATAATAGATAAACAACAAGGACCTAGTTATATGGTACAGGGAACTATATTCAATTTCTTGTAATGAGCTGTAATGGAAAAGAATCTGAAAAAATACATATCTATGTATATATATGTATAATTGAATCACTTTGCTATACATCTGAAACTAAGATCATAAATCAACTACACTTCAACAAAAATAATAATTAAAAAGTAAATTTAAAAAATTAAAGTAAATAAATCAAATGTAAGAGAAAAAAAAAAGTGAAGAGAGCAGAGTTGATACAGGTGGTGGCACCTGGCAGAGCCTCAAGGTACCCATCTTAAACTGAAGTGCCAAGCAGATACCTTGGCTCCAGGTTAACGTTATGTACCTACAATACTGCAAGTTTACACACATAGTTGCGACTCTTGGAGGCTCATGAAATATAATTGCCAGCACTTTCCCTCTTCTTGGGCTGAAATTATTAACTCTCTATGGCAAAATGTTTCTTCACGTCAGTTCAAATCCCCACATCAGTGGGAGAATACAGAGAAGCAGCAGTATGCAGATCTGGGCAGAAGCTCAAGTTCCTTTTGATGAAAGCTTAATGGTACCGTCCAGCCTCAGAGGAAATCAGCTGCAAGTCAGTGGTGTGGACCGACATGCTTAATGAAGCTGTCCAGGAGGTCTGCAGCGTGCTGCCACCTTTCCTAGACAGCGCAGATGATTCCTGTGAATATTTTCTGGACTTAAAAGGGAATAATTGTTCCAAATGCTAACTTATTTGCAGTTAACCTTGGGTACATAAGAATACTGAAGAAAATTAATTCTTTGAGGTTACTTTATGTAAAGTGTTAAGGAGACCTTGAAAATGCAGGTCGTAGACTTCAGAAAAGTCCCTCCTAGTTTCTTCCTTCAACACTGTATTCTTAAAAGTGTGCCCACAGAATTTGCTTGCATGGTATAGAGCATTCATTTTCTTAGCCAGTCATTATATTTTTATTTTAAAAGCTTGGGTAAAATTCTTCATATTTCTCTGAATATATTTAAGTGTGTTCTATTAACCTCCCTGATATCTCACAGCCAACTTTAATACAATTTACAGAGCCCCTTTGAAAGCGTCCATTTCATATACATATATTCTAAGAAAAACTAACAATTATTAACTGTTAACTGAATGGTATTTTTAAAACCTCCAAACTGTGCGAAGGTATTGTCCCCAGTCAACTTGGGAAGTAGAAGAAGGACTTCGAACAAACAGAAAGGCTGAGCACAGAGAACCAGGAATCAGAGTAGGGCCAGGGCTCCTCTACAGACGACCAAAACCCTCATCTGCTCCTGCTGCACCAGCATCAGCTCGTGTTGCTGTGCAAAGTACACCCTCCTCGAGAATCCTAACGCCAAATATTACCTGTTGAGTATCTGAATAGATACTGATGGCTTAACAGTGAAGCCCTCATTATATTAGTCAGTGTTCAAAGTGTCAGTGTTACCAGCCCAAGTGAATTACAGACACACGCCACTTCTAGTAAGCAGAATGAATGCTCATTAGCTGTTCAGACTGCAGCCATCCTGCCTTGGTTTGAAGGCTGACTCTGCTGGTTAATTGAAAAATTTATTAGCCTCTCTTTTCCTTTGCTTTCTCAGTTTTAAATGGGGATAATTACAGTGCTTACTTTATGAGATTGTTTTTAAGATGAATTAAGTGGCTGTACCTAAAATACTTCAAACACCTCTTGGCACAGAGTAAGTGTTATAAAGCATTAGCTTCCTATGATTAAGACACAATTAAAATACAATAAGAAAGAATTGTATTTTAATATATGTTTGTTCATGTGTAACTGAAAAATTGTGCTCTTCACTGGAATTTGACACAACATTGTAAAATGACTATAGCTCAATAAAAAATGTTAAAAAAAAAAAAAAGCTGTATGTCATCCCACAAACTAAGGAGAATCAAGTTCCCAAAGATAATCCCAACAATAATAACTATTGATCTGTGATAATAATAATCCCTCAGAGGTTTCTTATTAAATAAAACAGACACATGTGCCCACAGAGAAGTGAATACATGGTTCACTGCTTAAAATTCTTTCAGCTTCTCTGGGCACGAGGCCTATAATTAAACGTACATTTGTTTTGCTTTGCTTTATTTCAGTTTGAGTACTGGCTTCCTCTTGTTCCCTTTGTTTATCAAATAATTATTTTGTTTCCAATATCTCAAGAACTTTCTCTAAAAAGAAATAGCCAAAATATATGTAAAGCATAGGTACCTTTTTCTGTAAAGCTCAAAGCTGAGTATTTTAAGTACTATAAATTTTGCCTTTAGGAACTCTCCAAGTGCCTAAGGTGATGGAAGACCAATAGCATTGGGGGAAAACTGGGCAAGTTTGTTTAACCTAGCAGATTTATTTTAAATCTCTGGACATTTTTTTCTCTTGCTGAGTCCTCCCTAGACTGGACTAACTTTCAGGGCATATCTGATTCCACAGGCCAATAATATTTGTTGAGATTATGTTGATTTAAAGATCCTGGCCTTATTCTGTATCCTTTTATGTCACCACTGGAACTGAGAGGTCAAAAGTTACAGCTACTAGTAGCTACAGTACATTCAGGCATACACTGTTGCTGGGAAAAGATGACCTAACCTTGCACCAGAACAGTATCATGCTCTTCCTCAAACCACTATTTATCCAACTACCTTCCCTGTCTAAATACTTCACAGTCTACTAACCAATTATTTCTTCAGCCTGGAAATATCCCTAGTCTTTAAAATTCCTCTAATTAAAATGAAAATGCTCATGTAAATGAAAGTGGCCCTTTTTGGTTCAAATGTCCATTGAGAACAACTTAATTACCAGTTTATACTTATAAATGTATATCTAGCACATCCTGGTGGCAGAGACCCTTCAGGAGTAAGCCACAGAATAATTCATCTGGATGAAAGCTAAAGGACAGTAAACATTCTAAAGAAATTATTTTGCCTGAACGTGGTGTATTTTGCCATTTATGTAATCCAAATAATAATTAAATTGTACGATTGAATGATGATGCGTTATTCATTGCTGTATCACCAAAGTCTGGCTAAGGGACCTAGTTTATAGAAACAACTGAAATGTGTACTAAAAGTCTGAATGAGTAAATAAATGAATTAGTAATTGTAGCAACCAGATTGCAATTTTTCCACTTGATATTTGACTTAGACTCAGGTTTAAAACTCCGTTAGTTCTTCAAAACCTGTTATAAGTTCCCTTATTAAAGAACAGACCTCTTAATTTCTGCTTCTGGACAAAATGCAGTAACAGGGATAATGTATAAATCTTAAAAAGTCAGTACAAGATACATAGGATAAAACTACAAAATGCTGATAAAAGAAATCAAAGATCCAAACAAAGGGAAAGACATTCTGTGTTCATGAACAGGGAAGACTTGGTATTTTTAAGATGGCAATTCTTACCATTTGACCTATAGGTTCGACATAATCTCCATCAAAATCCCACCAAGTGGTATGTGGATATCAACAAACTGATTCTACAGTTTATGTGGAGAGGCAAAGGAGCCAAAATAGCCGAAACAATACAGAAGAACACAGTTGGAAGACTGACACTACCCAACTTTAAGATTTACTGCAAAGCTACAGTTATCAAGACAGTGTAGTAATGGCAAAAAATAGACAAATAGATAAATCAAATAAAATAAAGAACCCAGAAATATACCAACACAAATAGTCGGCAGATCTTTAACCAAAAAAGCAAAAGCAATTCAATAAACAAAGGATATTCTTTTCAACAAATGGTGCTGGAACAAATGGACATCCACATTCAAAAAAATGAGTTTGACATAGATCTTACTACACTTTCCAATAAAATTAACTCAAGGAGATCATATACCTAAATGGGAACCTATAAAAATTCCAGAAGATAAGGCTTAAGAAAATCTGAGTGAGCTTAGGTTTGGTGACGACTTTTTAAATACATCACCAAACATAATCAATGAAAGAAAAAAAAAAACAGCAATTTGGACTTCATTAAAATTAAAAATCTCTGCTCTGCAAAGACCCTATTAAGAGAATGAAAAGACTAACCACAGACTGAAAGAAAATATTTACAAAACACATATCCAATAACCAGCTTATATCCAAAACATGCAAAGAACTGTTAAAACTCAATATGAACACAAGCCAACTTCAAATAGTGCAAAAGATATGAACACTATCCTCACCAAAGCAGACAGAGAGATGGCAAATAAACATATGAAAATGTGTTCAACATCATATATCATTAGGGAATTACAAATTAAAATAATAATGAGATACTATATTGGAATGGCTAAAATCCAAAAAAACCTGACAATACCAAATGCTGACTAGGATACAGAACACAGGAATTGTCACTTATTGCCAGCGGGAATGCAAAATGGTACAGCATTTTAGAAGACAGTTAGACAAATTCTTAAAAAGCTAAAAATAGTCTTACCATACAATCCAGAAATCACACTCTTGGGTATTTACCCAAATAAGTAGAAAACTGAGATCCACAAAAAAAAATGAGCACACAAATGATTACAGTAGCTTTATTTTAGTTGCCCAAACTTGGAAGCAACCAAGTTGTCCTTCAGTGGGTGAATGGAGAAATCAACAGTAGTGCACTTAGTTCAAACACTGGGATATTATTCAGCAATAAAAAGAAATGAGCTACCAAGCCATAGAAATATATGGGGAAACATTAAATGTATTTGGCTACATGAAACCAATTCAAAAAGGCCACAAACAGTATGATTCCAACTATATGACTTTCTGCAGAAGGCGAAACTGTAGAGGCAGTGCAGAAATCTGAGGTTGACAAAGGTCAGAGAGGGGAGACGAGGGATGGACATGTGGAGCGCAGTGGGGTTTTAGGGCACTGAAACTATTCTGTATGATACTGTAATGATGGATATGTAACATTATATGCCTTTGTCAAAACCCACAGAATTGCCCATCCTGTATAAATGTCAGAAGTGCAGTTCATCTATTCAAAAATTAATTAACTCTGTTAACCAGCTGAAGAAGAATCACATGATCATCTCAATAGACAATTAAAAATCAATGATAAAATTCAAATCCATTCCTGATAAAATCTCTCTGAAAACTTGAAATAAAAGGCAATGTCATCAACCTACTAAGGGGCATACACAAAAAACCTACACCTGACATCATATGTAATTGTGAAAGAATGAATGGTTTCCCCGAAGTCCAAAAATAAGACTATGATGTCTGCTTTGCCCCTGGGACATAGCATTATATTGGAGGTTTCACAATGCATCTAGATTGGAAAGGAAGAAGTAAAACTCTTTAGCCAAATGACTTGATAACATATATAGAAAATCTGACAGAATCTATTTTTTTAAAGTCTACCATACTTAATAAATATGTTTAGCAAAGGGGCTAAATATAGCATCAATATCTATTAATTAAAGTTCCATAAACCAGCAATAATTAGAAATTAAAAATAATAAACAATCCCATTTATAATAGTATCAAGTTATATGAAATACTTATGGACAAATTGGAGTCAGTATGTGAAACCTCTAATGAACACTTTAAAATACTGCTGACAGAATTATACTGTATACCACAGGGAAATATATACAAGATCTTGTGGTAGCTCACAGTGAAAAAAAATGTGACAATAAATATATGTATGTTCATGTATAATTAAAAAATTTTGCTGTACACTGGAATTTGACATAACATTGTAAAATGACTAACTCAAAAAATGTTTAAAAAATAAAAATAAATAAAATACTCCTGACAGAAATTAAAAGACCTGAATCATCCATGTCTTCATGGGTCAGAAAACTCACTGTTACTAAGATACAAGTTCCCCCAAATTGCTCTACAGATTCAATACGACCCTAGTCAAAAATGCCAGGGGGCAGTTTTGAAGAAACAGATGAGCTTATTTAGGAATCCATATGGAAATACAAAGGACCTGGAGGAGCCTAAACAACTTTTAAACAGAAAAACAAAGTCAGAGAAATGACACTATGTATGTTAAAAACTTACTGTAAAACCATACAACAAAGACAACATGGTATAGACGTAAATGTAGAGAAAAAGATCAAAAGAACAGGAAGAATCCAGAAATAGGCTCACACTTACAGGGACAACTGACCTTGAACCAAGGTGCAAGGTCAATTGAGTTGCAAAAATTTCAACAAATGATGCTGTAACAACTGGATATCCATATACATAAAAATAAATGTTCGTTACATCTTACTCAAAAATTAACTCAAATTATTTCATGGCATAAAGGAAAAGCCTAAAACTATAAAACTTCAAGAAAACACAGGATAAAAATATTTGCTTCCTTGGGTGAGGGAAAGATTTCTCAGTTATGAGAGAAAAAGCACACTCCACAGAAGAACAAACTGATAAATGGAACTTTATCAAAATTAGAAACTTAGGGACTTTTAAAGATACTATGAAAAGAATAAAGGAACAAGCCACAAACTGGGAGAAAATATTGAGGAGCGTGTATTTGATAGAATTGTATTCAGAATGTACAAAGAACTCTCAAAATTCAGTAACAGAAAAACCAGGTTTTTAAATGGGCAAACATTTGAAAATGGGCTTGGCTACAAAAACAAAAGGTGTACAGCAAATAAGCTCATGAAAAGATGACCCACATAATTCATTAGAAAATGTAAGTTCCCAACTATCTTATTAGAAAATTTAAATTAAAACCACTTGAATAACACTGCATAGCTATCAGAATGTCTAAAATTTAAAGCCTGACTATATCAAGTGTTGTGGAGAATAGAGAGGAATGGGAATTCTCAACATACTTGCTGTAAAAGTAAATGGTGCAACCACTTTGGAAAACAACTTAGCAGTTTCCTTAAAAGTTAAAAATACAGGTTTAGTATCATCCATCCCTTTTACCTCTAGGGATGCAGCCAAGAGAAAAAGGAAGCATAAATCCATATGCAGACATGGGTACACTGGGGTTCACAGCAGCTTGATTTGTCATAGTCACCATCAAAAACAGCACACATGTCCATCAGCAGGTAAACTGATGATGAAATTGTGGCATGTCCTTACAATGAAATACGAGTCAGCAATAAAGAGAAAGGAATTGTCGATACATGCAGCAACATGGAAGCATCTCCACGTTATTGTGATGAGTAAGAGAATCCAGACAAAAAGGAATGCATGTTACATTACACAATTTATGTAAAGTTCTGGGTATGCAAACTAATCTACAGTGACAACCTGCAGATCAGTGGTTGTCTGGGGTGGGGAAGGGTGGAAGAAAGGAATTATAAATTGGTCAGACCAGATACAACTTACTGCCAAGGGTTCTAGAAGGAAAAAAGGTTTTCTCTGTTGTACATATAACTTTTCTGTTTTTGGCTGTTTACGATTTTTAAAAATATTTTTTTATATGCTGAATCCTCTCTCCAGAATTAAAGTAATAAATATAATCTTAATACTTAAAAAAACAAAAAATAAATTGGTTCAGATAAACCTTCCAAATGATGGATTTGTTCAGTTCTTGATGTGGTCCTAGTTTCATGGGTGCACATATATGTCACGATTTATCAAATGATGCTATTTAATATGTTCAATTTATTTTATGCCCACTGTACAAAAAAATTAGGAAAACAAAACATTAAAAAAAAAAACAGGTTGAGAGATAAGTAGAGGAAAGTTTCTTTAAAACAGGCTGAGGGGAGCCCAATAATTCTTTTCATAAATTATGCATAATGATGGCCATTCCCCGTAACTAAGACCCATTTAATTCTACGAACCTTTATTTTCTACATTATCTAGCATCCCCTGAGTGTTAGATGCTGTGCTAATAGCTGAGGATTTAAGGGGGCAGTAGAGTCTATATGGAATATTTTAGCACAGTGGTTGAGAGCACTGGACCTTACTGCATCCTGACCTGGGTTTACCATCCATCGCTACCCCTTCCCTGCTAAAAATGATCACAAGGTGAATATGCAAATTATCTAAGCTCTAGCTTCCTCTAGTGTAAAATAAGATTAAATGGGATAATATGTATTATGTTCTCACTAATGCATGGGGTGCGGTATGTGTTCAATAAGTTATTACTACTTCATATGACCATGAAAATAAAAACAATGATTTTGAGCATATCAGCAAGAGTCCAGAGAAATAAAAGAAAGAACTGATTTGGAGAACACTGAAAAGCTTTTAACAGGCTTACTTCTTCTCACGGAAGCTGTGATAATTTGTCAGTCTAAAAATACACTTTCTAGAAACCTTCTGCCTTAAGTATCCTATTTTTCAGTGGCTAAAGAAACCCAAGATTCCTTTAAAATGTCAGAATGGCACACATGACACCAACTAGTGTTCTCGGTTAGCAAACTGCAATTCAATTATCCACATGCAAGATGAAGAAAATGAAACTCCAGCACCCATTTTAAAAAGCCTTCTGTCAGCTGCAGCAAAGATCATCTGCTGCTTGAAAGTTGTTCTCAGCCAAAACATCAAATATACTTTCAAACATCTTTTTTTTTTATTTCAGTTGGGACCTAGGATGCCTCTACTGGCAATTTGCAGAGCTTTCTCAACAGTATCTGAGTTCTGAACCATAAAGTGATTGTATTTCTGATCATTACCTTTGGGACAGGAGGCAGGCAAGGTAGAAGAACAAGTGGAATATACCACAGCTTCTTTATCCAGTCATCTGCCATTGGGCATTAAGGTTGTTTCCATGTCTTGGCCATTGTAAATAGTGCTGCTGTGAACACTGGGGTGCAGGTATCTTTTCCAGTTACAGTTCTCTCTGGATGCATGCCCAGGAGTGGGATTGCTGGATCATATGGTAAGTCTGTTTGTAGTCTTTTAGAGGGATCTCCATACTTTTTTCCATAACAGCTGCACCAAACTATATTCCCACCAACAGTGTAGGAGTGCTCCCTTTTCTCCACAGCCTCCCCAGCATTTATTGTTTGTGGACTTTCGAATTTATACAATAGACTACTACTCAGCCATAAGAAATAATAAAATAATGCCATTTGCGGCCACATGGATGGACCTGGAAAATGTCATTCTAAGTGAAGCCAGAAAGAGAAAGAAAAATACCATATGATATCACTCGTATGTGAAATCTAAAGAAAAAAAGACAGACAAACTTATTTACAAAACAGAAACAGACTCACAGACATAGAAAACAAACTTACGGTTACCAGGGGGAAGTGGGTGGGAAGGGATAAATTGGGAGTTCGAGATTTGCAGATAGATGAACAACAAGTTTCTACTGTATAGCACAGGGAACTATATTCAGTATCTTATAGTAACTTAATGGTTAAAAAGAATATGAAAACAAATATATTTATGTTCCTATATGGCTGAAGTATTGTGCTATACAGCAGAAATTGACACAGCATTGTAAATTGATTATACTTCAATAAAAATATATTTTAAAAAGAATGGAGGGCTAAAATCCCTCTTTAAAGCATGATGTTCCACCTAGAACACCAGCAGGAGGACTTAATACTGTGAAGGGCTTAGGCTTGGCTGCGATGCAAATTCCACTATTCCCTTCTTCAGAATTTCCAGGCTAGGTACCTGTTTCGATGGCCAGGAAGAGTCAATACTTAGAGGGAAAGATGTTTCATTGAAGCTAATCCTGCACAGTGACTGTGCCAGAGGATCCCCTTTTCCAGCAGCTAAGCTCCTTGAAGCCAAGATATGGGGGTGGTTCAAAAAAGTAGACAGTAACTCGGCATTTTAAGACCGGATCACTCCCCCGACTCTGACCCCTCCACATCACTGGTAGAGCACAAATAGCTCCTGGAATTCTACTTGTTAAACTTTTAACAGTGGTGTATTGGGATAGTATACTGCTCAGGGGAATGCATTAGCTGGTACAACCTACCAGGCATTTGAAACTTACAGAGCAAACTATTACAAGCGCAGTGGGATTGGGCAGTTTATTGCAAAACTGCATTGGTGCTGTACAGAAAGATACTAAAATACTGAAGGCCATCATCGAGCATTTGAAAACCAAAGGACCTCTGTGACAGCGTACAAAGCCTGACCTCCTGTATCAGGAGTAGAGACAGAATACTGCGTCCTGGGCAAAAGACCAAGGATACGATCATCTGAGTAACCGAGCTTCAAAAGGTGACATATTCTGATGAGGTAAGTCTTTTAGGTCAAGATCAGAGTCCTAATTGGGAAAACCTAGGAGTCTGACACACAGAATGGAGCCATCTGGGAGGAATCCTCCAAGATTTTAGGTACCCAGATTCCTGAACCTTCTGAGGCTGCAGAAGTGACTGACCTCTGTTAAGAGCTAGGCCTTCCCTCATGCTGGCAGGGTATGTCCCTCCCCATCAAGGCGACGGTTTCCCCTAAGGATATACACCATCTTCCTTCCTGACTAGGCATGTGGCTAGGGTTAGGTCATGGCACAGACTAGCTGGGGATATTCCAGGCCTGTTAAGGAAGGCAAGATCATATGCCCAAAACAAATGGCAAGACTTAATAGCACACTTGTTCAAGGGGTCCAGAACAACAGCAACAAAAAGTGCAGAGAAGAGTTGATAGATTTGGAAGCCCTCTCCTAAGACAGAGGATTATAAACAAAGATTTCAGGAAACAATTCCTCATAACATGGAAAAAGTAAAGAGAAGGCCTGTTGTTAAGCCAAGTGGAATTGCCATGGCAGATGGTGAAAGGAACAATTAAAAGGCTCAGGTAACTGGGCATTCTTGAAGAAATAAATTATATGTGTCCAGAACACCTGCCAGATGATTGTCTTCCACAGGGAGACATAGAGCCAAAAGAAATGCTGCTGGAGAGACGCATGAAAAGTTAACTAAAGAGTGAACTGGTGGCTCTTTTCTGTAGACATGAGCTGAAGATGAGAGGACTTTACCCAACCAGGATCACAGACACTGTCACAGTAGAAGCCAAGAGGCTGAGTTTGAATGCTGTAAGCGGGTGTCTTACTGACTGACAGGAGTGCAGTTGCATTAAAGAGGCCTGACATCTAGGAAGTTACTGAGTAGGCCAACAGAACCATAGCAATGCTAGGGGCAAACTAGATGGGCTGCCAAGAGTACTACTCAGCTTATAGGAGAGTCACTGTGAGGCTGAGAGTGGTCACTCCCATAGAAGTCTTGACCTTTGACGCATTTTACAGACCCACGTGTCTTGACAGGTAGAACTCTTTGCTTGACCCCAAATCCTTTCTCACATGGAATCCTTTGCATCCTCCTCTAAAAGAAGGATCCTGCAAAAGCCCAAGTATGCATGATTATGTTTCCTCAGTCCTTGCCCAAAGTTACTAATGGCCATTCAGCCAGGTATTTCAGGAAAAACAGAGCACCCAGATCTTTCAAGGAATATTAGAAATAGAATGTGAGTTGATATTAATATCCAGGAAAGCAAAGTGTCATCTTGGCCCTGTTGCCACAGTGGGGAGTACATGGGAATCTGGTTAAAAAAAAAAAAAAAGTCCTGGCCGAGGTCTGACCTGTGATGGGTATTCTGAGCCTCCTGCAGTTCCTGAATGTGGAACTGGGATGGATACACTTTGCAACCGATTCAGCACCCATACTGAGTCCTCGGCATGTGAGGTAAGAGGAAAGGGTAATCGATAACACAAGTGAAAGCCTCCGAAATTTCCCTCAAAGAGCTAGCTCAGTACATCAAAGGCAGTATTACATTCTGGACAGGGACGGCAGCAATGAGTTAAGGATTTTGATAATATGAATCCATCTTCATTATGTTCGATTACTGCTACCTTTGGACCTTCTTTTAACATCTTATTTGTCACGCTTACCATCTCTATCTTTGGATAGCAAAATAGTATTTTATAAGTCCTGGATGTTTTGGAAATATAAAATTTTTTTCTGATATTTTAATACCTATCTTTGCATTTTAACCTACATACTTATTTTTTAAGTATAAAATCATCCAAGCTATTTTCTTCCTCCACATAAAGATGTTAGCTTCTTTGTGCCACCCACTGCATAGCCTGTTTTCTTTTTTGCTTAGTTTTAGCTTTTTTGTTTGTTTTACACAAGTATTTTATAATTAAGGATATATTAAATTCACCAAAAAGTTATTGAATATCATGTTATTCTGATATTCTGTGGATGCATATCCTACCATCTTCTTCCTTCATTTCCCTTTTCACTGCAGTGTATTTAAAAATAATTTTTAACAAGGTTTTCTGGTTATTAGACTATCACAGTGTTTCTCACTATCTTTTATTCTTACTCTCGAATGATAACTTAGCTGGGCATACATTTCTAGGCTATTTTTCCTTAACACTTTGAAAATATTGTTTAAGTGCATTCCAGCATCTGTCGTTGCTGAAGAGAATTTTGTTGTCTCTTTAATTCTCATTTCTTTTGTCAGTCACCTGGCAGCTTTGAAATGTCTTCTTTAATCTCGATAGTCTGCAGTTCAACTATGATGTCTAGGTTATGTTTGGTCCCTATTTTTAATTTTTATTTATGCAGAACACTAGGAGATACATTAAATTGAAGATCTAGCCTTATTTAATATTTGAAAATTCTCAGCTCTTGTCTCCTCAAATACTGCTCTTTATGACTCTTTCAGTTTCTATTTTTGGATCTCTTAGAATCTTGATATATCTCCCATGAGTCTCATTTACTACTTGTCCCTTTATCAATGATGTGTTCTGGGGTGAATTCTTTCGTAACCAATTTCCTATTTCCAATTTTATGTTCAGTCTAGAGCTTTTCCTGCCTCTTAAATCTTTTATTTTAATAAATATATTGGTTTAATTTCAAGATACTTACTTTCATCTCTCTCCTACCCCATCTTTTCTTGTTTCATTTCTGTTTGGCTTCACAATTTATTCTATAGATGTGATTTATTATGTTTTGAACACTCTAAACATGCTCCGTTTTAAATGTTATTAGATTGCTTTGTAATCAGTTTCATTTAGAGTAAAACTATCTTTTGGTTGTTGATTTTGCTTTGCTTAGTATACTTTTTCTTCTTAGCTTCTCCCAGCTTAATTTACCAATAAAGATATTTCTACTGTGTTAACATCATAAGCCCCTTTATCTTCATGGGTTTTAGGGTTTAAGTTTTTAGGGATTTACTCTAAAAACAAAGGCTTTTTTTTCCTTTCTTGCCCTCCCCCCTCATTTCCTGCATATGATTCTCTGTCTGGTAATTTTGAAATTACCTTCAGTACCTCAACGTCTCCAGACTCTAAGTTAAGAAACAGGTCTTAAAATAAGGATTTGGAGTGACTTTTACAAAGTCTGAGGACACAGCACATCCTGGAAACCAATGTTTGCTTTAAAAGTGGCATATCTAGGCCCTATAGTCTCACTAAGCCCACGTTTTTATACAAAATCTAAGTCTACGCAGCGTTTTTAGGACATTAGCTTACTTTCCTTTTCTTTGTTGGGGAGGCGGTAGTCATCGCTCAAGCACGGGTTTCGTGAGTGAGTGGTTCGTCTCCCCACCTGGAGTGCTGTACGTTGGTCCTGATCCCCACCAGGAGGTGACTCCCAGACGCCACTGTCCACGGGCAGACCTGGAGCCAGGTGTGTCTAATGTTTCACATTTGTTCATAAATTTCCTTTATCTTTTCCATTTTTAGTCTAAAATTGAATTTATAAAATCAAAAATTACAAAAAACTTTTATTTTCTTCATAATATCCATTTGTAGGGAAAATAAATCCCTGTGTATGAAAGTGATACTATGATTAATTTAAAATAAAAATAACTTTCAGTCCAAATTCTAAGAGAGTGATCATTTGAAAAGAAAGAACAGACAGAATATTTAACTCTGTGAAGATTAAGAGAATCTGTCTAGATCCATAGGTCTCGTGTCTCATACGTAAGTAGGATGACACACGCTAGATGAGCACCCCTCCCCCCCAAAAAGAGGAAACAGATTAGGAAAACTGACCCTATGACCAAACCCCCTGAAAACAAATTCCTTAGTCTAGAGATGAGCAAACAGAAGTTGGACTGATAAAGGACAATTACATATATGGAGTCTTTTATATATTTTTTTCTCTTTATAAATAGTAATTCAGTATCAGGGAAAGAAGGGAGAAAGAAAGGAAGGAAAGAGAAGGCAGGGAGGGAGGAAGGAATGAGAAAACGGAGGAAAAAGGGAAGAAGAGAGGAAGGGAGAAAAAGGAGCGAGGGCTGAAGAGAGAGAAGTGGAGGGAGGAAAGGAAAAAGAAAAGGAGGAGACAGAGGAAGAGATGATGGATAAAAGACTGGAAGGGAATTCAGCAAATAGACAAAATTCTTCAATTGTAGAGACTGTGAGATACTAATGCAAAATCTCAGTCAGTGGGGATTATTCAGCAGAGTGTAAACAGCTCTCTTTCTGAGCTGCTTTAAATGCACTTAAATAGCAGCCTTGGCTGGGAGCTTGACTTACTGAGTCCCTTCCAGCTTAGTCATTCCCTGTCACATCTCGGAGTAGACATAATGCCTCATAAAAGTTCTTTCAACTTCTGCATATTCTAGGCATGAAAGTTTGAGCTAGGTCTGCTGAGCCTCCCACTTCAGAATTACTGATCTAAGAGGTTTGTGAGCACGTAAACCTCTGGGTACTGATGGGAACCACACTCTAGGGCTTCTTGGGTTGTCTGCTACTTAATTAGACCTTCCACACGGGAAGAGAGCAATGAGCTGGTGTCCCATCTCCAACAGATGCCCCTGCCAGATGCTCAGAGAAGCACACACTCCATTTCCTATAATGTGGTCTATTCATTTTTATGCTGTGTCAACGAAGCCCTTCTGAGGATACTAGAATTTACGATGAAAGCAAACAGAGTGTAAACAGTAAAAGGGGTAACCTCTATGCCGCACTTTGCTGCATATGCTTCTAATGGGTATTCTCTCGTCTCTGCCGTCTACTGCTTATGCTTTAGCTTCTACTGCATTACTTCTGGTGACTCTAAATTGGAGCCCGTGTGCACCGACAAGAGGCCTGACGACCCACAGTATCCCAGCGCGTGGGATGACGCCTGGACCACCACAGTCAGACAGTCGCTTCCCCTGCGGGCAGGCTTTGATAAAACGTGCTGTTGACAGCACCGATACTGATGTAACAGTGAAAGAGGGAAGGAAAGAACATTTCTGAGGAGATGTGAAGATTCAAAAGAAAAAATAAATAAGCTCATAATAAATTATATCCATTGTGTTATTTTGCTCAAGGCAGTCTGTTTAAAGGTTCCCATGAGGGCCGTAGAGGGAGGAACTCAAGGAGAAGACCATCCGGCCAGGGCAGTAGGTCCCACTTATTTAGCCATTAAAAAATACCAATCATATCATCATTTGTTATCTGATAAAAGAATGTATTTGAGAATACTTTGCTAGGATGAGGTGAGTCTGTATTCAGAGGCCTCTTGGAATCACAGTCATATTCTTATTTCATATAGAATAAGGTGTACTAGAGAGAATACAGATTTTGAAGGCAAATAATCCAGTTTGTATCACTTACGAGCTGTGTTACAGGCTTTTCCAGCTTCTGTATGTCACGTGGGGAGTACAATAACTAACATGCACAGTCACTGCTAAGCCCAAACGATAAAAATATGCAAAGCATCTCACACAGAGTTTAGTGCCCAACTGGTGTTCAAGAAATACTGGTTCCCTTCCCACCACTCCCACAACTAAACTTTTCCCTCAAGGATTATTTTTCATATGACCCATCCTGTGTGTCCCATCATGGCTGATGTCTGACAAGTACCAGCTAATGACATCCTGCCTTTGGATACTTAGGTAAAGTCACCTCAATCATCTATATCACGTTTTAGGTAAAATTTCAGCCAATTCCTGAGAGCTTACATTCATGGTTATGACAGAACACTATTTTCTTCCCCAATGGAGTCTCAAATTCCTTTGCATTGCACCATCTGCTGTCATGTGTTTCTCCCAATTCCATGTTGATCCTTATATCCAACAACTTCTTACCCTTGATTTCTACCAAACACCTAATTACATGAGCAGCAGAGGTGAATGCTACAGAGACAGAACTTAGAGCAATACACACCCCTGTTCCTACACTTCCCCTTCCTGTCCAGAGTTGGAAATTTCTTACTGGACATTCTTTTCCTCAAGGTTCATTCAGTCCCTCCTAACCCCATTGCTTAGCCTTTTTTGTCTTATTTATTTCCCTTCATTATTCTTGTTTGTTTAGCCCCACACTGAATTTACGTTCTCCTCTTAGTGTTTAGGTGTCTTACCTACATTTTCCCAGCTTGATTCTGTAGGAGCTCATCTTCCACCTTCTATTAACTTAGTAGAACTCATTCAGTGTCTTCACCAAGAGAAAACCTGATATCCACTATTAAAAGTGTATTTTTCTTATCACTTTAAGAGTACTGAGTACTCTTACTTACTGAAAGCAAATATTATTAATGATAATTTTTCCACATATAGACAATTAAAATATATATAAAGGTGAACTATCTTTCTACAGGGTGTCAACATAAGCTTCATTTCTTTTTTCCTTTTCCTTTTTTTTTTTTTTTTTTGCCATAGCTGAACTACTTTTACCATTCATGGATTATCTGATTTTGACATATCACTTTCATATTATGCCCTGAGTGTCTGTCTGAGAATAAATAAACCCTAACTTATTCTCACAGTCACAACACGTTTTTCTACCACAGAACACTTAATACCAGAGAGTTCCAATGTTGCTCTGATCCCAGCTAGACTGCAGCCGTCATGAAGGAAGCACTGCTAAATCCCTGCAGTAGTGCTTGGGGGTCTCTAGTGCTGACGTGAGATCAATGTTGGGGCTGAAGTTATCACAAGACTCAACTGAGATGTGTGTGTAGTATGACCTCTTCACTCCTGGGCCTGGCCCTTTAGTGCCCCTCTGTCTTTAGAAGGTGCTTGAATTTCTTTTTCGGTAGGTCAGGGCTCCAAGAGATTACAGCAGTAGATGCTAGTCTTCTAAAAGGCTGCGCATGGAACTAGCACAAGGCTACAGACTGAGTGTTCCTGTTCCCGCAGAATTCATGGTAAATCCTAATGTCCACTGTGATGGTATGCTGGAGGCAGAGCCTTTGGGAAATGAATAGGTTATGAATGCACAGCCTTTATGAATGGGATTACTGCCCTTATAAAAGAGACTCCAGAGAGCTCCCTTGCACCTTCCACCTTGTGAAGGTACAATAAGAAAAGGGAAATCTGTGAATCAGGAAGTAGACTTTAATCCAGAACCCAACCTTGCTGGCACCCTGATCTTAGACTTCCTAGCTTCCTGAACTGTGAGTGATAATTGATGTTTATAAGCCTCTCTGCCTATGGTATTTTTGTTATAGCAGCCCGAATGGACTAAGACATGTAGTATCACTATTGGTCAGAAAAGTCCCTGGTAGGCTAGTCCAGATTCAA
Organism: Vicugna pacos; assembly: GCF_048564905.1. Lineage (NCBI taxonomy): Eukaryota > Metazoa > Chordata > Mammalia > Artiodactyla > Camelidae > Vicugna > Vicugna pacos. The sequence goes on along the minus strand of NC_132993.1, from coordinate 67,347,578 downwards.
GGGAGGGAACTACATGCCACTTCTCGACTGGACAAATATCTTCAGCTGCAGCACATACATTGAGCCCTATTTAGGGATCAGGCTCCGTACAAAACCAAAAATATACATTATCTCACTTAATGCCCCAAACAACTCACTGAGGTAGGTACTGTCATTGCCATGGTCACAGTCAGTGAGTTGTAGAGGATGCTACTGGTCCTTGTGGTCTGAATGACTAATGCCCAGGCTCTTTTTCACCATGACATACAGACTCTGATTTAATTCACTAAAAGATTCTACTAGGATGACTTACTGCCATCCATCTTCCAGTGCATGGCCACCAATGTTGATACATTTTCATATATCTGGAAAGTCCAGATAGTTGATTTTACAAATATCAGATTATAATTCAACCTGCAATTGTGTGATTTTTTTTTTTCAGTCCATTGCCAACTGACTCCATGAACCCATGATAGACAGGACATTACACCTGGTCGTGGTTGCTTTCGAGTAGACAAAATCTACCCATGTTTATTTTCTGTTGGTTTTAAAAATTTCCAAATATATACACTGCTATCAAGTCACAAACTTGGGTCAGGGCTTGAAACATCTGCTTGCCCAGGAGGGCAGGTCAGATAATTATTGGAAGCTCTTATTGTTCTTTTAATAGCAAACACGTTGACAAAATACTCCTGACTTTTAGCCAAATCTCTCCAACCTTAAATGTATGAGAAGTTACATTTGGAACATGAACAATTCAGTAAACTAATATAACGGAGAAATATTATAGCTTCCTTTCTTTTATAAGAAACTTCCAGAGTTATCTGGAATATCCTGGATATCAAGCCTGTTAAGCAAAAAGCATTATTAATTTCGGCAGAAAGTTTCTTGCTGATATTAAAACATGATTAATTTTTTCCTAATTGAACTTTTCCATTTTCCCAAGAAGTCTGGGGAAAAAACTAAGACTTCCACACCTGTAGAAGTAAATAATTAAAATAGATGAGACTAAAATTTATTTTGTAAGGCACCTTACACCTTGAGATTGTATATTTTGGGGTGCTCTGTTCAAAACTGTCCCTCAAGTATACAAACAAAAAACATCATATCGACCTTAAGGCAATTTTACGGACCTTTAAGTTGTTTAATGCTTCCTTCTTGCCTAAAAGCTACTTATTATTTGTAACTTTGACCCTCCTACACTGTTGGTGGGAGTGTAGACTGGTGCAGCCACTATGGAGGACAGTATGGACTTCCCTTAAAAAACTAAAAATAGATTTACCATGTGATCCAGCAATCTCAGTCCTGGGCATATACCCAGAGAAAAATAAAATTCAAAAAGACACATGCACCCCAATATTCAGAGCAGCACTGTTTACAATAGCCAAGACACAGAAACAACCCAGATGTCCATCAACAGATGACTGGATAAAGATGTGATATATTTATACAAAGGAACACTACTTAGCCATAAAAAATAAAATTGCATTTGCAACAACATGGATGGACCTGAAGATCATCATCACAAGTGAAGTAAGCCAGAAAGACAAAGAAAAATACCACATGGTATCACTTATATGTGGACTCTAAAAAAATAAATAAGGATACAAATGAACTACTTATTTATAACTTAGATGATTGATTTCTTGAATATGTGTAAGCACATCTGACTGTCCTTTATGACTGGATTACTGCATTCTGTTGATTCTTTGTGGTTGGCTTTATTTCTTTGATAACTATGTAAGTTTAAAAAGCTAAAGCTCTAATCTGTTCTTAGAAACAATGAGTACATATATGTAAACAAAAAAGTGCAGTATATTGTGTATATGTACTTACATGCAATATATAATGTATATGGTACAGTCAAACTAATAATTCTACCTAATAAAACTGAAAAAGGAAAAAGAACTACTTTGACAAGCTGATAGTCTCAAAATTGGTAAAAACAAGAAAATACTTCACCTTCTGACTTTCACATATTCAATGATGCATTTTTCTTTTACTACACAGTTTAATCATTCTGTTAGTAACTCACTATAATTGAACACTGTTATCATAGATTGGTCATAACTTTCAATCCCACATGCATTTGCTTAAAAGGAAAGAATTTATTAGCCTCTCATGATCATGTCCTTGCAATGTGTCCCTAGGTTTATTTCATTACATTGTGTCTTAGAAGGACACATCCAGCATTTCAAATTCCCCCAGTGTCTGTGAGAGAGAATTCAGTGGTGGAGAATACTCAAAGGAGACTGTGAACTTGCAGTTTAAAATTAAAAACCAAATTATAATCCCTGGTAATGAGTCTTATTTCTTTTTCCTATTCTTCAATCCTCTTTAGAGACTCAGAAAATGGAATGGGGCCCAGAATTATGATAATAGCCTAGAGCATAATTGTCGAAATAGGGCACACAGTCTGACATCTTGAGTTCATTTCCTGGCTTACCCCTAGTTGGTTAGGAATTGTGTGTGCAGGAGGGTGTTTGAGTATGTGCTGATCTAACATGAATGTTTCTAAGAAAGGAGGAGCATGATGCTTTCTTTCAAATCTTTAACTAAAATTTATAGTGTAAAAAATGTATATAGTGTTGGGGATGGGAGAAATTATATAAAACAGTCTAATATATATAAAGATTTTAGGATTAGACAAATTTCAGTGTGATTTCAGAGTAAAAGAAGACTTACTCTGGAGGTTCAAATTAGTACCAGGAATAACTGCAAATTTCATAATGAATCTTTTTCAAAATAAAGTTATAATTTTCTATCTACACGTAGTAATCAAGGTAGTCTTTGAATAATGAGTACTTTTTAAACTCTAAATACAATTTCTAAAATACGGTCTAAAACTGAAAAGAGTTCAGGCTCCCTTTTGTCTCTAGTGACTTGACTAGTTCAGTTTCTAACCGACATACAAGTCATCCCTGAATCATTCCATGAGTTAATATGCAAAATAATGACCAAAGCTGATGAACAAGGGACTTAATAAAAATAAATTCCTGCTATGAGGAAGAAATAGAATTAGTTTATTAAATACCAAAAATAGTTATCAGTATACACTGAAATACTGTCATATCTGTTGTAATAAAATTCAAATATCTTCTGAAAGACTAAAAGAAATTGTAATCCAGTAGAGGAAAAACATGCAGACTGATCTACTGATCTATATGAAGTAAAAGGTAATCAATTCATAACAGCCCACTAGTAACACTGTCTTTCATTCTAAGTCGAACGTAGAGGGGGAAAAAATGAGGGGACAGACAAGATAGCAATAAAGACAAAGAGAAGATATTGTTAAAACATCGTCCTTCAGCGAGTTTCCATCACAGAGGATCATGCAGAACATCGTCAAGAGCAGGGACCACGGCAGTCAGGATGTGATATATTTGCTTGTGACTGGCATTGACTGCTCTACAGTAATTAGATTTAACGGCATTTATTCATATTCACAGTGTACTGAGTACACTGGAATGGTGGGTTGATGCTCTGGAGAAAAAAGTAAACTCGTAAGAGAGCAGACTATTTTCTTGCATTACTGTTGAATCATTATCAACTGCAGTACAGTGGTGCTCTCTTCAGTTTTAAGAGAGCTTAACAGTATTCATTCAATAACATTGAAAGACATTATGCTAGAGTTCCTAAACCCTTAGTAAACAAATGGAACAGAGAAAAGTGTTCCAGTGAGACGTTCTCATATAATAATTTTGTTTACTTCCAAAGAGATTCAAGTTTTTGTATCCAAAAACCAAGCCCAATACAGTCAAATAATAACTTGGGTATGAAAAGGTACCTAAAGAATTTGACAGTATACGTAGCAAAACTAGTTTGGTCCTGGAAAAAACAACCATGTCTAATACTCAACTCAGAGCCTTGATGGTTCCTCAGTACTCCGTATTACTCTGACTTGTAATGAAGTGTCATTCTATGCTTTCATGGTCTTCATGTAAAGTTATACATTTTTATTTGTTCAAATTTAGATAAAAAATTAAAATAAAAATAGTAGTTGAAGCCATTTCTAGATTCAGAAATGCTAAGTACTTATTTTATCTCAAGTCTTTGGAATATCCAGCTCTACACTAATGTTTGGCATTAATGCTGTAAAACCCTTAAACTAGGCAAAAGAACAGCCAAATGACAGACAAAAGACACACCTGAAGATGCATTCTAGGATTTCAGGCTGTGCTTTTAAATTACCTGGCATCATACATTTTCAGTGATTCAACTGGCATAAAAATTATAAAATTTCTTGAGGCCTTAGGTTAACATATGGGGCATAACTGAAATACTAAACAATTACAGTACTGAAAAGAAACATAGTAGTTGGAGTCTGCACAGACAGATCGTTCAGGAATTTCTGAACCATACTGATGATTAATATATGTGAATAGACCTTAAAATATTTTATGCTACTAAATAAATGTGAGAGATTTTACTAATGGAAGTCTGAACTTAAACTGCATGATTGTGAATGTGTCAAGGGGAGCAGATACAGACACACAATGGAAGGTTTCTTCACAACGATGACCTAAAACTGAGCCTTGCAGTTTGAGCAAGGAACATTTATTTAAACTGTGAGAACTAAAATGTGAAGTCCAAATGTTGAAGAAAAAAAAAAGAAATTTGGTTAATTTAGATTACAAAGCCAACTGCCTAAAAACTTGCAAGCTGCTAAATGTACAGGGGACTTTTATGTTAACCCTTTTACACTTCTTAAAGTCTCCCACTTCAGAAAGAATGCAGTTATGGAAGCTGATGACAGGAGCACATGTAGCGCTATGTTGGTCATTCTCTTTACTGGAAGTTAAATAAAATGTCCTTTTTGCACAGAAGTGGAAACACTAATTTTTCTCAACAAGCTATTTTAGTTGCTATACTAGGACAATTCAGAGAGAATCAGAGTCTCAAGAAATTATCAAGATACTTAGGTAACACAGTGTCCTCATCTGAAAATCAGAACCTTGGCTTTAGTGGAAAAGATGATACTCCCGGTCAGAACAGCGGGGGTGTGCAGTTGGGAACTCCCAGCTACCCCGTTTGTCTAGAGCCGCGGAGTCTGTTTTGTGTTCACCCAGCTGGCTAGCAAAATCATGACTGGCAAAAGCAGGTTATTGTCTAACATAATGATATCCAGTGTAACTCGAACAGTACTGGGTAAAAATAATTCAGTGAACGGAAGTTCTACAAGGCATCCGGTGCTGCTAACCACATTGGCTGGCCTTCAATCTTTCTCAGTTAGTTATTACTTTTCTGAATTGATTTACCCAAATATTTAAGAAATAGCAGTGTGGTGATATCATCCACTGAGATATTACTGCTGTTACGTTTTCTATGTTTTCATTCTTTTTTCGTTAAGAAAGTTTTACTAGCCTGAAACTTAATGCTGTTTGCACATTTATTCTACTTTGTCAAGTTTTTCTAATTCTTAGAAAAATGCTCTTGTGAAGGCCTTCTCATCCCACAGACAGGAATTAAGGTTACCTTTATTTCTAGACCTAGAATTTTATCTATACATTAAGAAATCAAACAGAAAAGTTTCTTCTCACCTTTCTTGTGACCCACACATATGATCAGCAAGAGAAAGCAGGAGCTATTTTTATCTTCTTTAGTTTAAGAAATGAGGTGAATCATGTGCATGTATAATGATCACTGAATTTTATTTTGGTGTACAAGTAAAAACCTGCATTGTTGGCAAAGAGAAAGGAAAAAAAAAACCCTGCCATTGGGGAAAGTTGAAATTCCCACCTGGGTTCTAAAGCGAGTCTATTGCTGGGTTCAACCCTCAGTATCTCTATTAAAATAAATAAAATTACCTTTCCCCGTAAAAAAAATTAAAATTAAAAAAAATTTAAAGTGAATCTATTGGAATCTTGTAAATTAACTTTTACTTGTATAAGTAACTGTTTCTTTAAACATACGCTTTTTTTTTATTGAAGTACAGTCAGTGTACAATGTTGTGTTAATTTCTGGTGTACATCATATATATACATACATATATTCCTTTTCATATTCTTTTTCATTATAGGCTACTTCAAGATATTGAATATAGCTCCCTGTGCTATACAGTATAAACCTGTTTATCTATTTTATATGTGTTAGTTAGTATCTGCAAATCTCAAACTCCCAATTTACCCCTTCTCACTCTCTTTCCCCCCTGGTCACCATAAGTTTGTTTTCTATGTCTGTGAGTCTGTTTCTGTTTTGTAAATAAGTTTGTCTTTTTCTTTTTTCTTTAGATTCCACATAGGAGTGATATCATATGGTATTTTTCTTTCTCTTTCTGGCTTAGGTCATTTAGAATGACAATCTTCAGGCCCATCCATGTTGCTGCAGATGGCGCTATTTTATTCTTTTATGACTGAGTAGTATTCTATTGTATAACTATACCACAACTTCTCTATTCAGTCATCTGTCAATGGACCTTTTGGTTGTTTCCATGTCCTAGCTCCTATAAATAGTGCTACTATGAACATTGGGGTGCTGAATATAAGATTATTGAAACTAATGTTACTAGAGCAGAATTTGAGGCAACAATCTTAGATTTTTATTAATGATTTTGGAACATAAATACAACCTTGAACTTTCCTTTTAAGTCACATGATGTACTTATCTGATTGAGAAAAGTAAAATGCATCTCTGGTGGCCACAAAGTCCTCTCTATAGGAATCTAAAAGACCTGTATCTACTGTATCTGCTGGTACCAATCAGACAGCAAAGATCAAGGGCATGCAAGCCAAAAGGGAAATTCAACCAAGAAGACCCCTGCAAATAGGGAAAAGGGAAAACAGTTAAAGAAGCCAAGATGGACTTACAGAAAAAAATGTCAAAAGTGAATCTATAGAAAATACCCAGTGGTGTACGTATCCAGGAACTGATACAGACAGAGGGGACAGCACCTGAACATCTTCTAGGAAAGCTACTCTGAATCCATTTCAGTGTAGGAGTCCGACGGACCTTTGTTTCACTCTAAGGTTTTCACTGCTCTAGGCCTTCAGACTGAGAATCCAGGATGACAAAGAAAAGGTACAGTGTCTTCTAAGTAATAGCCCTTCTGCTACCGGAAAACAGAAATACCAGTCTCCAGTAGTCTTTTCAATCCTAACCACATATCAGTTCTTCCCTCAAAATTCAAATGGTAGAGTTGGTCCTTCATGATTCTAGTCTTTTCTCTTTGTTATGTGAGTGGGTTTTTTTCCCGTTTGTTTTAATAACACATGAGCCCCAAATAAACCCAACACTACAGATCTTGACAGAGCAATACATAACACACTGGTACTGTCTTAATTAAGCACAATTTTCTAAATTGCCAGATTTCAGGTAATATTATTTTATCTTTTCTGATAGCCAAATCAAGCTATAGGATTGTATTTAGGTCTGAATTAACAGAGCACATTGAATGTCTTAACTAAGTATATAGTTATTTCCTCGGCATATTTTTGTGTATTTAAATAATTGGCAAAATCCTTGAGGACAACTTTAACATATTCTACTACCAGGAATGAAATTTTTATGTGCCCAGTATGGAGTTTTTGAATAGATGACCCGATGATTACTAAAAAATGTAAAGCTAAACACACACACAGATGGCATTATCTTAATATGTCACTCACTTAAATGAACATATAAAGCATGTGGATAAGAAGTACCTTTTGTTTTTTCCAATCCACACGCTCACTCCTACCCCATGAGTCTTTCAAATTTTAATAAAATATGAACAAAAATCAAACATAATTTAGTAATAAGCATCCTATTAGCACATAAAGATTTTTCTCTCCCCAGAATTTACGTGTATTTTTCAGCTGCATCTTCCCATCATGTTACTGATTTTTTCAAGCAAATATGATCCAATTACCCATTTTTTTAAACTGAAATAAACAAGATGTATTATCTTTCCAAGTTCATCCAAATGACCATTGTGGGTTGAAAAAAAAACAAAATGTCATGCAGCTTGAAATAAAAATTATGGCTCTCTCAATTCAGAACTAGTTAGAATGTTAATTTTTTCTGGTGTTGGACTTGCTCTATACTAGAAAATTAAATGCAAAATTTAAAAATGTGATTGTGTATCCAAAAAACATCCTAGTTAAGAACAACTTTATTTGAATTTAGTGACTGTAGTGTGTACCTGGGTACAGAGGAGAGACCACAGACGTCAGCAGTGTCAGGGCTTCTGCGTGACTTTCACTTCCACTGCTACCAGTCGTCAGAGCTGTGGCGCAGGGTACTTCACTCCCTGACAAAATGCTGTTGGCATTCTTTTGGGGAGGATAATTAGGCTTTTTTATTTGTTTATTCTTTTTTTTTTTTTTAGTGGAGGTACTGGGGATTGAACCCAGGGTCTCATGCATGCTAAGCACACTGTCTACCACTGAGCTACACCCCCCCGCCGATATTGGCATTCTTGAATGTAAATATTTTTTAACTAAGAACAAGAAATTATTCCACCTAAAAAAAAAAAACTTTATTCTTTTTGTTCAGCTTGGGTGATCTCACTGACTTTCATTGTTTTAACTTCTACCTGTAAGTTGATAATTCCTAAATAAATATCTTCCAGCAAACACTTCATCTCAAATTCCACAAATGCACTTGCTTGAGATTTTCATCTTTTATAGCATCAGCAATTCCAGTTCAACCTGCTCAACCTGAACTCATAATCTTCCTCCCTCACTTTTTCTCCTCCTGTATCTTGCTGACTCCCAACTTCATCCACTGTCTAAGCACGCTCATTTTTTTTTTCTCCTCTGCTTTAGCTACAAGAATGATTCTTCTTGAGAAGTCAACCTTGCCATTCTCTTGCTTCAGTACTTTTGTGACTCCCAATAATTTACAAGTTAGTTTTAAGGAATCTGAATTCTATCTTCCAGGATCTCCATGTAGTATGAACCTTGTCTACCTCTGCAGTTTCAGCCCTCGCCATTTCTTCACTGCTACTTTTTGCTCACACTGAATTGTCAGTAGTTCTCCACAAACATCAGCATTCCAGTTACCCTGACTTTCATGTTTCTCTAGTCATTTACACTCTCCTGTCCCCTCTAACTAATTAACATCATTTAAGACATAGATTAGGTATCATCTCCTACAGAAAACAAAACTCTTCTCCAGTTCCTTTTCTTCATCTCCTCTGATTAATATGCAATAAAGACCCAGTAACAATTTCATTGCTGTACATCCAGTTAATTTTTTAATTATCTCTACCTATATCTATGTTCCTTATGTCTCTTTGGTTCTTAGCATTTGATTCCTAAGCATATAAGAGGCATTCAGTGACGCTCCAAAGGGCAAATGAATAAATATATGACATCTGAGCTAGGCTTTAAAAAGATAAGCAAGACAGGGACTCATGTAAATTTCAGAAAAGTTGTTTCAGGCAATGACATACCTGAGCCCAAGCATGAGGAGGAAAGCAGAGCCCATGTAAGTCGGGTTCAAGCCAGTCAAAATGAAAATGGTTAAGACAGCAATGGCTACTGCCACCCGGCTGTGTCCTCTCTGGGTACTTTCAAGTGTCAGGAGAGCCTATCCAATCCAGGTAGTCCTCTTTACCCCAGCCCTTTATATAGGTAACAAAAGAATTAAGAATGGTATGATCCAGTAATCCCACTCCTGGGCATATATCTGGAGGAAACTCTAATTTGAAAAGAATGCACCCCAATGTCATAGCAGCACTATATACAATAGCCAAGACATGGAAACAACCTAAATACCCATCAACAGATGACTGGATAAAGAAGTTGTGGTATATTTATACAATGGAATACTATCCAGCCATAAAAATAATAAAAGAATGCCATTCGCAGCAACATGGATGGACCTAGAGATCATCATTCTAAGTGAAGTAAGCCAGAAAGAGAAAGAAAAATACCAGATGATATCACTCATATGTAGAATCTAAAAAAAAAAAAGAAAGAAAGAAAAATGAGGACACTAATGAACTCGTCTACAAAACAGAAACAGACTTGCAGACATAGTAAACAATCTTATGGTTACTGGGGGAAAGAGGGTGGGAAGGGATAAATTTGGGAGCTTGGTATTTGCAAATGTTAGCCACTATATATAAAAATAGATTTAAAAAAACGAATAGCACAGGAACTATATTCAGTATCTTATAATAACCTTTAATGAAAAAGAATATGAAAATGAATATATGTATGTCCCTATATGACTGAAGCACTGTGCTGTACACCAGAAATTGGCACATTGTAACTGACCATACTTCAGTAAAAGAAAAAAAAAAAAAAGAATGACTGAATTCATACTTTACAATAAGTATTATCTAAAATCAACCAAAGGATCATTTCATAATAATATCGTATCAAGAAGAGAGTCCTATTTTCAATTCTCACTTGATCAGGAATCAATAAAAGTCTTGTTAATGATTATGAACATTAATCATCTGTCAATGTTCTAAAAGAACGTCTCTGCTCTGGGCCTCACTGCAGTCTCCCTCACACTGACTTCATGCCACACCACTCTGTGCTAAGTGTTTCAGCCTTGCAGTGCAGAATTTCTCTGTCTCCGCTTTAAGGTCACCTTAAGTACTTTTTTTTTTTTAACATCAAAGTGATGGTTAAGCTAGTTTTGCTCCTCTCTGTTATGCTCTACAAAATGTCTGGCCTGCATTACTTGGTACTGTGGACTGACTTCTTTCTATTTGGGAGGACCTGAATTTTCCCGTCTCTAATCTTAGGACATTGTGTTCTCTAGCCATCTGTTTCTGGGTTCTGCCTACGCAGCAGAGATGGGGAAAAAAGAGTTTTATATCCTCCTCCTTTTGCTAGGAAGAGTAATTTCCAGATCGACTGAACGAACAGCAGAACCCTTACCACATAGGAAGGTGGAGGTTGTGACATTTCAGGTGTAACACAGTGACACCCACCCCTGCATCCATCAACTCAGTTCATCTCCAACAGACAACTTCATACTCAATGTCATGGAACTTAACAGGGAACATCTGTGGCAGCAAAATACAATTTATGAAGCTACTACATTTGGAAAGTCAGATGAAGTCAAAAGTCATGGCAAGCTTTAAATGAAAGGTCTGTATAAAGACTGAATAAAACAAGTAAAGGAAATCTCAGGAAACGAGTAACATCAAGACAGTGATGTTTCTCACGACAGAGTAAGATACATCTTATTTTTACTTTTATCCTGAGACTCCTAAGTGGGATGCGAGTATTGTCAACATGTACATTAGTATGGTCATAACTGTATCATGTGCTTCAAAATTCTAAATAGATTTTAAAAAATTAGTTGGAATTTTCCACTGGGAGATGTGACTTTCTCATAACAACAGAGACTTTATTTTTTCAAGTTGTTTTAATACTAAAAGCGAATTGCTCCCGAGCATCTATGCATTTATACAAGTCGTATCCACAGCAGTTACTGCTGAAGGACAGCCACACCTGCTGAAAGCGTAAAAACTGGCCTGGATTTACCCTTGGAAACTGCAAACTCATAGTGGCGTGTGTTCTGTTTGATGACAGTGTTACTTGGCAGAACAAATTAGTGATGTTCAGTCAACACCAAAAAGGCACACTGGAACATACCTGACAAAGTTATTTTGACATGTGGAAAATGTGGCATGTATATATAAAAAAAGATCCAGATCCATTTGAGTTTAGTTTTAATCAAGTTTGATCTCATTTAGACAAATGTTACATCTATAATTTTAATGAGATATCCTTAGCATTTAATTATCAGTTATTCATTGAAATATTTCAGCTATCATGACACTTATTTTTTCTCTGAGTTCTCTGTATGGTGTACGATACCTCTATTTCAAAGATGAAGGAAAATGGCCAGTAGGGTCATAATATTGTAAAACATACTATATATATATATATATATATATATATATACACACACACACACACACACTCACACACACACATATGTGTGTGTATATATATATAATTTATTGAAATATCCTGATACTATAAAATATTCACCTATCTTGTTCACATTGGTTATTTTATTAGTACTCCTTGCCTTTAAACAAGAGTCAAGACCCTTTTATTTTTAAGTATATAAGATTTGTTACCTCAATATTTCAATGTTCTAGATATAAAACCCTCATGATAGGCTGAACACATATACAAGAATGACTTTCAAAGATATTTTCTTTTGAAAAATAGCAGTATATTGAAATATAATGCCAACTTCAAATTGTAATCATACAATGTTTAAAGACTCAGACCATTTGCTCTCATTTTTAGTTCAAAAACATAAAATGCTACCAAAATCTCCATATGAATGGATGTTTGTGACACTGTAGAGGTACTGTGGTCTGCCACCCAGACCTTCTCTTTAGGGCTGAAGCATCCATCCTGCAGATGCAAGGACGTCTGCCTTTTGAATCAAGGAGATTCAGCCTCCTTGCCACAATTTTAAATACCCCTGAAAGACTGGATCTTCAGAGACCCACTGGGGTCTGAGGAGGACGGTGCTGAAAATACTTTTCACACTCCCCCTCTGCCTACCCTTACTTCCCTCTCTTACAGGAATTGTTGATATTTCCCAGTGTATCTACTGCATATAAATGTCTATCTTGGAATCTATTTTCTGGTAAAATGACCTATGAAAATGAGGGCTGGGAAACAGGCACTAAAATGATAAAGTGAGGGATTAGAAATTTCTTTGGAACTATACCATTCACTGTCCAGATACCATTATCACTGAGATAAAACAAAGAGATTCTGGCATGTCATTTCCTCCACTGGTGAGCTGTGATAGGATAGCATGGAAGGGAATGCTTTGGTGGGTCCACTAGCACACACATCCCCAGAGCTTCAGGGAAATGGCAGTTGTAATTATTATAGAACCAAATGGCTCTTGCTGGATGCTATTGATACAGCAAAGAAAAAATATAAAAGGAAAAGTAGAAGATGATCAATTACTAATTCCAGGTAAGTCTGAAATCTACAAAATCTCCTGGGAAAGTGTAAACACATCTTATCTCCTGCATCCTGAAGGTAGTAAATGCTGCAGATTGGACCCAGAATGTAAGAATACAAAAGCTCCTAAGAGGACTGAATTCTCACCTCCAGCAAGTCTACTATGCCAAAGTCAGAATCTAAGATTAAGTTTGGAAAATATTTATCTACAAACCAAAGTATATTAAATCTCCACATGCTCCAGAACCCTTTAGTCCTGCAAAAGTGACTCACTGCTCTTTGTTAATGGCCGTTGCTCCTTCCACTTGCCAGAACATAAGTCAGTATTTATATGCAGGCACTCTTCATGATGCAATATTTAAAATGCTAGCAAGGGCCTAAGGAGATAGGTGCTAACATTCTTTTAGGGTGACTCTAGAATCATAGAAAAAGCAATTGGCCATATTCAGTTAAATAAAAATGACAAAAGTACCATAGAAAATTGCAGAAGAGTTCAAAAGACTCAGATTAGACATGCTAGAGCAGGTAGACTATGTAAAGTCAGAAAAGTAAAAAAAAAAAAAAATAGGAGATAACTGTGTTTCACCGAGAACACCTGGAGGACCCTCTGTTTAGCAGAGTGATAAGAAATTTGTTTGTGAGAAGGGCACCAGCATTATTAAGAAGCTCAGTGGTGGCTGTCTTCTGTAGGACAAGGATAACAGTAGGATGTGCTGTTGCAGAAATGGATTCCCTGATGGCAATGGGGATGATACCATCTCCCAGATAGTAGAGGCCATATGGTGTTACTTAACCATCACAGACAAAGTTGGAGCAATTATCCTAATGAGCAGCAAGGCTGAACTGGCAGCATGAGTCTGTGGCCCAACTCACAGAGCCTTGGAAATGGTTAACAGAACCATTGTCCCTAGGGAAACGACAGGGTATTGCTCAATCAACACAAAGAAATCAAGGATGATCAGGAGGCTGAGTGGCTACCCTGATAAAACCCACAGTCCCAGCAAAGTATGGAGACCTAAGCCAATTCACAGGCCCAGCCACCTGAGTAAAGGACAGGTCAGGTCCCCTAGAGGAAGGACCCTGTCTTACTACAGGGAGGGTATATAGGAAAATCTCCTCCAGCACTTTACCAGAGGAACCTGTGGCCGTTTAACTTCACACTGAGGAAACGGGAATAGGCCAGTTTTTTTTTATGACTCTTGGACATAATGTCTGAGTTGACATTTATACCTGGAAAACTGAAGTATCTCCATGTCAACTCGCTATCTCCACCTGTTATAACGAAGGAATGCGGAAGCCAGGCAGTCATCCGTGTCCTGGCCCGGGTCTGGCTCCCACGTGTCTCTTAGGTCCACAAATCTATTTTATAGTCATTTCCCGAGTCCCTAAATGTTTAATTGGAATGGATGTATAGGATAATTGTCAGAATTCCCCCACTGGTTCCATGGTTTGTGAGGGAAGAGCTATAATAGTGGGGAGAACCAGATGGGAGCCTCTGAAACTAACCCCCCTCTCAGCCAAGATATTAAATTAAGTAACCAGACTGTATCTCAAGAAGAATTAGCTAAATATTTACAAGATAAAGTACTGACGGTCCCATCATGTCCTCATTTACTTTGCACATTGGCCCTCGCACAAAGAGATCTTGAAGGACAATGATGGACTACTGCAAACCCAATCAGGTAATAGCCCCAACTGCAGTTTCTGAGCCTGCTGCGCTATTTTTGCTACATAAATCAACAGACCTGAGGTAAACCACCAACTGGAAGAATGCAACTTTTTCCTACACCTACTGAGAAGCAGTTCACATTCACGTGAGAACAACTAAGTATATATTTCAAGCTTTTCCCCAGAGCTAGGTTTGCCCTCCTGCACTCTGCTACAGTCTCTGAAGTGCTCTACAACATTTAGCTAATCTTCAGAATGTGACACAAATCCAGACATTGATGATTCCATGTTGATCTGATGAGATAACTGCTTCATCAGTTTGGTTAATTAAATGAAAGCATGTTAATCAAGCCAACATACACTTCTGTGCTAAATATGTTGGAGGCCTTCATAAAGAACGTACACTCTAGAAGATCTGCATCAGTGAACTTTTTATATGTCCTATGGTCTGGGGCATTCCAGGACACATCCTCTGTTAAGGACACATTATTGTAGCACATCTCCCACCACTAAGGAAACAGTACTTAGCTGAACTCTGCAGGATCTAGAGGCAGTATAATCAGGATTCGAGAATATTGCTCCAAATCCAGTAAATACATATACTGGATTAAATAAAGGCTGCCGAGTTTTTGTGGGACCAGTAAAAGAACAGAGCCCTACAGCAGGCCCAGTTTTCAGTGCAAACATCTCTGCCTCCTGGGCCGTATGATCCAGCAGACCGTATGGTTTTGGAGGAGTGTACGGTACAAAAAGATTCAATGTAGAGAATTCTCCAGCAGTAAAATTACAACACAGACTCCTAGGGTCCTTGATCAAGACTGTGCCATCTGCAGCAAAGAGTTAAATATCACTTGAAAAGTAACCTGTATTGTCCTTCTGGACTTTGACAAGTGGCCATGCAGCCAGGACACCTTATAATGAGTTGCATTATGTCCAAATATAGGGTGGACCCAAGAACAATGCCTCGTAAGATCAAATGGAACACGTGGGACAGGGCATGAGCAGGTCCAGAGGACACGAGGGTCTGTTCATGAACAGTTGGAACAGATTTTGGTCTCTTACTGTCTCTCAGCTCATAACTATGACTATGTCAGGGGAAGATCCCTTAAGACTGGATGATGAGGGAAAGAAAGCAAGACTTGGTCAACCTGGGATCATAGGTACATCAGTTCAGTATGTGAATTTGAATGAAAAATGCTGAGAGAGGTCATCTTCACTCACAGATGACCATGAAAGGAGAATACTTGCAATAGTCAAAGCTTTGGACAGGATAGAACATCCAGCTCATGTGGGGAAATGGCCTGAAATAAGAATATAATCTCATATGCAGCAGTGAATGACTTGGTCATAAACTTGCAAAGAGAAAGGCTGGAAGACTAGAGGTCTGGTGAAAATGTTTGTCTATACATCTATGAGAACTTCTTTCTCTTGTATATGAAAGGCCACCCAAGAGGATCCACCACAGAAGTGGCACTAATAACATGGACAGAATGACTCAGCCATTTGCCATCTGCCAGCCTCTGTCATTGGCCATCACAGTGCTCTGGACTGATGAACAGAGTAGCACTGATGGAAGCATGGGGCCAATAACGCGGGTCCCATTCACTAAGGCTGATTTAACTACTGCCAGTACTTAGAAGGTCTAAATTGTCAGCAACAGAGATTAAATCTCAGGTCTCAAAATACAATGGGACATCAGTAAATATTTAACAACTGGAATCAAAGGGAAAAAAGCCCTTATTTCTGTGGTATTAATATTTCCAGCCAGGTGAATTTGAAGTTACCAACAGGACATTACTGAATCAACAGGCATGAAGCGGTGCACACAGTCACCAGTTGAGACACAACTCCAGCCAGCTATAGCTGAGCACTGCCAATGTGCCACTATCCCTCCAGGCAGGAGACCAACAGGAGCATGGTGGCAAGAGATACCGATACACACATACATACACACATACATATGTACGTATGTGTGTATCTCCCATCACTGGCTGCTTCTCCTCCTACCCACAGGGCTTCAGTGAGCACTCATAGCTATGTAAAGGTACTATCGTGTTTGATTCCCCTACATGAGATCCCAGATAACATCATATTGAACACAACAGAGCCTCTTCCCAGCAAAGCAAATGTTGTTGTGGGAACATGATCGTGCAATACAGTGGTTCTATCACACACCATACCAGAAGCTGCTGGCCTGATAAAACAATTAAATGACTTGGAAGGTGCAGCTGCCTGCTTAGAAATGATAATATTGGGAGCATAAGGCATCATCCTCCAGGACTCAGAATATATTGCAAATCAATTACAGTCAGATTTCTTTAATAGGTTGAATACACAGAACCAAGAAGGTAGATATAAGAGAGACTGTGGTGATTTAGAGTCCTCGTGTCCTTTTTTGGGGGAAATTAATGCTTCCAGTTCCTAGAATTTCAGGTTCTGCAGTTCTAGACTTCTTACTCTCACAGAAAATAAATGCTTCCACAAGGGGACTCAGCCAGAGCCCCACTGAATTGCCACTCATTCCCCAGCTGCTGTGACTATTGTCTGCTGAGCTCAGAGCTGAATTGCCCTCTGAGAAAGATCTCTGCCTCACCCAAGGTTACACCTCCCTCTCCAGGACAGCCTGCATCTAATGTCCTGACAGCCTTACCTCAACTGGGGACATCTCTGAAGGACTCTCCCAGATCTAGAGTTTCACTTGTGCCAGGTGAAGCCTCTCCTGCAGCTGTCTTAATAGTTTAACTTCTCTGCCTGCCCAGTCCTGCTTCCCTCACTCCCTCACAGATGTTGGTCCCAAGACTACTTCCTATCCAGCCACTTGCTGCACAATTTCCATTTTAGCACCTACTTCCAGCCAAACTCAAACTATGAAAGGTACCATAGATCTCAATCTCGTCTTTAAAAACTTGTCCCAAATTCTCTACCTTTGATTTTTCAGGCCACTTCATATCAAAGTTCTAAGGTTGTTGTGGTGGTGGTGGTTTATTTATTTATATATTTTTATTCTTGCTTACTCTTACATTAAATATATATATAATATATATATATTATATATATATAAAAAGTGGTGCTCATGCAATCTGGCAGTCAATTTTCAGGGTACATTTATATTTACCAGAAATGATCACTTCATCAGAAGCAAATATCACCCCTGAATGAAATTACCTATTTCCCCTACCACCACATTGTAGATGGAACACAGTCTGACTTTCTCTGTAGATCTGAGTGTTACAAAGGGAAAAACAGCCACAAAACTACTGTTCAATTTAAAACAAAAGCATATACCTTTTAGCCAAATCCCACATGTCATCTCCTGGTCTATAATTGCATCACTATAAACAGCAGTTTCCTTGTTCCTCTAAAATTGCTCCAAAGATTAATGTGCAGGCTTTCTTATAATTTTAACAAATGTGCAGAGGTGGTGAGGCCTTCCTCCCTTTTCAAGTTTGAACAAGGGTTTTGTGAATTATAAAGACTATTGAAATTTTTAACACATCGTTAAATCTTTACGTACTTTTAGAACTTTCTGAAAAATCTCCTCACTTTTCAAATCCATTCAGGATATAGGTACTGCCAAAATAAATAGGCTGTTAAAATAAAACTCTGACTAGGCCATTATATAGGTGAGATAAACAGTATTGCCAGGTAAAGTCTTTCTTGTTAAATTGGTCTTTTTTTCCCAGCCTCTTTTCTTCCTTAAAGTTGTCTAGCACCATGAAAATTCATAGATCTCAAGTGCTGGTTTTGTTTTCCCTTCTATTTTTTTGCCCCCTAGTTTCAAAAGGATTGCCTTCCAGAGCAAAAAAGCAATGTTCTGGTTGGCTTCTAAACCATGTATTTTAAAGTAATTGGGAAAACTAGAAATGGGTCCCAGACAAATTTCTCTCTGTATCTTTAAAGTGTGAAGATAAGAAATTATAGTCACGGAATCCAAGGTGTTTCTTGACACATCAGTATGTGGTGTCTGAACAAGACATACTAGAGCAGGACATCAGTTTCACTGCAAGTGGTACATGACAGTGTCAGTATCTTTAGTCAGTCTCTACCCCCTTAACTCATCTTTCTTCCCAACGTATCCTTCATGTGCCTTGATTGTAATGATCAGCAAATCCTAAAGTCAATTATAGAATCCATCTCTCATTTTTTTCTCCAATACTGCATATATTATTCCCATCAAGGATATAAGTGCTATGTCATTTTTAAAAAGACATGAAAATAACTTCAGTGTAGAGTAGATTGATCTATTACAACTGGCCTAAACATAAAATCAATATCCAATGTATGCAGGACTGAAGAGAGGAAATTTTCTTTAAATTTTAAGAAAAACAAGTTTGTAATTTGTAACATGACATCCAATGAAATCCATCATTTAATGTCTATTTAGGCAAATTATACTTAGGAAACTATAAATACTTCCTATTTGTTTTTCTGGTCTCTCTTCTCTCTTCCTGTCTTTTTTTTCTGCCTGTAGGTGTAATATTTGTTTTAGGACCTCAAACATAGCATTGCACCAGTCCCATAGAAAGCTTTCAATAGGAAATCAATGAGTAATTGAATTTAAAATTGATTGAATTTAAAATGTTACAGCAATAAATCTGCATCATCAGAAAGGCAAATCTATTTCCCAAACAAGATCTAATAAACACACCAACTGCATTATGTGACTTCATTGAAAATTAAAGCATTTAAGAGGCTCACAGAGCAATATATAAAAATAAATCTAGTAACTGGTTGAATTATTTAGGAACTACAAGATCTTTCAACAAGCTAAGATAAATTTGAAGAAAAATTTTATACTTTTGCTCTTATTACAAAATCCAGTTAAATAATAATCTCACATTAGGTGAACAGTATATAATTCTCATATTAAAAAAAAACTGATAGTGCAAGACTGTAATTCAAAATGTATAGTCCACAATATTAAGTCTGGCCAACTCACAAAATCCAAAGAGTGTCTATTCACTCAGAAGTCACTGTCCAGCAGTCCCTGGAATCTATGGCAGATTGAGTAGAACTAGTAAAGCGAGAAATGAACAGGCCTGAAGCATTTAGAAGTGAAAGTGACAAGTTACACCAAACTGAGCATTGTAATAGCTTTCTCACAGTGCATGGCAGTGGGAAGTGTCTTTCACTCAAGTTTCAGTATGGTCCACTAGGAGTTTGAAACCCTGGTGTGGTTGCATGAGATTAAGGAATTCCACTGGACTGCATTCAGTTCACTAAGTGAGCAGATCACCTCTCCTCTGCCTGCTCTGTGTACCACCTTTGTAAATTAGTGACAACCTCATCACCCCTTGCACCTCAGCAGATAACATGACATTTAACTGGAAAATATCTATAAATAATTACAGAATGTTGTGACTGTCCTAAAGTGAATTTGTTCTTTAAACCTTACTAAGGTATTTGTAGCCACATTTGAAATTCACCACAAGTGCATCATAACCTGGTATTTTGGTGGTGGTTATTTTTTCCTTTGTCTTACTTCATACCTGCTTAGAGTTCTGAGTAACGTGAGAGACTTAGTCCTCAGCCTCACAGTTTATCTCCTCCCTCAACACTTTTACTATTCAATAAGTAAATAAATAAATAAATAAAACAGGCAGGCACCTGGAAACTACTTGTAACAAGAATAATTAATTGATTCATTTATTTATCCACAAGACACAGTATCTTTCATTCATCAAGCCCTCTTTCAGACTTTGGAAATACAACGTATGAAATGAGTATGATATGGTTTCCAATGCTAAGATCTCACCAGCCCTAGCCTAGAGATCCCTGAGGGACTGGACTCTTCCCTACTCCTGGGAATAATCATCATCAACCTCTCACTCAGGGCCACTCACTCTGGGAAACATCAGCTTTAAGAAGGGACCTAGGACTATACATCATGAGCAGCTCTGGCTTTTTGTGGAAACAGCTTGTCCCCAGATCACAACCCATTCCCGGACCTTTGCCTTTCTCCAGTCAAATTTGTATGGCCTCTGCACTCTAGAATTCACAACAGTCCAATTCTACAGTGAGGTGTTCAGCGCTTCCACTGCATGGCTGTACCATCTGTCTTCAAATCTTGGCTCTGTTATTGACTAGCTGTGTACACTAAGGCAAGTATGGAAAAATTCTATGCCTCATTTTTCTCTATTGTAAAACTGAGGTAACAGTAGTACCCAGGGTGTTGGGAGACAGAAGAATTAATATGCATAAAAGCACACAGAATGGTGGGTGGCACCTGGTAAGGACTCAGTGGCTACCAGGTATCATCACCACCATCATCATGACTGTGTGCACAGATAAACTTACAGGTGGTTGGTAACAAAACGCTTAATACTGAAGAATCTATTCCCAAAAGCCAAGTGACCCAATCAGTTTGAATATTCCCTCACAATCCTCTCTGTATTATAATACGCCAAGAACAGCTAACTTGATATTATAGAATGAGCCTTCATAATTCATAGATTTTCCCTAGCAATCAGAAATTTTGATCTCAGAGCCAAAGAGACTGGTCTCCAGATCGCTCCTCTGAGCTGGATGGTACTTGTATTTGCCCACGGCTGGTGCCTACAATAGTAATGTCTTTGCATATGAACTATACAGAGTCAAAACAGTCTCCCAGTAAATGGGTTAATCCGACCTCTACAGTTTCAGAAGCCAGAAACCTTCTTTTTATCCTTGATCTATCCTTCCTAGAACTTTACTTTCCACATCTGTCTAATCAATCATGAATCCCACTGGACTTTATTTTTGAGATATCTCTAGACTCTATTTCTTTGTTTCCCTTCTCATCCCCAGCTATTATAATCCTTTTCTGAACTATAATGAATTATGCCTTGGCCATTTCTACATGTCTTAAATTTATTCCCCCTACAGGCATTTATCTGTTGAAAACACAAATGAGACTATGTCTCGCCTCTCTCTTATAAAAAAGACTTTGATGGTCTCTGGAATGAAATCCAAAATTATTGTCATGAATTCCAAAGATTTGTACTCTAGGATCTGTAGATAAACTACAACCCATGCCAGTAAACATCTTCCCCCGTTTCTCTCACAAATCCACCAGGCAACTGAGCTTTCTTCACTTTCATGACTGTGATTATCTCTGTTGAGAAAGCTCCCTAACCCACACATTGCCCCTATCCTTCTGACCTAGTAATGCCTATCCATACCTCAACTATTCACCTAGATCACTTTCTTAGAGAGATCAGACTAGGTCATTCATCTTGTAGAAATCATTCTTCTCCATTAAAATGTCCACAAATGATAAATGCTGGAGACGGTGTGGAGAAAAGGGAACCCTCCTACACTGCTGGTGAGAATGTAGCTGGTGCAGCCATTATGGAAAACAGTATGGAGATTCCTCAAAAAACTAAAAATACACTTACCATGTGATCCAGCAGTCCTACTCTTGGGCATATATCCAGAGGGAACTCTAATTCAACAAGATACATGCACCCCAGTGTTCACAGCAGCACTATTTACAGTAGCCAAGACATGGAAACAACCTAAATGTCCACTGACAGATGACTGCATAAAAAAGTCATAGTATATTTATACAATGGAATACTACTCAGCCATAAAAAGAGACAATAATGTTATTTGCAGCAATATAAATGGACCTAGATATTGTCATTCTAAGTAAGCCAGAAAGAAAAATACCATATAATACCACTTATATGTGGAATCTTAAAAAAGAAAAAAGACACTAACAACCTCAACTACAAAACAGAAACAGACTCACAGACATAGTAAACAATCTTATGGTTATTGGGGGGAAGGGGATGGAAGGGATAAATTTGGGAGTTGGAGATTTGCAAATGTTAGCCATTATATGTAAAAATAGATAAAAGATAAATTTCTTCTGCATAAATAGCACAGGGAACTATATTCAATACCTTGTAGTAACCCTTAATGACAAGAATATGAAAAGGAACATATGTATGTGTATCTATGACTGAAACACTGTGCTGCACACCAGAAATTGACACAACCTTGTAAACTGACTAGACTTCAATAAAAAAAAAAGCATTCTTCTTCTTGACACTTAGCGCTGACATAATTCTATTATTAATTCTGTAATTTATTGACAGTAGTCCTCCCTTATCTTTGGGAGATAGGTTCTAAGACCTACAGTGGATGCCTGAAACCATGGATAGTACCAAACCCCAAATATACCATTTTATTCCTATACATTTATACCTATGATTAAGTTTAATTTATAATTTAGGTTCAGCATGAGAATATTCAACTTGCTAGCCGCCTCACTGCACTTTGGGGGCAGTAAGTCAAATAAGGGTACTTAAAACACAAGCACTTCAATACCTCGACAGCTGATGCGGTAACTGAGAAGGCTGCTAAGCGACTAGTGGGCTGGATGCACCACTGGACAAAGGGATGATTGATATTCCGGGCAGGATGGAGTGGGATATTGAGAGGCTTCATCCCACGACTCAGAATGGCACACAACTTAAAATTTAGGGATTGTTTACTTCTGGAATTTCCCATTTCATATTTCAGACCACGGATGACCACGGGTAACTGAAAGTATGGAAAGCAAAACCTCAGATAAGGAGGGCACGACTACTGAATTAATGTTTCCCCAAGTTTAATGTAAGTTCTGTGGGTGGGGTGGGGGCTTTTATCTTCTACTCACAGTTGATTCCTGTAGAAATTCAACATTGTTTTTGATGCACAAATAGTTAATTCATGAGTTAATTTATTATGAGTCTGCAGAGTTACTTAGGCCAATTAACATTTCAGAGAGCTCTGATTTACTAAAATCTAAAATCTTGCTTTTTAATTCCACATTTAATTTCAGAATAAGACAGAACCACCCCCACTTCCTAATGTTTCACTGTTCCTTTATTAACAGCAAATTCAGGTCTCAGTCCTGAAAATTTGCCCAACTCTTCACAATAGAACAATGATTAGTACTTTATTCACATGCTAAAGGAATGAATATCATATTTTGTACAATAAAAAGATATAAAAAGTTACTTCCACCTTTGGGAGCTTCCATTATGCCTGAAATGGAAGGACCAAATAAAAACACCAGTTTCAAGAACCTCAACAAGTATGGAGTGTGAGAAATTTAAAACTGTCCTTAAATTTTCTAGGAAAACACATGTTTTAACTGTGAAGAGAAACCTGTAAAGTATTTCTACCTTTATATGACACTGTATCCAAACCCTGTATTAAGGCATTCTCTTTGCTCTCTCCTTTACATTTGCCTGGGGCAATGCCTCTTGCAGGGTAATTCTTCTCCAAGAAACCTTCAAGATATTAACAAATTTTAGCCCCCTACCCTTCCAGTGATAAATTAGCAAAAGTAAATATACCCTTGGTATAAGTTTCAAAATGTTATTAATGAACCAAACCAAATTATTTTTTTAATTTCAGGAAAAATACTTCATCTGTGTTTTCCACTTACATTTTTAGCCACTATTCTTCAGCTTTCTTGAAAGAGACTCCTTTTTCTAAGAGCAACTGAAATGTTTATGTTCTTTTAAATTCTCACTTGGCAATCCTGGTAGATTCCATTTTTATTTACCAAATATTTGCTTTCCCTCCTGGGAGAGGATTATACTTCTTCACCACTCAGATGTCGGGACTAGTGGCTTGCTTTGACTATGGAAATGGGAGCGGAAGTTGTATGTATGTGCTACAGGCAGAAACTTTAAGGGTCCCTTCATTCTTCATCCTTCTCTCTTTTCCCTCTGCATAATAATAAATGAGGTCCCTTATACAATCTGTGTGGGAAGGCTGTGTCCCAGAGATTTTTTTTATTTTTTAAGAGTCAAATCCTACTCCCTACCCCATGGCATGGAGCAAAAGACGTAGTATTTGTTACTATCAGTCATTGAGGTCTGAGGGGCTTGTACTGGAGCAGAACCCCATCTCCCGGGACTGGTAGAGCTATCTCATTTCCTCACTCTATTCCTGCTCTCTAGCTCTTGTTATCATAGCTTTAGCTCCCACCTATATATTAATTATTTCCCCAGAAAATCTGCATCTCCACCAGGAACAGTCACCTAATCACTACATGCATTTCCTATCTGCCTCCTGAACAATTTCATCTGGGTGTGTCTCAGTCAATTGATAATCATGACCGAAACTAAATTTTTTTTTCTTTTAAAAATATCATCTCCTTTCCCTTCCTCCAGAATTACTCATCTGTGAGAATCGTCCTTACCTGCTGTTTCTCTCAACCCCACTCCCTATCCAATTGATTGCCAAGTTTTCTCAGTTCTGTGACCCAAAATGCTACTTAATTTATTCCATTCTCTTTATCTCATTGCCAAAGTTCTGGTTTAGACACTCATAATTTATCTCCTAGTATTTAAAAATAACCCATACTCTACTTCCAATCTTGCACGATTTCAATTTATTCTCCAAATTTTCACCAGCACCATCTTTCTAAAATTCAAATAAAATTCAAATTGTATCACTTCACTGCCTGGAATGCACCAGTGGTAGCCCCAGCACTCTGCAGAGTCCAAACCCTTAGCACACAGCATTTGAGACTCTTCATGATCTGACTCCGAGCCACCTTTTTAGTTTTATCCACAGATACACCCCCACATTCATCTTCCAGTTTAGCCAACTTCTTCTGAAGGTACCATATTCTTTAAAACCTGTTACTTGTCATGTTTTTGTTTATGAATGTTGCTTCGCTCCCAACACCAGGCTGGCTAACTCTCCTCATCTCTGTGAGCCAAAGTCACAACTCTAGGGGTCACCAAAAGCAGGAAGCAGACAGAAGTGAGCCCTCGTGGACCCTATTCAATTCATGGATCTCATGTAAGAAAAAAACATAGTCAGAGGAATACAAATAAAACTGAAGCCTAGTAAGTCATAAAAACAAACGAGATACAGGATCTTTAAAGCAAGGACTCATCAAAAATATGAAGTGAAAAAACCCAGTTGTATAAGAATGAAAAATGTTCTGTTGGATTAGCTATTAGAGTAGTGGGTACAGAAGCCAGTTTGCAGTAGGTTAAAAAGTAAATGGAAGGTGAGGCTTGGAAATTCTAAGTGCAAACAACTCCCCTAACAAAGTGTGGCGCCTTCAGGATGGAGAGACATGGTCAAAGACCTAGAGAAACACAACAGAAGGAGAGAAATTTCCTTAGGAGAGGGTATCAGAGGAGGATTTGGAGACAGATTAGTTAGAGCTGCAAGAGGGAAATTAGAGTCAAAGGGACCCTAATTTTTTTAGACCCACCCTCCCTCACTAAGGGTGGCTCTCAGACACTGGAATTTAGAAAGACGTGGAGTCGCTGAGAAACAGATATGGTTTTGCCAATGTAAGAGGAGAAGTGAAGGAGACAAGTTTATGTTTATTCATGTCCAGTTTATAGTGAGAGTAGCACCACGAAGTAGAAATATCCGACAGGACAGAAAATACTGTGCCATAGTAGATGAAAGGTCATTGCTGACCTTTTGTAAATCACATCTTTTGATTTCCTAAGAAAACAAGACTGAGAAACTATCAGATTCTTCTTAGAGTGATGAAGAGTTGCACTTACCACATTTCAACCTATACTTCAAAACAGCATTTTGAATTTGACTTCACCAAGAATCTTGACAAAAACCATCTGACAACATAAAATGAATTTTCTAACTTAAAAAGAGGAAATGATATACAAAATCATATTTGAATGGTGTGAAGAGCTGGACATCGTATAAATCAAGCATCATATACACACACATAGCCACAAATAAATCCTTGAAGGAAACAGGTAGAGAAAGGCAGAGAGGAGATGGAGTTTTTTTTTTTTTTTTTTTTTTTTTTTTGCTGGAAAACAGCCATATTTGAGGGTGTAGAATGAGCTTTCCTTACTGGAGTCACCTGACTACTTTGAAATTAATTTTCCCTTTGCTAAACTGACTTAACAAATCAAGATCCCATCCCCAATACGTACAGGGTATCCTTGAAAATCAGTTAGATGTTGCTTATAAAGCACATGTCACCTTAGCAAAAGTCATTCTCTAGCTATAAATTATGAATCTATATATGAACATAGAAAAATAAAACTGAATGCTGGGTATAATACATTGCATTGGAAGAATATTATTTCCAAGAGCTCAACATTGTTTCTAATCAAAGCTATCTTTCCTTAAACCCAATTTCTAGAGATTCTGTGGGTTTCTTCTGCCTAAGAAATATTTAAAACTCTGTCGACACAACACCTCTTGCCTGGGACTTTGAGATTGGATCATGCGTTGTTACAAATACTTAGGTTTGGTGTCGTAATGTCTTGGAGATACCTTATTTTATTGAATTTTTCTATGTAATTTGGACTTTATTTTCTCAGAGATGTGATAAAACTACGTGGAGAGCTACATAGTCCATTACTCTTGCAATACTTCTGCATATATTGTCATTGAAAACGAAATAGGTCTGTGTTTACAACATCAAAAATCCCTAAGATATATGAATGTTTAAAGGATTTCCACAATCGAGTGGCTCCCAAATTCTTATAGCATTTTCATTTCCTTTTTCATCACTGATTTCTATTAGAAAAACATACGTGTTCCTACCATTAGGGGAAAAAAAAGTAAAACAACGTTTTTTACGCTCTGATTAATGTTGACATTTCAAACATTGCGCAAAGGCACTGCTTCTGATGTTTTAACTTCTAGTTTTCATAGCCCTTTACAAGTCTGATTTTTCCTTTTTCATGCTGCATCACTTTAATTTATTCTTGTTACTAAGCCCCATAAACAGATGAAACAGCTCTGGACTTGCAGACACCATTTGACCAATTACTAGTTGGCAGAGAGGGGAAGCATTTACAGCTCTCTGGCAGCCTGTGTGAAATGCACCAGTCACCTCCGTGTAGAATGGGGGGTAAGGGTCCAAATCAAGAAAATACACCATTACAATTGCTACTAAGTCTCAGGGGAATTTAGCTTGAATCAGAAAGTTCTGGTTCATTGTCTTTTATCACTTACAGTCACAACACGGTGCTCAATTATTTTTGTTAATATCTTCAGCTATGCCATCACACAATGTCTTTTTATCTTTTGTGAAAATTATCTAGTTCTTGCAATAATTAACACAGATAGAGACCAGACAGCTATTTTAAGATGAGCATTTTAATGCTTAGGTCAACTAAGTAGAGCATGTTAAAGATCAGAGAGTCTTTTTTAGATACTGACTCAAGAAAAATAATGAAGAGTATAAAATGGTGAAAAAAGTTATTAACTGACATTAAAAAAAGTAGTAAAACTCAGAAAACCATTCCAGATGCAGAATCCTCTCGACAATGTTATATAGATAAACTAAGTTCAAAGTTGTCTAGCTTGCTTTTGTATTTTTCTGCCCAATTAAAACACAGCCCGGACAGGTGGACACCCAGGAAGGCCACTCATTCGGCACCCAAAGCAACATTCCCCAACCACTTATACTCGGGCCCGAGCAAAGTCTCAGAGCCGTATGGAGGAAGGCCAAAAATGTAACAGCTACTTATGAATTTAGAGATTGAAGGCAAATGCCTAAATAATTCATTTAAGACAGGCAAAAAAATGTTATCTTCCTGTATCAAGATCAATTTAAAATAACCATGTAAATAATTTATGTAAATTATCACAATATTACACTGTATTTTGTATAGTTAAACACAATCCTTCGTGGTACTTTGCATTTATGTGACTTCTCTATGACTAATTTCTCAGAGAAGCCTTTTCTAATGACACAATTTTTAAAGGAACAGTAGCCCCTCTCCATGGAGAGATTAGTTCACTCCCTACTCCCTTCAGTTTTTCCCTTTACCTGAAATAACATCTGTGCATTTGTCAGCTTGGTTCCTTTCTGCTCCTCTCCCCCGATAATGTAAGCTCCTGGGATAGAGAGGACACCTGCTTTATCCGTCCCTGTGTCCCGGCCCCTAGAACAAGGTCAGCCACACAGATGCTCACGTGCTTCCCGGATGAGTAACAGCTGGCTACTTTCATATACATTTACATTTCAGTCAGAATTTTTTAAAGGTATGCTTTTCAACTGAATTGGAAAACCTTATTTTATCTCCTCCCCAAACCGATTTCAGTCATTATAACAATCATAACAATAAAAAAAAAAAAGAGGAAAAGTGCACAAATGTATCAGTAGAACATTCCTTCTACGTTTAGTCTTTCACGTCTGAGCTGACCCACCTGTCTGGTGAATGAGGCACATGACATCTGCTTTTGCCCTGCATTTGTGGGTGTGGGGTCAAAGTTACTGTCTCACACTGGCACCATTTGAAAGGGTGTCTTCCCCAACACTTGATATTATCTTAAAACGTTAAGCCAGAATTACTGTGGTGACTGTTTTCACAGCAGCAATATAAAAGAATGAAAACATCGGTGTTAATGAAACCTTACCTTGATCTCCTCAGGAGCTAGTCACGTCCAGGTCTCCAAATCTGCACTGCTGGTGTGTGGGGGGGACTTACCTTAGTGTCTTTCTTCACTTTAAATCAAAGTTAGTATTAGAAACATTTGTCAAATACCCAACTGAAGCCATGAATATAGTTCAGTCAAAAAAAATTACATTAAGGATCGATATCATTTATGTCCACTTAACATTTAAATTCCCAAAAAGGAATCAGAAGTTTTACCTTCAGGAAAGCTTCTGGGAAGTCCTGGGCCTCCTAGGGAATGCTCACCTTCCTAGGGGAAAGAAGAAATCAAAGGCTCACACAGGGAAGGGAAGGCAGAAGGGAGGGCAGCAATTAGTCCGCTGCTCTAGAACCAGTCACAAAGCACACACAGATGGAGATGCTCCCTGCCTCCTGAGGGCGATGTCACAGAAGGCCCTGATCCCAAACCCCGCCTCAGTACTCCTTATCTGTTGGTATTATTTCCAATGCTGTTAGCTCAAGTCTCTGTTCCCTGTTGATACAAGTGAATACCTGGAGAAATTGTAACTTGAATTTGACTGGTTAACCTTATTCAGGGAAGAGGGAGCAATAAACAAGAAAAACTGGGAGGGCTGAGTAAAAAGCACAGTGGCTGGTAAGACTTAAAAGACCACTTCGTATATTCACACGGTGTTAACTTTTACTCTCCTCTCTTTCCTTTCTCTGAAGTCAAGCAGTAAAGAAACTGCTTGGCATGCTTTTGGCTTTTCCATTTCTTTCGTTCTCTACAACATGCAGATCTGTTTTAAATGTGATGGATCCAAGAATTTCACTGCAAATAAAAATTGCAGTACAATGACAGTGTGCAGAGCCTTCAACAGTTTCTGGAACTTGCAACAAAATGCCACTGAATTTTACCTAGCATATTGTTATTTGAAATAGATTGTTTCTCTGTCCCCTCCACCATAAAAAAAAAAAAGTTTTTATCATTCCAAAAGCCAGTATTATGTCTAAACTAACCAGTCATGAAAATATAACTTCATGAATGGGCTTTAGCTTTTATCTCAACAATAGCAAAGTATCAGCAATATAGCAAATAAGGAACTGAACTTTTGAGGGTTATCTTATGGGATTCCTGACTCTATCATGTAATATTTTTAAAATAGAGAGTTGTACAAAGGAAAAAAAAAGTAATAGGCTAGACCAAGATAGACACACAGAGACAGAGATACAGAAACAGACATGCAGAGACAGACAGATGGAGACAGAGAAAGAATGAATCAGGTCTAATCATAAACAAAAGTTCAAAATAGTTTAATTTTTTCCTTTGGCATCTGTAACCTCCTTCCAAAGCTCTCTGATTCTTTCTGTCCTTTCTCTTGCTCCATTCCCCTCTACCTAGCCCCCTGGAGTTACTCTCTACAACACATCTTCCAGAGAAACATTAGGAGAAAATGGAACTAGGATTTTAGTAGATACTCTAAGCTAGGTGGGTTCTGTATGCTATCTCAGGTAATTACAAATTTCTGGTTACGTGTCATCATACCCATTTCACAGATAAGTAAGCTGAGATTTCATACTATGTTCACTGTTACCCAGCTTGTAAGTGGGAGATCTGGATTGAGGTCCTGTCTTATTCAACCTTAAACCCCGTCGTTTCAGCCCAGTGCACTGTCTCTTCCTCTGCCTCTTTATCCAGAAGTACTTTCACTTGGCCAGCAATTGGACTGAATTAACTAGTTCCACCAGAGCCTGAATAATGAGTGAGACTTACTATGCTTTCCCTCCAAGGAGCGCATGTATTTACACAGAAGAAAACATCCCTGATTAATGAAGGATTTCCTAAGGTAAAATTTCTGGCCTAAGCAGCACTTTCCTGGCAGAGTGGCACTAGGACTGAATGCTCCGGCTGCTTCATTCAGCAAGTCATAGCTCTCAAATAGTCAAATATATTTAGTCCGAACAGACAACTTGGCACCGTGCTACACAGTATATTTTGGGGGGATTGATATTGGCAGGCTTTGAAGCAGTTGCTATAACATTTGGGAGAACAGTGTTTGTGGAGGGAATTTGGTTCAGTTCTTAATAAATGCGTTTGTTATGTTTCTAATTTTCTTTCTGTACCCTTCAAATGCTGTTGCTTCCAAGGCTTAAAACGAGATAACCTCAGTTTGATGTTGTTAGTGTCTCTCATCTCCTGAAGGATTTCCAGAGAGAGAGGAGCAACCTGTATTCTCAGCAGTAACAGGCTTTTCCGAAGATATTAATGCATCACTTTCTAGGGGCTTTGAACTGTTTTAGTCACGCAACAGGGAATGATAAATGAACCTCGCTTTGTAGCTACTTCTTCAGCCACAAATGGTGTTAATACCAGCATCTTACTGGGCAGCTGTCTAGAGTAATTAGCTTCACATACACCAAGCAGTCTAAGAGTTAAGGGTCAACTTCCAAAGCCAGAGTTCCCGACCTTGAATCCCCCTCTGTTAACTCATAGCTGTGTGGACTACATTAACACACTTTGCTTTTCTTTAGGCTTCTACTGCATTAGAAGGGAATAATTACAGCACCCACCTAATGATTCCTGATTAAATGAGCAATGTATATTAAGTGTATAAAAGAGTGCCTGACATATTCTGTTATTATAGATGAAATGTCTTCGCAATTCACTTAAGACTTCTGAAATGTGCTGTTACTGTGTTGCATCGCGTGCTGCAAGAAGAGGTTCAGTGTCGTCATATTCTTCAGAACAAAAGTGTAAGAAGAACTCTGAGGCTGGTGGAACAGAAAGGGAGCCCTGCTGGCTTCCTGGAACTACCAAGTCAACCCTTTATTTTCTAAATCTGAACCTTTTGTTATGCGAAAATCAAATTAAATACTGTACTTGATTAAACTGAATTTTACCTGCCACTGAACTTAATCCTAAATGATACATGCAGTCTCTCCACAAAATCTTTCTTTAGAATGGAGACAAAGGAAGGTAAGTTTTCCCTCTACTTTTTGTTCCTTCCTTTTTCTTTGTTTTATTGAGATGTAATTGGCATACACCACTGTGTAAGTTTAAGATGTACAGCATAATGGTTTCACATTCTCCATGAAATGATAACCGCAAGTTTAGTGAACATCCATCTTGTATATACACAAAATTAAATAAAGAGAGAAAAAAAAATCTTTCCTTGTGATGGGGGTCTTAGGATTTACTCTCATACATAATATACAAGAAATGCTAATTATATTTAACATGTTATGTATTACATCCATAGTACTTAATTTTTCTCACTCTACTTTTTTTTAATTCAAGTATAGTCAGTTGGCAATTCTGTGTCAATTTCAGTCATACATATACATACATATATTCCATTTTATATTATTTTTCATTATAGGTTACTACAAGGTATTACATATAGTTTCCTGTGGTATACAGTATAAACTTGTTGCTTATCTATTTTATATAGTAGTTCTTCTAATTAATGACCTAGTTCTGAAATCCAGGCCTGTTGACTCTCCATGTCATGAAAGATTTCCCAATATATGAAAAAGCTTATAGGAGAGAACTGGGAAGAGATTTATTTCTTCAAACATACACACTCAGAAGAGCCAGTAGAAACTACTAGAGTTTAACACCTTGAACTACAGACATTTACATTACATTAAAGTACTTCATTGTATTAAGAGCAGCTAGGATTTGGAGTTGAAAGGAACTAGCAGGGGGCTAACAATACTAAAAAGTCAAATATGTGTCTTCCTGAGATAATCCCCCATTAAAACAATCATAAAGGAATAGCTCTACCAGATATCAATATTATAAATCCACCGTAATTAGAATTGTGTGGCGTTAGCATGTGAATAAGCAAACTACTCAGAGAGACTTAAGAGAATAAAACTTAAATGTCCCACCCCAAAAAAAGGGAGGGGGGAATACGTGAAGTGATGGATATATTAATTAAATTGATGGGGGAATACTTTCACAATGAATACGGATATCAAATATTACTTTTTACACTCTAAATATCTTATAATTTTTATTTGATTAAAATTAAATTGATCCAACTTTGTATGTAAATTTAGTATACAAAGATGTAATTAATATTACAGTCATGAAGTAATGAAGATCCTTCCCTTATACCATTCAGAAGCATTAATTCCAAAGAGATCAGAAATTTAAGTAGCAAAAAGGAAACTATAAATATTAGATAAAAACATGGGTGAATTCCTCTACAACTTCAGCAACAGGAAATTTCCCTAATGACTCAAATCCAAATGCACAAAAGAAAAAGACTGTTCAATCTGAAAAATAGATCATGTAAAAATAAAAATGTTTCACATCAAAAAAATCCCCACCATAGTGGTGCAGGAAACAAAACACCATAGTTACACAGTAATATATGTCCAACTGATAGACAAAATACTAAAGTCATTAAAATAAAGAAAAACTGGCAAGGTGTAAGAATGGATAGTTCACAGATAAGGAAACGTAAGTGTCCCTTAACCACAGGAGAAGATACTCAACCTGATTCATCCTAAGTGAATGCAAATTAAAACTAAATTGAGTTTCCATTTCTCACTGACAGGTTAGAAAATATCAAAACTTTTGACATTATACTTTATTGACACGGTTGGGTAAAAACTGTCATTCTCAAGTATTGCTAATAGGAATGCAAAATAGTAGAACCCATGTGATAAAGAATCGGATGACTCAACACCTGGCAAAATGACATAAGAATCTGAAACCAAGGGTAGTCATCATTTTGCATTAATACGTAATAAACTAAGCTGCCTTCGCTGCTCAAGCTTGCTTTGTTTCTACAAAAACTTGCATGTCCCCCAAACGTCACCTAGCCTCAACAATAAGATGTTTGCCCAAGTTGTTTTTTTAAAAACTTGGACTCAGCTACATCCAGTTCCAGCACCAGCCAGTCAGGACTGGTTAGCACCACAGATCATCCAACTGGACACATGTCCATTCAGTGAGCTTCTGATGTCAGAGGGCCATAAAACCCCACCCTAAGAACATGCTAACTCCATCATTTTCTGAACACATGTCCCATAAAGAAGCCTGTAGCTAAGTCACGCCGGCACAGAACGACAAATTCCCTCCCTTTTTCTGACCTCCAACTACCTTTCCCTGGCTCCCCAAGCTTCAGCTGCATCCCGTCTACACCCCGAGCCCCGCCCCTCTGTGGAGGTGGAATTGGTATTTCTTCTCCTGTTTCCTCACGTGACTTGTCTTGTGAATAAACCACCTTCCGCGGCAGACCTCGACATCTCAAAGCGTGGCTCGCCGCACACGGGGCAAACGAACCCAAACACATTGACCCTCTGACTCAGCACTTCTGCTTCTAAGGGCCAACCGCAAAGGTGCGCTGGACAGAATTTTAAAGAGGCTGATGTTCAAGGATCTTCATGTGACAATGGGAACTGGTTACATAACTATAGTTTGTCTTCAGAGGGGAGTACTGTGCAGCTGGTTAAAAATAAGAAATATCTGCTTTATGATTGAATGATCTCCAAGATATACTCTGTATGTGGGAGAAAAAAAGAAAACTGAGTAATAAAGTAGGATACAAGTGTATATACATTTAACTAAAACTGAAAGTCAAACTGTATTTTTGAATTAAAAACAGAGGCAAGGAGTAGCGTGCACCAGATATTGACAACAGCTAGACTTCCCTGAACACACATAGTTTTATGAAGACTCTCAGTATTTTTACCAATTATAAAACAGAAATGAATTAAAATGACCTCAAAAAGCTTGGATGTGCAGTGAAAGCTTGGTGTATATTAAATTATGGCATAATCACAAAAAAAAACTTTTCCAAGTTATTTTGAAACAGTTATTTCATACATTCCCAAATGGGACATGCAGTCAGTGGGGAAAAAAGGGGGGGGGGGGTCTAAAACAATTTTTTTACATTTTTTATTGATTTGTAATCATTTTACAATGTTGTATCAAATTCCAGTGTAGAGCACAATTTTTCAGCTATACATGAACATATATATACATATATATATTCGTTGTCACATTTTCTTCTCTGTGAGCTACCATAAGATCTTGTGTATATTTCCCTGTGCTATATACAGTATAATTTTGTTTATCTATTCTACAATGTTGAAATCCCAGTCTATCCCTTCCCACCCTCCACCCCCTTGGCAACCACAAGTTTGTAGTCTATGAGTCTATTTCCGTTTTGTATTTATGCTTTGTTTGTGGTTTTTCTTTTTTTTAGATTCCACATATGAGTGACCTCATACGGTATTTTTGTTTCTCTTTCTGGCTTACTTCACTTAGAACGACATTCTCCAGGAGCATCCATGTTGCTGCAAATGGCGTTATGTTGTCGATTTTATGGCTGAGTAGTATTCCATTGTATAAATATACCACCTCTTCTTTATCCAGTCATCTGTTTTGGACATTTGGGCTGTCTCCAGGTCTTGGCTATTGTAAATAGTGCTGCTATGAACATTGGGGTGCAGGTGTCATCCTGAAGTAGGGTTCCTTCTGGATATAAGCCCGGGAGCGGGATTCCTGGGTCATACGGTAAGTCTATTCCTAGTCTTTTGAGGAATCTCCATACTGTTTTCTACAGTGGCTGCACCAAACTGCATTCCCACCAGCAGTGTAGGAGGGTTCCCCTTTCTCCACAGCCTCTCCAGCATTTGTCATTTGTGGAGTTTTGAATGATGGCCATTCTGACTGGTGTGAGGTGATACCTCATTGTAGTTTTGATTTGCATTTCTCTGATAATTAGTGATATGGGGCATTTTTTCATGTGCCTATTGATGATTTGTATTTCTTCCTTGGAGAATTGCTTGTTTAGGTCTTTTGCCCATTTTTGGATTTGGTTGTTTCTTATTAAGTTGTATGAGCTGCTTGTACATTATGGAGATCAAGCCTTTGTCGGTTTCATTTGCAAAAATCTTCTCCCATTCCGTAGGTTGTCTTCTTGTTTTACTTCTGGTTTCCTTTGCTGTGCAGAAGCTTGCAAGTTTCATTAGGTCCCATTTGTTTATTCTTGCGTTTATTTCTATTGCTTGAGTAGACTGTTCTAGGAGAACATTTTTGAGATGTATGTCAGATAATGTTTTGCCTGTATTTTCTTCTAGGAGGTTTATTGTATCTTGTCTTATGTTTAAGTCTTTGATCCATTTTGAGTTGATTTTTGTGTATGGTGTAAGGGAGTATCCTAGCCTCATTGCTTTACATGCTGCTGTCCAGTTTTCCCAACACCATTTGTTGAAGAGACTGTCTTTATTCCGTTGTATATTCTTGCCTCCTTTGTCGAAGATGAGTTGACCAGAAGTTTGTGGGTTCATTTCTGGGCTCTCTATTCTGTTCCTTTGGTCTATATGTCTGTTTTTGTACCAATAACATGCTGTCATGATGACTGTAGCTCTATAGTACTGTCTGAAGTCTGGGAGAGTTATTCCTCCAGCCTCTTTCTTTCTCTTCAGTAATGCTTTGGCAATGCTAGGTCTTTGATGGTTCCATATAAATTTGATTATGATTTGTTCTAGTTCTGTGAAATATGTCCTGGGTAATTGGATAGGGATTGCATTAAATCTGTAGATTGCCTTGGGCAGTGTGACCATTTTAACAATATTGATTCTTCCAATCCAAGAGCATGGGATATCTTTCCATTTTTTAAAGTCTTCTTTAATCTCCTTCATCAGTGGTTTATAGTTTTCTGTGTATAATTCTTTCACCTCCTTGGTTAGATTTATTCCTAGATATTTTATTACTTTGGGTGCTATTTTAAAGGGGATTGTTTCTTTACTTTCTTTTTCTGTTGATTCATCATTAGTGTAAAGAAATGCAACTGATTTTTCAGTGTTAATCTTGTAACCTGCAACCTTGCTGAATTCTTCAATCAGCTCTAGTAGTTTTTGTGTGGACCTTTTAGGGTTTTCTATATATAGTAACATGTACGTCGGCATATAGTGACACTTTTACCTCTTCTTTTCCAATTTGGATCCCTTTTATTTCTCTGTCTTGCCTGATTGCTGTGGCTAGGACTTCCAAGACTATGTTGAATAGGAGTGGTGATAGTGGGCATCCTTGTCTTGTCCCAGATTTTAGTGGGAAGCTTTTGAGTTTTTCACCGTTGAGTACTATGCTGGCTGTAGGTCTGTCATATATAGCTTTTATTATGTTGAGATATGTTCCCTCTATACCCACTTTGGTGAGTTTTTATCATAAATGGGTGTTGAATTTTATCAAAGGCTTTTTCTGCATCTATTGAGATGATCATATGTTTTTTGTCCTTTCTCTTGTTGATGTGATATATTACATTGATTTGCATATGTTGAACCACCCTTATGTCCCTGGGATGAACCCCTGTTGGTCATGATGTATAATCTTTTTTATGTGTTGTTAGATTCTGTTTGCTAATATTTTGGTGAGGATTTTGGCGTCTATGTTCATCAGTGATACTGGCCTATAATTCTCTTTTTTGGTAGTGTCTTTGCCTGGTTTTGGTATCAGGGTGAAGGTTGCTTCATAGAATGAGTTTGGGAGTATTCCTTCCTTTTCAATTTTCTGGAAGAGTTTGAGAAGGACTGGTATGAGTTCTTCTTTGTATGTTTGGTAGAATTCCCCAGTGAAGCCGTCCAGTCCTGGACTTTTATTTGTAGGGAGGTTTTTTATTGCTATTTCATTTTCATTTCTAGTGATCGGTTTGTTTAAAAATTCTTAAATGGCTTTCACTAGCTATATTTTTAGTGGCTATGTTCATTTCTATACTTATACTATTGCATAATGTGTATTACGAGATAAAGAAATTAAGTATGTTGATGTCTTTGATACACAGGACTTTATGCATTGGAAATGGATTCACAGCATTATTCCCTCTACATTTGTGTTCTGATACATATTTCATATGCTGAAAAGTTTTAAAATTCTATCTTTCCAAACATACATACACACATTTTTGAAGAGCTAAGTGTAAACAGTTCTGCAAGGTCCTATGGGGCAGTAAAGTTCTTATCTATCCCACAAATATAAGCCCAAATCTCTTGTTCTGACTGCAGGGGCAATGAAAGGTAGCTGAGATATGTGGCATGTGTTGTTGGGTGAGAGTGGAGGAACAGAGACTTGTGTTTACTGGAAGCATTTAAAAACAGGATGAAGACTGGAGTGAATGTATCTTTTTGAATTTGAGTTCCCTCCAATGCCCAGGAGTGGGATTGCTGGATCATATGGTAACTATTTTTAGTTGTTTTTTTTTTAATGGACCTAGAGATTGTCCACTAAATGAAGCCAGAAAAAGAAAGAAATATACCATATAATATCACTTATATGTGGAATCTAAGAAAATGACACAAATGAACTGATTTTCAAAACAGAAACAGACTCACATAGAAAACAAATTTATGGTTACAGGTGGGGAAAGGGGGTGGGAAGGGATAAATCGGGGGCTTAAGATTTGCAGTTACTAACTACAATATATAAAATAAACAACAAGTTTACACTGTATAGCCTAGGGAAATATACTCAGTATCTTGTAGTAACCTATAATGAAAAAAATATGAAAAGGAATATATGTATGCATTTGTATGACTGAAACATTATACTGTACACCAGAAATTGACATATTGTAAGCCGACTATACTTCAATAAAAAATAAATAAAACAAAATGTGAAAAAAAATAGACAGCAAAGTCCTACTGTATAGCACAGGGACCTATATTCAATACCTTATAATGGCTGATAATGAACAAGAATATGAAAAGGAATAAATATATATGTGTAACTGAATCACCATGCTGTATACCAGAACATAGCATTGTAAACTGACTATACCTCCAATAAAAGATAAAAACAAGTTTCTCACTAGACAAATACATTATACATGACCTTCTCTGTGAGTGGAAAGATTGAAACCAGGATGTGCCCACTGAGATGCCTGATGGAGAAGAACTTGCATAATTTATAAAGCTAAAATTCACATGTTTCCATTCAGAATTGTACCATCAGAGCAACTTTAGAATCTCCACAGTTAACTGTGTTTTATGCTGCAGAAACATGTGTGTAGCTTTCTTTTTCCTAACGCAATAGGGAGAAATTCTAAGCAGGCCAATGTGAGAGAATTTGCCTTACACTCCACTATATTTTAAATCAACTGGATGTGTATAAATATCTTTGTTCTTCCTTAAGAAAATCAAGTGTTAATTTAAGTTACTTCAAAT
Organism: Vicugna pacos; assembly: GCF_048564905.1. NCBI lineage: Eukaryota > Metazoa > Chordata > Mammalia > Artiodactyla > Camelidae > Vicugna > Vicugna pacos. Next base: position 67,308,526 of record NC_132993.1, on the reverse strand, counting down.
ATGATAAAGAGGTGAAAAAGATATTTTTTAGTCAACTAGAAACACATTTTAATAATCATACAGACTTTACTTTTGTTCAGAAGACTAGAATTCAAGCCTATCGAGACTTGAATTCACAAAGCTGTATTGTTTCATGGCCTTAAAAGATTTGTTTCTCACATAGCATTTATTAAAATAAGATTTAAATACCTAATTTGCTTGTTCATAACATAAAGCTTTCAGTGTATTGCATCTATTCTTGGTAAGAGGGAAAAAACCTGGGGATACATGTATGTCCCATTCCAATTCAATATTTTTTTCTTGATTATAGGAAGGAAGGAAGGAAAAGAGATGAAAGAGGCAGGAAAGAAAAAGAAAGAAAGAAAAGAAAGGAAGAAAAAAAAAAAAAAAGAAAGAGAAGGGGAGGGAGGAAGGAAGGAAGAGAAAGAAGAAAAAGATTAGCATAGGAGACCATGCTGACCTATGGGGCTCTATAACATCACCCTGAGTAGGTCTTTCTTGAATGGAGAGATACTGAAGTTCTGTACAATTATGTATTTCTATGAGACAATGATTTCCCAAAAAACAGGGACTTACACAGTAAGCAACAGAATAAATAATGCTGTAAGTTATAGTAAGCAACAGAATAAATAATGCTATAACTGGTTTCAGATTTCAAGGATGCAGTCTAGTTCTTCTGAGTAATCTCCATAACTTGAAAGTCTGTACTGTGAATGGGTAGCTGGGCATAAACAGATTGGGAATATTGTACTTAAAATAGGCGGGTGGTGTGTGTGTGTGTGTGCTTATTTCAAATAGTTACTACAGTTAACTGACTTTGGAGGCAGTCTAAAAGTCTCTCCATCCATGAAAGTCTAATTACAGCACAATTTTCACAGAATTTATGCTTAGAGATAAAGCTGTATTTAAAATACTAACATTTCTCACTTAAGGAAGAATATTTGAAAGTCCCGTACCTGTATGCCTGTATACACACACTACACACACACAAAATAAGCTCACTTCCCCTAATCCCCCTCCTGTGCTGGGAAGTTCTGTACGAAGTTTTCTAGCTTAGATACAAAAGCATTCTGAACAGTAGCTGGAGTAGGATACTGATTACCTCTTCAGGGTGATCACTCCACATTAATTAGTTAATATAACACCAGGCTAAGATCATGACTATATCATCATAGGAACATGTTCATGGAACAATTCAGCACACTAACAATGTGATGAATGGATTTAAAGAATAAACTCAGTTAATCAACGTACCATTAACTAAAAAATAGTCCAAATACACAGATCACCCATAACTAATTATTGCCTAAACGGAGGCTGTCTAAATTTAGGCATGTGTTTACAATATACTGAACAGAAATATTGAAATATTTAATATCAACCTGTTATCAACTCTCCCATTCTAAACTGGCCAATCTACAGTAATTGTAGAATTCTTGAACTTTGTACGTTTTTCAAAATAGGGACAACAACAACAAAGTGGCTAAGTGTATCTACTGATAGCGTAACCAGAACACACAATAACAACCCAGCTGGTAGCCTAGAAAAATAAATCAATTACAAGAGTTTGCTAACAAAATACCGTTAGACCCCATGTTTGCTGCTGCACTGATGGGCCATATGGTGATGGATTTATTCTATGTTGGCAGCAGGGAAATCTTCCGGAAAAGAAATTAGATTGACATTTTATTTTTGTGCACCTTGCTAGGTTTAGTTATGAGCTAATTATATGTGAAATATGGTGTATGTCTGCTGATACACGGGCCTTTTATGTTTTTAAATCAAAGAAATCATTTAAGATCTATTTTCACGCTGCATTCATCCAACAACTGATGTCCACTGGGAGGAGCAAAAGAGCAGTGCTGGTGGCTGCGGGTTGTCTACAGTGACAGGAGCGCTTTATAATGTGCTGTTCAATCTCCAGCAAAGCTTCTAGACAAAACTAGACTCCCAGCATCAGCGTGGAGCCAACCTGGCTTTGAATAAAGAGTGGAATGAAGGTGTCAAGAGATCAGCTTTTTGGTTCTGGCCACAGACCGTGGTACAGTGCTGCCACCTAGCGGTTGCTTTCTCACACGTGACTTGGCAGCGTTTACAGGTGTGTGCACCTGTCTAGTTGGCCAAGAAAACAGTGATGCTGGGAATGGCCAGCAAAAGCTTGGCAAATCACTTTCTACCATGTGAATATTAAACTATCCAGGTTTTACAAGATAAACATAAAGGTCCCTATATTTAGTGTACAGGTGAGACCCTTTGAGATTTGATCTCTCCACGCACTGTCCCACTTACCCCCCACCATAGGCCTCCATAAAGAACAAGCTGCTGTTACTCAAATGCACCATATTTCTTCATGCATTTCACATAATTCCCTCACTCATCTTGGCGGCAACGAACATTTCTACATCTTAACTTGATAATTAGGTCTCCATGAAGCCTGCACTGACTCCTAGTCAGTGTGACACGTGGCACTTTGTCATATAACTGGTACCATTCTGACTGTCCTTTTGCACACCTGCCTTACTTTCTAGAAGGTAAGTTCTTTAAAGGCAAAGATTTTTGCCTCCACATCTCTGTACTGCTTCAGCATTTACTGTACCTCTGGCTCACAAATACATGATTTATTGATGTATTTGATGTGTATATTGCTGTCTGTGACCCTTTGCAAGGGGTGTTTAAATCCTAAATTAGCATAATTATTTTATATAAAAGTGAAGCAATCATTTATTGAATAACTATTTTCTGGGCCTGGTTTTCTAATGCTTTATAAACCAGATTTTTCAGTGTTCTCACATGATTAAAGAACATTCATGTGAAATATATGGCAAATTTAGGTCCTTGGACTTATAAGGAATGAAATCTTGAGTAGAACTAGAATTTTTTTTTAAGACTGATTGTAAAAGAAAATCTAAAGAAATAAACATCATTTCCAAGTTTCATCCTATCGGAATGCGTGAAATGAAAAAGAAGACTACAAAGTACATATACTTTATTTGGAAAATAAATTTCCCTGGATTAGTCTTCAATTTGCGAAAAACTTTTTATCTCAAATGTGCAATATAAATTTTCATCACCGTGAGGAAAGTCATTTTGTAAAATTATCACCTTTTACTTAATTTAGCTCAGCCTGGCCTATCTTCAAGACACACCTGCTTGCTTTATCATCCAAAATAAACATTTACTCATTTCCGGATTATATGGATGAAATGGTTATGGAAGAGTCAGCTTCGATTTTTTGTTCATGATCTGTAGAGCTTGCAGCTAAATCTTGGTTTGGGATATTTTTACTGTCCAAAGATAGACTCGAGGACATGAAGTTTGATGCCTGAGGTTGTCATGTGGAGTTTATACAACTACTGGTTATGAAACAAAATCACCTTTGTATTTAAATGAGATGTTTGATAGGGAGAAATATAAACAGTAAAGGCTTAAAGGGCCATGAGAAATGATTCAGTGTGGCACCCATTAGCAGGTAACTGAGTGCAATCCATCATGAAAATGTACACCTGCCTCATCCCTCATATCTTGGATGACTGTTTAACAGGTAACTTTGATAAATTTAGAATAAACAAAATACCTTCTGTAATAATTTAGTTTAATAAGTTGTAAAAGAGATAAAGAACAGAATCATTTAAATTATACAGTGCCATGTATATCATTTTCTACACACACACACACAGGCTTCCAAGTGCTTTTAAGGACATAAAACCCAAAGCAATGTCATCATCCTTTGGAAGGAAACTTATATTAAATACAAATGCTATGTTGTCTTAAATTTAATCAAAATCAAGTAAACCCTTATTTCCCTAAACAGGAACTAGCTCTGCTTATGGTGCTCTCCCTTTATATCAGAATGATGTTTTATTATTTTTCTAGTGTTAAATTTATTCTTAAATTTCAAACCTAAGAAAAGCCCAAGTATATCATACAAACCCAACAAGGCTTTAGCTCTATACAGAGAAGTAGTTTCCAAACCTAGATTATTAATATGTCCAAGAAGCTTTGCAAATACATTGATGCCTTGATCCTAGTCAAGACCTACCGAGATAGAATCTGAGGTTAAAGCCTGGAATCTATTTTAAAGGCTTTCCAGGTAATCCTTACATACCTCACCAGTGCATGAACTGGTGCTGCACAGGAACTCAGAGCAGCCGGGAGAGCATCACTTGGGAGCTTGTTGGAGATGTGAATTATCAGACCTACTGAGTCAGAAATTTTCTGATGGGCGCAGAAATCTGCATTTTTAACAAGCCATTCCAGGTGATGCTGAATCACACTGAAGGCAGTGTTTGAGAATCACGAGTTCCAAAAAGTACATTGAAAACTGAGGGCTCACTTACTTTAATAAAATTTATCAAATGCTGACTATTTTGAAAAAATGTAAACAAGATCCTTGACCTTATGGAGGGCACAATATAACCAATTCAGTTTTATCTTCGTGATCTTTTTATGATTTTAAACAAATTATTTACTTGTTAGTATCTCCATTTATAACCATTAGTTGTTTTCTCTAGATTATCAAGATAGATCCCATATGCCATGAGTTAAGCTTAAACATACTTTTATTGAAAGGACTCTATCTCCTGAATATACTGCTCTCAGAAATACCCATTTTGAATCTTCAGGTTTTTTTTTGTGGAAATCGCAGAGTTTAGAGGGACTAGTAGAAGTGATAATTTTGCCACATTTCATAGACTGAGCAAATAAGAAGCAAAAACTACACTTTGAAAATTGTCCTATCATTGTGAGATAGACATTACTGTTTTAACAACATAAATGTAGAAGATGAATTTAAATGACTTTCTGATAGACACTCATCTAGTAAATAATTTGGGCTCAGATTACAAAACCAGATACCATCAATTGCAGTAAGTTCAAATCTCATGCTCTTTATATTGGATCCCACCACCTATTCTACTGAAGACACATAATAGGCATGCAATGCATATTTGCATAATTGAACTGAAAAGATTGCCTCATTTCCAAGATGAAGGAAAGCAAGTCATAGATTTTCTATTCTAGTAACTCCCTCAGGAAAGAGCTATCTTAAGAAATAATACTTGGAATTTTCATCCATGATCATAACGTACGAAAACCAATCCATCTGCATTGAGGATACTGATTTATGGAGTTTCAAAAATGAAGTAAAATTGGCAAGAATTCAGTCTGATGCCTGGACAGTATCCAGGGTTAATTGTTTTCCAGCATCAAAAGCTTGAATTCCCTATTCCTCAGGTTATCAAACAGTGTCAGCCCCACCACAGTCTCAAGAGCCCATGTTTTTAAATATCCCATCAACATTTAAAATGAGTCATTTATTTCTCTAGCTATCAGATGTCAGCTGAACTACTGATCACTGAATTTGTGTGTAATAAGCATGAGTTGGCCCACAACCTTCAGAAAGCCAGATACCTCATATTTCCTTATTATTTTCAATCAAATCAAAACTGCATTCTAGCTGCTGGTCATCACACCTGACAAAGCCAGTAGCAATCCACGTTCAAGTCCTGCGCCCCACTAGGATCAGACGAGAACACTGAAGCTTACACAGGTCAGTCAAACAAAGCCCTTCCCCGCTGCCCACACCCCTGCACAGAGGTCTCTGGGGCCCAGGCCCGAGGGGTGATGAGAAGACTGCTGCTCTGCATTCCTCCTGTCACTTCCAGGTCACATCATGCGACCTTTTCAAAGACCCCAGAATTACGGTTCCCACCACACAGTCTCCTCAGGGACCTGACACAGCTAGCACTTTCAAGGTTCTGTCACTTCAGGGACGCTTCAAGGATTCAAGAACCAAGTCTAGCATTTCAGTAGGTTCCACCCCTCCTGTCCTACATAGTCCAGTCTCAGGCATTCCAACTGTTTGTGACAGAAGACTCTTCCCTCCAAATTTCAAAGCACAGAGGCATGTTCTCCCTTCCTCCCTCAATCTCTCTCTCTCTTAACCTTCAACCACTCTGCCTGATGGATCAATAAGCTACAGCATCTAAACCAAAGAACATGTGGATTAGATATCCTCCAATTTTTCCATATGTTGTATGGAAAACTTTTCTTTCTCTGAAGTCCCCAAAGGCCATCTTTACTTTCCTTGAAACAAGGTGAGCCCAGACCTTAAAAATGTAATTCTGGCTACTCTGATAAGTCTATAGCAAATATTACTGTTGATAATAATCAACATAAAAAGCCAAATACCATATTTGAACATACCACTGTGCATATAAATCACTTCATGTCTCAGAAGCTGAGTAGCCTAAAAGAATTATAAAAGCATCTAAGGGTCTTTTTCTCTCTCTTTTTTTTTTTTAAATCAATCTTAAAGATCACTTCAACTTCTTCCCATAGAGAAGCTTATGGAAAGAATGAAGTGGATGTATAAGAGATGTACGTATCTTCGAACAGTGACATCTTGAATGAGTAAGGTACACAAAATATATGCAATAATCCACCCCTCCACCCCACCCGACCAAACACACACAATGTAGACTCCATACCTCACTCACAGACACTGCATGTGACAAGCACTCGAAAGGTGGAGGTTGGGGACAGGGGTTCATCCTGGTTTGGATAAACAAGGAAAGCTGAGCATCTGCTAGAAAAGTTGGAATCTGACCTTGGTAGCTGATTTGATGTGGAGAATAAATAAAAAGTGAATGGCAGAGTGAAGGACGTAGTTTTGAGTGCCTTGATCTTGCTACTTTTCACTGAGACTTGGCTTTTGGATGAGAGAGAGACAGACAGAGACAGAGACAGAGACAGAGAGAGAAATGAACCTTACAAAAACTACATTGAGTTCAATTTTGAAAGTGTTGAGTTTAAATGCCTCTGAGGCAGGCCAGCTTCCTGGGGACCATTCACAGAGGTTCTCCTTAGAAAGATATTCAGGTCTGGAACTCAGGCGTGAGGTCTGAACATTAAAACTTCAGCTTTGTACCAACATTTCCAGCTTCAAGCTTCATAAACTTTAAATTGCCTTTTGATTTTAATTATTTTAATCACTCTATTGCTTAAGCCTTATCTTTCTTTGCATCCTACTAATCCTCAGAATTTTAATTCCTGTGCCCTCTTTTCCTGGAGAGAACTACCTTTGGGTAGAGCTTCTATTTTTGGGTATGTAGAGGGGGTGCAAGAAGTGGGGAGATTTGCTTTCAAAGACTAATGCTGAGAGATTGCAAAGTTTTAAATAAACTCCAGGGCCTCTGAGTTCTTTCAGTTTTAAGTAAATTAAAGAGAAAAGCATTCTACATTTTATGGTTTTAATCAAAATCCCAGGTGCCCAGATACCAGATTTTTATGGAGCTAATAGACAAGATGCTTTGATGATCCAATTGGTATAAGTCACCTTGCGCCATCAAGGACAGTTTAATAAATTGCCACTTCTCTCAGTGTTCCTCCCAGTTATCTTCAATGAATGAAATCATCATGATCCAATCCATCACTCAAGCTACAAATTTTTATTTTATTCTGGCAGTGCCTCTGATATAATTTCAATCTCTACCAAATCATCCCCTTTTCTGCATACCCGCCCTGCCAGCTCTAGTTTGGACCTCACTGATGGCAAGTAGCCATCTTATCTTCCCGACTAGTGTTGAGAACCAGACAAGCCTTGTTTTGAATCCTGGCTTTCCACCAATCCCTGTGTGCCAGGCTCTGCCCTACCTAACACCTGGAAAAACTTACGCAAATCACAGCCTTTCTGAGAATTCGTTTCCCCAGATGTAAAATGGTGATAATAATATCTTTTAATGAGATTGTCAGGAATAACTGAGAACGTCTATCAAGATATTTTCCATGATGCATGGTGCACCATAAACACTGAAACAGAATTTTTTTCTCTTTTGTGGTTCTCTTCCTTCCTTCTGCTCCTCTTTCACTATTTTCATCTTTCCTTTATTCCTTCTCCCCCCCTTTCTCTGGTCCCCTCATTTCCTCTTCCTTCCCTTTATAATTCTTTCTTTTCAATTGTGATAGATATTTTTATATAATAGAGGCCTGATCAAAACATTTCTGATTTAATTTTTTTCAAATTCTCCCAAGTAAATATCCCATTTCTTGGGTCTCAGCCCCCAATGTAACTCTTCTGGAACACGATAGATGCGGTAATAATCATGTGAACAAAACCACCTGGTACTGTGCAGCTGCTACTGCAATCACAGAGGGTTAGCTGACTCCTAAGTCTCACAGCCGTCATGCGAGAAAGGAGTGTCACATGATGTATAAACAAGGAACCAAAGGACAGGACAGGTAAATAAGCTGCCCCGATAGTCACTGGGTGGCCGACGTCAGCTCACTGCGATTTCAATGCCTGTGTTTGTTTCTGTGACTCTGACTGTGCCACTTCCTGGACTCTCACACACACGGATGTGCTCCAACGAGACCTTCCCACCTGCCATTCCTCACACCTGGAATGTCCTTCACTTCCTGATTGACATGGAAAACTCAATCTCATGCTCCTCTGCCAGCTGACACATCACCTCTTCCCTAAAACACTTTTGATGTTCAAAGGCAGAGACAGACAGCAGCTCAGTCCTTCCTGAGCCCAGAGCACATTCAATAGAACTCCATCAACAACTATTAAAGCTCCAGTAAACTGTGAAATCCTCAAGGGCAGAAACTTTTTTTCATCACTGAATTGCAGTACCTGCCACAGTGTCTACTACATATTAGTTTCAGTACATTTTTTTTCAAAAATTCTGTACACATCATCTCATTTCACAAGCCTTCTGTAACCACCTTACTTTAAATGTTAGCATGCCCCAGAGCTCAGTCCTTGCACTTCTTTTTCATCGATAGACTTGTTTCGTAGACGATTTCAAACCAGTCCCTTGACTAAATACTGTCTAATGCTGAGGATGCTTGTATTTCTTCAGCCTGAATTCCTATATTCAGACTTGCATATCCAACTATGAATTTACCTCCAATTTAATAATAGATCACATAACTAAAAGGTGGAGAACTGAGCCCTCTGTCTTCCCCACAATCTGTCCCTCTCAGAGTCTTACCATCTACACTGAGGGCAACTTCACCCTTCCAACAGTGGCATGTGAGTCATCGTTGACACTTTCTGCAACATCCTATGTCCAATCCAGGAAATCCTATTGATGTCCACCATGGAACAGATCAATAATGTGACTCTTGTGTCCATCTCCTTTGCTGTTATCTCAGTCCAGTGGTCACTGTTATTGCATCTGCATTATTACTCCAGTCCCTTGATTTCTTTCATCTCTGTTCTCCAGATGACAGGCAGATGGATCCTTTTACAGTGTAAGACGAATCACCTCTTTGCTTTCAGTCCTCTAATGGTTTACTATCTTACTCAGAATTTAATTCAAAGATTTCACTTACAAGGGCTACCTGTCCCTCTGCAATCCACACCCTACTCCCACCTCTCAGTGATTTCGTTTCTTACTCTCCTCTCCCTGTCTCCACTCCAGCTTCCATGATGGTCTTTAAACACACCCAGTTTCCCCACCTTAGTGTCTATGTACTTTCTGCTGTTTTCAGAACTTCCCCTTTCCCACAAAGAAACAACCTAAATGTCCACTGACAGATGACTGGATAAAGAAGTTGTGGTATAGTTACACAATGGTTACAATTTATACAACACTACTCAGCCATAAAAAATAAAACAATGCCATTTGCAGCAACATGGATGGACTTGGAGACTGTCACTCTAAGTGGAGTAAGCCAGAAAGAGAAAGAATAATACCCCATGATACCACTTATATGTTGAATCTGGAAAAAAAAAAAAAACAGACAAAAGAACTTATTTACCAAACAGAAGCAGACTCACAGACATAGAAACCAAATTTCTGGTTCCAGGGGGGAGGGATAAATTGGAGTTTGAGATTTGCAGATGCTAACTAATATATTACAAAATAGATAAACAAGTTTATACTGTATAGCATAAGGAACTATATTCAATATCTCGTAGTAACTTATGGCTAAAAAGAATATGAAAATGAACATATGTATGTTCATGTATGACTGAAGCATTGTGCTGTACACCAGAAACTGACACAACACTGTAAACTGACTATACTTCAATAAAAAGACTAAAAAAAAACCAAAACTCCCCTTTTCCAAAACGCATATAAACTCACTCTCACTTTCTTCAGGCCACCGCTCACATGCTGTCACATCCATGAGGACACACACCCCCCACCTCCAACTGTTACTCTGCTGCTTTACATGCTTTATTTATTTATTTATTTTTGGCACGGCATTTATCACCATCTGGCATAATGTAGGTCTACTGGATTATTTGTTCATGATCCACTTCCAGACTGAATAGGAAGTCCACGAGAGCTGGAACATTTTTTGGTTCACTGCTTGATCTCACTGCCTAAAATACTACTAGATTCAGTAACGCACACAGGTTTTTCGTCAAATGAATGAAAGGACAATAACTTAAACAAGGATATAATGAACGTGGCCTGGACTAAATCCTATCTCCCAATTTTTTCCCCAATTTTCTTTTTCCATCAGTTCACAATTCCTCTCTCTCACACATTTAAGCATAAAATGCGATGTGGTATCACAGGAAGGGTAACTGCGTCCCGAGACTTGGCACTCAGTGCACTGACTCAAACCCCATGATGTTCTGAGTACACGGACCACTGAACAAATGGATTAGGTCCCATCTGCTGAGCCAAAAATGTAACTTCAACCATCGGCCATTCCTTACACAGGGACTACTGACTGGGGAGAGCCTTGAAAAGAAGCCAAGTTCAGTCCAGACCTCCTTCATTCTCCCCAGAATACATGGTACTGACAAGTAGGAAGTGGGGCGCAGGAGGCAAGAGAAGGGATTTGTGGAGAACTTAATAGTGAGCTGCCCAGAACTGTGCTTTCCCCAAGGCTTCTTTGGGTTAAGTTTAGAAAAGAGGACGAAGAGTACATTGACTCTAAACCAAAACCCCCAGGGGGCAGTTTTGACAGGTTATCCAGCCATTTAAGTGTTCTGGAGGAGCGACCAGTGAAACCTTTGAAATCTTTTCAACTGAAGTGAATTAACCTTCTATTAGTTTCTAAGATAATAATGTGAAGAATGTTAGACCACACTTTATAAAAATAAGTACCCCAAAGAAGTAAAAATCTTGCTCAGGCTCTGTTGTGCCAGTATCACTTTATGGACTCCCCAGACACTCTTTTTATCCAGGCTGTTACCTACGTGATGTCTTTGGAGTACAGGTCCATTTACAGAGTATGGTTAAAAAAATTACCCATATAATAAGTTTTTTAATAAGTTAATGTAAATGAAAGACTTGTTATTAAAACTTCATACTCAAGGGAAATACTGCCTTAAAATTCAGCTTGCTGCAGAACACTTTAATAGCTAAAAGTGTGTAGCCACAGAAGAACTGTTCGCACACAAGTGTGCACTTCTCATGCACAGGTGCCCCCCAAAATCTAGGACCTTACTGTTGAGGTCAAATGGTTCCATTATTTTCTTCAAGTTCATGCTCTCAGTGAATCAAGCCATTAGAAGAGCAGACCACAGATGTCCTTTGGAGGAAAAAAGTGACAAACTGGCAGGAATCCCTGAACTTAAACTATTTCAGAACTGATATTACTGACTGATTCTTGGTAGCTTCAAGTAAGCCCTTTATCAGACAGGAGATCAAAATACAGCCGATTTTAACCTTTTCATTAAAAAGGGGCCTCAATGCAATAAAAAAGTACAGACCGCTCATTTTGCAGTCTCAATTGTCCTTTGCCCCGTGGGAGAATACAAAGAGATGTAAGATCCAATTCCTGCCTTCAGGGCCCTTATAAATGGATCGGACTGAAAGCTATGACTGCTACAAAAGTCATGAGATGGCAGGTGAGATAAGCAGAAGACAGAGGTCAAATGCTTTGGGAATTTAGACATTGGGAAGATCCCACCTAACTGAGGAGTCAAGAGAATTCACACACACACAAAAGACATCATAATCGAATTGGACCTTGAAGGTTGAGCTGGGCTTGAGGGAACTTTCAAAGAAAGAAAGAAATCTTCAACCAAGAACTCAGGGAGAGCCAAGCCCAGGAAATATCGAAGGCATAGGAGATGGTCCATGTAAGAGGAAGCTTTCAAGATGACCCTACCTCCTAATGTTCTCACCATCATATGGTCACCTTCCCTTGAATGTGAGATGAATCTAGTTACTAACTTCTAAGGAACCGAATAAGGCAAAATGATGTCATTTCCACAGTTAGGTTACAAATGATTTTAACTTCCTTCTTTCTGTATTCTTTCTATTGTCTTGTAAGCTTCTAAACTTTGATGAAGCAAAATGCCATACTGGAGAGGCTCATGGACCAAGGAACTGTGGGCAGTCTCCAGGTAACAGGGACTGAGAAACTGAGAACCTCAGTGCAATAACCTGGGAGGAACTAAATCCTCCCAACAACAGGGTGAGTGAGCCTGGAAGCAGATCTTTCCCCAGCTGAACCTTGAGATGATTATAACCACAGCAGACACCTCGACTGCAGCTGTGAGAGACCCTGAAGCAGAGGTCTGAATGAAGCCATGGGCATTTTCTACCCTCAGATACTGTGAGATAAGTGTTGTTTTAAGCTACAAAGTTTTGGGGTAATTCTTTTACACAGGGGTAGATAAGTTTTGCAGTCCAGACAGGCTGCAGATCATTGCATGGAATAATGATTTATGTGGTAGTTTACTATTTTCAAAATCACTTCCTTATGCATTGTCATTTGAATTTTTTTAAACTGAAGTATTGATTTACAATGTTGTGTTAGTTTCCAGTATACAGCACAGTGATTCGGTTATACACACATACACATATATATTCTCTTTCATATTCTTTCTCATTCTAGTTTATTACAAGCTACTGAATACAGTTCCCTGTGCCATACGTAGGACCTTCTTGTTTACTTTGTATATGGCAGGTTGTATCTGCTACTGTGACTGAAAAAACAGGTGAAATATTCAGTTTATACATCAGGAGAAACTGCTCCGGTTTTATGGTTTATATTCAGCATCACACAGCTAGCTAGTGTTTTGCCTTTTAGTTCAGTGCTCTTTTCAGAGGAACAGAGGGCCGAAAATTTCCGAGATTTAACATATACCAGGATTATAGTCTTCAGTGGGGATGAACAGAAATGCCAAGTACCTGCACACAAGGGAACTGTTTTTGCTGTTTATCTTTGCTTTCCTCACTCTTAAAATCTGAATGCTTTATAAATAAATCTTCTACCGAATTTTATAGCTTTGTTTTGGTGTCTCTGTGCTTCTTCTAAGTATGTCACCAAAATGTCAAAGTACGTTGACATTTCAGTTGATTTTGAATGGCCATTAACTTTTAAAAAATTGAATAGGTCTGATATGTAAACAGGCTGGTTTCCCATATGGCACATAACATATGTATATACCACAATATACTTTATTGCAATTCTGAAAACTCCTGGCCCACCAATTAAATACCTGATTGATGCTCATCTCTCACAGTATTAATATTTATTTATATTACTATTAGGAAATTATCAAAGTATACCTCCTCCTGTGAATGAAATACACAGAACAAAAATTACTTGTTCTTATTACATCAGTTATTAAGATAATTCTATGCTAATAGAACAATACCTTCAGTAACACTAATACTGCTTGCTACATTGAGTTAATATTTACACAAAAAAAGTGCTCAGACTTTTATATTTTTAAACACTGAAGGACTTCATATATTTTATTCTCAGCCCTCATTACTCATTTGCCTATCATTAGTTTAGTCATCTATGTTTTTATTCTGACTGGTACCTTTCATTTCGAACTTCCTGCTTTTCTTGCGAAAAGGAAACCGAAAACAATAATTTAAGTACAATGTTTAAAATAGGACTAACTGGGCTCTGCACACGAGTTTAAGTTAACCTGGTGGAGGTTACGGGAGCTATCCTGTGTGGGTTTGAAGCCCACCACTTAGCAGCTGAGTAATAGTAGCCCAAAAAAGAAAAAAACAGAAACAAAACCCTGCGCTTCTGATGATAATGATTCTGAGCTTATGAAATTATTACGGGGAGTAACTAAGTTAGTATTTTAATTATGAATTGAATCCCTGGTGGTGGGTGCCAGAAATCAGTGTTTAATAAAAGGTCTTGGGTGATTCCAGCGAGCGGCCGTTACTCTAAACCAGCGCTCTCAGCCTGTCTACACTGTAGGATCCATCCCCCTTTAGCTCCTAAAAATGACCAATGCCTGGGCCCTGGCTTTATTCTCCATCACTGCTGTAACAAATGCCGACAAACTCAGCAGCTCAAATCGGCATGAATGTAGTAACTTACAGTTCTGGAGGTCAGACATCCAAAATGAGGCACACAGGACGAACCTCGAGATGTCAGAGGGCCGTGATCCATTCTCGAGGCTCTAGGGGAGAGTCTGTTTTCCTGCCGTCTCTGGCTTCCAGAGGCTGCTGGGATTTTTTTGCCTTCTTCCCTCTTTAAAGCCCACAGTGGTCGAGGTTTCCTCGCACTGCATCACTCTAACACTGACTCACCTGCTTCCTGCCCTCTACCACATTTAAAGACTCCTCTGATTACACTGGGCCCACATGGATATTCCAGAATAGTCTAATTTAAGGTCAGCCAATTAACAACATGCATCCCATCTGTTACCTTAATTCCCCTCTGCCGTGTAACACATGAACTGGTTCCAGGAATTAGGACATAAACATCTTTGGGAGGCCATTATTCTGCGAACTACAGGCCCCCGACCTCCAAAGACTCAGATTTAATTGCTCTTGGCAGGAATATGCTTCACAAACTCACTAAGTGATTCTAATGTCCAGTTTCACTTGAGAACTACTGATGTAAATGATCATCAGGGTTCCTGCAACATGATGCCTATGAAATGTTCAATACTGGTAAAATTAGATTCGGAAAGCATTTAATACATTAAATACATTAGACGTTAAAGACAGTACTCGGTTCTGTAACAGAGAAGTCTGTTGAACCTTATTTAACCAGTCTCTCAGACTTTCTGGAGTAGCATCTATTAAGAGCCCAGGGAATTATTTTTCTATGTAAGACTTTGGGGATTTAATGTTCTAGGGAAAAAATAAGTGTACAGACTTGTTCTATTTTGGTTTCTTTACTCAGACACTCTTTTAAAAATTGTTTTACTCTTAGGCTATCTGTTGAATTAAGAATATGTCCAATGCTTAATAGCCAAATTCAAGGCAATCTACTCAGTATTGTATTACCATACATATCATTAAGAACCAAATGGTCAATATAGTATAATTTAATCATTCTTTGAGGAGAGAGAGAAAAGACAGCTCGGGAACCCCCAAAACAGAACTATTTTATTAAATAAAAACTTGCTTTTCTCATGCTAAAATCTGAGGACTGAACTGCTTACACAAAATCACATACTGACATGACGGCATGAGTAGAACTGAATCACTCTGTTTTATCGATGTATATTGTGAAGACAGAGCATACCTGAAAAATCATAAAAACCAGGTCTGTATTTCATAGAAGACTCAAAGTATACAAACTATTTTTCTCAAACTTCTCAGCAGAAATCTACCTTCTTAGGTAACAAGTAAATGTGGACTATATAGTGTTTGGAAAATTTGGGGTCCACTGAAAAGACTCATGATTAATAATTTGTCAACTACATTCTCATGTTTCATAGAAAAGGATAATTCAGGGCAAATAATCGAAGAGGCTCAATAAACAGTTTTAGGGGTAAAAGAGCAAGGTACTTATGAAAGATTCCCCCTTAACATAAAGTAAGGCAAAGAGTCATTTCTACTTACTGAGTTATCTCCGTGCTGTGGTTGGATTCTATGCAAATGTAAGCTGGATTTACAGCACAGCAGAGATTCTAGGGTCAGTAACTGGAGACTGTAAAATCTGAGGCTTCAAGTTATTTTGGGTCACCAAGAAAATGTCCGACCATGGCCTGCTGCCTAACTCACAAAGTACTATTGAGGACTTTCTTCCCCATCTTGGAAGCAGCACAGTGACATACAATGTAAGTGATACGTAACTACACAGCTCCGGAGCCCAGCTCCTTACGAAAATCCCAGCCGCACCTTTTATTGGATGTATGACCTTGGATAGGTTAACCTCTATGGCCTTGGATTCTTCATCAGTAAAACGTATAAAATCATACCTCAACGTTTGGAGCTTAGTAAAAGACTCCCTAAACATGAGTTCTTACTTTTAGCTCATTATATTTACACTTATTATAAAGTAATATGATTAAATGTTTGGCCAAATTTAATTTAAATGTGTTATGTTATAAATTGGTTGAAAAGTACATCCACAATTTTCACAAAAAGTTACAGAACGAAGTGGAATTTAAGTTGAAATACTGCTACATGAAATGTGCGTAATTTTTTCATTAATTAGTGCCCCTGATTTGTAGAAACAGAAGCTATTTTTAAAGCTCAGTTCCCATATTCAAATAAAAACATTGAGCCCAAAAGAGATTAAGTGACTTTCATATTTTTAAACACGTAAAAAATAAAGGGCAAAGTTGTAAAGATTTTATGCTTAAACAATTTTACTCTATTAAGATCTAAAAACAACATAAAATTCTTGAGAGAAAATTTTTGTACTTAAATTTCTTCAAATAACTCATTCAGAAAACATGTACTAAATATCCTATGGTATCAGTCACCAGTCACCACACTAAATGCTGAACAAAAGTTGAACGAACAGTGATTAAAAAAAAAAAAAGGTGACTAGGAATTAATACAATGAGTTTTTTTTGAGTGTTAGGATGGAAAAGACTCTTTGACACCAACAATTCTGTATTACTGATGAGGTCATCAAGTTTCAGAAAATGTTTAAAGAGCTTGCTCATAATCCCTCAGCCAGCAAATTACATATTTAAGTTCTGCAACTCCCAGTTTGCCTACCCAGCAAATATTGACCTTCAGAGGAGATTCTGTGGCCTACGAGAAACAAAGTTACCCAATCCTTATATTAAATAATGGAGGAGAAATGCAGTATTGGAAAATCTTCGTAGCATTTATTTTAGCTTAAAAAAAATAGTAAGAAACCATAGCTGGGCTTTCTCCCAGGATATCATATTTTCAAAAGGTCTTGAATTTCAAAAGCAGATTTTTGTGCAATTTCAACTAGCTACTAGCAAGCTAAGGTAAAAACTGTGATAAGCTGTCTACTAGCAATTAGGACAGGAAACACATGCCTTTTGATTTTTCTCACATCACTCTAATTGTGAATTTAGAGCCTGGGATTCTTGATTGGATCTTTCTCTAACCTGCGCTATTCACCTCATTCTATTGACAATTGGCCTGGTTTTCCAATCTCCCGATATCAGACTCCTGCAGTATTTTGGTTCACTGTGCTGGACTGAGCCTCGCTGGGTTCTGACTATGTGTTACCGTTCTTCTGATTCCTAGAGTGCACGCACACTGTCAAACTGAAAAGAGGTCACTTTTTTTCCTTACATTTGAAAAATGCAGTCTGCAAATAGAAATCTTTACCCACCCACTGAGAGCCTTCCCTATATCCAGCACTGTGCTGTGCATATTACAGGGTCCCATCACTCCTGCTTTATTGTAATTTTTCCTGATTTGGTCTTCCTGCTTCTAAACTTGCCTGTATACTGTTGCCAGACAACCTTTTCTTTTTTAATTTATTTTAATTGAAGTACAGTCAATTACAATGTGTCAATTTCTGGTGTACAGCACAATGTTCCAGTCATGCATATACATACATATATTGGCTTTCATAAAAATAGACTTATCATATGATCCAGCAATCCCACCCCTGGCCATATATCCAGAAGGAATTCTAATTTGAAAAGATACATGCACCCCAATGTTCACAGCTGCACTATTTACAACCGCCAAGACATAGAAACAACGTAAATGTCCATCAACAGATGACTGGATAAAGCAGCTGTGGTATATAAATACAATGGAAAATCCCTCAGCTCTGGAAATCTTTCTGACCTCACATCTCAACTACTCAGCCATAAACAAGAATAAAATAATGCTATTTGTAGCAAATGGATGGACCTAGAGATGGTCATTCTCAGTGAAGTAAGCCAGATAATCTTAAAGCCCAACGCCAACTACAGTTGAACCTGGAACAACACAGGACTGAGCTACAAGGGTTCACTTACATGCAAATTTTTTCAATATTAAATATTACAAGGTTCGTGGTTAACTGACTCTGCATCAGGGATATGGAACCACGACTGTGGAGAAACTGTGGATTTGAAGAACCAACTATCAGTTACACTTGGATTTTTGACTGCAGGGAGGGTTGGCACCGTAACTCCTGTGTTGTTCAAGGGTCAACTGTATGTTATCCTCAATCAAAAAGTAAAAGCCTACACTACACACACACACATTAACGCAAGTTTTAAAAAGTAGGGAAAACTACTCAGTTTTCAAGGTTTCTATTCTAGTTAGCAGTAATGTACCAAAGTCAGTTTTCTGGTTTCAAGATTACACTAAAGCTGTGTAACACATTTTTGGTTCACACATGATCCACCATAAACACAGGGCAAGTGAAGACTAAAGAAAGAAGCAGAGCCCTTCAGATTGACAGGCAGCAGTTAATGAGCAAGGGAACTTACAAGACTTGTTTAGGGCAGCCACAAGATGAGCATCTCCACACCCACCACCAGAATCTTCAAAGTTTACAGAGAGGCCTTAACTGGGTCTGGTCACATAGGCACACAGTCCAGATGATCTCAACACCATCTTACTCCATCAAGGTTGCATCCTTTGAACAGCTCTAACTGCAGGGACAGTAGGTAGAGTGGACAGGGAGGGTGGGTGAGGAGTGTCTGACTGCCCAGATCTAACTCATGGGGTAACCTGTGGTCGCATCTTCTCTAATACCTCCTCCAACACATGTCACCACTGGGGGAAACTGAGTCATGGGTACCTGAGACTCTGCACTATGTACTTCCTATAAGTCCGCTCCACAGTCACTGGGGTGTAGCTCCTATCACATAAGGTCTGCAGTGACCTCCATCTGAGGGTTCTATGTCACTGCAAGGCAGTGTTTCAATCCTGAGGCTCAAATAATTATTGTCCAGCACTCAGTGTGACACAGCATTATTTCAGCACCCCTTCTGATGAGAGAAAATGTAAGCAAAACAACAATAATGTCAGCAGGAAGCTCAGTTTTTAAAAAAAAATGTATGCCTACCCACTGACTTAATGGCAATCTCTGCATCTAGTTACCAAATTTGCTAAAACAATGTGTTTTAATCCACTAATAAAGGGAGATTGTATTCAGATAATGTCTCCTAACTTGAGCTATTTTTTTATTTGAGGTGATTAAGCCACTGACATTCCGTAATGAATTCACACTCAGTAGAGCATTTTGAGGGCCTCTTAAATGACAGAGACTATGCCAGACACTCCACAGACTTCATTTGATTTTCCAGCCTTTGTGATGAATTTGAATGTGGTAAATATTCCTTCCAGCCCCAGTCCATGTCTCCTTCTTAATAAAAGCGTTTTAAAGAATAAGCTGGACTTGGTGACATCATCTCTGGGTTGCACAGCTCACTAGTTCCATATAAGGATCAACCCAGGACCAGCCTCAGTATCACCAAGAGCTGATGAAACCAAATGACTGAAAATTACTTCTTTATTAATTATGCTTTTTCTTCAACCTATATCAATCGATAATGTACAAAAATGACACCTTAATCTTTGCTTACCTACAACTGATCCTCAGCTGAGGTCATGCCCTTAATAATGGAACTTTTAAAACAACCAACCTCTTAACCTCCTTCACTGAGTAAACTTTTTCAGTGGTTGCAGAGTCCAAGAGAAAAATGTTTATCAGCAAGAGTGCCTTGCAAATATATGTTCTGATAATTATCTTAAGCACAGAGCTGTGATAACTTTGTGCAATATAATCTAGAAACAGCCTGATACAGCTTTTAAATTGGATAAATGATTCTAAAGCAACCAAAGTTTTGGCACCGCATAACTTCAGAGAAGCATTAGAAAATCCATTTCTTTTAGTTCTGTGAACTCTTAAGGAGATAAACTTATATTAGTTTTAATTGCAGAGGTTTTCGTCTCGAAAAGATTCCTTCAGAGTTATAACCAGGAATTAGAAGTAAAAATCTCATTTCCCAGATATCCCTCATCAAGGATAAGAGTAGAGAATATATATAATACAGAGATTTAGGGAAAAATAATACATTCTGATGTAATCTGTGGGAGGTACTGGTGGAAGTAAAGTGTAATCAATCTAATTTATAAACACTTTAATTGTCTGCACCAAAGAAATAGGAATTTGATGATTTCAAGGTCAAGAAACACTCTAGATTCGGAGCAGGGTTGTCTTAAGAAAATGAATATAAACCCTGAGAAGTAAATGGAAGCTTTTGAGGAAACAAAGATGTTAAAGCAGTTAGACTTTTGCTATTATTGCTTCTATTATCTGTGTATCTACACTTTCTATAATCAAAAAAAAATGTAACCCTGAGCCCCTGCCCTCAGAGAGCTATCTGGATGGAGCAAATTCCAAGATGTATTCACAGTAAATATTAAATACATTGAAGAAAAATCCTAAGGAAGAAATTGGAACATGAGCTGAAACCTAGACGAATGTGTAAACTTTGTATCTCTGCTAATAAAATTAAATTTGCCAGACGTCAAAGAGGAGAGATTAGGGACAAACGCGGGCAAACGCAGTGTCCAGCCTACATAAACCTGGAGAGTTTTATCATAAAGCTATAGGTAAGAATTATTTCAGGCAGAGAAATTCCAGAATTAATCTACAGCTTAATAAATGTGAGAACTGAGTATGACATACAAAAAAATTGGTATCATACCAACTGAGTAATAAATGGGAAAAGAGACTAGAGTTAGTTAGTTAAGAAATTATTATATATGTTCATTTGTGCAGTGATGGAAGCTTTCCTTAAGGTCATAGAGATAGGATGTGAGTGTCAGTGACAACTCTGAAATGTATTTCAAAGGATGAAATGGTATAATCTGATGATATATAGATGGTAAACCGGATATTTTTAAAGAAGAAGATATGAGTTAAATTTGATTCCAAATTTTCAGGACTAAAAGAATACAGAAAAAAAATTGCCATTAAGTAAGTTTGAGGTATACAAAGGGGAGTGGATGGGAAAAAATATTGGTAGTGGATTATAAACAGAATTCAAAAAAGACATATAATAAAATTAAGGAATATCCAAGTGGGTGTTATCTACAGTCCATTAAAAATGTGAGTAAATCTTGGATGAGTGGTTTGGCTTGAAACAATAGATTTGTGAAGCACTGGTAGAAAGATTACTTGAGTTCTTGAGTGTGACAGATGTTTCAAAAACAGGAAGAACAGATAGCCATGGATTTCTTTGGAGGTTGTATCCAGAGAGAATAGAAGAATGGGGTTAAAGAGAGAAATAACAGAATAGAAGAATGTCAGAGAATAGTGTAATATAAAAGAAATCTAGGAAAGAGGACACTTTTATCATTAAGCTCCAGTGAGCATTCTTATACTGCATTGTCATTATTTGGAATCATGATATATAAGAATAAAATATATTCTTAGAAATACATAACTTCTTCAAGGTGTGAACATAATAAATAAACCTCCAAATCTCAGTGGCTTTACATAACACAGTGGCTTTACATTCCTTGTTCTCAGTAAGTCCGAAACGGAAATCCCTTGATTGATGGCCAACCTTCCAAGGGGTCATGCTTTGGAGCCTTTTACATTGTCGCTTCTCTCTATTTTTGGGAGTCAGGGTCTTCTGCATTTGGCCAGTGAATAAGGAAAGAGAACAAACTGAGCTGGAGGTTTTGTGGGACAAGTCTGGAAATGGTGTGCATCACTTTTCTTCACATCCTATTGGTAGAACTCAGTCATGTGGGCTTATTAATGGCAAGTGTGTTTGGGAAATGTAATCTATGGGCTCAGGAAGAAGGGGAATCTGGTTTGCTAAGCAGCAAGTTAATCTTTGTCACACTTGGTTCTGAGGATACATCTGATTAACGATGACAATGATGAAGAGATAGGAGACAGGAAAAATTTCAACATTTAATTTTTTAATTTTATTCATACAGATGTGGAATGAAGTAACTTTTTTCTTCCCATCTTTCAACAAAATGCTTACATTCTAGCTCTAATCCTGCCACTGGCTACATGAACGTCAGCAAATCGCATTTTCCTTATTAGTAGTCATGGTAGTACTGCGAGTCAAATAAATATTATATTGAAATTTTTAACATATTTATATATTCAACAGATACAGAATTTGTTATACTGTGTTTGTTGGAAATATAAGTTAAGTGAACCAATGAATCACTCATTCTTTGTGGCAAAACAGACAAAAGGAGGAAAGCTAGGAGCACTGCAAAGTGTGTCACATCTTTGGATGGTATGAGTGAGGTTAACCAGCCAAACAGCCAACCCAGGAGAATGAGGCTTCAGTTAGGGTGAGCAAGCACCACTCCCGGTTTTCCCAGATGTGAGGTCGCATATGATCACAACTGTTTTGAGACGACCTAATCATATGCAGGTGAAGCAGAGTCATTTGAATCAGAGAAGCAAGTGTCTTACTTGGAGGAAGATCTGGACAGCAGTCTAGAAGAGTGTGTCTCTGAAGAAGGTGTAAGATAATGACAAGAAAGAATCTGAATTAAAGAGGATGAAAATTGAGTTTGCATGCTCTCAGCTTCTGGGTCCTCAAGGTATTTATTGTTTCTCCCATCAATTTGCTAGAAAGTTATATCAAAATGTCAAGAAGTTGCACGGTAACACTATCTCACCATCACCCTTCCAGCCTTTGCTGTTCAGCCAGAAGGAGCTGGCGGGGGAAATGATGGGTCTTACTCATCAGCATCATTGGTTGGGAACTGGAGCAACTGGAGCAACCTATGGCTCAGATCAGTGGTTCTCAAGCTTGTCTACACAATGAGATATAGAAAAAACTTTAAATGCTGATACCTCATTCCTATTCCTACTGAGTCTGGTTTTCTTGATTTAAAAATCTATATATATATTTAAAGCTTCCTAGGTGATTTTCATGTGCAGCCAAGGCTAAGAACCACCAATCTGGATTTTCCTCCTTGCTGTCTTCCAACTGTCCAGGGAGTTGGACATTCTCTAAGGTGAGTGAGAATCCAGGGGAGTAGAATTAAGAGTCAACACTGATGATTACTTATTAGCTGGATTTTATGATGTTCAGAGAATACATACATCTGTTTCTATGATGAGTGAGACATTGTTCCAGAGTCTTAGAATATATAGTAAACAAAACACAGGTCCCTTCTCTTGTGAAGCTTACATTATCCAGGAGAGACACAGTACAGAATATACACAGTAAACAAATAAATGCCATTTTATATTGAAAGGTGATAAAGTGCTATATTTAAACAAAAAAAGAAAAGAAAAGAAAAAGAGCTAGGTAAGGGGGATTGAGGACACTGGGAGAGGTAAAGGAATTACAACTTTAGGTAAGGTCATCTAGGAGTCCTTTCACCAGACCTTTGCTAGCACTTTCTGTGCATTGTTTCATTCCTCTTTCCCTCCCAGCCTTTGGGTATGATTACCTATATGATACAGAAGTAACTCAGGCTCAAAGAGGCAAAGTGAACTGCTTACAATCACACAGTCATTAGGTAGGACATACAGCCATGAATAAAACTCAGCTTTCTTTGAGCCCAAAGCCACTGCTCTTATCCACTTGTTTGCAGTCACATGTTTATGTATCAAATTCATGCATCTAGTTGGGCTCCCTCCATTTCCATATAATATAGTTCTTCCAGGATTGTCAATTGGAACTAATGTCCCCAGGAGATCATCTGCATGCAATATAAGCCTAAATGTCACCCTTGGACAATGATGCCAAGTTCCAAAATAAGGTATGTACGATTTTTCTCACATCTCCCAGTTAGTCTAGATAGGTGCCATTTTCTATTATTAAAATGGCCATACTACCCAAAGCAATCTACAGATTTAATGCAATCCTTATGAAATTACCCAGGACATTTTTCACAGAACTAGAATAAATAATCCTAAAATCTATATGGAATCAAAGAAGACCCAGAACTGCCAAAACAATACTGCAGAAAAAGAATGAAGCTGGAGGAATAATCCTTCCAGACTTCAGACAATACTACAGAGCTACAGTAATCAAAACAGCATGGTATTGGTACAAAAACAGATTTATGAATCAATGGAAAAGAATAGAGAGCCCCCAAATAAACCTGCAAACTTTTGGTCAATTAATCTTTGACAAAGGAGGCAAGAATATACAATGGAGAAAATTCTCTTCAGCAAGTGGTGTTGGGATAACTGGACAGCTGCATGTAAATCAATGAAGGTAGAATACTCCCTCACACCATACACAAAAATAAACTCTAAATGGCTTAAAGACTTAAACATAAGACAAGACACTATAAACCTCTTAAAAGAAAACATAGGCAAAACATTCTCTGGCATAAATCTTAGCAATGTTCTCTTAGGGCAGTCTACCCAGGCAACAAAAATAAAAGCAAAAATTAACAAATAGGACCTAATTAAACTTATAAGCTTTTGCACAGCAAAGGAAACCATAAGCAAAACAAAAAGACAACCTACGGAATGAGAGAAAATATTTGCAAAAGATGAGACTGACAAGGGCTTAATTTCCAGATATATGAACAGCTCATACAACTTAATAAGAAAAAAACAACCCAATCCAAAAATGGGCAGAAGACCTAAACAAGCTATTCTCCAATGAAGACATACAAACAGCCAATAGACACAAGAAAAAAATGCTCAATATTGCTAATTATCAGAGAAATGCAAATCAAAACTACAATGAGGTATCACCTCTCACCAGTCAGAAGGGCCATCATTCTAAAGTCCATGAACGATAAATGCTGGAAAGGGTGTGATGAAAAGGGAACCCTCCTACACTGCTAGCAGAATAGTTTGGTGCAGCTGTTATGGAAAAATAGTATTCCTCAAAAGACTAAAAATAGACTTACCATATGATCCAACAATCCCATTCCTGGGCATATATTCAGAGAGACTCTTAATTCAAAAAGATACATGAACCCAATGTTCATAGCAGCACTATTTACAACAGTCAAGACATGGAAACAACCTAAATGCCCATCAACAGATGACTGGATAAAGAAGTCGTGGTATATTTATACAATAGAATACTACTCAGCCATAAAAATGATAAAATAATGCTATTTGCAGCAACATGGATGGACCTGGAGATTGTCATTCTAAGTGAAGTAAGTCAGAAAGAGAAAGAAAAATATATGATATTACTCATATGTGGAATCTGAAGAAAAAAAAAAGACAAATGAACTTATTTACAAAATCTAAACAGACTCACAGACATAAAAAACAAACTTATGGTTACCGGCAGTGAAGGGGGTGGGAAGGGATAAATCGGGAGTTTGAGATTTGTAGATATTAACTAGTATATATAAAATAAATAACAAGTTTCTACTGTATGCACAGAGAACTATATTCAATGTCTTGCAATAACTTATGGTGAAAAAGAACATGAAAATGAATACATATGTTCATGTATGACTGAAGCATTATGCTGTATAACAGAAAGTGACAACATTGTAAACAGACTATTTCAATTAAAAATATATGTATATAAAAAATAAATAGATAGATGCTATTTTCAATGACTTTCAAAGGATGAAACCACAATTTCTTATTTGCTGTTTAATGGCTGTCTTCTCACTGTAACCTCATGCAACTTAAATGTCAAGAGATCTTTCTTGGGCCTCTTTTTATAGGGCACTAGTCACCTCCCAAAGCCTTCCTTTCCTAATATCATCACCTTGGGAGTGAGGATTTCAACATGAATTTTGAGTGGACATAAACATTCAGTCTATAGCAGAGGTGAATATAGCAGTTTCTGAAACTGTCAAAATGCTAGGTGATGACACTTCCATCCCAAAAGATGTGGTGGATGTAAAACACAGTGGTAGGGGGGTGTGTGTGTGTAAAACTGTCTCTCTCCTGTTGCAATATTTCAAGTCTATCATATATGAAATATCCGTTCTTAAAGCTTTCGTGTTCAATTGCTACCATCTTTATTAAGTAACAGATTTTATCAAAAAGATTTCCTTGAGGCTTAAGTAATGTTTGTTCCAAGGTAATATTTTAGACATTCAAAGGAAACATCCTTTGTGCTATGTTTAGAGCATCTAAAAAGAATAGTTAAGTAAATCCATAAGGAGACTGCAAATAGTCGATCTTGTTCTATCTTTAAAATACATCTTTGGACCAGAAATAGACTCACGGACATAGAAAACAAATTGCAGTTACCAGTGAGAAAAGGGGTGGGGGGGGATAGATTAGGAGTTTGGGATTAGCAGATACATATTATTATATATAAATAGATAAACAACAAGGACCTACTGTATAGCACAGGGAATTATATTCAATTTCTTATAATAAGCTGTAATAGTAAAGAAACTGAAAATATATATATGTATGTATGTATACATATGCATAACTGAATCACTTTGCTATACACCTAAAACTAACATTGTAAATCAACTACACTTCAATAAAAAAAAAGAATTAAAAAAATTAAAATTAAAATTAAAAATATCTTTGGTATGTCTGTTCTCAAAATTACTGTCCAAGCCTTTACCTTCCAATCACTGAGGAACTTATGAAAGTCCTTCCAAATACTCACTGTTGGTTAGAGAATAAAACCTGCTGGGCCTGAAGGCCTTCCAAATCTGGTTCCTACTCCCTCTTCACCATCATTTCAGAGCATTTCCCACCTTGGTCACTACACCTCAAACACAATGGCCTTCCTTCTTTCCCTTGAATACACCCGGCCCTTCTCCACCTACAGACTTTGCATGTGCTCCCTCTTCTGCTGAGCTTTCTCCTCAGTGGCGGATTGTCATCACTCAGCACTGGCCTCGAATATCCTGCCATATGTAGGCATGTGTGTATGCATTCATCCAAGGCAGTATCCACAGTCCAGCCCTATTACATTAGTCTGCTGTTTTCTATCGACCACTTAAGAACCTCTTGTTACCTTATTTATGTGTTTACTTGGTTATTTTCTGTCTCACTCACTAGAAATTTGTCTCCCTGAGCAGACAGCCCTTATCTATATGCAGAGACATCTACATCCACAGCAACTGGAACCCTGCCTTCGAAAAATACTTGTCAAACAAAAAGAAAAGTGGAGGAAATATCTGGATAATATGTGACAGACATTAAGACCTGATGCATTTTATCCACAAGATGTATGAAAGAGAGAAAATGAGAAAAAAAAGTGTGTCTATGTACAGGTATATCATGTCTGTATTCTATACCATCTGTAACTGTAAGATTATGTGGTCTAGTCTTTCACAGGGAGCACAAGTACATAATTCTGGATTATGAATTAATACAGTTGTGTCACTTACCAACTGGAAAAAAATTACACAACCTAAAAGTTGAGAATTATGTTTTACTCAGCAGATTGTCTCAGGACTTCAAGCCCAGGGGACAGGCTCTCAGATGCTCTAAGGGACTGCCCCAGAGAGCTAGGATACAGACATCAGGGTTTTTGCCACAAAGACCAAGTAGTCAGAGCATCAAAGAATTACTGTTAAAGAAAACCAGGTATCTCAAGTTAATGAACTTAGCACTTTTCTGTGTATGGGAAGATGCTAGAGTCTGGGCTCACTGAAATCATTCCTTTGATATGCACCTTGGCTCTCTAGGACCAGTATCCTGTTTCCTATGCCGGGTCCCCTCAGGGTGTACCACTGGGGGTGGCTGCAGTGGCTGAGGGCTTGGTGGCGAGCCTCCTGTTTCCAACCTGAGTTCCTTCAGGGCTTCCTCAGGGCTCACCATCGGGGTCAGCCGCAGTGGCTTGATGGCTGCAACATTCTTGTTTACTGATATGGCAGGAAATATTTTTCATTCACACACGATTTCACTAACTCTGTAGTTCCAATAAGTTACACAATGATTTTCTTTTTGTTATTTAAAAATTACCTTTAGATGGTTGTGAGGGTAACTTACTTTGCTTTGGGGAGAGTTATTAGTATAGAGAGACACTTGCACCGGTCCATTGTGATCCCGTAACAGAGTGGTGTGAGGCCACTGGTGGTTTCTGATACATGCCAGAGAGTGATAAAATGTAGTAACAAGGCATTTAAATATGCTAAGGAGAAAAGACTTTGACAATTTTTTGCTACTTGGAGAACTGGGATTTGAGACATGAAGCTATGTAGTGCTCCATCAAATAACACTGCTTTAGGTGGGCTGAAAAGAAACAAGGGAAGAAAAAAAGAATGCACTTTTGTGAAGTTGGTTTCTTATGCAAAAATAGTAGAGAGGAATTTGACATTTAAGGGAACACTGTTTTGTCAGAGAATGATTCTCGGGAGAGCAATATAACATTGCCAAGGCTACATTCACCTCCCCAGGAAGGGTGTGAATTTACCTTTAAAAATAAAAATATGAGGGAAAATTAAGAAAGCACATTGCTCAGTCGAATGATATGTAGGGAAATCGTTCATTTAAAAATCCTGGCGACACTTCTGAGGTGTGGTTGCAGACCTCAGCAATGCTTCGGTCAGTCAGACATACCAGGAACATATTAAGGACACAAACTGGAGATAGCAAGACATACTTTCTGAATTTACATTTCCTTCATCTCAAGCACTACTTATATGTAGAGTCCGCTGTCACCAAGCTGAATGAAATCCTCTGGCATGTGAAGGCTGTCTTTTAAAATTGTATTATCCCTATTTTTCTGGCTTATTTTTTTCCCCTGTTCTCTGCCAAGATACTAACATTATTCAAGTGCTTCAAAGATATATTGCTTGCACTTTGCAGACAATAGCGGGTATTGCCTCTGGTTAAGACTTTATGAAAAAGCTGATTCTTCTATAAAAGAGAAAAACGGTGTAGCCGGACAACAAAAGACTTTCACGCCGCATTCTGAAATCTGAATGAACTTGCTGGATTGATAAGAACACTCAAACCAGAATTAGCATTTTGCTCCAACTTCCTTTTTAGCCGAGGCCCTAAGCCATCTAATTCACTTCCTCGCATTCATGACTATTCTCAGATGAAAAAGAAAGGGAAAAGAAACTCTAATGTACATATTAATATTGGAATTGTGTGAAAGAAAGTAACTCTCTGGATGAATGATGATGAAACTTTCCACCTGGAAATCTTTTGAAGAGTGATGCCTGCGAGAAACACAAGCAGTAAAGACTTTCATTTCTTTAAAGAAAAGAAAAAGGCATGTGGGCAAATCTCCCATTCTTAAACGATTACAAATATTGGTGTTATTTCAGGTTTGCCAGTGTCTAAATCATCACTTCCAGATTTAGGCAATACAGAATCAGGTGCAGAGTAAGCTCAAAGAGAGGGGAAAACATTTCTCAAAACAGCCCTGAAAAAATACTAGAAAATTCTATTGGATTATTTACAAATCTTACTAAATACTTTCTGAATCTTAGAATTGCTGATCACTAATCGTATTTTTGAGACCACAGGAAAATTGCTGGTGCCATCAACTTTTCTCCACCCTTTTCTAGAAACCTTTTCTGGCTGCAGCCATTCTTATATTCTAATGGCCCATTCTGTCGGCTAAATCATTCTAACACGCTCATTTACATTAAAGAG
The DNA here is from genome assembly GCF_048564905.1 of Vicugna pacos. Classification (NCBI taxonomy): domain Eukaryota; kingdom Metazoa; phylum Chordata; class Mammalia; order Artiodactyla; family Camelidae; genus Vicugna; species Vicugna pacos. The sequence goes on along the minus strand of NC_132993.1, from coordinate 67,278,940 downwards.
CTACTAAGAAACAATGGCTTGACATATTACCCAGAGGAATGGTTGATTTAAACGAAGAGCTGTAAGAGAAAGTTTAATTCACAGAAAGAATGCTCCAGTGGTAAAATTTTAGATTTTCTTGCCAGGGCACACATAGTACAGACACGGGAGCCTCTACAACCAACATCCCAACACACGCCGTCTGTCTTGCTCTTGCCCGTGTGTGGCCCATTTCTCTGAAATTGTGCACAGCCGCAACACCTGGAGAACTTCTTCAGACACGGATTGTTTGGTGTCCCTCCCAGACTAGAAGGGGCCAAAGACTCCATATCTCTAATTATCCCCAATGCTGCCTGTGGGTGGACATGCTTGGAGAACCATTGATCTAAGGTACGGATTCTCGTGCTTGTCTGAAATCCCCAGAGGAACTTTAAAAATACAGATGCCATCCAGAGATGCTTATGTCATGCACCTGCCACATGGCCTAGACTCTGCCTTTTTAAAAGATCCCTAGGTGATTCTAATGTGCAGTAAGTGTTGAAGCTGCTACTCTTAAGTACTTTAATAATAATAATACTAATAATACACAGTTAGACAATACTGCTCCTAGACTCCCAACCTTAATCTAACAATATTCAGCGTATGCTCATTCAACACCGATCCTGTGTGCTAGGTGCCAGGGTGCCCTGACCTGCAAGGTCCTATGTGACCTGACCCCTGGAAATCTTTGTTTTTTTTTTAATTGAAGTACAGTTGATTTACAACGTTGTGTTAGTTTCTGGTGTACAGCATAGTGATTTAGTTATACATATGTATTATGTGTCATTTTATCATTATAGGTTATTATAAGATATTGAATATAATTCCCTGCGCTGAACAGTAGGACCTTAGTATTTATAGACTTACCCTATGATCCAGCAGTCCCACTCCTGGGCATATATCCAGAGGGAATGCTAATTGGAAAAGATACATGCACCCCAATTCATAGCAACTCTACATACAATAGACATAGAAGCAACTTAAATGTCCATCAACAGATGACTGGATAAAGAAGCTGTGGTATATTTATACAATGGAAAACTACTCATCCCTGGAAATCTTTCTGACCTCACATCTCAACATCCTCTGCCCGACTTGCCCACAACCACTCGGCTCCAGGTGCAGAGGCCTCCTTGTTGCTCCTTCAGTACCTCAGTGCACTCCCAACTCAGGGCCTTTGTACTCGCTTCCCCTCTTCCAGGAACATTCTGCCCCCATGGCTTTCTCCTTCCCTTCTGCTAGTCTTCAGCTCCAAGATCATCACGTCAAAGAGGGCTTCTCACCCCTCTTCTACCCCAAAGAGCCTGCCTTCCCTCTAATCCACTCACCTTATCCTTACCACAGACTTACCACTTAACTACTTCCCCTTCTTTATTTGTCTTCACAGCACTTAGCCCTAGTCAAGTTAATAAACATTTCTGTATTTATTGTCTGTCTCATTCCACTGAACATAAGCCCCAAGCAAGCAGAATCTAGGTTTTGCCCACTGCTACACCCCCATGCCTAGTGGCGTGCTTGGCATATAACAGACACTAAATAAACATTATTGAACAGATGGGGATGCAGTGATAAAGTGAGCACGTCTTCCTGTTTCATGCCAGGTTACTTTTGAACGGGATTTGCGGATATGAAAAGAAAATGTGCCCTGAGCAATAGGAGACAGTCCCTATGGCTAGGACAGCACTGAGGAGGGCAAGCAACCCAGCCTGAACTGGTCAGAGGAGACTTCCTAGAGGAAATGATTTCTAAGCTACAAACTGAAAATGTAGGCATCTTCCAGAAGAGTGGTAGGAAGTGCTTGGAGTATGACACATTGATGAAGTGACAGCAGCTTAATAGGTAATTCAGTGTGGGTCTACTAAATTTCCACGTGGAACAAAGTGCAATAATTGGGCTATAAAATATACAACAATGACTCAGATTGAAATCTGAGAGCACGAAATCCTGGAAGGCAGGAATCAGACTGAGGGGTTTAAAAATCCTGGTCCACCCTACTACCACTACAGCAGGTAATACTGCATACATGGTGCTCTCTCTGCTAGCACCCTGATGGACGAGTATGAATGAAGGAATTGCAACCCATGAGGGTTCGGGGTCTCCCTGACATTTCCACAGTGCCTTGTACACAGAAGAGCCTCAATAAGTAATTACTGATCAATGATCTCCTGAGATGAATGATGTTCACCACCCTTTACCCAAATTCCAAATTATATGACTCATCCTACGCGAATATTAATTAGATGTTATTACTGTTGTATCCATGAAAAGGAAACAATAATTATTTCATTCTACTGAATTTCTCCCCAACCACCAGGCAGTGACTGTTTCCAGGGTTGCTTTTGTGCTAAATTTTCTTTATGAAAATGAGTTCAGTAAGTTATTTGATGCAAGTTGCTTCTTAGTACTAACCAAAAGACATACAAACTGTTTTTTTCTTAAACCTGTCAACCTCACAGAATAGTACATCCAGGTTTTTGTAATCTTATCATCTTATTTTTGAGATACCTGACAAATTCTTCCATTCTTTTATTGTGACAAAATTTAAAAATGGCACCACTGAGAAAACCACACTGAATACTTCTCTAGTTTTAAACATAATTAACTCAGATTTAATAAACATTAACTCTTTCAACTCTAAGCATCCTCTATTAGAATCCTGAAGAGATCATGATTCAGCTAAAATAAAGTGTATCTAATAAACCTATTACAATGTTGGTCAGCAAACCTGAAAGCGGTCCCAAATGATCCCCACCTCCTGGTGTCCTCTCTCTTACGTAATTCCCTCACCTTGACCATGGGCTAGGCTGATCAGTTCACTCCAACAAATAAAATATGCAAAAGTGATGAAAAGTTACTTCCAAGAATAGGTTCCAAAAAGACTGCAGCTTTCATCCTGGGCACGTGCTTGTTCTGCCTCTCTTTTGAGTCACCAGGTGCCCTGTTGTGGACACACTCAGGTAGCCTAAGCAGAGGCCCACAGTGCGAGCACAGTGGTGAGGTCTGCCAGTGCCCAGGTGAGAGGCCTGTAGCAGGCTCGTAAGCAAGCATGAAAGAGCACTCTACAGCAACAGCTGAGCACTGATGAGACAGGAGGGAAGGGGACAAGGCACAACCACTGAAAGGATGACACAGCAGTTGAGGACAGGACAAACTCGTTAGAATCAAGATGGTGGAAGATTCCACTTCCAGTGGACCTTGAGCCTCATGGCACACCCACAGGCACCAGGACGGTTCCCAAGCCGACCTTAAAAGGCCAAAAAGTAGGTGGAGCCCAATTCCTGGAAATCCCCACCCTTCCCCAAATGGCTGGAATAATCCTCCTACTTATTAGCATATGAAATTACCAAGCCCATTAAAAACTAACAACACTGCACCTCCTGGTCACTGTCTCTCTTGCCTTCTGAGGCGACCTGCACTCTGTCTCTGGAGTGTGTGTCTACTTTTATTTTAAACTAAACACCCTCACACCTCATGGACTCTCTGTCTCGCCGTTTGAGGTGGGCTGCATTCTACCTCTGGAACGTGTATCTCTCCTAAGCTGCTCTCCCTTGTAAGTGAGATGGACTGCACTCTGTCTATGGAGTGTGCATCTCTCTAAATAAACTTGCTTTCACTTTACCACGCCTTGCTCTTGAATTCTTTCCTGCGCGAGACGAGAACCTGTTCTCTGGTAACACTGAGACGGCTTCAGCCCTGGCTCACAGCTTGACTGCAACCTCAAGTGATACCCTGAATCAGAGGCTCCGCGCTAAACCACACCTGGATCCCTAACCCGTGGATGCTGTGGGATAATACCTGATGCGTTAAGCGGAGACATTTTGGGGTAATTAGTAACTAGTGTAATAATGAACCTTAAGAAAGAGGCCATTGTTTGATTTTTGCCCTCACCTGGTTGCCTCCTAGGCTCCTCCCTCTCAGAGGTGGCACAGCTTTGCGGCTAAGAGCACTGCCTCTGCAGCCCAGCATCTGAGCCGGCACCACGGCTCCCACTCGTATAAGCGGTAACACGCGGTAACAGCATCCACCCCACGGGCCACGGGAGTAAGTGAATGAGATGACAACTTAAAGTTCTTCATTGATACTTCACGTTCTGAGACTGCAGCTGCTTTTATTATCCATCCTTTACCTCCCCCCTTACACATACATTCTCCACAGCAGTCCTCCTTTTCTCCTTTTCATTTTACATCCATTTATTTCATTTTCCCCTGCCTTTAAGCATTCTTTCAAGACATATGTATTGAACTCCAAGCATTTGCTCTAATACAGACAAGTAACACAACATGGACAATAGGTGAATGAAGAGATGGAGCCCAACCCTCTTTACGGCTTATAATTCTTCCTTTCCTTCTATTATTTTACTTTTTGCCATTCTTCCTCACCACCACCACCCCCTCTATTTTTGAAGTTATACTGGCTTTATTATTTTATCATTAGAAAGATGTATTGGACATAGAGATAGTCTGTAACCAACAGACCTCTCCATCTTCCTCATGTAAGGGTTTCTCACATTGGTTTAACCTCTTTAAGATCTCTGAGTCTCAGATACAACCTATTACTATAACTAAACCAGTTATCTTTTTAAAAAAAACTCTGAAGAAGTATTTTATAACTGACCCGAAATATTCACTCTCATTCTAAAATCTGTTTACTTTCTTGACATTAGAAGTCCATATGATTACATTTGGGAACATATATCCTATCCTATTAATAATCTCTAAGTTTCTTTATGGATTTATATCCTTTTTAGCAACTAGCTAAATTGAAAAATATTATTATTCACAAGCCTTTACACAATTACAGTAAAGGGCTATGAGCTTCTAAGAACTGCTCAGTGATTCTTCAGCACAGAGCTGAAAAACTGAGAACAGAGCACAGAGAGGCAGCATGGCTGAGTGCTTAAGAGTGTCAACCAACCCCGAGAGCCAGACTGCTGGGAATCAAATTCTAGTCTTACTTCTTTATAGCACCACCCTGGTAATTCACTTCACCTCTCATGCCTGTGTTTCCTGGTCTGTGAAATACAGACAAGGTAGAGTTCTTATAAAAATTACATGAGCTCGTATCTCTAAGTTGATTAAAATCTAACACCTCGTATACTATATAGTACCTAGTATATACCTAGTATGTGTTCGTAAAGTAAGAATAAAGAGGTTGAGAACTCAGATATTTTTCTTCGAGAAACCAAACCATAAAAGAGAAAAGAGAGCCTTTTCATCATCTTAAGTGTTCCATCTCAGAGTCCTAAAAAGAATAGTATGTTTTCAAACATGGTACACTCTTCCAAGAACATCTACATCCAGGAGAAACAAAGTGGGCGCTCCAGGACTGCCCAGAGACAACAGTGGTTTCAACATGTGGACATCTGAATGGAAGATGTGAATAATTTGGAAACAAGCCTGCTATGCTCTCTTCATATTAACCTGGAGGTAAACAGAATTTTGAGGTTTTAAAAAGGCAAAAGTCTCTGAATTTGGGATTTCTGCTTAGTAAGCAAGTATCAGCAGAGCTGAAAATGTATCTGTGCATTTATTTATCAATGTGGCATACACTGAGGACCATTTCTTGGGAGACCAAGATGAATGCTGATGGCTTTAGCAAGTTTACTCTGGAGCAGAACAAGGATCTGTAAAAAAGACTGTTTGTGAGCCCTAATGAAGACATGTAGCAGGTATAATGATAATGTGGTGAAAGGAGGAGGAGGGTATGGAGGAGATAGTAAATATAACCCTCTCAGAAGAAGTAAAAACAAAAAAGACATGAAAGAAGAGAAAAGGTTGGCGTGATAGCTAAAGGCAGGTAACACGCCAGGCAGGGCAATTAGACTCTGCAAAGCATAGATGGGCACATGAGAATAGCCTGCCTGAGAAATGAAAAAGAATCTCAGTTTTGCTGTTTTGTGGAACACGTGGGAGAAAGTAGTGAAAAAGAACACAGACAGAGGCAGCAAGGAGGGTCTTGCAGGGGCTCGTGTGCCATGGTAAGAAATGGATCGTTCTTATAAGCCAGGAAATGCTCCCCAAGGATGGACTGCTGGTCAAATAAGCTTAGGCAGTGCTGACCAGCACTTCTCATGGGAGAGTACATTGCATTTAAGGGCCCTAAGAGATCACAATGAAAAGAAACTATTTTCTCAAACTTAACTGAATAGGCAAATTCAAATGGAGTTCCATTTTCTGGGAAGAAGTGTCCCCAGGAACACAGTTCAGAGAATGCTACTGGAGACCATGGAGGGTACCTCTGCTCTAGAGGTGGAAGACGAATTTGAGAAGAAAAAAAGACTATCAGGGAGACGGGGCAGGAAATGACTAGAGTGCTTAGTAAGGAAATGGCATTGGGCTGTCATGATAAAATCACTACGAGAAGCACAAGGTGCCAGCTTCAAGGCAGGGTATCAGAGGGAGAGGAAGAAGTTCAGAGTGACCCAGATGCTTTATTCTTTAAAATCAGGCAGTTGCTGTCTTCCTTTCAGGTGTCAAACACAAAAAGAAGGCTCAGAAAAATTCAAAGTAGAAGAGAGACACTGTCCTCCTATACCTTATAGATGGGTAGAGATTGCTAAGCCAAAACCAGAGTAAATCTGTCAGAGGCATGAGTTCTTCAACGTGGGCAGATTTGCTCACTGAGCCATTTTTCCTTTCTCTGTGGAGCCCACCCCTCCTCCATGTCTCATATCAGTGCCCTTACAGACTTACTTCATTTCCATTGAACTTCTTTTCGCAGGGAAAGATTCCTTTTATTTACACTTAGGTGTGATGCCTCTTTTTTCTTGGATATTGCTCATTTAAGCCTTAGCTCTAATACACATTAAAACCTTTACCTTTTGGATATAAAAGTACATCGACAAAAGGAAGAAGTATAAATGCTTAGAACCAAGAGAAAAAGTTGGTATTGCCCTAAAATCACTGGGCACAGGTAATGGCCCACTCCTTGTTAAGGACAGCTCTAGATCTGCAAGGTGCGTGGGGGGTGAGGTGGGGTGAGGGGTGGGAGGGGTGGGAGGGGTGGGGGCAGCCTCTTGACTTTCCTAACACCTTCAAAGTCATCGTCCCAAAACATCTGAGAGTGAGCACAAGGTGATGAACACTCCTCAAGTGAGGGCCAGAATTATTTACATCAGAATAGACAGTGAAATCATTTCAAAAGATGCAAATGCCTAGACTCCACCCCTAGGAATCTCTAGACTGGAGACCAGGAATCTGAATTTTTAACAGTCACCCCTAAATGACTCTTTATGAATACTAATACTTAAGAACTGTTGATGAAATAAGACATACAGAAAGTATGTTAGGTAAAAGGTCTAACATAAAACACAAGCAAACAGCATTTGGTTAATCCGATTTGAGGCTGTTGTTCTTGGCAGTGGTAGAGAAGCCAGAAAGCAAATTTCATTCTGAATTTGCTTTAGGTAAGTTAATTATAGAGGGATTTACCAGTATTTCTCAGAATGGATTGACAATCAGCTTGGAACAGTTGTATTATCTTGATTTCAGAAAGGATTTAATTTAAATCAGTCCAATTTAAAATGGCTAGTCTATTTAATCAAATTTTAACCAAAAAAGAGATTTAAGTATTTGACATTACCTCTGTCTGTTGTTCACAAATTTAGAATAGATGACTGTCAAGTGCAAGATATAAAATTTAAATTTTAAAATAATTATTTTGGAATACTTTCAAAACATCACAAAACTCAATTATTATTTTTGTTTGATGTCAGTAAATAAATATGAGATTCTATGAGATTAACTATCTCCATTATAACTATATAGATTTTTTTTTTAATATGAAGAGCAAATTATTTGCATTTTGGATTTTTCCATCAATAAAGAACAGATACTAAAATACATGTAATATTATTCTGAGAAAGCGTGCAGGTTAAATTTAAACGTTTCTAGAGACAGATGTTCTTTATTTTAAATGTTGCATTGAGACTATCCATCCAAATGAACATTAAAATTTAAAAATATTTTTTATAAAATAAATATATTTTTTATACTGTTAACTGCCTTCATCTTATTCTTTTTGTTTATTCTCTGATCAGAAAACTATGTTTTACTCACTTTTTGCAGTTTAGTATGTGTTAGGCAATACTTCTTATCCTTGGCTACAAATAAGGATCATCAGTGAGTTTCTTAAAACATACTAATACCCAGGTTCCACCACAGACCAATTTTTGAGGGGTAGAGCTGGGGTCCTCTGTGTTTTAGAAACCCACTGGTTAATTCTAAAGTCTGGCCCAGGTTGAAATACCTGGTGTACAAGAAAAAATGTTTCAGTTCCAGATGTGCAGAAGATTCTATTGTTCTTAGATTGGCTTATCACATGCATAGCTTTAATTAACTCAGCCAAGCTGTATAAGTGACCATACTTGCTCACTGATATTGTGTATACATGTGCGTGTATGTGTGTGTTGGGATGTGTTTGCTTATTCATTTGCTTGTTTTTACCATTAGCAATAACTACAAATTTCTGAAGGTACCACCCTTCATACCAATCTGTCCTAGGCACAGCTGGACGCTGCAAATTCCAATTTCGCCTTACACATCTGTATTGTTCCTGCTACGAAATACTAGCGAGAAAAGCAGCTGAGGAGCCCTTGACTTGTTCTTAGGTATTGTAAAATTCATCTGAAATGGACTTTAAATATAGTATCTAAAATACCTTAAAACTCAAAGGCACAACATACTTCAATCAAAATTAAGATACAGATCATTTTCAGGCTAGCAAATCTTCATTAGGTTATTTTATTGTTGTTTTTTGGGGTTTTTTGGTAGGGGGACAAGGAACAGCAATTCTATTTGGAAAGCCAGCAGACCAAGCAAATCTTGGTTTTAGTGTATCATATCAAGATTATTTTTAGAGTAACATAAAAACGGGGGAGAGGATATAGCTCAGTGGCAGAGTGCATGCTTAGCACGCACAAGGTCCTGGGTTCAATCTCCAGTACCTCCATTAAAATAAAAAATTAAAAATAAATAAATTACAAACCTAATTACCTCCCCCACCACACACACAAAAAGACGACTAGAATAACATAAAAAGGCTATTTAATAAAACTATGAGAACACACTCAAAACATACAAAGTGCAAAATTAGGCTGAACTATGTGTGTGATATAATCTCAGTTATATTGGGGGAAATGTGCATCAGTATGCATATATGGGGAAAATAAAAAGGCTATTTAAATATGATAACATTGCTGACTTCTAGGTGACGAGTACAGGTGGTTTTCTGTACTTTCCAAATTTTCCCCCAATAAATATCTGGGAAGCTAGATTACATCCAAAATGATTTTATAAGTTGAAATAAATTTTTTAAAATTTTATTAGATTTGTTTTCTTAAAATACATATTATTTTTATGTTAAAAAATATAAAACTATTTATTTTACCCATACTTTTCTAATTTCTGCATTCTTAAATTTAAGAGGAGTGCTTCTGCCTATTTTTACCTTAGGAGAGATGATCTAAGTTGAGTTGATTTGGCTTATGAATCTTAGTTGGTTAGATTCACACATTTGCAGAACCCAGGAAGGCAAATATGTTCAAGAAGACGCAGCAAGACAGCCATAAGCCAACTTTCATTTTATCTACTTCTTTTCCAATTTTCTGTCTCTTTTTCTCCTGTTATTCTTTCATTTTTAATAGCATGTTAATAAAAAAATTAAATTATGGTATCCTATTAACCACCACTGGTAAGTGTTTGCAACGTGCTAAGCTGCTAACATATACGAAATAAGGTGTACAGACCTTCTTTTGGAGCCAATAAGCCAGACAAGAATAAAGCAATTTTTAAATCTCTGGTGATTTCTCTATTTTTATAGAGTAAAAGAAAAGATTTGTTGTCTAATATGTATCCTTAATTAAGGACCTCATGATTAAAGAAAACTCTGCTTAATAGTATGAAACATAAGTAGCATTTAGAAGAAAAATAGGTCAAGCGAATTGATTTTTGAGAAAGAGCCATAGGTTAATAACAAAGGAGGTTTCAAGGTGAGAGACGGGGCTAAAACGAATGTAAATGAAGCACCAGAAATGAGTGGATAGTGGACGTTTCATCAGAGACAAGTCTGCACAGTTCAGGGCTTACTTAAGTTTTCTGTCCTAAATTTCTTTCTCAAATTGTATTTATCTACATTAGTGAGAAGAGTAGTTACTGAGTAGTCATTTTCCTTCCATTCTTCTGGATAAAAGGCATTTATATATAAAACCTTTAAAAATCATGCCCTTGATAACTGTGAACTTGTAAAAATATACTTAGGAAGACGTTTTAATGGCATGTAATAATGCACCCGATATAATATTAGCTAAAAGCAGTGGGATGTAAACTCATAAATAAGATGATATAGTAATTATTTAACAATACATATAGATGCCTAGGAGAACAGATTGGAAATAAACATACCAAAATTAATATTTGTTAACAGGTATCTCCAAGTGGAAGAATAACTACTATACATAAAAGAGATAAACAACAAGGTCCTACTGTAGAGCACAGGGAACTATATTCAGTGTCTTGTAATAGCCTATAATGAAAAAGAGTATGAAAAGGAATATGTATATGCATAACTGAATCACTACACTGTACACCAGAGACTAACACAACATTTTAAACTGGCTACACTTCAGTAAAAATTAATGAATGAATAAACTTTAAAAAAGAGTGATCTTTAAATTACTTCATTATTTCCTATTTTCTAAAATACTTATTTCAGAAAGGAACTATTCATTAAAATACACTAATACCAAAAGTAAATAGTGTTCAACATAGAAGATACAGCTAAAATAATTTGAAATGAGGAAAATTTAAGCTAATAACCAAAGTTCAAACAATGAAAAAAGACATATTCGGGCATGGTCAACTTAAAGCTTAAGAATCAATACTATTTAAAAGACAAATGAAACAGTTAATGGCAAACACTAGAATTTAATGGAGACACTTTCTTCACTTTCTTAATTAATCACCTTTTAACACAAACTATTAGTGACGTGAGGTGAGGAGGGGGAAGCAGAGGTGGTAGGATCACAATCTGAACATACAAAAAACAAGAAATTGAGTAAGGTCCACAGGAATTTCTTGTCAAAAAAGTAGGTTGAAGATAGACATGTTTCTAAGTGATTGGTTCCAGAATGGAGTCTCTGACTTATATTATACAAATATACCATTTGGGGGTGAAAAATGAATTAGATACCGAAGGACAATTATTCAGACAGAAAGAAAGTATGCAGGGTTGCACTCTCTCTTCTTAAGTGTCTCCACTTGAACACCTCCTCACAAGCCAGGTTATCAAGCCAAAATGTCTTTCTACAGTGATATTACCCGTACTGACTTCTCCTGAGTTATACACAAAGAGGCTACACAAATTTAGCCAAAGTGCTCATCTACCCAACAGGCCTTCAACCCTTGGATGGGTGTTATGTTGAGAAAAGCCACACTAATCTTTTTTAGACTTCTCTTTTTTCTCATGCTCAGGCTTGTTGATTTATTCCATAAGATTTGGCACCAAAAACTAAAGATTGCTTCGAATATGATATTACCAGAAGGGGAGCTTTCACAAGAAACGTATCTTAGATCCCCATGAATACTCAAAGTCACATATTTCATAAGAACATGTAATTACTGCAGTAAAACTCCCCATGTACTACTGAGTATGCACACATACACACACAGGCACACCCTGTGAAAAAAGGAGAGAGAGCTAGTTTGCAGGAATAAGTATTTAGCAACTAGCTACAGGTTGGCTTTCAGAAAGACAGGAGGGTGATACAGAATAGTGACAGGTAAGTCTGGTCAGTGGGTAAAAGTCTAATCAAAGTGCTCCTGTGTCATCCCCAGGAGAGCTGACTGTATAGAACCTGTACAGTGAAGAGAAGGATTGGTGTACATGAGCATCACTCTGATGAAAGAGAAAATATGGCTTGAATGGTAGCAAAAGAGGCAGGACGATACATTGGGAGACTGTCACAATCATCTATGGGAAAAATGACAATGTTCTAATCTAAGGTGATGAATTTGTAGAGAAGGGCAAAATTGAGACATACACAGTATTCGAGACAAATCTGATGTGGCTGGTGACGGCAGTGGCAGCATCAATGATTATACCAGGTTTCATCTCACCTTTCTTTTCCAGGCGTGGCTATTAATTTTTATGTAATTTTGCAAGTCTCAGGCCATGGCATAAACAACAAGTTTTATTAGTCAATAAAAAGCAATTCTATCAATCCACTGGGAATGGATATACCAAACATAGGTAGAAAGCATTTTACACAAAGCAAAATGTTTAGATTAAAGTAGTTATATAAATTAGAAAATGCTTATAAAAAGTCCATTTAAAGGAAAACACAAACTCATTTTAATTCATACAGCCAGATAAAGCCTGAAAAAAACTTCAGTGGAAATTGAAATACGTGCCATCACTACCCAAGAGAGTAAATCCACACCATATGTAGATATCTAACAGGCAGCTGGATATATGGGCCAGGGTCTGGGAGGGAAATCTTGGCTAGAAGTTCACTCATGGTTCCTAAAAACATGTAAATTGGCAGTTGAAGCCACATGATCTTATAAAATCTGAAGATGGATGGCTTCCTGGGAAGTCAAACTGGTGCTTCTAATGCCTCCCCATCTGCTCTCTCATTGGTATCACTGGCACCTGAGTGTCAGACTTCCCTTCCTCGGAGCACCCACCCTGGAGCACACCTACCTTCATGAAACCTTTGCCCCTCGCTTAATATTCCAAATTGGACCTTCTTTGTTCATTTTAATTTTGAAAAAGACTTGTTCACTTTCTTTAAAACTTCTATTTACTGCCACACCACAATCTTCCTGTGGGCCCATGTTAAGAATACAGGAAGTTTATATGCTCTTTTTATATTCTTAGCTAGAAAATCACATTGTTAATTTTCTTGTTTCTGATTCACAATTATGTAGATCAGCTTCAATAAAGATCAGCTTCTTTGCAAGTGTCTGTCCAGTACCCCGTACCACACAGGATAAGGAGCATAGTGGGCAGTTTGCTCTGGTGGTTAAGTACACGGGCTCCGGAGCTGTAGCACTGGGTTCAAATCCCAACTCTGTCATCTTCAGGCTTCGTCTTCTTGGTTAAGTGACTTGACTCTGTGCTTTAACTTTTCCATCTGTAACAACAGTACCTACTTTCTGGTGTTGCCGTAAGGCCTATATATTCCAACCATTGGAAACTGCTAAAACAGTGTCTGGCTCTTGGTAAGCACCACAAAAGTGTCAGTTATTATTTTTATTATTTGTTGCTTTAAGTATTATTTTACATATTCATCAGTCTTCCATATAGGAGTCCTGATATCTGGCCAGATATTAGCAAAGGAAATTTAAAATACATAGTTTACTAATATTGTCAGCTTCCTATAATGAGAAAAAAGAATGTGGGTGAAGAATTTCTGTTTAATTGTTCTCAGTGAAAAAATATGCTCAACTTTTATTCTGTTGTGATGCCTGTACATATGTAATGTCAATTAATAATTTAAACTTATATAATTAATATTTCATGGGTTATAGCTATGGTCAATCACTAATAATTTCCAATTATGTGTAACTTCAGTAAATATTTAATATCTTTAGCCAAAAATGATTCGGGTAGAGAGGAAGACAGCATTGGCAATAGAAGTAGAGTTTATTTTGAAGTGAAAAACTCTCCATGTATTCAGCAGAATCGACCATTAAATATAAAAAAGCAATCAGCTTTAAATTGCAGCAATACAGCCCGAGTGATGGCTCTGCCAGCACTGCCATTACCAGACACTGACTGGTGACGGTGTTCCCTTGTGTAGAAGTCTCTGCTGCTCACAACACACAGCCACCATCTCATCTTTAAAGTCACTGTGGGAGACTCTGGGAGTTGGTCTCCAACTCTACAAGGTTCCTTCAGGGCTTTGAAGACTTGTTTACTATATAAGGGTATTTTTTTGTTGCAAGTAACAGAAAACAGAACTTATGTTGCCTTACACATGTTTTGGTTCTTGTTTCTTAAACAACAGCAGGTAGGCATGTTTAATCACCCCTTCAGCTCCACTTCTCTTTGAATCATTCTGCTCGGGTCTCATCTACATACACTTCCAGCCTGGGGTCTACCATGCAGCAAATTGGCTAAAACAGTATCAGGTCCCACCAGCCACATAGCACATCCTCTAGAAGACAGAAAGCCTCTCTTCCCCAACCAGAGATCAAAAGCTCTGAGCTTCACTCAGAACTAACTCACACTGCAAGCCCATCCCTGATCAATGACTCTGCAAGAGGGGTGTGATTTTTCTGAGTGAGTGTGTGCCTACTACATAACGGAGCAAAGACAGAGCAGATGATAAAGAGGCAACCAATTTGCCTACTTATTTTTTATGTCAATGCCACCATTTCCACAGTTTAATAGAGTTACGCCTCTATGAATATTATAGGCCAAAGAAGTATTTTAAGTCTGATGTGATTTCAGATTCTAACCAATCACTGCAAATTAAATAGCAGTACCCCCAAAATATGTTTTTTTTTCCTCTGATAAATAAAAAGGATCATTTCAACACTGCTATTTTTCAGTTAGCCACTATTCTGGAGTCAGGCTTGAGATTCCCATTCCTATCAAAAGCATCATTTCATTATATTTTACACAACTAAACCATCATCAGTAAGACAAACACAGAAGCATTGTTTTCACAAATGTCATTAAGGCTCCAGCTGGGGCAGCTGCCCAGTTTGACTCTAGGCTATTTTAGTCCAAACTCTCATATCTAGTGTTACATGGATTAGTGACTGTTCAGATAATGGAATGATATTTTTCACCTATGTTTATCAAAGGCTAGAGTAGGAATTTAAATCTATAATAATGATACAACGCAAGAATACTTGTTTAATAAATGCTAATGATTCCAAAAGACATATATTCTGGTCTTTATTTTTTCCAAAAAGGGAAATTTTTGCCTGTGTCATCTTTTTAAAATACTCTAGAATTCCTTAATGTTTAGGCTGAATCAAGAACGTCGTATTCAAGAAAAAAAATAGTCTTTACAGCACCTTCAAAGTTTGAGTTGTGGAAGTATGTTATCCAAAAAAAAAAAACTGGCTTTTCATGTAACTTTCTTTTCACGTGTTTCTTGGAATAATTCACCATCCATCCATGCTGATTTTTGTGAGGTGCACTAAACTGGTAAAGTTAAAAGAGATTTATGTTTTTAAAGGTCTAGAACTTGCTGATTTAAAAAATAGCAATTTAGATATAAGCTACTTTGCTGCAAGTGACTGCTGTGATTTCTTCTTGGAATTTCTGACTCTAGATGCTGCGCGCTCTGGTTTTTATGCCATTATTTTTGTAAGTAAATGTGACATATTCTCATTTAGATCTGTTCCTCCAATTTTGTAGAGTTGCTCTCTAATCCAGTTTACTCTATTGATAAATGACTTTAACTTTTCTCTAAGTTTCTGAGCAGCATGCATATCAGCAGGTAATTTCTCCCAGCTGGTGTCTGATATGTGGATCGCATGAATTTTTTTCCCCACATCTACACTAAAGTCAGTTTGTTAAAAATATCTGAGCTACCCATATTTCTGATGCAATAGCAGGACCTTTTTGAGTATGGCCACTAAAATTTCTATATTGCCTCTGCTGCATAAGAAACATCCATAGTGGATCAATGATAATTTATAATTTGCATTTCTGAAAAAAAGGACTAGAAACTAGACACTTGTGAACAAACCTATACACAGAACTAGGGATTGTGAATGATACTTTACAATGTTCTAGCCCACAAGTAATTCAAAAGCATTTTAGTAAATAACTTAACCATGTTTTGACATAGTTTTTATGCCAACATCTCTTTTCCCACTCATCTTCCATAGTTTGCATTGCTAATTAAAACAAAAGATTCAAATAGCATGTGTACAGCTCTCATGGAAGGAAGGCTCTATGAGGCCCTCAATGACCCCAACTTCCGATATTTACAGTGTTGTGTAATTCCTTCCCCTGAGTATGAGCCATCTAGTGACTTGCTTCTAATCAATATAACATGGCAAAGGAGACAGGATGTCACTTCCACGATTAATTTATATAAAATTGCGACTCCTGTCTTGATATCAGACCCTACAGCCTTCTTGACTTACCTGCTTTGATGCAACAAGCTGCCATGTTGGAGAGGCCAACATGGCAATGAATTCAGAGTGGCATCCAAACAACAGCTAACTAGAAAGTGAGGCCCTCATTTCAAATCTCAAGGAAGCAAATTCTTTCAAAAACTGCATGAGGTTGTAAGTACATCCTTCTCTGGTTGAGCCTTTACATAAGATTGAACCCTGGCCAACAACTGCAGCCTCTGAGAATCCCCCTGAAAGAAACCAGGCTAAGCTATGCCCACACCTCTGACCCACTGAAGTTATGGAATAACAAATGAGTGTTGATTTAAGTCATTAAGTTTACAGTGATTTATCATACACCAACAAAAATTGAATGCTGTTGCCATAAACAAGTTTGAGAAAAATCAAAACTAATTCTGTGCACTTTGGTGTAGCCATATGGAAAACAGTATGGAGAGTTCTCAAAAAACCAAAAACAGACTTACCATATGAACCACCAATCCCACTCCTGGGCATATATCCAGTAGGAAATCTAATTCAAAAGGATACACACACCCCAATGTTCACAGTAGCACTATTTACAACAGCCAAGACATGGAAACAACTTAAATGTCCATTGCCAGATGACTGGATAAAGAAGCTGTGGTATATTTATACAATGGAATACTATTCAACCATAAAGAATGACAACATAATGCCATTTGCTACAACATGGATGGACCTGGAGACCATCATTCTAAGTGAAGCAAGACAGGAAAAGAAAGAAAAGCATCATACAATTTAGTTGTATGTGGAATCTTAAAAAAAAAATGAACAAATGAACTTATTTACAAAATTGAAACAGACTCATATAGAAAACAAACTTATGGTTACCAAGAGGAAATGGGGGTGGGAAGGGAGAAACTGGGAGCTCAAGATTTACAGATAGTAACTACTATATATAAAATAAACAGATTTCTTCTGTATAGCACTGGGAACTATATCCAATATTTTGTAGTTACCTATAAGGAAAAAGAATGTGAAAACGAATATATGCATGCATATGTATGACTGAAACATTATACTGTACACTAGAAACTAACATTATAACTGACTATAGTTTTACTATTATTATACTATTTTTTTAAATTAAAAAATGAATGAATAAAAATAAATTTACTGATGTTGAAAAAACTAATTCTGGATAAGCTCAAATAATAATGGAAGAGTAATCAAATACATTAAAGAACAATCCACTTATTGTAGTACTTACAGGGTCTTTACTCAGTATTTTTTTTTTTTTTTTTTTTACAGAAGGAATGAATAGCATTGGATTCTGGTAAGTCAGTGAAGTGGAAAATTTTAAACATTCTTACAAGCTGGTTTCATTCATTCAGCAGTGCACTGAGCACAATTGGCCTCCTGATTGGCACAACACTAGAAACTGGCTGTGTAATGAAGAACAAGAAAGACAGAAAGACAGAAAGCATGGTCCCTGCTCTCATGGAGCTGACATTCTTATAGAAGTACAGAAAAAAGTACACAAACAAGCTGAAAAGAATTTCAGAATGTAAGTTCCAGGAGAGCAGGGATTTATTCCTTTTCACTGCTGCATTATCCTCAACCCCTTCAGTACTGCCTGACCCACTGGAGGCACTCAAATAATATTTGCTGAATAAATAAATAGGAGTTAATGAAATAATGAAAACCAAGATGGTATATACTGTGATCGGTTGACTAGAATTGTTACTTTAGGTGGAGGAATTAATGGGAGCCTTACGGAGCGGCTGATATTTGATCTGAGAGGAATGAGACAGAGCCAGTCCTTTGAAGATTTAAGGAACGAGCATGTCAAAGAAAGAAAGCAACAAGGGCAGAGGCTGAGAATTGCACATACCGCCTGTGGCTGGGGACAGATGCACATGTATGCAAAACAAATCAACCTATCCAGCTACTGAGCCAGTGGCACTGCAAATAAGCTTATTTCCTGAGGAGTCTTTCAGCAAAAGCAGAAAATACCGTTAGAATGTTGAAATGCCCCCAAGAGATTGTAACTAACTGTTCTTTGCGAGGGTGATAGGAAACACAGTTAGTGCTTGTTATGGGCTTAACTATTCTCTGATTAAAAAGGTCATTAACATTCTAATTTTGTATACTGAACACTCATTAAAGTTGTACCTTAATCTAAGTCTGTAATTTTATTGTGGTTAATTTACTTTCTCTCCAGTGTAGTCCACCATTCTCATCCATCACTTCCCTATACTTTTTGTAAAAAATCATTTTCTTAATCTAAGAGTCAAATGAGGAGAGTAATTTGACAAAGTTTGGCAATGGAGTTGTTTATTATATTAGAGAGCTTCTGTAAGTCTCAGAATGTTAATCCTAAAAATATTCACATCTATTATCTTTCGTCTTATGCAAGTTTAATGAAAGTTTCCAAAGAATAAGGACATTTTCTAGCAGTTACTTCATCATTTTGAGTTCAGTTCTTCTGTGTAATTCAGTTAGTCATCCGATTATACAATGTATTACATATAATAAATACATAAATTAAGTTCCTGTTTATTCATCTATTCATTACACTAGGATAAGAAAATAGTGGGTTAGATTATACCACATTAGAGTTTAAGCTTCAGATTTTATATATATATATATATATTAATTATGTAGTACACTGAAATTATACTTTGGGAGAATCTAAAGGGTACCTCAAAAAAGAGCAGACATCTTCCAAGCAGCTGACCAGGGTGAGCTGCCAAAATGATAATTAGCAGTAAAGGTATTTAACACTCTTTAATGATTATTTCATGGACATGAGAATATATGTGAACTACATTTTGTCTTTATCACAACAATTAGTACTGTTTTGACAAAGAAGAGGCAAAGTAGAGAGCTAGAAACTCCAAGGCTGAAGCAACCCAGATGGCATCCTCAGTCTCCACTGTAATACCTCTAGATGAGAATCAAATACGGACAAATGAACATTTCAGACATGTGGGACAGGGTGTTAGTTCCTGGTTCAGAAGATTTTTCTAGCATTTCCCTTCACATAGCATTTATCTCAGCATCTTGCCAACCTACAGGTACACAATGCTCACTCACCGTGATGGAACCCCTGACCCCCTCTGTAGAATCACTACCAATAACTATTTCTGGAGTCCTCAGGGTAGTTTCATAGTGCTCATGCACACAGTTCCCTCTGTTATCTTAGCATTCCATCATTTTCCTTTCATTTAAACCGTATTTTCTGCTAAGGTTTCAAAGCCTCTAGGGTGAGTTGGAGGCACAAGTTGCTTTTCAAGGCTGCAAACGCTATCTTACTCTGATGCTTGTCCATGAAAATAGGCTTTAGCAAAAAGCTTAAAGTTGTATCTGATTACGGAAAGCGTAATAGAAGGGATAGCTGCTACAACTGCTATTTATAGTGTCTGAATATGGTTCAGCCTTATGCTTGGGCAACTAACATTTGTTCTAGGTTTTAGCAGTGACCCCCAGTGAGGGAAATACCTTTCAAGTTTTCACCCCCTTTTCTCACGTTTTCTCACTCTTAAGAGTTATAAAGCAGTAGTGACTTTGCATTTATCTCTTTCAGAAAATATATGCTTTCTTTGTATGTTTATTTTATCTTCTCCTAAGGGTTCCCATTGTAGTTGACTGGAATAATGTTAACAATGATCTGGGGAGGGTATAGTTCAAGTGGTAGAGCGCATGCTTAGCATGCATGAAGTCCCGGTAACACCATTAAAAAATACATAAATAAACCTAACTACCTCCCTCTCCCCTAAAAAAATTTTTTAAATAATGTAAAAAAATGATCTAAGTGATACATATTATGCAATGTATTTCACCATCACACTCTTCTAATTCTGAAGGATATTACAAAGATCAAGTTTGTGGCTTCACGTCCATGACCTCATAATGAGGTCTTTGTAAGGTCCGTAAGTCCTATTGAAATAAGTCCTGAGAGAGCCCCACCTGCACATTGCTACAGATATAATTGGAAATGCCTAAATACCAGAGATAATATGTTTATTAAAAAATCATAATTTAGATCATCACTCTATAACAAGAAACTTAGATTGAGTCTTTTTCCTTTCAATATTGGAATTGATGCATCCCCAGTTCTGGAATCCAGAACTCAGCCTGTCTTCATCCATCCACAACTATGAATCACTGTAGTCGATCAATCTCACATTTACTATTTCAATGACACTACTGTATTTTTTTTTTAACATACTCTCAGAAACATACCTTTTCCCAGGGAAAAAGTTACTATGTATTGCATACTATTTGATTTAGAGCCATACTGAGTAACAAGTTCTTCTATTTTTTAAGTTGCTTGAAAAAGAAATCTTTATCCAAGAAAGGTAAATGTTAAAATCCTAAAGATAAAAGTGATGATTTAATTTATCCTACAAATAAAATTTAGCTATTGGACTGGAGTGTGTCATTTCAGATAATTTAACTAGCACAATTAATATTTAATAATCTGTTCTGAGGCTTGTCATTTTTTGACCTGAAATCCCAGTGATAAGCTAGGAAACGAAAGAAAATTCAAGGTAATGCAGTCAATTATTTGGATATGAAACGAATATGAATGTCATTATTCTCATGATTGGAGGCTAAGAGAAATTTTTAAGGAAGCAGGGCATCTATATTTCTACCCTGAGGTAGGTCTATACAGTAATGCACTGTCCTGATTCTGAAAATGACACTGTTGACCCATTCCAAGTGAGTTATTGCAGTATTTTTCCATTAGCAGTAAGGATTTTTCCCTGTTTTACCTCTCTTACCCAATATCGATGTACTGGATCAGATCAAAGGTCTACATGCACCAAAATCAACTGACCCTCCCAGCAGGGAACAAAGATAAAATCAAACTCCAAACCACATTAGAACAGTGACCTAGCAATGTACCGACATATACGGAGTCTAAGTTAGAAGTTTCACTTAATTGGTGTAAAAAAATTAATACTATCAATGGGACAAGAGCTCCACACTGAAGGATTTGAGGTCAATAAGTAACACTCCATTTCCCTCTTACATGTAGAAACAATGAGAAATACAGAAGTCAAACAGAGAGGAAAACGGCAGAGATGTGTGGTGTTTGCAACAGACTTGCTAATGTTTCACCCTCATTAACCGATTCAGTTCCCAGCAGAAGCTAAAACAACCTAGGTCACCCATGAAAGAAGGCACTTTATCACAGAACAGAGAACTCACCAGAAGACATTACCAACAGGGCAGATAGATATAGAGGTGACCAGAAGATGACTATATTAAGTGTCTCAGTTTCTTTTCCCAACTCACCAGCCAAAAATATTACTCCCAATCCCTAGGAAACAGTAAAAGCAGCAGCAGCAAGAAGCTGAAATTGTTTTTCCCATGCAGACCTTTCTTGAAGAGTAAAAAGATAATTCTTTCTCCCTCCCTTTAGCAACATGAGTAGAACATAAATTTTATTGTTCAACATCAAACACAAAATACCATCTTATTTCTGTAGATTCTCAATTGAAACGGTCAGTTTTTTTCTTGAACTTTATTATCTTTTTAAGTATCTCAAACTCAGTCTCAGAAAGGTGACACATCTGATTATATCCCTACAGAAATCCCAGAAAATAACTACCTCATGACAGAAATCTGCCCTTAGTTGATACAGACTGACTTTAAAATTCATATGGGTTAAAGGAATACTTTTATTTATAGAATAATTATAAAACCATATATAAGAGACAAATCAAGTTAAAGGATTTGTAATTGTAGTGTTTATCTACCTGAAAAAAAATCCCCTTAATTCAAACACGGCCTTTTATAAATATTTGATTATAAATTTTTCATGCGAATTATAGTATTTTAAGTTATACCATGTTCATCAGAACATTTAACAATAACATTAGAAGTGTTAATGTCATGTTTTCACACATTTTCTCCAAAAGCAGTTTGAAATTTATATATTTTCTCAAAAAAAAAAAAGCCTAAATCTATTTCAGATTGATATTTCATTGAGTATTATTTAAAGTGAGTCTAAGTAACTTGATTTTACTACCAATCCTGTGAACACGAAGGGTGAGGAGGGGAAAAAAAGGCTTGACTCTCAGCTTGTTACCTTCCAATCATGTATTTAAACTTTATATTTTGCATTATGCTATCCAACTGTTTGGCTATCTCTCCATAGATCACCGAAGACAGAGACATACATACACAAAGTATGAGTGGAGTAAAAGGATTGTTTACCAGGCATGACTCCTTTGCTATCCCAGTTCCTGAGGAATATGTCACAGTGAGGGTTACCAAGTGACTATTAATCATACTTGTCAGACTGTCTTTAGAGGCACCTAATTTAACCTGACGTATTCAGGAAGGATCAGGAAAACCAAAGTATTGTATGGTTCATACTGCTTTGCAAATACATCAGTTTTTATAAAAATAATTTTATCTTATATAATTTAAATATATTTTTGTCAAAACATCACAGCTGCAAAATTATCTGATTCAATTTTTGGAAAATATCTTCTTTATAAACTAAGAAACAAAACTAGTTTTCACTTTCAAAATAATCAGAAAAATTAGACTCATTTTCACATAAAATTAATTTTCTTCTGATAATAAATCTCTATTTTCTATCTCTTCTGAGGTCAGTTTTATCAATTACATTTTCCAATTGACTATAATTCATGAATAGTTATGCTACATTTTTAAGTAAATCTTTTTAATCTAAATTTTGAAATGTAAACATTACTATCATGGAACGTGCTTTTGCCTCTTTTCTTTACAGTGTGTGATCACTCACAGGCCCAACTGTAACTTCATTACATCTGCTAACAAAAGCATCCTTTCCTTGGGACCAAGACCTCTTGTCATACTGAGCCTAAATTTTGGGGATATGAAACCAATTCCCCAGGTGAATCACTAGGAGTAACTGGACCTAGGCAGTCTAACTATCAGAGACACAGCACCTTATTTGGCTATTATTTCAAAGTATATGCCTAAGCTGCATCCTCCTCTGTACCTGGGCTCATTTCAGTGTTTTATCAGGTCCACAGCTACAGGGTGATATAGATATGGTCATGTGCCCACTGTCAGACCTTCCTTGCAAAATGGGTCACTTGATCTTAAATGATGTCATACAGGGACCCATAATGATAAAGAAAACATTCAGAATGTCTGAGCCATCAGATTGTGGTGCCAACTGAGGCACCACAGCAAGGAAAACAAACTCATACCCAGAATACATGTCAATCACAAAAAGACAAACACCTTCTCCAAGGCAGAAGGGATGTGGTAAAATCTACTAGCCATAGAGAGTTGGCTGGTCTCCTCAGCATCCTCTAATGCTGAATGCTGACAGGTCAACGGTCAGCTACAGTGATAGCTAGATGAACCAAACCTGTGATAGGGAACTCAGGCTCTGGGCTTAAAAGCAAAGTCTCCATCTGCAACCAGAAATCACTCCGGTCATGGTCCTGTAACACAATCACTGGGGTGTTTACAGACAGAGGCTGGACAAATCATACAACCAGCTGGTTGCTCAGTGCCACCCTGTACTGAATGCTATACCACAGGCACCGCTGTGAGCACAAAACTCTGTAAGCTTTGAGCCACTCCCGTAAGCCTATCCTTCCACAAAACTCTGTCTCCATTGTCTCAACCTTTTCCTTTCTGGCTCCTGACTAACTTTCCACATCAAGTAAAAGATCAAGTATATTACTCAAGATAATCTCAGTGGAAGGATTTCCCTTCAACACTGCCCTTAAGGCCACACCTGCTGTAACACAGCTGCTGTCCATTTTTGGCTCACACCAACTTGTCAAAGTTAACCCATCTATAAGCCAGGCCCCTGTATATATCCTCCGGTCATAAAAACCCATCACAAGGTGTGAGCATGAGCAGAACATCAGCCCCCTAAAAAATCAATCATTGCAGCAGTTTCTTAAGTCTTAATATGGTGTGTCTCAGTCTCTGGAGCATACGTATTTTAACAAAATCCAAAGCACTTCCTGCTCCCCTAGTATTATTAATATGTTGTTATCAATTTACAATGAATGAGCATGATGCTCTGTGTAATGTCTAAATCAGTATCATCCAATGGAAATACAATGGGAATGTATAAATAATTCAAAGTTTTTCACTGGTCACATTTTAAAAAGAAACAAGTAAAATCCATTTTAATAATAATATCTATGTATTATTTAACCCAAGATCCAAAACTTATTTGAAAATATAATTACTATAAAAATATGAATCAGGTATTTTACATCATTCTTTGGTACTAAGACTTCAAAGTCAGATACGTATTTTACACAAATAGCACATTTCAGTTTGCATGGTCCACATTTCAAGTTCTCACTAGCTACACGTGAACTTTCACTTTGGGCCAAGGAAGAGCAAGGACCAGAATTCCCTCTGGTCAACCAAAAAACTAGGCAAAATATGGGGAACAGTAGTTTTTAAGACGCTGTCCATTAGTGAAAAAAGGACAGGGATCACTTAGAGACGGGAAACAAGTGAGGTTAGCCCTATGACTGTCCCAGCCGACTGACTTAAGAGAGTTTCCAAGGAGAGGGGATCCAAGGGGAGTTCAGCAGACTTCCTAATTTCAGGAGGGGGAGCCTAGAGTCCAAGGAGATCAAGGCAGTTACAAGCCTTATAAAAGAGAACCAGAGAAGAGAACGGTCCACAGAAGGAGAACCCTAGGGATATTCAATGGATGAGTACATGGGTGTAAGGAAATTAGGTAAGTCGGACAAATAACCATAGGAAAGGATTAGAGAAAACATACACTCACACAAACCCAGAAATAGTGATCATTTCCATCAGTCATACTGGAAAATCTCAAGATTTAATGGGCATCAGGAGGAATATACACATTAAGTGTCTGGCCTCAGTAGTGGGTAATAATTAGGTCTAGAATAGACACTGCTGTCGTCCCTCCTCAAAAAATCTGAAAAGTAAGACCCAAAAGGATCAAACTATTTCCAAATAACTTAGCTGCATCCCAGAATAAAAGTCAGGAATATTTACAGGACTATGAAAATATATAGCAAACAAATTGGTAAAATCCACAACATCTGATCTCCAATCAAAAAAATATATATGTATGTACATGTATACCTGAATCGCTTTGCTGTACACCTGAAACTAACATTGTAAGTCAACTACACTTCAATAAAATATAAAATTTTTAACGTAGCTTGGAAATTAGCAATAAAATATGTCCCAACATGAAAAGAAAAATTAATCAATTGACGCCAACCCAGAATAGACACAGGTATGTGTTAACAGACAAAAACATGGGAGCAGTTACTATATTCTGTAAGTTCAAAAATGTAAGAGAGAAAGACTTCCAATTTCAGATCCAACAAACAAAAAGCTTAGAGGTTGCCACTTCTGTTCTTAAAACAAGAAAAGCTGAAACATAGTGAAAAAAATCTATGACCTGTCTTGCACATTAGAGAACAGAGGTCACAGGACAAACCATCACCCTAGTCTGGAGAGACAGGTACACACAGAGACACAACACCTGAGCTCTATGCACAGGGAGAAATTGCTAGAGCCATTAACTTGTAGAAGCATTTAAGTGGTAATTTTGATGAAATGCTGGAGGCTGAATGAGGACTAGTAAGAGACCCTGAATCTCCTTGGGGTATGATCCTGCAGGATCTCACATTTTTATAGGCTTTCTCTGCAGGGACTTACCAAGTCTCATTGTGAAGAGTAGAGAAAGATCTCTTTGTGGCTCTGGTAAGGGTTGGGGAAGGTAACCACTGTGAAATACAGGCAGAGCCTTCTATCAGAGGTCTTCTGCCTGAGAATAAGCACTTTGCCACAACATAGCTCTAAAATCATATGCTGGCGGAGGGGAAGGAAGTATTCCCTACTCCAGCCCTCTCCAGCCTTCCTGTTTCATCTAAGGGGATAAGTGGAAAATAAAGTTAACACAAATCAGAACACTGAAGCCAAGGAAAGGAGTAGGAGGTAGTAGGGGAAAAAAGCTCTGTCACTCAAACAATTGTGAAGACCACAGCCCCAAGACAGGTCCATCAAAAGACTGAGATGTAATTGGAAGGTTATACGCTGCTTCCCACACATACACACCTTACATCAGGCTCCAGTATAATAACAATAAATTACAGCTAAACAATCTGCAAGATTCAGACTCTCTCCAATCAAGAGCACATAAGGAAGGCCAACGTCAAGAGGAAAGGAAACAAGGACACTACAAGGAAAACAAGGAATCGAAGCCTCTGGAACCTATAGCTACAACAAACATTAACTACAGCCCCACTCCCAGCCGTATTAACACCAATCTTCAATGCCAATCTGCCTCAGTTCTTACCACTTAATATAAGATGTCTGGCTTTCAACAACAACAACAAAATGACAAAGTATGTCAAAATTAGGGGGAAAAAAAAACTCTGAAGAGACAAAGTTAATCACCATAACCAGACTCAGACATGACACAGATGTTACATACTGTGTGATTTCAATTGTACAATATTCTGGAAAAGGCAAAACTATAGAGACAGTAAAAATATCACTGATTGCAGGTGTTCACCGAGATGGAGGGAAGGATGAGAGAGTGAGGCACGGGAGAGCTGCAGGGTGCTCAAACTGTTCTGTGTGATATGGTAATGCTGGACATACAATAGCGTTCGTTTGTCAAAGCCCGTAACATTTTACAGCAAAAGAAGCACATTTAAAGTGTGAAAAACTTTATAGTATGTTTTGGAGGTTAAGGGGTCCCAGAAGATGATACAGGCTGTGATGACACAATCTCATCCTATTACAAAGGTATGAGGCAGTGTAACTGGAAGGACAGATGAAAAAGATTCTGACCAAAGATAGTTTGAAGATGAGTCAAGACTGCAAGAGCAGAGGTGACAGAAACTGCATGAGCACTCTACACCAGCTCCTAAAATTATTTCTCATGGGAGTACAGGTTTACAATTCTGAAATGACTATACCTGCATCTGAGCTGTACAATGAGGTCCATCAGTGGAGGATGATGGGAGCAAGATCTCACTGGTGGAGCACAAATTTGCAGATAAGCAAAGGGAGGAGGCTAGAATGATCTATGTAGTAAATGATTAGAGTTAGACAACTCAGTATTAACTTATGGTTAGCTTAATAGAGACACAGATGGAAATATAAAAACACTTATAGATATGTGTACATTACAGGTTTGTTACCACATGAATTTTCTTGCTCGGTCAACTGAGAGGTCCCACAAGCAATGTCACTCTACAGCAGCAAACACATCTAGTCCCTAGATCTTAGTTTCTAATAATATCCCCCTTTAAGAGGAACTAGGACTCCTTAGAGTAATGTCTGATGCTAGAGCTCAGGCAAAGAATACACAAGATGCTGCTGGAGCACTGTATACTGCCAGAGACTAAGAAAATTATAAAACAAAAATCCACAATGATGGGGATATCGAAGAGACACAGGAGCTAACTTAAAGAATTCTCAATAGTCAAAGCTAAAACAATTGGAGCAACAAAATAAAATAGCATTGTATTATAACTCAAAGTATAAAATAAATACCCAGGGGTCCATACTGACATAAATAAATGCTTCAACAAATAAATAGGAGAAAATAGACAAGTCTCCAAAGAAGAATTTCAAATAACTTATGTATATACCTCACCTTCAAGGGAAAGGATATAATTCCTTTCTCCTTAAGTGTCGGTTGTGTACAGTGACTTCTTTCCAAAGAGTACAGTGCAGAAACAGGGAAAAAGGAGTGAGTTTTCTGAGAAATCTGACCAATATTATCTCAGCCAGGTGACTGAGGATAACACCAATAGTGGTATGACAGATTAAGAGTATGTACTCTTGATACGATGTGATGAAAATGGCACTTTACTTCCCAAGAAGCCCAGTCTAACCATGAGAAAAATAAATCAAACACCAGTTGAAGGATAAGCTACGTATAACCTGACCAGTACTTCTCAAAAAATGTCAAAAATCATCAGAAATAAAAAATGTCTGAGAAACAGTCAGAACCAAAAGAAGCTTAAGAAGGTAAGCCAGTAAATGCAATGTGATAACCTCCATGGAATTCTGAAACAGAGAAAAGACATTAGGTAAAAAAACAAGGAAATCCTAATAAGCTATGGACTTCTGCTAATATTACCAATGTTGATTTATTAATTGCAATAATTATATTATGCTAATGTAAGATATTAATAATAGGGAAACTGGGAGTTGTGCATTGGGAACTCTGGACTAGCTTCACAAGTTTTTTATAACTCAAACTATTCTAAAATAAGAAGCTTATTTAAAAAGTATTAGTGACATGAAAGATATTAAAAAAAAAAGACTCAAACTTCTAGAGATGAGAACTAAAATGTTCAATTAGGGCTTGGGCAGGCTTTGCCTCAGATGCCAAATTTAAGGGGGTGCCAAAAAAACCCCTCAGTATCAAGATTAAAAACATTGCATTAAAATATTATTTAAGTCATAATTAATGCAAAAAAACTGTGATGAACATAGTAGATAAATTTTAAATATAGGATTCAAAAAATTCTGTGCCAAGCCATACTGGAGCCTGAGGCAACAGGAAAAATGTAAGCCCATATACATATTTTATGCATTGCTTTAATAGTTTTTTCCAGAAGACAAGAGTAATTGGAAAAAATACTGAAAAATTTGAAGTATATTAAAACTCATATTATTTTAAGTTTAAATAGTCAGAAATTATATTCATGTCTCTCAATAAAGTTTGTACTTAGCAACAAGTTACTTTCACCTATTTTAACTAATAATTCAAAAGTGAAAATGAGGTAAGTGAAAAAACAAGTTCTTAGACGGATGTGGTGGGTTTAGCTCAGGGGTAAAGCTCATGTTTAGCATGGAAGAGGTCCTGGGTTCAATTCCCAGTGCCTCAATTAAAAAGAAAAAATCCTTAGAAAAACAAGTTTTTAAAAATATTGGTAAGTCTGCTTTGATTAAATCCATAAAAATAAAATGATATTCTGTTTGGGGTATAAATATAAGGTTCAAAGTTAAAACAGTGTTGTCCATTTTAATACACCTACTTTTCAACTGTTCAGTATTGGTAATGGCACAGAAAGTTCAGCAGTAGACTCAATGTACGGCCATCTGAGTTACAGAAAGGGAACTAGCATAATTCACTGGGGAAAAGATGGTACTTTCGATAAATGGATATATCAAAGAAAAATAACTCTTGGCTCCTTTCTCATGCCATGCATAAAAATTAGTTCACAATCAACTATACCTAAATGTAAAGGGAAAATAATATTCTCAAAATCACCTTTACATTGGGTAATACAAGTATTTCTTTAACAAGATACCAAAAGCCCCAGTAATAAAGGAAAAAATAATAAATTGAACCTTACTAAATTAAGTATTTTTGTTTATTAAAAGACTCCATTAAGAGACTGAAAAGACGCTACAGCTGGGCAAAAATATTCACTGCATATATCAAATCAAGAACTCATATCCAGAATACATAAAGCATTTCTACAAATCAATAAGGAAAAGAAAGATCTCAAATGGAAAATAGGAAAAATACTTGAATAGGCACTTCATAAAAGAGAGTATCTAAGTAGCCTATAATTTATGGAAAATGTTGTTCAAAACTGTTAGTCATCATGGAAAAGCAAATTAATACCATAATGAGATGTCACTGCATGTGTGCATGGAACTCTTTGGAGACTACTTGAATAAGAAACAAGAATAAAAATTAAAAATAACTCCATTAGTTTTTTCATACATCAAAAACAAATATTGCTTTTTTATTTAATGAAAAGAAAGATATATGTAGCTAAAAACTAAGCAATCCGGCAGGTAGCTTAAATTTTGTTTTGCTCATAGGAATTAGAAAATGTTAAATAGAGTGCAGGGTATAGCTCAAGTGGTAGAGTGCAAACTTAGCATGCATGAGGTCCTGCGTTCAATCCCCAGTACCTCCTTCAAAAATAAACCTAATTACCTTCCCCCTACCAAAAAAAAAAATGTTAAATATCTTCTGAGACAACTTAAAATGAGAATTGCCCAAATTTGTATTAATATTTTATCACATGATTAATAAAATATTTCTTAGCTACCTTATAACTCACTCAGAATTTACACATGTAAATTTTCAAAGAAAGTACACAAAACTTTGTCTACATGTTTCACCCAATATGCTATAAAATTTTCGGTATTTCTAAAATCATTCTAGTTATGTTTGAAAGAGTCAGCATCACTCATCTATGACATTTTTAGGAATTAATATTGCGAACTGACAAGAATCAATTATATTTAAATGTAAGTAAAGGGACATTTTTAGCATTTATCGTTTTTTATAATTATTTTTGCTTTGCTTCAAACCTAGGCATCTTTGACACTTCCACCAAGGGATGGAAGAGGTATGTTGCTAACTGAAATTTTTCATGATCTCTGCCACCACACTTATTTCTACCACATACGTGAATTCAAACACACCCTACATGTTCCATACCGTTTACAAAGCCAGGCTTCACACTTAAGAGAAATAGATAAGGCAGGGAAAGAAAGGTTTAAAAAGCATTTCCTCTGCTTGCTTGTTCTTTAAATTTTAAAACCCTGGTGGCAACATCCAATAAACAGGACTTACAGTAGACAAGGGATATGCTTATCTCTAGTAAAATGAGAGAAAAGTTATTTTGAAGATAGTTGCTTTTCAGACAATTTCAAGATTAACTTTCAGAACAAATATATATGTAAGCTCAAGATCTGGAAGTTGAAAATTCTGCGTATATAGTCAACTAAAAGAGGCTGAGAGATACAGAATTTTAAAAGTTTATGTCTTGGAAATTCTGTAGTTAAGATGGGATGAAGGGATTATTTCATCTCTGTGTTGTTTTAGGATTTGGAAAAATCTAAGGTTAAAATAAAGGGAAAAAAATTCCCACCTGTAAGTTCAAAAATTGATTCCAATTAATACATGAAAATTCAAGTATAAATTATTAGAATAATAAATATCTACATGTTACTGCTATATATAGTAAGTGAGATTAACATTTTCTCAGTTCTGTAAATTATATATAATAAAGGTAACTGAAGATGCAATTTGAGTAATTTTACACTAGACTTTTCAAAGTGCATTTTAATTATAAAGAGTCTAAATTTTTCATTATTTAAGGTGAATTTAGCACCACCTCTGAGTTGGGTTAAAGAGTGGTATTTGTAACTAGATCGAGACCCTTGTTTTAAGATGGCCATTTTTGAGCCAATTCAATTTAATGTATTTTCACTCAACATTTCTTTTCAAAAAGGGCGTATTTTGAATTAGAAAATAAAACACACTTGACTTTCCTTCCCCTGGTTGAATCTCTAAATGATAGGTTTGCTTAGTTGAATAGCTATTGCTCAGGAACATAAAGTAACATCAGTTTGCCTCCAAGCACACGTTCTTGACCTCTTGGACCCAGATGATTCTCTAGAACTGCACCTCATGATCTTGCCTGTGAGAGTGAGCAATCAATTGTTTTTATGTGTATGGTGGTTTTCCCCCCTTAAAATTTATTGGATTGTCAAAAGAGTGCCTGTATTCCTCCATACTTATCACTCAAAGGTACTAAAGTGACAAAATACTTCTTTCTGGATCCCACAAAGAAAATTTGCCCCCCTTTCCTCTTTTTTTAATGGTAAAGTGTCTAGGACATAAGATGTTTTATTAGCCATAATCCAAGCTAAACATTAGGAGATTCTTTAGGAGTTCATTCTTTCCTTCTATTGGTTCAATATAGGCCAGGAAGAATTTAGTGCTTCTTTAAGAATATTCAACTGATCATCTGAAAAAGGAGACATCTCTCTAAATCATTATTATCTCATGGACCTGTGAAGGCCTATGCATTTCAGCAGTTATAATCACGTAACTTTTGATCAAAATTATAGATACACTTTGAAACTATGTAACCCATTTCAAGATTTAAACCTGGCTCTTGCCACTTTTCCTGGCTTCCAGCCCCCATCTCACTCTCTTACCTCTGATAACTTCCTCTACTATAGCATTTATTTATTCTTTCATTACTTGAGTATGTACTCCGTCCCAACCCTTTCCTGGATACTGGAGAGATCAATGATTGAGACAAAATCTATAAGAGGGTGTAGAGAGATAAATAAGAGAATGAAAAATTAAACTATAGAGTTCAGAAAGTAATACGTACTATGGAAATAAAGCAAGGGATAGGGGACATTGGGATATGGACTGCAGTCTTTATATACAGTTCAGGGTAGGCTTAGTTGAAAAAAAAAGACATTTAAGTGAATCTTAAATGAAGTGAGGTAATTAACTGTGCAGATATCTGGAGGAAGAACTTACTAAGCAGAGTTGACAGCCAATCCAGAGGCCGGAGGCAGGAACAAAGCTAACAAGCTCTAGGCAGATAAAGGTCCTTAAGCCTGGAGAGAGCAGATCAGCAAGAAGATCAGAAGGAAGAACAGCTGATGAGGCTAGAGAGGTGAGTCAGGTCATGCAGGGCCTTACAGACCACTGTAAGGAATGTGGCTTTTACTCTGAAACAATGGAACCCAATAATATTGACACGATCTTAAAGTTTCAAATTACTATCTCAAAAGTAGGATACAGAAACAAGGACTACAAACAAGAGGCTACTGCAATAATCTAGGGAAGAACTAACACCAAGTGGTCGCTCATGCCAAGTGGTAGAACTATTTTAGTAGAGGTGACTTAAAAAATGGTCATAAAATGAAGATATTTTGAAGTAAAAGCCAACTTGATTTCCTAACCAAATTGCTGTGGGATGAGTAAGAAGGAAAAGAGAAAAAGATTCCAAGGTTTTAGACCTGGTAAGTCATTAATACTATTCATCAACCAGCATTGTAAGTACAGGGAAAGACAGAGAGAAGAGAGAGAGAAACAGAGACACAGAGAGATGGAAACAGAGAGAAAAGAAGAAAAAGAAAATTAGATGAAAAAAAATTGAACATTATACTTTTTTTATTACTGGATTGTGGGTGATATAAGAGGAAAGAGCTGAATTCATATACTAGTTCTTCCATTCATTAGGCAAATCATTTAATTCCCTGACCTTCAGTTCCCATGTCTCGAAAAGTGCATATCATCTATTTATTAAGACATTGTTGGGGGAATTTAATAACAAAATGCCCAACATATTTTTTCTCCTATTTTCTTAACTGTTAATATTACTAAGCAAGTAACATAAACTAGGATTGCTTAAAGAACAAAAAAAAGTGTCTAATTAGAGTTTCCACATCAATAAACCAGGTCAGGAATTCTCAGATTTTTTTCAGCTGTCATTGAATCTCGATGTACTATATTACATTTATAGCCCTTATATTTTCTCTCCCCATAAAAGCCTACCCCAAATTCATCTAAAATTATTATTTCTATTTCCTGAAAGGAATATAATATGAAGAAATTTCATATCAATGTGTTCCTACTGAGAACTGAGACTTTGTTACGGTTTTTCCTAAGTGGAAACCAAAGGGATACATATGGTACCAAATAGGAAAAGAAAAAATAAACACAGTACTGAAGTTAATTCATGAATTGACAATCTGACCAGGTAAAACTCAAATTCACATCATGAAAAATGACTAGAACATTACTAAATATCTAAACAAGCTTAAAGGAAGTTCAACAAAGATTTGTTTTCACCAGTGAGATTTCATGTCATATTTAAGACCATAGAGTAAATGGATATCTAACCCACAACCACAGCAAAACATAACTTGTTCTTCAGTTTTCAACCAAGTTATAAATCTAAATTCAAACAGAAAAGGCCTTGGCGTTTGGAATACTAGTAAGCTGCTATTAAATGATTCCAGATACTTGTTAGTATATCCACATAATTCCATTTATCAAATAACAATTCAAGTTACTTCATACTCAATGAACGTTTGGAAACTGGTAAAAGAGGGATCGGTGGTAGAGGGCAAGGAATCAGGAAGGAACCAGAAAGTTCGCTAAGAAGAGAAAAGTTGATGCCAGATGGATACTTGGTTCTTGCAAAGGAATAAAGAGGTAGAGAATGATTAAAATGTATGTAAATATTTTTTAATTCTCATTTTAAAATTTCTTTAGAAGATAACTGGCTGTAACAACAACAAAAAAACCCTCATAACATACTGTGGAGTTTATAGTTTATGTAGAAATAAAACTATGACACCAACAGCTCACAGACAAGATGGAAAAATTAAGATTATCCTGTTGTAAGTTTCTTCCATTATATGTGAAATTGTATAGTATCATTCAAAAGTAGAGTACTATAAGTTAAAGATTCATATTATAAACCCTAATATAACTACTAAAATATTTTTAGAGATAAAACTAATTCTGCAGATAAAATGAGATACTATATATATATATTCAATTCAAAAGAAAGCAGGAAAAGAGAAAAAATGGAACAAAAATAGATAAGTCAAATGGAAAACAACTTGCAATATTATAGATTTAAACATAACCATATCAATAATCACATTAAATGTAAGTTGTCAAGATTCCAATCAAATAAAAGGCAGAAATTACCAGACTGGAAAGAAAAATCAATACCTACTATATGCTGTCTGTAAGAAACTCACTTTAAAGTAGAGACACAGGTTAAAAATAAAAGAATGGAAAGAGACATAGCACACAGACCCCTAATCATAACAAAGCTGCAGTGGCTATATTAGTATCAGAAAAAAAGTACATTTTGTAACTGGAATATCACCAGTGATAAAAAGAGATATTTTAGAATGATAAAGGGTCAATTCATCAAGAAGACACACAAATTATAAATTTATAGGCCACCAATAAGGACTTCAAAATATATGAAGCAAACTGAAAACAAATTAAAGGGAAGAAGACAAATTCAAAATTTTAAGTTGGAGATGTTAATTCTTCACTCTCAGTGATTGGTAATACAAGTAGACACAAAATCAGTTACAATATACAAGACTTGGACAAAACTGCCAATCAATTCAACCTGACAGTGATAAAACTCCACCAAACCACTATAGACCACATATTCTTTTCAAGTTTAAATGGAATAGTAATAGACCATTTGTTGGGCCTTAAAATGTCATAATAAATTTAAAATTAATTAAATATACCAACAACTGAATTAAAGTAGAAATCACTAAAAAAATACAGAAAAATCCTTGAATATTTGGGAACTGAGCAATGCATTATTAAATAAAGCCACAGAATCTAAGAAGTCACAGAAGAAAATTAATAGATGTATTAAATTGAATGATAATGAAAACACAACACAGCAACATTTGCAGAGTACAATTAATAAAAATATCCACAGGCTTCTATGGTGAACTTTATCAAATATTTAAGGAAGAAATAATACAAAATTGTCTCAGAAAATACTGGAGCAGAAAAAATTCACTATTCATTTTGTGAAGCCAGCATTACCCTGAAATTAATAACATACAAAGATACTACAAGAAAGCAAAGAACAGACAAGTGTTATTCTAGGAACAGATACCAAGAATTGGCGGGGGTGCGGGGGGCACTTTGTATTCCCTAGAAAAGAAGAGAAAGTACACATGAGAAATACAAAATCTTCAACCTAATAAAAGATATCCGTAAAAAAAATTAACAATAAAAAAACTGAATGTCTTCCTTTTAAGATCAAGAAAAAGAAAAGGATATTCATTCTCAGTGTTTCAATTACAAACTGCAATGGAAGTCCTAGATCGTGCACTAAAGCAATAAAAATAAATAAAAGACAGGAAGACTGAAAGAAAGATGTAACACCTCTTCACTCACAGTTCACATCATTAATTATATAGAAAATCCTAAAAACTCTATTAAAAAAAATTATAACCAGTAAGTGATTTTTACAATGTTACAAGATACAAGAGAATCATCCAAAAGTTAAACGCATTTCAATATACTAACAATAAAAAGTTGGAAAATAACATTTAAAATGCACTTTATAAAAGTATCCCAAAACTTAAAATGTATTAGAAAACTTGAAAATAATGATATTACTTCTCCCTTAATTGATATATGGATTCAGTGTAATCCTTATCAAATTCCTAGCAGGTTTTTCTGAAGATATGACAAGTAGAGTTTAAAATTTATGGAAATGTAACATAAGAAACCTAGGAGAGGGTTATGATGGAATATAAGGGAAAATGGAATAACTATCGGAAATAACCTAGGTATAGTAAGCAAGAGTATGTTATTGGTATGAGGATAGTGAAGGAGATAGAAAGCCCAAAAAGTGAAGAAAAAAAAATATATATATAATAAATTGATTTTTAACAAAAGTTACAAGGTAAATCAATGGAGAATGAATAGTCTTTTCAATAAATTATACCGGAAAAACTGAATACTCAAACAGGGAAAAGAGGAATCTTGACCCTACAGCACACTATATGCAAAACATAAGGTGAAATGGATCACAGCTCCAAAAATCACAGAAGAGAAACTTGAGTTAGACAATAACTTCTTAGAACAGAAAAAAATACAAGTATTAAAATATTGAAAAAAGAACAGTTTATCAAAATTTAAAGCTTTTGATCTTTGAAAGCCACCATTAAAATAAAAAATAAAATTATCCATGGTCTGAAGGATAATTCTGAGTATTTTCTGTATATATATTCAACAAATAACTTGTACCCAGTATATAATAAAGAGCTCTTACAACTTATTAATAAAAAGAAAGAACACAATATAATTTGGCAAAATTTGAGTTGCACAGTTCATAAAAGTAGATATATAAATGACCAGTTAAGTCCATGAAAAGATGCTCAGAAACATTAGATCAGGGAAATTAATGTTAAATACAAAATTTATAAGACCCACTTAAATGGTTAAAATTGAGACTCTTCTCAAATTCTGTTAATGATGTAGAGCAGCAGTAGCTTTCATGCTGTGCTGCTGAAAGTGTGAAACAGAACTAGCACTTTGGAAAAGTTTAGTAGTCTCCCCAACCACCCAGCCATTCCACTCCTAGGTATTCAGTCAATAGAAATTAAAAACACATGTTGACACAGATGTTTGTGCATAAATGTTCACAACAGTTTTACTTATTAAAGCCAAAACTGAGAAACAACCTAATGCCCACTGATAGGTGAATGCAGCAAGAAATTGTGGTATGCCCATTCAACAGACTATTATTCAGCAGTAAAAATAAGCAAACTAATGACACACACAAAGGATCTCAAAATCTTATGCTGACAGAGAAGCCAGACATTAAAGAATGCATACTGTATAATTTTATTTATTATATTATACTTGAGACTTCAAGAAAAGGCAAAAACAGAAAAACACACTGTGGCTTAAGTCTTGTGGAAAGCATAAAGCAATCAGTGGTTGCCTGGGCCTAGGTTTGGAGGGAAGTTTCCTACAAATGGACATGAAAAACTTTTGAGAGGGTAATAAAGACTTTCAGCATATTGATTATAGTGGCATTTACAGGAATGTACACTTAGATACAAAGAAAATAATAAAAATCAATTCCTTATAATCTGGTCAAATCAACCTTTGTCTTATAAATTAATCATTTAGCCCACCCTAAGTTATTTTCTTTATATGGCTAATGAAATAATACAGCTCCTGACACAGACTAGATATTCCAAAAAAGGTCAGTGGCATTCTATTTAGTAATATTAAAGTACACAGATAGCTGTATTTATTTTCACACTTGGAATATCCTCTTCCATTTTTGATCCATATTTTGGAATTGTCTATTAGGCACCATGTAAAAGGAAAGTTATACTACCTTGAAACTTTCTTTGAGTATACTGGACTTTCTTCAACCCTTAAAATAAATTCACTAAAGGTTTAATTTTTCCAGTTTAATTTAAAAATTCAACAATGTGTATCACTGTATTACGCCTTCCCACTGCAACTGCAGAAGGGAAAACCAGTGATCCATTAGGAGAGGTTAACAAAATCAGGGGACTGTATCCCAGAGTTTTTATGTTCTAAGAAATACAAAACAGCATAGCTAAAAATACACATTTAAAGGTCTTCTCAAATAGACAGATGAAAATAATCAGCACCCTAAGTGAAGCCAGAAAGAGAAAGAAAAATACCATATGCATCACTCATATGTGGAATCTAAAAAAAAAAAAAAAGATAAAGAAAAAAGAGGACACTAACAAACTCATCTGCAAAATAGAAACAGACTCACAGACATAGTAAATGATCTTATGGTTACCGAGGGAAATGGGATGGGAAGAGATAAATTTGGACGTTTGCAATTTGCAAATGTTAGCCACTATATGTAAAAATAAGTAAGAAAACAAATTTCTTCTGTACAGCATAGAGGACTATATTCAGTATCTTATAATAACCTTTAATAAAAGAGTATGAAAATGAATATATGTATATATATGTGGGACTGGGACATTATGCTGTACACCAGAAATTGACACTTTGACTATACTTCAATAAAAATTAAATAAATAAAGTCATGGGATATTCACTGGAAAATAAATAAATAAAATAGAAAAAATATGCTCCCTCATTTCACACTTAGTGATATTCTGCTAGTACATTAGAGGCTTGTTTTATCTATACATCCTTGTGTTGCAAAATTCATTTACATCATTAAGACCACCTTATGTGATAGCGGAGTTTGAATGCATTATTTTCTAAAATACGTAATATAAAATGCATCTATAAAAAGTTAAAATATCTAACACTAAGTAAAAAGATTGAAACTTCCATAACATAATGAAGAATATAAGTCTTCGGTTTGGCCTATACAGCCCAAAGTCAATGATCTCAGAAACTAATATTTGAAGAGAAATTTAAAATGTAGAATAAAATGGGTGAATCAAGAACAACTTAACTAATGATTCCTTATCTTTTTTCTCAATTTAACAGTTTTATTGAGATATAATTAATATACAAAAAATGTACATGTTTAATGTACACAATCTGATGAGTTTCGACATGTGTAATACCATCATAACCAAGGTTATCAATAGATCCATCACCTCCAAAAGTTTCCTTGTCTCCCTTCATGGGTTTTTTTGTTTTGGTTTCGGTTTTTGTTTTTTTTTTCCGGAGGGGTGGTTGGTTTAGTGTTTTGCGTTTGTAGTAAGAACAATTAACGTGAGACTTACTCTCTTAACAACTGTTTAAGCGCACAATACTGTATTACTAACTATAGGCACTATGTTGTACAGCAGGTCTCCAGACTTACTCATCCTAAATAACTGAAACCATATATCCATTAAATGGCAACTACCTATTTTTCCTTTCCTCCTCCCAGGCCCTGGTAACTATCATTCTATTCTATTTCTGTGAGTTTAACTATTTTAGATATCTAATATAAATGGAATCATGCAATATTTGTCTGAAGGCGACTGCCTTGTTTTCCTTAGCTTAATATCCTCCAGGTTCATCTATATTGTTGCAAATGATAGGATTTCCCTCCTTTAGAAGACTGAATAATATACCTTTGCATGTATATACCACATTTCTTTATCCATTTATCTGTTGATGTACATTTGAGTTGTTTCCACATCTTGGTTATTATGAATAATCCAGCAATGAAGATGGGAGTGCAGATCTCTTAGAGATTCTCATTTCATCTCTTTTGATATATAGCCAGGAGTGGAACTGCTGGATTATAAAGTCATTTTATTTTTCTTTTGAGGAACCTCTATACTGTGTTCTATAGTGGCTGTACCATTTTACCTTCCCATGAACAGTGAAGAAGGGTTCCAATTTTCCTATACCCTCACCAACAATCATCTCTTACCTTTTCAATAACAGCCATTCCAACAGTTGTGAAATGGTAACTCACTGTAGTTTTGAATTGCACTTCCATGGTGATTAGCGATGTTGAGCACCTTTTCATGTACCTGGTGCCTATTTGTATGTCTTTTTTAGAGAAATCCGTATTTAAGTCCTCTGCCTACTTTTCAATTGGATTGCTTGTTTTTTTTTTCCATATTGAATTGTAGTTTTTAATATATATTTTATATATTACCCTTTTCCAGATAAATAACTTGCAAACATTTTCCCCATTTTATAGGTTGCCTTTTTACTTTATTGTTTCCTTTGCTATACAGAAGCTTTTTTGTTTAATATGGTACTACTTGCCTATTTTTGCTTCCCCTGCCTGTGATTTTTATGTCATATCCAAAAAGATCACTGCCTAGAAATAAAAGCAAAAGTGAACAAATGGGACCTACTTAAATTTATACACTTTTGCACAGCAAAGGAAACCATAAGCAAAACAAAAAGACAACCTACGGAATGGGAGAAAATATTTGCGAAAGATGAGACTGACAAGGGCTTAATTTCCAGAAATATTTCCGGACTATATAAACAGCTTATATAGGTTAATAAGAAAAAAACCACCAAACTGATTCAAAAATGGGCAAAAGACCTAAACAAGCAATTCACCAGTGAAGACATACAAATGGCCAACAGACACATGAAAAAATGTTCAATATCGCTAATTATCAGAGAAATGCAAATCAAAACCACAATGAGGTATCACCTCATACCATTCAGAATGGCCATCATTCAAAAGTCCACCAACAATATATGCTGGAGGTGCTGTAGAGAAAAGGGAACCCTCCTACGCTGTTGGTGGGAATGTAGTTTGTTGCAGCCATTATGGAAAACAGTATGGAGACTCCCCAAAAGTCTAAAAATAGATTTCCCATATGATCCAGGAATCCCACTCTGGGGAATCCAGAGGAAACTCTAATTCAGAAAGATACATGCACCCCAATGTTCATAGCAGCACTATTTACAATAGACAAGACACGGTAACAACCTAAATGTCCACTGACAGATGACTAGATAAAGAAGCTGTGTTATGTTTATACAATGGGATATTATTCGGCCATAAAAAATGATAAAATAATGCCATTTGCAACAACATGGATGGACCTGGAGAATGTCATTCTAAGTGAAGTAAGCCAGAAAGGGAAAGAAAAATACCATATGATATCACTCATATGTGGAATCTAAAAAAAAAAAAAAAAAAAGACAAATGAACTTATTAACAAAACAGAAACAGACTCACAGGCACAGAAAACAAGCTTATGGTTACTGGGGCAGAGGAGAAAAGAGGGTGGGAAGGGATAAATTGGGAGTTCGAGATTTGCAGATACTAACTATTATATATAAAATAGTTTATACTGTATAGCACAGGGAACTATATTCAGTATCTTGTAGTCACTTATGGTTAAAAAGAATATGAAAACAAATAAATGTATATTCCTATATAACTGAAGTATTGTGCTGTACACCAGAAATTGACACAACATTGTAAACTGACTATACTTAATGAAAAACACATTAAAAAAAAGATCAACAAATCATAAAAAAAGTATAAAAAAAATCATTGCCAAGACTAAAGTCCGGAAGCTATTTCCTTTTGTTTTCTTTTTATAGTTTAACATTTTTGGGTCTTACATTTAAACCTTTAATCCACTTTGAGCTGATTTTTGTGTATGATGTGAGATAAGGTTTAATGTTATTATTCTGTATGCAGATGTCCAGGTTTTCCCAACACCGTGTGCTGAAGAGACTGTCCTTTCACCGTTGTGTATTCTTAGTACCTTATTGAAGATCACAGATCACACATGCTTGAATTTACTTCTGGACTCTCTATTTTGTTACTATACTATAAATACTACACTATTTTAATTACTGTAGCTTTGTAGTATACTTTGAAATTAAGCAATGTATCCAGCTTTGTTCTTTCTCAAGATCAGTTTGGCTACTCTGGGCCTTTTGTTTCCAAACGAATTTTAGGATTTTTTTTTTTTCTCGTTCAGTAAAAATGACACTGGGACTCTGATGAGGATAGCACTGAATCTGTAGATCATTTTAGGTAGTATGGGCATTTTAGCAATCATTAAGTCTTTCAATTCATAAACATGGGATGTCTTTCCATTTGTTTGTGTCTTTAATTTCTTTCATCAATGTTTTGTATTTTCTGGCATACAGGTCTTTCATCTCCTTCATTAAGTTTATTCCTAAGTATTTTACTCTTTTTTGATGCTATTTTAAATGAGATTTTCTAAATTTCCTTTTCATTGTCCTAATTCATTGTTTGTGTATAGAAACACTACTGATTTTTTGCATGTTGATTTTGTATTCTGTAACTTTACTGAATTTGTTGATTTGTTCTAACACCTTTTTTTGGTGGTGTTTAGGATTTTCCACATATGTATCATATATATATAGAGAGAGATGATCGTGCCACCTGCAAACGGAGACAGTTCTACTTCTGATTTCAATGCTTTTTTTTTTTCCTTGCCTAATTGTTCTGGCTAGGACTCCCAGTGCTTTGTTGAATAAGAATGGTTGAGAGTGGGCATTCTTATCTTGTTCCAAATCTTGGAGGAAAAGCCTTCAGTTTTTCACCATTAAGTTTGATGTTAATTGTGTGTCTTTTATCTTAATTTAAGGGAAGTCCTAGAGTTATCAAATTCTTTTTATTTGCAGGGCACTGTGCTTGCACAGAGGAATCAAAGATTTTTAAAAAGTCTGTATCAACAAGGAAATCACAATCTGGAGGAGGATCTGCTGATGTAAAGGTTTATTAGAGTTATTATGACATTCAGAGTTTTTTCCCTATTATTAAACATTATA
Source organism: Vicugna pacos (assembly GCF_048564905.1). Taxonomy (NCBI): domain Eukaryota; kingdom Metazoa; phylum Chordata; class Mammalia; order Artiodactyla; family Camelidae; genus Vicugna; species Vicugna pacos. Next base: position 67,236,310 of record NC_132993.1, on the reverse strand, counting down.
AAATAAGGAGTTACTCAGACGAAGCTGAATGTGTTCCATATCTTGTTCTTTATTGGTCTTTTGTTTGAGTTCTCCTCTCTTCCATACATACACTTTGTTTCCATTTACTCAAAGCAAAATCTTCTTAAACTTTCTTATTATGACCTCCTCCTTCTCAGACTCTTCGATGTATATATTCTAAACTATGAGTTTAACATATTTTTCTATAACATTGAAGGGGGGTTTAAAAAAGAAGTGTCTCTCCTCTCACACTAGTATAGGACAAGAACAAGTTTCCCGCATTAGCTTCAGCAAACAACTACATACTGTATACATGATCATTTTACAGCAAATGCTGTCTTAGCTCACCAATATTTCCTTATACAAGAAACTACCTTCTCTTTATTTGCATCATGATGCCTAGTAAATGTTAAGGACATTGTAGATGTGCAATAAATCCTTCTTGGTTTATCTGTGGATTAATGTATGTTATAGACAGAGTATTTATGTACCCCCCAAATTCATATTTGAAATCCAAGGGATAGTATTTGAAGATGGGGCCTTTGGGAGGTAATCAGGTCATGAGGGTGGAGCCCTCTTGAATGAGATTAATATCCTTGTAAGAAAGGCCAGAGAGCTAGTTTGCTCTTTTGACCATGTGAGGATACAATGAGAAGTCAACAGTCTGCAACCCAGAAGAGAGCCCTCATTAGAACCCAACCATACTGGCACCCTGATCTCAGACTTTCATTAAAACCCAACCATGCTGGCACCTTGATCTTAGATTTTCAGCCCCTAGAACTACAAGAAATAAATCTCTGTTAGACAAGCCACCCAATCTATTTTACTTTGCTACAGCAGCCCAAACCAAGACAATGCACTTGGAATTATCCTCAGGAATAATTATATTTCTTCCTTAGCTCATATTTTAAGCATTATCTTCTCACAGACCTTACTTTAAACTCCAGCTATTTCATAGGAAATATGATACCTTTGGGGTAAATACTGATTTCAAAGCCAAGTTTTCAACTTGTCACTTTTTATTCTAAAAACAGCATTTCTGGCATCCAGCTTTAATCATATGAGCACCCAGCTTTGGCTTGGTCTGTCGGGTAGTACAGGGACAACAGACACAATCTGGGCATGAAAATCAATAAACCTGGATTCTTGCTTCAGTTTCTTGCATCTCACTTTCCTCTTCCATGAAAAAGACTGGTAAGGTCATTGTCCTAAGCAATCAACAGGACAAAGTGGGAATCGCAATAAATTTTCTTGTGGCTTAGGGATCCTGGGAATTGTGCCATGTGAACAGTACTTTGTATGTGTCACTGTCATCTCTGACTTTCAGTGCATAATAGTGAGTTATCAGTTGTGTCTTATCCTAAAGTATATAATGATAGACAAGATAACACAAGTATCTTGACAATGTAAGGGGGAAAAAAAAGCAACTTGACTTCCAGTATGCTTCTAAAACTCTATCAGGCATTTGAGTTCCTGGTTTGGACAACAGGCTTCATGAGTAAATTTTTTTTTTTTTTTACTGTCCTCCCTCACTATTTCTTTTTTGATTGCAAAGTTTTGCTACATGAAATGAATCTAAGGAAATAAAATGAAGTAAATCTTGGTCTAGGCCACTGGTTTCCAAATGCTGTTGCACATAGTAACAGCCTGAGGATCTTTAAAAACACTGATGCTTGGCTAGCATTCCCAGATACTCTAATTTAATTGGCACAGGGTATAACTTGGATACTACAATTTTTTTCTAAGCTCCTCAGGTGATTCTAATGTGTAGCCGATTTTGAAAAACACCACTCTAAGCAACTGACCCATCTCATTTCAATATTCTTTCTCAACTCTAATTTAGCTGCTGAAAATCTTTATGAAAAATTTTTGCTCCTCTTACTCTTTTTAACCTTGTGAATATTATACTCAGAAATTTCAAGTCACTTTATGCGTACATTGTATTACTGTGATATGTTAATCCCTTAACAGTTGACTCTAATAAATAGTCTTTACGGTGTCCACTAATTTCAAGTGACCCTTATTATTTTCTCTGATCAAGCTAACATATATTCAGTCTTCTATAAAACTCATAAGAAAGTCTACTCTCTGTACTTTTCATCTTTACCCAAAATTATTCTGTTCAGTGAAAGATTCCTCTTGGATGTACAGTGTCAGAGTCCTCACCACCACACTGGGTGCATCACCTCGTTCTGTTTTTTGATAAGCTATGCTCTACAAGGCATCAAAAGCAACTCTGTATGTCCAGTTCCCTCAGGGCACTAAAGCCATTGTAATGAGTTAATCTGTTCTAAGGCATTTGTTGGAAAAACCTCATCTCTGTGCTTTTGCTCCAGCTGCACGTTTTGCTTGGAATAATCTTTCTCACTCTCACCATTTGGTTTTTCGATTGTTGAATATAGGTCCATGTCCCAGGGCTCAGCTTAGACATTACACCCACCACTTAATCTGCTTTGAGCCCACTTCTCCCAGGGAGGATTGGTCACTCTACCCTTTGGGCACTCTCTGGGTAGCTGATGTTTCTATCATAGATCTTAAAACTTTCTTACACTATCAGTTTACCTGGTGGTTCTCTTTAAGGGACTATAAATTACTCAAAGGTAGGAAACATGCCTTACTTCTATTTTTGCTCTAAGTCCCCATAACTATACTTGACATTGTAGGTACAAAACAAATACAAATTCATCCAGTGAATTACATTGACTTATTAATAATAAGAGTATGGGATTTAGAGTCAGATATGAGGGCAAATTCCAATTCTGCTTCCACAAGCATCTTTTTGAACAAATGACATAGATTTCCTAAGCCTACAATGACCACATTCATAAAATGTGACTCCTGAGAGCTGCCTTTTGAGGATGTTACGAGGATTGTATGGGACGATATTATATGTGTCAAGTATCTCTTATAGCACATTCTCCCCCAAGCCTCATCTCTGGTAAACTAGTACTACCGAGGCTGAGATAAGCCTCAGAGTCTTTTCTACTCTCCAAAGGCTTTATCCAGATTATAAATTTATCAGCACCATCTCACCACACTTGAACCAAACTTTACCTGTCCTCAATATTTTAAGCAACAATTTGACTATCCTCTTCATTATTCTGTGATATTATTAAAGAATGTTGAACTCTGGTTTCTAAATACTGGAAGCTAACGTTTATGCTCATCAAGGTGCTCACAATGGAAGAAAAAGCAAGGATGCCACTAAAACTATGCCACTGGATCATGAAGTTAATCTAATATCTGACAGTTGTCAAGGAAACGTTGCTCAAGGGAAGAGGAGCAAAAGAGAACTATCTGGCACCTGGCTGTTTGCATCTTTTATTACTGCTTGCTGTTACTCTAAATTAGAACTTTAAAAATCTAGTATCTTGGGGCGAGAAGAGCCTGGAACTGGAGAAGAGCCTTTTGCTTCCATCACTCCCTACACCCCTGAATGAAAATAGTTATTGCTAGTTCAAACTTAAGAAAAATTTGTGAGACTGTTTATCAATTTATGAAGTGTTTTAGTTGGAAAACTAAAGATTTAATGATTGTTAACCTTGGAGATGACAGCTAGTGAAAAGAGAATGCAAGCTTAGCTTCTTCACTGAAGACAAACAGTAAAGCAAAGCAGTGCTGCATGACCTTACATTTGTTCTAAAGAATATTTTTTAAAAGAACCACGTAATCTATGTGATGAATATGTTCTTGATGACTTCACAGAAACACCATGGTTGACAAATTATTTAAAAGGCCCAATCCATTTAAACACTCAATGCTCAGTTTGGAAAGTAAATACCTGGTTTGCAGAAAGTAAAATACATCAGTACACGTTATAATTTTACTATAATGTACAGTAAAATGACAAAAAAAGTTAGCTTAAAAACCTTAGATTTCATTAAGAAATTCTAACCCTGGCTCCCTGGAAAACAGCATACACTACTTTTTTATTTTTACTAATTCTATGAAAACATTAGTACAGCTCAGTATTCACTATTTGCTCTGTTCACTGCACTTTTGATTTAGCCTGTAAGTTTCAACTAAAATGTTGCTTTAAAAAAAAATCTCCTTCCATAACAGGACTGGGTTAAGCATATTTCCTCTGTATTCAAGTAAAACTGAGTATTTATCCTTATCACAGAACTTATCACTGCAATTGTTTCCCTGCTTATATGTATCCCTAAGCCCCAAGCTCCTTGTCTTATTAGTGTGTATATATGTATATACATGATTATATATGATTTATATGCATATATTACTATACATATATAAAACAAAAACACTACTTTAAAATATACATGTACCCAATGTTCACACCAGCATTATTTACAATTGTGAACATATAAAAGCAGACTAAGTGTCCACCAACAAATGAATGGATAAAGATGTGGTGAATGGAATACTACTCAGCGATAAGAAAGAATGAAAAATTTCCATTTGCAGCAACATGGATGGACTTGGAGGGTATTATGGTAAGCAAAATAAGTCAGATGGAGAAAGACAAATACTGTATGATATCACTTATATGTGGAATCTAAAAAATACAACAAACTAATGCGTAAAACAAAAAAGAAGCAGATTCATAGATACAGGGAACAAACTAGTGGTTACCAGTGGGGAGAGGGAAGAGGGGAGGGACAATATAGAGAAAGGGGGTAAAAACAGGTTATTACGGGATTATATGAGATTATACGAAATCATGTGTGCCAAAATTTCGAAAATTGTGAAGTACTATAGAATTTAAAGAATTGTTCCTTTAATAACAAATAAATACATAATATTAAGTTTAAAGCTTTAAAAAATGGCCCAGTACACAGCAAATGCTCAATTATCACTTCTTAATACATGAAAAATAATTAGACTAACTGGTGGAGAGATGAAAAATGACAACACATTTTTTCAGGCAAATAAAAGCAGAAATAATTCACTGCCAATAAATACACACTACATGAACTCTGAGTATACTGTATGATTATAATGTATGATAGAAATAGCACAAATGCTAAAATGGAGAAAATGGGAATACACTGTTACAGAGTTCTTACACTGTACAGGAATGATGTATTTTGAAGGTAGGTTATAAGTTAAAGATATCTATTGTAAAGGACTCCAAAATTAAAGAGGTAAAACCAGTATAGCAATAGTGAGGAAAATGCAATCACGGAAAATGCAATCACACAAAATATGTAATACAAGCAAGGCAGAAAAGAAGAAAATTATAAAAAGTACAGAAATACATAGAGAGCAACTAGCCAAGATGGCTCATTTAAAAGCAAATATATGATTATATTAAAAGCAAACAGTCTAGAAATGCCAGCTAAAAGAAACAGATTATTATGTGAGACTTAAAAAGTAGATCCACCTCTAAGCTGCCTACAAGAAAATTTAAATATTAAGAAATAAATAGGTTAAAAGTAAAAATATGGAAATGTATAGCATGCAAAAACATTTTAAAGCTGAAATGTCTAAAATGGCTTTACTCGTGATACCCTAAAATTGGAAATAACCTTAAGTTTCCTAATGGTGAAGAGATAAACTGGTGTAGCCATACAATGAAGTATTATTCAGCAATGTTAAGAAATGAAATTCATATTCACCCAGTAACATGGGTTAATCACAAATACGCTACTCTAATTCAAAGAAACTGGCCTCATAAAGCTACATAACATATAATTCATTTATACGATATTATAGCAAAACTATACGTAACTTCATTCAGATCAGTGGTTGCCAAGCACTAGTTGTAGGAGGACGGGTTAATGACACAGGGCAAGAATATTTAGGGGGAACGAAATTGCCCTGCATCTTGTTTGGAATGATGGTGACTGAGTATATACATTTATCAAATTCATCAAACTGTACACTTGAGGGTGAGTTGTATAATATGTAAATTATACCTTAATAAATCTGACTTCAAAAAAGTACATTACACACTAAAGATGTGTTAATAAGCAGGTCAAATATTTTTCTTCTCTTCATACACATTAAAAAGAGGTATAAAATGTCCCTTTGGAAACGTGTCAAGCAGCTCCGTATTTCAGAACTAGCATCAAAGCTTGAGGCTTTAATGCTATTAATTTTCTCTGGTTCAGCTCTAGGCACCCAGGAGGGCACTAAATAAATAGTCCTTGACTGAATGACTGTTCTTTATAGTTCCTGCAACACAAAGTTTAGAAACCATTGACTGGAGAGTAGAAAAGGGAGGTTGGAAACTATAATTTTTAAGAGGGCAGAAACAAGCCCCTGGAACTGTGTGCCATGTCTTAACCTTCATGCTTAAGCATAGTCAAGAGGAAATACAGCAAAAGGATCAAGGAATTATGAGTCCCAGCCTCCCTGCTCTATGTCTTGTTCTTCACTGACAGCTCACCTCCTCTCTCCACCCCCTCCCCCTCCCCCTCCCCCATCCCGCTTCTCCCTACCTCCTCCTCCTCCTCCCCCCTCCCCATCCCTCTTCTCCCTCCCTCCTCCTCCTCCCCCTCCCCCTCACACAGGTACTGCATATACTGAAACTCTGGGTATTCTTTATTTTCACAGAAACACAAGTATCTGAAAAAGATTTATTTGCATTTTGAAACCAATCAGTGGCTTAGGCTTTAGCTCCTAGATATCAATCACATTTGAACTGGAAGGGAAGCACTTGCCCAAACGCCCTAAATCATACTTCTATGACTGGCCACTCCCCAAACCACAAAATCAACCACTCCTTATCTTTAAATTATTACCAAATATACATGGAACTCTGGAAAGATGCGAAATGTTCTCTGAATAGTAAGAGGCTCACCAAGTTCATTTACTTAGCTATTGATCTTATTCCAAAGAACCTTCCCATGTAATGCTTATGCCTCAAAGCCAGTTGGCCAATTCCCCTCTCCCTTAGGAAGCATATTTGGAAATCAAGGATTTCAGTAGCCCAAAACTCGTAAGAAATCTAGACCCAAAATATTAATTTCAGAGATGACCTGCTCACTTTGTGTTAATTATAAAAATAAACTGTCAGATCACAGGTAAAGGATAAATTAATTTGTAAAAGAAAGAACCTTCTGGATCGTATGGAGGACAGAGGTACAGTGTAAATCAGAACTGCTCTGTTCTCACTCTCCTTTACTTTTGGCATAGTTCTCTTGATGCCAAAGAGAGGATATATACGTTTGGGAGAGCCAGGCTCATCAGAAACACCTAGGGCTGGGTGTGTATTAAAAATGCAAATTTCCAAGACAGGCCATGCAGATCCTGTTCCATTTAGGCTGGGGTGGACCTCAAGTTTCACTCAAGGATTCATTCACATGATTCTGATGACTAGCCAAATTTGGGAAATAATGCTGTCATTCCTTATCTTTCCTGATCATTCCGAGTCAGAGGAAAAGGAACTAACGTTGCATAGAAAGAGTGTACAAATATTTTACACACATTTTGAAAGCATCTCTCAACTAAGTTTCATCTAAGTTAGATATAATTATTTACATTTCCTGAGAGGTAATTAAACTCTGTATTTCAAGAGATTAACAATCCAAAATTACAAAGCATGACTGGGACCATTGTGCTTTACACCAGAAACTGACACACTGTAACTGACAGTACTTCAATTAAAAAAAAAGAAATTACAACCTGCAGAGAAGTTTGAGAATCATACATTACAAACATACACATTATACTAAACAATTAACATAAGTACGGTTCAACTGACTTCTCAAAAAACACATCTATAGTTCAGATTTTAAGTCCTGATCTTCTTTTAGTAGTAAATCATCCTACCTACGCAAATTTCCAAACTTTTCCAAGAGCTGAGCTGACTGAGTTACAGGTTTGCTAGATGAACATTTGCTTACGAGAACCTTTAGAGTCAATTATATTTATAAGGAACTGTTTATGTCCTGATCCTGCCTGGTCTGCTGATCTTTTTGGTTTCATCATCATTCAATACTATACACCTTTCTCTTTGAATAGTCACCTCCTTACATTTGGAATTTTAACACAAATGACAGGTTATCCTTGGTCTCTCTGACTGCCATTGGTCAAAATTCTCATTTACCTACAGTTTCATCAAATAGTATTTTTAAGGAGTTTTCTCTCTCTAGGTGCAACTTTTGTCCTGCAAAATCACCTCTCTCTCCCTCTCCTGCACCTTGAGCTGATTTTGTCTGAGCAGGCTGTAACCTAGGTTGAATGTTCCACATTCCAGTGAAAGAATTATTTTAAGATACAGACTAGAATAGAGATAAAAGGTTTGGGCTTTGAGGTAAAATGCCCACTAATTTCGAATACTGACTCATCATGCTATATGACTAGGTCAAATCATGTAACACATCTAAATAAGACCATCTATAACCCATTCTCCATGCAACAGGTATTTACAAAGCACTGTCTGTCATCTGTTTTGTCAATCTTTCCATTTTCTTCTGCTCAGCAACCTCACCCCACCCCTTCACCAGCTAAGTTCCAATAATAAGTGATAAATACACGTATTCAGGTTTCTAAATATGCCAGGAACTCTCTCAGCTCCTGCTTTTTGCACAAGCTTTGTTTCATTTGCTTAGGGTACTCTCACCACCACCACCTCCACGTCAGCTAATTCTTATCATAAAACAATGATCAGGACTGATTTTGCCATGTAAAGAATAAATGAAGGTTTCACAGAGGAGGCTAATCTCAAAGGATGAGTATGTCATTGGGCAAACTGAAAAATGAAATTCACACAGAAAAACAGCCCAACCAAAGGAACAGAGGTAAAAGGGGAAGGCAAGAGGAAGAGCACAAAATTGGGGAGAAATTCATTGGTACAACGTGACTCAGGTGAAGGCTATTGTCTGAGCAGGATCGGTACCAGCCAATACAGCAATTCTCTTCGCCAGGGAGACGTCATAGGTCAACTATAAAATATATCTTTGGCTAGATTCCAAGACTCAATTTCTTCAGGAAAGATACGCCTCCCTTTTCCTGCCTTCTAACTAATGTTTCATGTTTCCACTTTGCACTTTTTCCCATCCTGCACTGCTCTTTCGATTAATGACTCCACTCGAGGATTGGCCTTGTTTTGGATCCAGGCCTTTTTCATGGAAAGATGTCTCATATCTAAGCCTCAAAACCATGCACTGCTGCCTTTGGTAAAATTCATTCACTCTCTCACTTGGCCTAACCTGAAACCAGACACACACGTTTCCAGCCAGAGGCCCAGGCTCCCTCTGACCACGGGTGAGATGATACCAGTGATCCACTTACGTAACAATTCAGCAGTCAGATTTAAATTAGAAAACAATTCTGGCTAAATCAATTGTTTTAATTTACTAGAGTTATGAGCTATCAGTGTGTAGCCTACAGAATCCAAAAACTACCTGAACAACTAGGCCTTCAGGAGAACAGGAACCAGGATCTCTCTAGAGACCTCACTTAAAAGTAGCTTTTAGGAAGGCTATCAAAGGAAAATATCAAATGTCAAAGGAAGTATCTTTGAAGATCTGCCGTCAGGATGACTCAATTTCAAGTTCGTTCCATTGCTGAGCTATTTACACTAGACTCAAAATTCCAGCAGTCAAATTCGCCTAGCTTGGATGTCACACGGGTTCTCAGGTCAGTGGGACCAGGGGTTGAGGGGCATAGGAAATCAGTACACCTCACTGACAATTCCATCATGACCCATGAGATGGAGGTGGAGACACTTCTAAAAGAAAGACGGGGTGCTGTTACCAACGACAGAGTAAAGAGTGACAGACAGGAAAAATCAAAAGGTATCTCCTATAATGTTCGTGCCTCTTGTGGATAAACCTGGCCAAAAGCATGCAACAAGTATTAAGGTAATGTTCCTAGTATTTCTCAGTTCTAACGACCTACAACTGATCATGCATTTGTGAACTTGCTACATACTTAAAAGCCACATGTGGAGCCTTACACAGGAGGCTGAATGTGTTCCATTTACCAAGTGAGCAATCAGTTCAGCATCCTCCTGCACTCCAATCCTGTAACCTCAGGATGGTACCTTATCATCCTACCTCAAATGTGTTCTTCAATTTTACAAAAATCACATATAGCCAGGACTCCAGAGAAACTGATTCAACAAATGACACACAGAACTGCCTACATGGAAAAGGGCCTGAACGTGTATAGCAGCTCTTTCCCTGGTCATCATGCTCAAACACACTGATCCGCCAAGCGTGTTCTGTGTTGTTGGCAGGAAAGTTGTTAGTTTGGTGGTTTGCTAAACTTCATACTGAAATAGGTGGTTTATGAAAGAATATAATGTAAACTTTTTCCCAAACTTCTCCTTCTGTGCCAAGCTCGAAGAGATGTTGGAGAGGACCCAGGAAAACATGTGAACTAGGGAGAGTTTTGCATCGGCATCCTCCCATCTTCCCACATACCCCGTTTCTACGTTGGAGTCTAATGCTGATGGACCTTTATACTCTCAGCTTCCTGTATCCCTCCTAATAGTTAAAACCAGAAAAGGATCTACTGTCAGTCATTTGCCTCTTAGTTTAATTTAGTCTGAAACTACTAGGCTTTAAATCAAGGTATAATAGAATGCTTTGTCCTCTGCTGAAGGATTTAAGAAATCACAAAAGAGCTTGAGAGGCAGAGAAATTTCTCAGGACCACTGAAATGATACTACATGATCAGTTACTCTCATATTTAAACTAAAATTTTTTAAATAATATTTTAAAGTATTTCTCTGAGTTTTCAAGCTCTCAGGAGATTTCTCAAACTGTATTTGTTATCCATTAACTTACCGCAAGAGTAAATTTATCCAGAAACACCAAAATTGTTTATGTGGCTAAAAGTCAGAATACAGTGAAAGACACCAAGTGACAGCAAATTTTCACATTTTAAAAATCACCTGTTTCAAATCTCAACTGCCCAATCATCCACAAATTACTGACTCAGCATTTTTAAAGTCCCATTAGAAATTTTTCTCCTGCAATTTATCTGAAAGTAGTCCTAAATCATTTTAGAAAACCTAGTTCTAAAGAAAACTGTAGAAGACAAGGAAAAATAGAGTTTTTCAGAAGTTTTTTGTAAATGCCTCCTTTACTAATGTATAATTTCATTACATAAGCAATATATGGCCATTGTATAAAAATTAGAAATAAGAAAAATCAGCTTTAATCCCTCCATGCACAAATAACTCTGTTGACACTTTGGTATATAGCCTCTCAAATTTTTCTACACATCTGTCTGTATTACAGATTAGATCATACTGTATATATTATTTTTAATCTGTATCATTCATTAAATACATCAGGCACACCTTCCTCTATCAACAAATATAAATCTATAAACATACCAAGGCCCTCTTAGTATGCCAATTTTTGAACACTGTGCGTTAGTATTCATTTACCAATTTCTTATCTTTGGACATTTCAGTTATTTTCAAGTTTGTTTTTCTATTATATACATGATAAACTAGTGAATATTCCTGTATAGGAAACAAATCATTTACTAACTATGCTGGAGTATCAGAAAACAACTATGTTTTATCTATCTAAAAGCACTTAGCGAGTAATCTGAGATATCTGAAAACATATTTAAAACTGAGTACCAAGTCAAATACTTTCTAAACCACAAGTTCTTTGATTATGAAACTAATCTTTAGTTCTTTGCTCAGAATTAGATAATTTTATTCAAAGGACAATTAGAACTGATTTGAAAAAGAGAAACAGAAAAGAAAGTAAAGATATTAGAAGTAACTGAACTAGAAACAAGAGGCATTTTGACTGTTGCCTTTGGGTGTGTTGCCTTTGAGTGTTAAGAAAAACATTCAATAGTAATAATGAATACTGTAATTTTTTTCAAGTTTATTTTTATTGGCGTATCGTTGATTTACTATAATTTAAAAATACATAATATTCATTGGCTATTTTCTGTGTCAGGTATTGTTCTAAGGGGCTTATATTCAGTATATCATTTAAGTACAAGATAGTTAATAGTATTGTTATCCCCATTTCACAGACGGGAAAATTATACTAAGAGCAGATGAACTCTTGTAGTTTGGGGAGACAATGAGTATACACAGTAAACATACTCTGCCAAAGGGATAGGAAACCACCGCATGCCCAAATACATGCACAGTACCATGATTTATACACAGTTCAAAGATTAATGATCTAAATCACCAAAAAGACTTAATAAGAGCAGGTACTGTGCAAGATACTTATATATTTCAATCTAAATATCTTTAACTCAATATTTAAATGAATAAACTTCAATTTTCTAAAAAAAAATGCTCTTGTCTATACAATGTGCTTCTAGCCACATGTAACTCTTGAACAGCTGAATGGTAAGTGGTATAACTGAGAAAATGAACTTTTAATTTTCTATCTCAATTAATATAGTTTAAATTTTAAAACTGAAAACTGTCTTTGTAGGACTACATCTCACTTTAATCTTTATATAGAATAGGGCGGTATTATAGTTCACACACTGGGAAAGTACACTGTTTCCCATACTACACATAAACACATCACTGTTCTAGTTGATGTCAATGGATTGATTCAATTTAAACAGTAGTTTTCTATGCAGCACTGTAATATTATAATGTGTTTATCTGAATTTTGTCTACAGTCACCAGAAGTTAAAGTGATATTATGTAAACTGAGTTGATAATTAAGTTGAAGTATTCATTTTAATTGTAACTTGAATATAATTATGTTTATAGTTTAAAAATAAGAAAGAACCTATCTTTAAACTTAAAACATAGGTTTATTATTGTTGCATAATTAAGTGAAGATTTAGAAGCTGGTACAACAGCAGGAATAATAAAAAAGAGACTAGAATAAAATATGTTGCAAGTTCACAATGAGTGACAACTATAATTTACTGTCAGAATAAAAGGAAGAAAGTTGTTGTATAAAAAATAAAGGTAATAATTTAGACAATATTAAGATACTTTTTCCATCAAAAAACGTAAGTAATTTGGTAAGATTTTTCTCAAAAGTCATAGAACCAATTAAATTAGTGTTTGAAATCCGAATTAAATGTAAAAAGTTTTTGAACGTTTTTAAAACAAGATTTGAGCTTACAACTTTGGCAATATATCAAATGAAGGATTTTTCAAAAACAAATCAATCTTAGATGGTAAGATGGTAAAAAGAAATTATTTTAGTTATAAAAATTTTGTAAGGAAATTATGACTAAAGAGATAATTACAAAAGTGAAATGTCCTCAAAGAACTCAGCAGTTAATCATGATAGAAAAATCAGCTGGTTCAAAATTTTTTTAATTGTGAACACTTTCCTGTAGCTTTAGTTGAGTTACACAATAAGACATCCTTCCTGATAAATATTTTTGAGATGGTTTTGTCTCAAAGGACTTCAAATCTGAAAAAGAAATCAATTCACAGCATAAAAAGTCTAAGCTGGAATAATTTTAAATCTTTTGCATCTTTCTAAGAATTATAGGTAATATAAAAAAGTATGTTTCTATCATGACTGATGGTGTTCAAGCTGTATCAGGTTAAAATCTGGATTCATCAGGATTTTAAGATAATAAATTGCTATGTACCAAAAAACAAGAGATGTAAAATATTTTATTAATAAATTTATATTGCTTACAAATTAAATATTAAAATAGTATTTTAGCATATTCAGTTAAGTTATAGTTTTAAAAAACTGATTTTATCTGTTTCTTATTACCTTTTTTAATGCGGCTGCTGGAAAGTTTAAAATTACATGTTTGTTTGTATTATATTTCTACTGGATAGTACTGATATATAAAAACTTTATCTCCCTAAGTGTTAGATAAAAGATGCTTTAAACTGTCTTAAGTTTTCCAAGAATGCTTTGATTTAGTAATTTCTCTCTGTAACATTTATGTAGAAATTTAGAAAAATACAAAAAAGAAAAAGAAAAAAGAAAACTTTAAATTACCCATAACTGAATTTAGAATTACTATTAATATTTTGATGTGTTTTCTGGTCTTTTTCTTAAATTAGTCTCTCCTCTCTCTCTCCTCCTCTCCCTCCTTTTCCCTCCCACTCCCTTTCCCCTCCCTCCCTCTCCTCACTAGCATGAAGTGAAACAGAACATTCTATTTTTTCCAAAACAAACTCGAGACAGCAAGAAGAAATGAAAAGTGAACTCAAGCTTAGCCATGAAAAGATTAGAGAAACTATGCCTTTTGGGGACTTAATGATTAAAAGCAAAATATCCCATTTCTCTGCAAAAGCCACTGACAAGAGAATTAAAAGACAAGCAATAGACTGGGAGAAAATATTTGCCAAAGACACATCTGATGAAGGACTCTTACCCAAAATATACGAAGAACTTTTAAAACCCCACAATGAGAAAGCAAACAACCTGATTCAAACATGGGCCAAAAACCATCACAGACATCTGATCAAAAAAGATACATGACAGCAAATGAATGTACGAAAAGATGCTCCACATCATGTGTCATCAGGGAAATGCAAATTCAAACAATGAGATATCATTACATACCGGTTAGAACAGCCAAAATCCAGAACACTGGCAACAGCAAACGCTGACAGAGGTGTAGAGGAACAAGAATCCTCATTCATTGCTGGTGGGAAAGAAAAATGGTACAGCTACTTTAGAAGGCAGTTTGGCATTTTCTTATAAAACTGAATATACTCTTACCATACAATCCAGCAATCATACTATTTGGTATTTGCTCAACAAAGTAGAAAATTTATATACACACAGATGTTTACAGCAGCTTTATTCACTATGGCCAAAAGCTGGAAGCAAGAGAGATGTTCTTTAGCAGGTGAGTGAATAAATAAACCGTGAAGCAGCCAGGCAATGGAATACAGTACTAAGCACTGAAAAGGAATGAGCTATCAAGCCATGAAATGACATGGAAGCAACTTAAATGCATATTACTAAGTGAAAGAAGCCAGTGTGAAAAAGCTACATGCTGTATGATTCCTATATTATACGCTGAAAAAGACAAAACGATGATGGTGGTAAAGATCAAAGGTTGCCAGGGACTGTGGGGAGGGAGGATGAACTGTGAAAGCACAGAGGGTTTTTAGGGCAGTGACAATACTCTGTGTGATACTACTATAATGGTGGACACTCATTATTATAATTCGTCCAAATTCATAGAATGCACAATACCAAGAGTGAACCCCAATGTAAGCTATGGGGTTTTTTAAGGCAATTATAATGTGTCAATGTAATTCATCACTTGTAGCAAGTGTACCACTAGGATGGGGACATTGACAATGGGGGAGGCTACGCAGGTGTGGGCGTGGAAGGGTATATGGGAAATCTACCTTCTACACGATTTTGCTGTGAACCTAAAACTGCTCAAAAAAGGTCATTTTTTTTAAGTACAGGATATTCTATTTTTCTTTCTCTGAAATTAGGTAAGACTTTCCCCACCCTAGATTTTTTCTCTAGGCTCCCCAAAAGAAGTAACATATTTTAGAAACTGTGAGATGTTGTTCCATTTAAGTGAGTTAAAAGCAATTTATGGAGAAGATACCTAAAGTTAAATCAGTTAAACAAATTTGGACAATGGTAGCTCCTTGGAAGAATAATTAGTATCTTTAAGTGAGTGAATCACAAAAACTTGCATAAATGTCATGTGTTTCAAGCAATCATTTACAAACACAGTGTTACTTACCATCGTCACTATTACTAGTAATTGACAGAGTATGTGTCTAACATTTCTCTGCATGTAGAGCACAAGTCTATGTGTGCCTTTGAAGTCTTTCCATTTCATCTATTCAATAGACAGTATGTACTACTCATTGAAATGAACGCAATTTCAGGTAACTCTTAGTTACTGTAGAATCATTTTTAAAAACTGTGAAGTGCACATGTTGGTAGTGGTGGTGGTGTAGTTATTAAATAGGAGCCTCTTGATATTTTTGTGTTTATTTTGGAAAGGCTAGATTAGAAAGGAAGCTTTAGGGTAGATTTCTCAATATTACTGTGCATTATAGGTATTTCTTCTTTACATAAGGTTTGAAATTTGCATCAATCGATAATAAGAGCAATTTAATCTCTATCACTTCATGTCAAGTTTTAACTGGAAATTCAGAAACCTAGAACAAAATTATTTGAAAACAAATCACATACACTAACAATTGTCTCTACACTAGAGCCTATGCCACAAAGTCCAGGGGAACATCAATTTCTAGTTGGCAACAATCACCTCACTTAGAGGCTATTCACCTTAGGAACATTAGCTATCATCCTGATATATTTTCATCCTTGTTCTTCCTCCTCTCTCTACAGAAGCAACATACCCCTCAAGCAGATAGAACGTGTATTTCAGATATAATGTATACTTCAACACAAAAGTGCATCCTCTGTCTTACTTTATGGAGTAAGCAGTGATAAATTCTAGAATTATCTTAACTTCTCCAAGTGATGTAATTTGTCCTACATTAAAGCATTTAAAGAGTGCATTTTTCTGAGGTTTCTCGTAATCTACCCAAAGTATAAGCTGATAATAGCATAACTGTTGCTATTTTAAATAATGTTCTTATAGCTCTGCAACTAGTAAGGAATAAAACTGTTTTCCCCTAAATTTCTTGTTTTGTTAGTCAGAAATGATTAATCTCATGCATTGTATCTGCGTATTCCTTGGTACAGAAGATGCTAATGTTACGTTATTTTGAATTGAAAAGTTTGAGTTTGTGGCCTTTCTCCCTATTTATGGCTCGGCTTGTTGCATTAACAAGAAGTGATGAAGTTTAATCACTTTAATGAAAATCAACTTAAAACTGTTATTATTTTGCCCAAGTTCTAATGGCAATCCACTTTAGAATGAACAACAAAAGCAGACCGAGTGAATCACAGTACTTACAGCATGCTAAGTAATAGAAAGGAATCCTTATTTATTAGAATAACACTAGCCTTTTGTGGTACAGAAAATTGATTATGCTTTCCTGATTTGTTTGCTTTCTTCATCCTCTACAGGGCTACATGGCTTCTGTAGAATTCCTAACTTATTATTGCCCACTAGCAAGAGTGTAGCTATTACTTTCTTAGATGATACATTATGGTAAGTTAAAATGTAACCAAATAATAGAATTTAAAGCATCTAAAGTCCTAGAACACAAATTTTTCATCTAAAGGGTCACATATTAAATTTCAAACAACTGGGAGAAGCAGTCTCTTCTGCTTGATTTGTGTGCCTGTGTTAATTAAGGAGATTGGGGAGTGGGGGGAAGATGAGGAAGAATCTGTACAGTATGTTCATGACTGGCTGTCTTTTTTTTCTTTCTCAGATAATTCCAAAATTTTGTTTTATTCAGTTATTAAAATGTCTGACAAAATTGGGATTATTAATATCCTACAGTTTTTGCAAAGGAAGAAAGACATCTTGTCATGTTTGACATAAAATATTCAATAGCAGGTGATGAATAATACTGAAGAATTGAGAAATTTAGTCCCTAAAATTTCCTATCTATGCCTATCTAAGTTATCTCAAATACACCAGCTACGTGACCTTAGGCAAGTTACTAAGCTATAGCCAGTTTTGTCATGAAAACCCCCTCAGATTTTTATAAAGATTAAGAAAGAAATGCATATAAAGAGCTGAGCACAAAACCTGCTTTTTAATAGCAGATACTCAACACATAATTTTTATCATTATTACTGTTACAGCTAATATTACTGATGAATCCTTTAAAAATATCAGTTAAGTAGACATTTAATAGATGCCTGTTTTTATCATTGTTAGTATTGCTGTTATTGTGAATAATGTTATTTTGTTTTCCTCTCAAGCACTGAATGAGCAAAGGGCATTCTGTCCATCTATTCCTACATTCTTCCAAAAAAGATGCTATTTCCACTTTGGGACTTACATTGGACTTGGGGCTTTTTTAAATTATTTATCACGAGAGCACCAACTTTATTTCTAGCACATGTGCTAGGTGTAGAGGGAACAGAGAAGAAGCATGAGATACAAGTATTAGTAAGATACCTGGAGTCCATGCAGCCAAGGCTGCTGATGGCAGTGACAACAACAAATGAGAGCCTGGGCTTCATCCCTTCACAGCATTTAAACCAGCTTGAAAAAGCTTCAAATTGGGGAAGGACAACCACTCCTCTTCCACCCACTTTCAGAATGAAAATGGCAATAATATAAATGTCTGCCAGCCTCGATTTATAGCCAATTTATTCTTGAACAATGTTGAAAATAACAAAATCCCAGTAGACTTTGCTGGGACAGAATCTGAGCTGGTAGCAGACAAGGCCTTCCCTAAAATGCACTAGAATCTTAGGCATAATCCTAGAAGATGCAGAAAGCAAAGAACGAAGATTATCATTTCAACATTTAAAAAAAAGTTTTGTCCCCAGTATCCTCCTAATAGAAAAAGGGAAAGACTTTCTTCAAGGAGTACATTTGTAATTTCTTTTTATTTTCCCTAGAGCACAAACGTGTGTGTGCTCGACTCAATTTCCTAGGTAATTTCTCATCTTATGAATATGAATTCAAAACTATTATCTGAAATAATTAGACACAATCATTAAAAACATAGAAGGATACAAGAACTAAGAAAAATGGAGTTGTTGAAATGAAGCTTTCCTTTTTTTTTAAATTGAAGTATGAGATGAAGCTTTCTTCCTATTTTTCTTCCCTTATTTTTCTTGACTCACCCACAAGGATAGACATTGTCTGTTAACAGTGGTAGGAAAGAAAAATGCTGACCAAGATGTAACATGCAAAGGGAAAAGAAAGCAGAGCAGATATGCATAAGCCAAAGAAAATGAGCAAGGGGACAGAGAGAGAAAAAGAGAAAAATGGGACGTTAGGTCACCTACGTAGAAAAAGAAAAACAAAGGACACTGGAAGACTGTTACAGAACAAGGGAAGGCCCGGGACAAGTAAGAAAGAAGGAGCACAAAAGTAAGTGAGGAATGGAAGAAACTCCGAGGAGAGGACAAAGGACAGAGTAGAAAATATGTAATGATTTGAAAAAAATGAAACAAAAACGAAGGAAAAGAATGATCACAGCACACTTCCGCTGCCAGGAAAAAAAAGGAATACAAAAAGAAGATTCAGAGAGACCAAATGCATTTTGAACATACTTTTCTTAAAATGGACAAATTTGAGAACACACTAAAGATACAAATACTAAAAACGCCTTCAGATGAAAATCAAGGTCATAAAAGGCAAATACTCCAGGGAAGAAAGAGAAGTATAATTATAGGTCACTGGCACTTCCTAAAAAATGCTTTTACTGCCTCATAAACATACGTTGGCAAACCACGCATGGATAAAGGAGGTGCTGGGTGTTGTCAAGGGTTTTGTGTATGAAGCAACACAACAAAAGATAAAAGATGTTCTGGATTTATAGAAGGGTCAAAGAAACCAAATCTTTCTCTTTGGACTCAAGAAGAGGGTAAGATTAAAAATCACTCAAGTGGTAAGATGATACAAACGGGATGATGTTATGTCTTTAGAAAAGAGAGATAAAACAAAGATAATATCAATTAAATATTGTTTTTTAGGAGAAAGATGTCAAGTTAGGGGAAAAACACTTTAAAGTGTTTTGGAAATGCTCTATGAGGAGGTAAAGGGTGGTGGTTAAGTATAATGATTACACATCAGAAGTCGTAGGTTTGAAGTCTGGTTCTGCCACTTAGTGAGTGGTATATAGCAAGGAGCTTAACCACTCTCTCAGTTTACTCATCTATAAAATGGGTATCATAAAATTATTCTGAAGATTAAATAGGATACTGAATATAAATCACTGGGCACAGTGTTAAGTACATAAAAAGTATGCAACCACAAGTACTGTATTTGTAAAAGATAAAACAGAGCGAACATGTAAAAATCTTGGTAACAATTGTAAAACAATAACTTATTTAGATCTTTAAATGTCTCATTAACATCATATAATTATGTCTTGGTAAATATCCCATTGTTACAGAACCATGTTGATGGAATTCTCCTTTTGAGGAAACTTACAATTAGTTCATTTGGGGATTTTTGTTTTTAAAGTCTATGAAGAATGGTAACAGTTTAAAAACAAGGATTATGCATGAATGATACTCTGGTTACAGAAAGTAAATTCTCAAAAATAAAACTCCAGATGGGAAAGAATACTGTGATTATATGCCAAGTACTTTTTGGTACAGCTCACTGCTTAATCATTCGATGAATGCTTTTGAAGGAGAAATCAGACTCCTGCCTTCTAACTTCTACTGATAGGCAGAAACGTGTCTTTCGGCTAAAAGACTATTTAGATCTAACAGACTTAAAAGAGAAACTTGTTTCAGAATGAGAAATTTTAAGATGAGTAAATAAACAAAATTATTAATTATACAGGTGTTGTGGGAAAATTCTGTGACAGCAAAAGTACTCATGACTCTGGACAGGAATTTTGTGGATAGGAATTTTGTCTATGTTTAATTTCTCCTACTACAATAAAAGTTCAAAGTATAATACCAATGTTCAGTAATACAAATTTGAGTGTTAAAAGTACAAACATAACAGACACTTTAAATTTAATAAAGTATATGAAATTATTGACCAATCTCTCAAATATTTTCAGTTCTATTTTTAAATTATTAATTTTTGCTCTTTTGAATTCTAATTCTTACTTCTATCCTTTCTTAAACTTATATGTATAATTCAGTATTTAACACACTGATTTTTCATTGTTTTTCTTTTTTGATATTTTTAAAACAAGAAATTTTCTCTTTGGGCACAACTGTAGTGGCTCTGCATAGGAAGTACAACTAAAATTCATAGTGTTTTTTAAAATTAATTTCTATATATTCCAAAATCTTTGATTTCATATAGTTTTAATGTATTGCATCTGCACTTGATTATATCAATAAAGAATTCTCATTCCATCTGGAGAACAGGTACTGCTTTCTCGTACTCACTGCCTTTATTTCAAAGTAGGATAATGTCATTCACCTGGTAGAAAAAGTAATTAGTAATTGATTGATTATAACTCAGCTTAGTTCCAAGTAAAAAAAGTGTCAAATTATAGACAAATAGAGTAAAATATTTTTTAGTTATTTAGAAGCCGTTAATTATGACACAGAGGAAAAAGGAGGAGGTGGGGAGGACAAGGAGGAACAGGAGGAGGAAAATGAGGGTTGGGGAGAAAGGCGGACAAAGAGAGAAACAATAACCTAAGATTTAAAAGCCTCAAGTTCTAGACACCAGACCCAGTTCATCCGAGGAGACGCTAGACTCATTTTCTTTAAATATAAAACAAGGGAGTTCTCATATCCATAGGAATCGAAGATCCTCCTCTATATGTGTTGTTACGGTTCAACCTAAGATGATTGTTTGATAGATAAATAGGTAGATAGTATATGCATATATATTCATCATAAACCGATTAATCACATAATGGAACATGAAATTGTAGCTTCTCCAAATTAGAAAGAAAAACGCCATCTAATTTAACATCTAATTCGACAACTCAAGTGATGACTACAATTACTAGGCAAAAATACCTGACAACAGTCCATTTATCCTCTTGCTAACACCTGTAGTAACAGGGAACTCGTTATAACCTGAATCAGCCAGACTGTCTTCGAAATGCTGACTCACATAAAACTGCTTTTCTAGAACTTTATCCATTCTAACTGGTCTAAAGTAGTAGGCACACCACGCAAAGCCATTCATTTCCATCTAAAGTCACGGATACTTTTTCGGTCAGTTTAAGGCTGCAGGACCGGAACTCAAATTCTTAACAGAGATAAGGTAACAACAATAACATTAATAATCATTACATATTTGTTGTTAGACGAAATCTTCTCTCCCTGCTTCAGCGGTATTTCCACCAACCTGTTAGCTACTGAAGCACGTCCCTGTGGATTAAAGTCACCTCCTTTCTCATGAAAAACCGTTGGCCTCTCCCGGAGTATGTTACTCCGCGTTTGCCTAAGAAACGCTCTCTTCGGCTCTCACACAAGCCTCGGCCCGTTTTCCTCCTCGAGCCAGCGGCCGCGGGGGCCCCGGCGAGGCTCCCAGACCTGAAGGCTCCGGACCCGGGGGCAGCGGCGCGCCGGAGCGGAGGACTGTGGGTAATCGCGGGGCTGGGCTATTGGCGGTCAGGCTGCGCGCGCTCAGCTGGAGCTCGTGAGCCCACGTGGGGAGGCGTGCCCGCACTTCTGAAAACTTCGCGAGGCCAACTTTTAAGCGAGATCTCCCGATTTTTAAATGTTGGCAACTATTTCAAACTTTTCAAAGACAACACAGAGACGAAGAAAGCAAACTGTGTATCTGTAGGTTGAATATGACTCAAGGCTGCCAGTTTAGAGTTTCTGCCTCAGGCTTCTGATAATAGCAAGGCTTTGTTTATTTGTTCCTCCCTCCCCCAGCCCGCACCGTGTACCCTGACTGTTAATTCCACACTGCGGGTGATGAGAGATCAAATTTTAGAGACAAAAGCCTGTATTTATATTCACTAGATATAAAGTTATAAATAAGGGGTATTAAGGATGTTTATGATGTTTTATTTGCTATTTTAGAGAACTTGATGTTTTAAAGTCTTCACCGTAAATACTGGAGTTCAAACTTTTCAGATGTTGTCACTTTTTGAAATAAGAAAACAGTTTCCCAAGGCAGTGTTTAATTTCCATAGATCACAAGGAAACTAAAAACAATCTTAGGCCAAGGAGAATAACCCTATTTATAACCCCCACCTGTTCCTCCAGCAGTTTTTACTTTAAAGACGCTACATTAATTTTCAATCCTTTTCCAAGAGATGGAAATAACCATTCCTACAACCCAGAGCAGCGATCAGCCAACATTCCACCAAACGACCGGATAGCAAAGGTTTAGTAAATATTTAAGGCTTTACAGAGCATATGGTCTTTCTTGCCACTATTCCAATATATCATTTGTAATGCAGCAGAAACAGTATGTAAATGAATGGCATGGCTGTCTTCCAATAATATTTGATATAGTTACAAAAATTTGAATTTCAACTACTTTTCAGGAGAAACAAAATATTATTCTTCTTTTAATTTTTTTCAACCATTAAAAAATATAAAAACAATTCTTTGCTCATGGATTATACAAAAACAGGTAGGATGGTGGTGGGCCAGCTCTGGTGACCAGGCTGTAGTTTGATATCCTCTGATTTTAGAGCACATCCTTTCCACTATCAAGATATCTGAAATACCAAATTACTTACAAATATTTAATATTTTTTAAATTATATTGCCGAATTGTTAAGAAAGTGGCTTAGCAAATGGAGGATCAAAACAAAGTGAACTGGATTATTTGAAAGAACATTTCATCTTAAAGCAGGGAATTTATCCATATCCCACAAAACAAACAACAAAAAACACCTGGAAACTGCCAGTTAAAAACCCTTTTGACCTTTTTGCCCTCTTATGGAATTTTCTTGTTTTACA
This sequence comes from Vicugna pacos, assembly GCF_048564905.1. Classification (NCBI taxonomy): domain Eukaryota; kingdom Metazoa; phylum Chordata; class Mammalia; order Artiodactyla; family Camelidae; genus Vicugna; species Vicugna pacos. The sequence goes on along the minus strand of NC_132993.1, from coordinate 67,213,025 downwards.
CATCCACAGTCTAGCAAAGAGTTTAAAATTCCAGTAGAGGTAAAACAGTCCTCCTCATGGTTTTGCCACCTTTGACTTTGGCCAATTGTCCTTGAATATATTTTTGACCACCCTATCTCCTACTAATGGTACTAGAGCAGACAATACACAGGGGTTTTAAGACCACTCCCTGCCATATAGACAACATGGGTGGATGCATTCGTAGATGTATTTTTTTCTTGCTCTTACTTTTTAAAAATATTTCAAGGAAAACTTGAAATAATTTATTAAATACGCTGGTGGGTTTCCTTTTTCAATTTCCAAAGCAAACAGTCATTATCCCTTACTTTCTTTCAGGAATTAAAAAATCACACAGCAGATTTATTTTGTACAATTGTTAAGAAGTTGTTGATATTACCAAGCCATTATAAAATCATTTACCATGCATCCTTGCATGTACAGCTCTATCTTATGTACTGTACAAGATGTTCCCTTTTGCAAAGGTGTTGCATCCAGAATAAATAAACCTCTAGGAGGAATGTGAGTGGGGCTGAAATTATCTAACAGAAAAATGAATGATATTTTAATCATTTCTGAGTATCTTCCTTCTCATATTTCAGATATTGCATTTATCTTGCAAATATCTGAAACTAAGAATATCGACCAAAAGATCTTTTGCGAATGTCTCTTTGGCTAAAGTCCAGGGCCTGCACTCAGCATTTTAGAGTTATCTAATGTCCTCCGGAATAGATAAGCTAAAAGTTTACTTCACTTTTTCATTCTGTAAGCAGCATTGGATGGATGTCTGTTCTGTTTTCAAAAAAAAAAAAATCATCCTACAAGTTTCACAGAACTGTGTTAAGAGTATGGCTTAGTTAACATTATGTTCTACTGAGATTCTGAAATAGCATGACTGATTATTTCTAAAGTATGGAAAATTTGAGGAAAGATAAATTTTTGTGTTAATTTTTCTTAATGTTACCAGCTATTTCATTAAAATCCAAGAAGAGTTTGATCAGAAACCAGCATTTACTGTTCCCCATCATTTCCTATGTGTAATTACTGTTTCTTCAAATGTAAATATCTTAAAAATGAACTCCATGTCTTATGCATATATATATTCCTAGTCTAGCAATGCCTTGTGAACATGCAAGACATGCACTAAATATTTACTGATTGTTTTATGTTTGAGAAAAGCCAACTTAGTATAATTTGCGCAATCGTATTTAAATAGTACATTTATTAGTCTACAAAAACTATAGAACCCTGCCACAGGCTCAATAAAATATAATCATCTTTTATAAATATCAGTAACTCTGACAAAGATAATGTAACTTATTTTACCCACTACTAATGTACTAACAATTCAGAGGTCTGAAAAAATACCCAAATTATTTCAGGTCTTAATTTATAAACAAATAATCTGTTGATTAAGGAAATTTCATTTTGGTCATAGTTTCTTTTTAAAATTACAAATCAGTAATATTTTAGGAAAACAAAAATTGTCAAGATGTGTTCGTGTATCATGGTTACTTAAATAACAAACGCTAATAGAGAAAATGCAGTAATCAGGCATAATTGCCGGGTTATTTTCAAGAGCTCATCAAATTAAGGTCATAATTATAGTACTGCTTTAAGGCACAAACTTAGCATTCTTAATAAAGATATGTGTTTTAAATGATGGCAGTTATTACTTACTATAGATACAAATTTTTATAATATCTCATTTATTTTCTAATGAAAATTTCTATTTTTTTAAAGGATATTTCTTTCTCTTTTTTCTCCGTCAACTTGAGAAACAAAACAGACCTTTGCTGTAGGCAAAAGCAAAGACTAATAATTAACTTAGATAATATTTAGGATTTTTTTTTCAAATTACTTAAGGTGGTTCTCTTTATTCTTGAAAAGCAAATTTGTGTGTATGTGTGTGTGTATTAACAAAAAGAAGGTAGAAATAGCATGAATCTCCCCATCACCTCTTTCCTGTTTCATATCCCTTACTCCAGGATAGAAGGCTGTTAGGGATTTGGTGATTCTTCCTCCTCGAGTACATGTTGCTTTTGGTAGCACACCTGTCAACAATTCTTCCTGGCAAAGGATCTCCTCTCAGAGTTCTTGCCCAGAAAGGAACTGAAGGCCTAGATTAGGGTATCAAGGTGTTATCCAAAAAGAATGGCCATAGGGCCATCACAGCCAGAAAAATCCTGTAACAGAAACTCAGATTGTTTCCACTCTTCTATTGAGAAAAAAAATCACACCTTATTTCTCATTGTTCAAAACTGGGAAACAGAGCAGGTAAGGGCAGTCTGTCCAACTATTACTGGCTCAATTAGTTTTTATTTTTTTTGAGACATGTTAATACTAAATCGTCTCTTTACTGGGTGAGACATTTCGGCCATCTTTTATTTATAATAGGTTTTTTAGTCAAAATATGTAGATTGCAAACCCTGTTTCTGAACATTAGGGATGTCTTTTGTTTTAATTTTAATCAAGAAAAATCAAAGCATCTTATGAGGTATCCCTAAGATTAAGATATAGGCTACTTCCCTTACTAATTCCGACAGCAATATTAAGTAATTACAACTGCACTGTATACATGTTACAAATTTTAATATTTTAAAGGCAAAGTACCATTTAAAGAAATCAAATATTAATATATCATGTGAAAGCAAATGAATAAGAGCATATGTAAGGGGCAAATGTTCTTCACAAGTATAGCCATTCCTCAGTTATAAGTAATCTTATTATTGATAATAAATTTTATATTATATAGTACTTAGAGGACTCTGAACTGGCTTTTGCATCCTTCTTACATAAGTTCTCCATATATATTCAAAATGTAAAACACCCTAACTCTTTAGTATAAAATTGTACCTAAATAAGTATAGTCTAGTATATTTTAAAATTATATCACTAAGGAAATAGGATGATTACACATTCCTATAGTAAAGGGAAAATAGCATTTATCTATATGTTACCAAAACAATCATCTGAAAACTGCAGAAGATTTTTTATTTTATTAGCATTTTAAATGGTTTTTATATATCAAGTTGCCAAACTTAAAATACCAATATATTGGTAATACTGGATAGGCTATCATCTACTCGGTATGATTTCAGATTGGCTCTACTTAACAGCAAGTGTACTAGCTAAATGAAAACGGAATTTATGTACTAGCTCTATCTCTACAGAAAGAATGGAAGACACCTTTTGCACACTTCGCACTTTCTGGCTCTGTAATAGACTTTCATATAAATTACCTAATTTAATTCTCATAATGGCTCTACCCTAAAAGACTGAAATAATTATCTACATTTTTCAGATTAGGAAACATATTCATAGAGATCAGGTAATTTCCTTGTGGTAATATTTATTATAGTTGTTGATTTGTTATTTATATGCTAATGTTTGCAACAAATTTAATGTATCTCACAAGAATGCATACACATGACAACCTAAAATTAATTCACAGTAAATGATGTTGAGCTATAGTAAAAGTAAGTGTAGTTAAATATTCCTGATTCTAGAGTTAGCTTACACCTTTATCCAAGCCTTCTAGTGGGCAAGATTTAAAATAGAGTCATTTTGTACCACAATAAATGTGTTTTAAAAAAATAAATTAAATAAAGTCATTTATATGACATATAGTACCTACAAGTTAAAAATAAGCAGTTGCTTAGGAAAAAAAAGTACATCTCATCAGAGACAAAAGAAAGGAATTACCTTATTTTTGCAATTTCCTGGTGTGATCACTGTCATTTGGGGAGTTTCAAGAAACTATTCTTAAAACTTATTTAGTCTTATATTTAATGTCCTGTAATGAAGAATGGCTATTTCAGCAGCAATCTATTAGTTGATGGAGAAGGAAGAGGTATTTCCTTTAGGAGAATCCTGTGTATTCATTGAAAATAATATTTTTGAAAAATACTGATTACCATAGGTAATGGTCACAATAAAATGTTGTGGGAGAATATATAATGTATATTATCATATGCTCATATTTAAGGTTTCCTATAAATTTCTAGCTCTAAGATAAATGCTCCTAACTTGCTCCAATTAGAAACAGAAGGAATATCATTAAATAAGTAGTAATTAGCTCATACTTTTTCCCACCAGCAGCCATCAAGTGTTAAGTAAAATTTTAATAGTGTTCCAAAATATCAAAATATATTAAGGTGAGATAAGTACCCTTAACAATTCTCTTTCAAATATAAGTCCTCTGTACTTTCTATTTCATCAAGAGTATGAGTTGGCAATTAACCTATTGTCAGAGGAGCTAAATTCCAATTTGCAATAGTAGTCCATGACCTTAAAATGCACAACAGCACACCCCTTCTTAGGATAATGCTTGTGTGCATAGGTAAAAATAGAAACTAAAGTGTCAGAGGGAACACACTCTTGTTCCATTCATTGCCATTTGCCTGACAGGTCAACTAGCCTCAGGCCAAAATAATTCATTTCAGGTCACCAGGCTAACAATTTCCAGTTTATAGTTCTCTAGGAAAAAGAATTATAACACATGCTAGAAAACAGAATACTACCTTCAAAACATTTTTGGGAACCTGCAAAGTATAAACCAGGCTTTTCATCAGTGCTATAAAATTTAATGACACTTGCACTTATAATTTGCTTTTTTTTTCCCCAGGATTACATTATCTGCCTTCTATGTCTTTCTGAGCTTAACTTTTATCCCTTTATCACTGCTCATTAGTCAGGGAAAAGAGGAGATATGAAACACAAATTAAATGGTTTTATTGTTGGCCCTTTAAGCAAAAAAGACAACTTCACTCCCTAGAGAATTATCTAGACTCCAAAGGTCGATAGGAGTTCTTTAGTTGTTTTTTATCTTACAGTACGTTTAATATTTCCTACTGTCCTTGATACTTCTTCCTTGAATAAATACTGTGGAACTTCAATCTCATTAAATAGCCAGGGCAGAAAAGTTGGCAAACACAAAAAAAGCACAAAGCAAAAAGATTAGCACTGCTAAAAATTAATGTGTGTCATGTATTTTTATGCAGGTAAAAACATATGTATTTTTAAGTTATTTTATACTTTTTTTTTTTTTAGCATTTCCTCAACTCTAGCAATGTATTCTGCAACACAATTTTAGTAGCTAAATATTATGTCATTATATGGGTGTACTGTCATTTACTTTAATAACTTGGAGGTTATTTCCATTTATTCTATTAAAAATAAAGCTACAGTGAGTACTCTTGTGGATATATCTTTACATACATCTGAATTGTCTTATAAATTCCAAGAATTTCAATATTTAAGTCAAAGTATGAAATATTTTTAAATATGATTGGCAAAAGACAATTTTGTATAATTCTATCATTTTCTACTCCTTATAGCAGTAAGAGAATGCCCTTTTCCAAGAGGTTGACCAAATAATAGATATTTCTTTACTTTTGCCAATTTCATTGATAAATATGACTTATTATGAAGTCATTTCCAGAGAGTAAAAACCTGAAAGAATTAACCTTCTTAAGGTAGAGGCTTACAACAATAATCCTATTATTTAGCTTATTTATTAATTAAAAAGCTCATAACTGCAACATATTTCTCTTTCATAAAAAAACTGTCATAAACAGTATTGCCCTTCATCTATTTTCACCTTTTTAAACCTTGAAGAATTCTTCTAGCAAAATAAATGCAGTTATTAAATTGGATAATCTTTTTAAACAAAAAATTACTGTAGCACTTGATTTTGCTGTTTTTCAGTAAAAGAAATAATGATGATAAAGATTTTGTATGAAAGAAATTGTCTCATTTTGGGAGGGCTACTTAAATATTTCTAGTTTTCTTAAAAGTGCCTTTGAAACAATGAATGCAAATGCAAGAATTATGAAGAATCTGAAGAAGTATTTTCTTTTGAACTTTTATCTAATATAGATGGTGTAACCATACAGAGTAATTTCTTTCTACACTAAATGTCTTTATGAAAAATATCAAGGCCTCAAACATGATGTTAAATGTGCAATGTCTTGTATGAGATTTCCTAATGAATGGAAATACTGAAAAAAAAGAAAACCTACTTCTCCAAATTCATGAAATTAGGTTTCAGGTTAAATTCCAGTATCAAAAATTAGAATGGAAGGAATATTTATTGTTACAGGTAAATCACTACACTTATGAACAAAATAAATCCATTAGTGAAATGTTAGGTTGTTGAATTTATTTTTGTTTCATTTAAAATTTGTTTCATTGTTTAAAAGAAAACTAAAAACAAAAATTTATGAAATTGCCAGTCTAATGCAAACTATAAAAGGTAATGAAGACTATAATCAATAAGTTGTCCATGTTTTATATATTTTTGTTCAACAAATACTATTGGGCATGTTCAGTGTCTTCAAATAGCTGAAACTCAATAAAATACGTGTTGAATGAGTTGTTAAAAATCATCTAGAAAACAACAGTATTTATATCTTTAGTCTGTTTGTTATAGTCTCCTCCAACTTCATCATGCAGAGAGTAAAAGCATCCTTACCAGCCAGCACTCTTTGCAATGTTTCTGAGACTTGGGTAGTAGAATTGTGAGCAAAGGATGATCACTGTTCTTACTGTAATAACTCCTGAAATGCCACTTTGTAATTCTTCTAAATCTACCCTTAAAGCTTTTAAAGCTAAATATGGCTAAAAATATTTCTTTTTTTTTAATCAACTTAAAAAAAAAACCTGAGAAATAATTATCATTCTATCAAGTTTTAAACTCTATACATAAGAAGTTCTTATTTTCATATTGCTTATAATTTTAAAACACTAGAAATGATCTTAATGTTCTTCAGTAAGTCTCCAGTAAACTACATTTTGATATAACCAACACAGTGGAATGTTTGTAGTTATTAGAAAAAAAAGATTGACCTTTCCTTCCAGCCAAGATGGAGTAACAGTGACCAGAAAAACTCTATCTGAAACACCTAAAAAGTACTACGCAAATACATGAAACAAAGGCTTTCAAAACATCAGACCTTAGGCAATGAAGACAGCTTACTGCCAGGTGTGAGTTTGCATGCAGTGACTGAGGCAGAAAAAAAACCCAGGCAGTGCCTGGCAGTGTCCCTAATGTGAGACACAGCTGAGTATCCAAGGAAGCTAGAGTTTGCAGATCAGAATAATGGAGGAAAGAGAGAGACAACACAGAGAGAGAATCAGGAAACTGTGCAGAGAATCTTTCAAGTATTCGTTTAACTGTTGATCAATGCATGAGTGTGAGAAAACTACCCACATCCGGGAGGAGTAGGGAATTACCTGAAAGGATAACAGAAAACAGTTCTTGGAGCTCCCACAGGGTTAGGAATAATGCCTGTTCCCAATAGCTAGAGCAGAAAAGCTCTTAAAGCATACGGTATATAGTACTAACAACGATCTTGTTTCTGCAGTATGGAAAAATTAATTCTAGACTAAATGTCTCTATGGTCCCACCTACCAAAGCTTAAAGCAAGACCCAAAGAGATCAGCCTGTTTACATGTAACTGTACTCCAGAATAAAACTCAAGAATATTTTTAGAAATATAAAAATACTTCCGAAAGTGAATTTCACAAAGGCTGGCATCCAGTGAAAAATTATTAGGCATTCAAAGAAGCAGGAAATCACAAACAATAAAGAAAAGAGTAAGCGACCATTTGATACTAACCAAGAAATAAAATAGATGACAGAATTAGTAGCTAAGAACATAAAAATAGTTTTTCTAACTCAGGATATTTGAAGCAAGATTGAATACCTTTCCTCAAGAAGAGACAAGGAAAGTATTAAAAAAAGAATCAATTTAAACTTTAGAGATGAAAACTTAAATGTCTGAGATAAAAATACATTCAATGGCTTAAATAGCAGATTAGACAAGGCAGAAGAAAAGATTCATGAACTTAAAATAAAAATAAAATTATTCAAAATGAAACTCAGAAAGAAAAAAGACAAAGAGAAAGATAGAGATAAAGACAGAGACAGAAACAGAGAAGGAGGGACCTGTAAGATAACATTAGGTAGTTAAAATATACATAGAATTAGAATTCCCAAAGAGAGGGGGACTGAAAAATTACTTGAAAAAATAATGGCCAAAACTTTTCCAAATGTGATAAAAATTATAAACACACAAATGCAAGAACCGTAACAAATAAAAAGCATGAGAAACATGAAGAAAATTACACAAAGGCATAACATAGTCAAGCAATTCAAACCAGCAATAAAGACAGAGAAAAGGCCATTCAGAGGAAAAATGATAACCATGACAAATTTATTATCAGAAAGAAAAAAAAAAGAAAGAAAGAAGAAAACTAGAAGACAATGTTAAAACATCTTTAAAGAACTAAAAGGGGTGGGAGGAGTCAACTTATAAGTCTTAAACCAGTGAAAGTCACAGGGGACTATGTTCAATATCTTGTAATAACCTTTAATGAAGAAGAATATGAAAACAAATATATGTATGTATACACATGACTGGGACATTGTGCTGTACACCAGAAATTGACACATTGTAACTGACTGTACTTGAATTAAAAAAAAAAACAGTGAAAAAATCTTTAATAAAGATAAAATATTTATTCAGACATATGAAATCTGAAATAATTCATCACCACAGACCTTCACCACAAGAAACAATAAAGCAAGTTCTTAAAGAAAAATAAAATAAAAGTATACTTTACTATAAAACCTAGGACAAGCAATTTTAAAGGAAGACCCAAAGAGATCAATGTGTTTAAGAGTAACTGTATTCCAGGATAAAGCTCAAGAATATTTTTAGAAATACAAAAATGCCCCAAAAGATAAATTTCACAAGGCCTGGAGTTTAATGAAAAATCACCAAGCATGCAAAGAAGTAGGAAAACATAACCAATAATGAAAAGAATAATACAAAATACAGTGGAATACACTGATGACTGTTTTAGAAGATTCTTTGGCAGCTTCTTAAAAATTTAAACATTTACCTACCCCATGACTTGGATATTCTATTTCTAGGTGCTTATTGAAGAGGAATGAAAAAGCACAGGGCCACACAAAGACTTGAACCAAATGTTCACAGCTGCTTCATCAGTAACAGCCCCAAACTGGAAATAACCCAAATGTTCATCACCAGATGTACGGATAAACAAATTGTGGTATATCCATACAATGGAATACTATTCAGCAATAAAAAGGAATGCCCCACTGATATGCATCTCAACATTTAGGAATATTAAAATAATTATACTCAGTGAAAAAGCCAGACCAAAAATAAGTTTGTATGGTACAATTCCACTTATATAAAGTCCTACAAAATCTAAATTAATCTGTAGCAAACAAAAGCAGTTCAGTGGTTGCCTGGCAGTGTTGAATGTGGAGAGGTGGAGAAGGGAAGCATCACAAAGTGAAATAAGAAAACTTTTCAGTGAATGATATGTTCAGTTTCTTGATTGTAGTGATACTTTCATAGGAAGATACATATATTATATCTTACCAAACTGTATACTTCAGATACATACAATTTATTATATATCAGTTACACCTCAATAAATCTGTTAAAAACCAAAAAAGGTCCATAGATACTAATACAAGAACATGTTTACCATGTATCAATTTTCATAAAGTCTGTGAAAAAATACATTTTGTCATCCTATACATGTTCGTATAAACCTAGAAAATATCTGAAAATAAAGGTTTATGCTCCCACAGCAGGTCACACAAGGGAGGTAAAGGAGGATTCAGGAATAGTAGTGGACTTTTTGCTTTATACATATATCACATTTTTCACAACCAGAAAACTATTAATTTGACATCTAATTTACATAAATAAATGGCCTTAGAGAAATTAGGATTGTCTCATAAATGTTTTACGTCATTCCTTCTCATTTCTCAGTTGAATTTCAACAAGAATAGTGAGTATTTTTTATTCCACAATTTGTAGTAATAGGAAGTATAAGTAATAAGTATTGCTTTTGCTAAGGTTATTGTTTAATTTTTATAATTTAGTTGTGTAATCTTGGCTACACTGTATTCCTTAGATTGAAGGAATCTTCTGAACACGAGTTAAATAAAAACAAAAGTAAAAACAATCATAAACTAAACCTACCTGGAAATACAGCTTTCATTTCAACTAGTAGTAAATTAAAATCTTGGTTAAATATTTAGACCCTGGTATATATACAGATGGATTCTCTGTGTGAGTGAAATCCGAAATAAACACAACAAAATAGCTGAAACAGCCAAAGTGGCAAATTTAAGCTCAGACATCTGGCTGCCTCTAGGATATAACTGCAGTTCTTTCCAGGGAACCCCACACCTTGAATTAATGAGAACACTTGGATATTGTTTTTTATCTTTCTCTCCATTTGATATGTAATAGACCAAAAAAGAAGAAACTACAAAAAATGGTTCTATGAATCTTTACCAAAAGCAATCCTAGGCTGAACTTTTTAGTATATAGGTCAACTTAAGGTCACAACAGATTCCTTATATATCAAAATAGCCATTTCAAATGGCTTACAGCCTAACAATTTTATGTAATTCTTACAAATTAATAATGAGTTTTAAATGCCAAGACACCTACAGATAATAAAAGAAACCTATGACTTCTGCCTAGGCAGGCTGTTAAAGAAGTCATTTTTCATTGAGAATAACTCTGCAAAGTAGTCAATTGCCAATTTAGCCAATTGGTTGTAACAAATAGGCTTTGTTTTAAAAGTTCATTTGCAAACCTTACTGTTTGGAAATTGGAATACATAATTTTTTTCTTTGCTTAAAAACAATACTAGATTTAGCTCTAGCCAGTCTACTAAAACCTATTTAGTGCATAGCTTAATACATATATCTTATTATACAAGTATTAAAGAATAGAAACACCATTTTAAATACTGATTTTCATAAATAGAGAGTGTCAACTTGGAAACTGAGAAATGCATTATCCCCTGCTAAAGTGGTAGCTAGAATTTCCTAGTTCCTATATATTCCTCTTCCTAATACTAAGGAGAGTAAGTACACAAAACTATAAAATGCCTTTATGTTGTTGACTGTCTTTATCCCCCAATAGAATATAAGCTCCAGGAGGACAGGAAGCACACTGAAGAGACAGTTCTCAACAATAATTGAAAAGGTGGGGACAAGGGCTGACTGTATAGAATCAATATTATGATTGAAGTTTGAGTGGAAATGAGGATATAAGAGACACAAAGTAAGTGAAAATCAATTAGAAACTCCATGAACAAGAAGCTCTATAGAAGTCATAGTTCAATCATAATAAGGTAATGGCTTCAAATTAGATTAAGTCAGCTTTAAGAATAACAGATGTACTCTAATACAGGGACAAAATCATTAAAAATCTGAAAGATAACAAGGAACAGTAAAAGATGTATGTTTGTCCTCCCAACAAGAAAAAAAAAGCAATCAGAAACTCCAGGAGATAAAAATGGTATAAGAAGAATGCTTTCAGCATATCATACAAACTAAAATATGGCACAGTTTTCAGTAATTGGTAGAATTCAAAAAGGAAAAATATATTTAAATTTGATTTTAGGGATAGGGGTCAACCTTTGGAATTCAAGAGAATAGGATATAAATTTAGCAAATAAATTTCCTTTTCACTGAACAAAATTTGCATAACCGTAAGCAAATTTTTATGAGTTATCAACTTTTAGAATTAACCAATGGGCAAAACATCATCTTTAAAAAATAAAAAGAATCTGCTTTAAAAATAAAAAAGTAAAGACATGTCTGATAAAAGTTAGTAGATTGGAATGGGAAAATCAAGTCAAAATAACAGGAGCACTAATCATGTGTATATATGTATAGACTGCTATATATATAAAATCTCATGGTAACCAGAAACCAAAAATCTGTAACAGATACATACAGAAAAAAAAGAGAAAGGAGCCCAAATGTAATACTAAGGATAGTCGTCAAACGACAAGGGAAGAAAACAAAAGATGCTAAGTGAAATATGTCAGAAAGGGAAAGACAAATACCATATGATTTGACTTATATGTGGAATCCAAAAAACAAACAAATAAACAAACGTAACAAAATAAAAACAGATGTTACAGATACAGGGAACAAACAGCTGGTTGCCAGAGGGGAGGGCAGTGGGGAAGGAAAGAAATAGGTGAGGGAGATTAAGAGGTACAAACTTCCAGTCGCAAAATAAATGAGTCACAGGTATGAAATGTACAGCATGGGGAATATAACTCTGTCACACAGTCAGTGTCCGTGTAATATCTTTGTATGGTGACATATCATGACTAGACTTTTTGTGGTGATCAGTGTGAAATGTATAAAAATACCGAATCACTGTGTTGTGTAATAGATCTACGACATAGTGTCATAAATCAATTATACTTCAAAAACAAACAAATTCATAGAAAAAAGAGATCTGACTTGTGGTTACCAGAGGCAGAGGATGGGCAACCAGAGAATTGAATGAAGGCAATCAAAAGGTACAAACTTCAGATATAAGATAAATAAGTACTAGAGATGTAATGTACAATATAATAATTATAATTAACACTGCTGTGAGTTATGTGTGAAAGTTGAGAGTAAATCCTGAGTTCTTCTCACAAAAACATGATTTTTTTCTATTTCTTTTATTTTGAGCCTATATGCAATGATGGATATTTACTAAACTTACTGTGATATACATCTCACAATGTATGTAAATCAAATCATCGTGCTTTACATCTTAAATTTATACAGTGCTATATGTTGATATTATCTCAATAAAACTGAAAGAAAAAGTGTTTGTAATTAAAAATACTTTTAAACAAAGAACAGGAGCACTAATAGTCTTCTAAGATGTACAGAGCCAAGAGACACCACTTACAGTCGAAAGAATAATATATCTGTATTATAGATACTCTATATATTATATAGTTAGAAATTTTATCAAGAAAGAAACTAGAAAATGATAGAAGTAAGTTAATCCTCTTCTACTATCATAGGAAGGAAATGATCGTGTTGAGAATTGATAAATCAAGAAATAGCAGTATAAACAAACTGTTTCAAGATACTAGAGGACCCCAAACAAGGAAGCAATTATAGGAGGTTGCCCTGCTGGGCATTTAATGTTTCTATACCATTTTGACTTTTTCACCATTTTCAAGCAGTATTTTGATTTTTACAAATAATTTATGTGATAAATGGGAGATAAGTAGGGCCCATTTATCATCAGTTACACATGGCACAGCCTCATTAGGAGTTCTGCGGAGGACTGTATGAGCCAAACTGTGGTTTGGAATTCTAGGAAACCACAGTTCTTTAGGTGCAAAGAGTCAGGGAGAGTAAAAAGCCCTTGGGCGGTCCTCTTTACAGTTATACCCAGAGAGTCCAGTCCCCAGTGATGAGGTGAGCACCTTTTAAAAGTATTACCTATCAAAGATGGGAGAGATACCCCCTCATCAAACTTCAAAGCTACAAGCAATCAGTCAAACCTCTGAAGATCAGCCTTTCCCAGTTCCTGCCAAAAAAGCATTCTCTCTGGTTAGCTGTTTCTCTGTCAGTGTAATCTGAGCAATTCTGTAGAGACTTCCATCTATGAAAATCATTCTTGTTTCAGAGATGAAATTAACATGTATTGTCTAGTTTTTCTAAAATTACTCTAATTTTGGCTTCACGGATACTATTTTTTTTAAATATAGCTGTTTGTATGTAAAACATATATTGTATTAGATAATTAGAAATATGTAAGACAGAAAAAGCAGAGTAAGGACTGGTGTGTTGACATGTTAGATAGTGTATCCAGGATTTCATGGTAAATACTGAAGGAAGTGAAGCAGTTGGTCATGTAGGATCTGGGGGAAAGGGGAGTAACAGGGGCAAAGACCCTGAGGATAGAGGATGTCTGGTGGGTTTAGTATAGCTGGAGAAGAGTGGTGGTGAGGGACAATATTTAGAGACCAGGTGTGAGAGATTATTTGAGGGGGAGTGTGACTAGAGAGGTAGAAATAGATCATATTGAGTCTTGCTGGACATAGTTAAGGCTTTGGGTTTTACTCCAATGAAAGGAGAAATATTGGAGATTCTTTAGCAGAAGAATGACAGGATGTGACCACTTGGACCACTGGGTTGACATTATCTGAAAACATGCAAAAGCAGAAGCAGGCAGACCAGTGGTGGTGATAAGACGTGGACAGATTCTGGTTTTACTCTGAAGGCAGAGCTGATAGAGGAGAAAGAGAGGAGTCAAGTATTAAAGTTTTCAGAATAATAACTGGAAGAATGGAGTTGCCATCGACCGAGACACAGAAGCCTCAGGGAGGAAAAAAGGTTTTGGGGTGGGGGTACATCAGGAGTTCAGAAATATCCACTAGAAAAATTCTTTCTAGATAAAAAGAGATCATGATGTCTTTATTTTCACCACAGTAAAAATCTGAGTGAATCAAATATTCTTCTCTTTTTTAGGTAAATGGAAACATGACCATTTTGAGATTTCTAATGTTACTCAAAGTATCCATTTTTAGAACTGTTTACTAGGCTCATCTCTGGAGTCCTCCTCTCCTATTCCAAATATGTATTTCAGGAGAATCTACCTGGAACTCAGCATTTAAGCATGCAAATAAGCAGCTCATTTATTTTGGTCCAGGGAAAATATCATTAATCAAATTTATGAATGCAATGAAATCACTTCTTCCATGTTTATTAAAAGTCATTATGAAAATGTTATCTCTGGGCTCAGCTGACAGTTTTAAACTTAATGTGGCTTTTAATCAATGGCAACAAAATCAATTATGTCACCATTGGGCATCTTAAGGAAGGTAAATTACTACCAGTCAAAAAGTGTTTTCCTTTGGATTTATATCCTCACAGATTAAAAAAAAAAAAAGGAAATTCGAACCATAAAAAAGAGCAGAATCGTGTTTTCCATAGAGGTAGAACTGTGTAATGGAAAGAGCCCTATTTAGGAGAAAAAAAAGCAGTCTGAGTTGTATGGTCTGCTATACCCCAGCACTGTGACCTTTCAAAAGTCACCTGATTTTACTGAGCAGCAAGTTCTCATTCTTTAGAATACCTGTTTAGAGCTTTACTATACAGTATAAATGTAATATGGTGTTAATAAATTACATTTAAGTGTTTTTGTAAATATGGGTAATTATTTATATTTTTTACACAGGACTTATTCATTTGTTTCCTCATTCAAAGATTATTGCTTACTTAGGGCCAAACTTTGAAGTAAAGATCTTCATTTGCTTGGAAGGTACAGATATGTATTCAAGGCAGGTGATGGGTGGATGGGTGGATGAATGGACAGATAGATGAATTAATCAATGATAGTGTACATGCAACTGCTTCAGAAAATTTAAAGTGCTATTCCAATGTGGATTTTGAGTATTTCATGTAAAGTATCCACCTGCCTTCATAATATACTTCTTTTCCTCCACAATAATGGGAGATAATAGATTTTAGATTTTAAAGGTGTCGTAAGAACAGATTCATTAATCTCAAGCTACACTGCCACCTTTTGAGGAAAGTTGATATGCTTTTCTATTCCCCATTCTGAATTATATCCAGCCATAGTATTCAATAGTTTCCATCAGAGGATACACAATATGATTAAATGACAACATTAAGATTCTCCAATATATTCTCCTACTATAAAGTAGAAATAAATATATACATCCCAACCTAAATATAACTCTCATTAAAATTTTTTAGGAAGAAATTACAGTAAAAAACAGAAATTCTCTTGTAACAGTCAAAAGAAATTAAACCCTCTTGGCCTTACGAGTTAACATATCTAAGAAATCAGTAGTCCAGAATCAATCCTCTTCAATTTCCTAATCCATTCAACCTCAATAGGGTGACTTTTTGGCGCTGGGGAGAAGCGGCCTGCAGTGGCTCCAGCCTTAGTCATTCTTTTGGAGATTCAAGACTAAATACTTTTATCACTAAGTCTCTCATGAGATTCACTTTTAAAGGGTCTAAAAAGTTAATAGGACATACAATATTATCAGAGTATTTGCCCCATATCCATGAAATTTACAGAAAAAAATATCCAGCTCCTTAAAGTTATCACACTTAAAATTATGCTTCCAAATTCAGTATTCAATAATGCTAAATATCACAGGAGAGCATCACCAGTGTCTGAGAGAAGGAAGACGAAAAGAGAGAATCGTGGTGTCAGGCTGGGCAAGATACCAATCAATTTATGAGAGACGCCCAGAATCCACAATCTGTGAGATTAAACTCAGTTCCACCAATGTGGAATTATTCTTAAAGGGATTCTCAATCTTCAGTGTTAAGAAGGTCCTCTCCATAGTTTGGATCCCAGTTCCTTCCAGCACAGTTATTTAATCCTAATCTTTGGGATCCTGCTCTTCTCTTTCTGTCAGAATTCTTTTGTCCCAGTCATCATTTCTGTCCTAGTAACAACTAGACCAATATCTCTCCCTTCCCTTTATCTTCTTTAGAGCAATTTTAGGGAAAGTTCAGTTTTTTCCTTTTATATCTGAATCTCCTGGCCTTTCAGATCTCATTTTCCCCTTCACATTTGCTTTGTCTGTGAGCTAAAATACCAACTTTTCCAGTGAGCAACTCTCTCTTCTTTTTTTACTGAAGTATTGGTGATCTACAATATTGTGTTAATTCCTGGTGTACAGCATAGTGATTCAGTCATACATATATATGATATATTCTTTTTCATTATAGGTTATCATAAGATATTAAATATAGTTCCCTATGCTATACAGTAGGACCTTGCTGTTTATCTATTTTATATATAGTAGTTTGTATCTGCAAATCCCAAACTCCTAATTTATCTGCCCCACCACTTTCCCCTTTGGTAAACATATGTTTGCTTTCTGTGTAAGCAACTCTCTCCAGCTCACTAAGCCAGTCTTCCTTTATTTGATTTCTAACTAATCATTCCAGTTGCTTTTTAATTGGCTGGAAAAAATGTAATTTTCCTGGAGGAAAATTAAAGGTACAACTTATTTTCATTTCCTTCTTCAATGGTGGGTTTGCAATGACCTAACTTTGAGCTATACCTTTATCTTCTCTCAAGAGGATAGCATATCCTGTTCATAGAAAGAGCTTCCATTCATGTTTAGATATTCACTGATAAAACTCTACCTCACTTTTCTAGGAAAACCCATAATTTGGGTCTATGAAATCAGGATCCACAGTGAAAGTTTACAAGTTTCAGTTAACAAGACTCAAGCCAGCCTGAGACCACAGAGTTTATTCCTGCCACACTTTTCTTTCTTAGCCTTGAAGGCAGGTGACACGGCATAGAGGTGAGCTGAATGTGGGTCAGTGGGTCCAGCACTGCACACAACAGCCCTGGTGCAAACAGCACCAAGCTAGAAGCTCACTAGTGTTCTGTAGAATGTACAAAACTCAGATGCCTTGCAGTTTTAAAACAGCAAATTCTGTTACTCCTTCCAATGTCAAAAAGGACTCATCTGAACTTTGCTTCACCTGAAATACCAGGCCAAGCTGTGCCTGTGAATTTCAAGGTCTTGCTGTCATAGTCTTACCTAAAGGCATCTCTGTCCAGGAAGGCTGAAGTCACCTGTGAAGCTAGAGTGCCTCTAAGGCCAGGTGCTGGTGGTCTTGCCTGAATAAGAACTGTCACTTTCCTGGAACAAAGTTATTATATGCTTCAGTGACCCATCAAAGTCATAATCCCACCTGGCTAATTTACTAAAGCCTGAGGCCTAATGTCACCCACCCAGGGTGCCATGAACTAAAAACCAACAATAAAATTGTGAAAAGCAGCCATATGGCATGCTATGGAGAGCTGACCAAAGTCAAAAGACCATCACTCCCACCTCCACTATTGCTTGGTAAACCAAAACCCTCTTGGATTAATTCAGGGTCTTGCTTTGGCAACACACCTCTATCTCCAAATTCTCTTTCTTTCAACTTCTACTCCTTATGTATTGTCAAGGTGTCTGGTCCAATGTACACGATTTGGAGGTTTGCCTATTTAATATGTAAGACTCTTCTCCGTCTACTGAAGTTCAGAACCAACTCCGAGCTGATGAAAAAGTCAGGAGGGTGGAGACTCTCCCTTTATTACTGAGGAAACTGTTGGTGTAACAGCTTACATATGCAGCCACAATGCATTCCCACTACTGCACCCCACGACCAGGCTATCTACCATATGTTAGGGAGAAAAGCAGAAGATCATACTTCACCTAATTAAAAAAATTAGGTTTGTAAGGTGTGGTTTATTTTATGCACTGCTAGAAAGAAATGAAACCTGCCTGGCATTTAAACTAGGACCTACTATTAATCGTAAGATATATGTTTATTCAGAGATGCTAAGCTGTTTTTAAAATGTGTCTTAAGACTGAAGAAATATGAAACAGGATCTCTACAAGCAGGCGAATCCTACACAAAGTAAGTAAAGAGAAGCAGGTAAGCTGCAGGTCCTTTTCATTCTCCCCTGCACGTTAGTAAGATGACTGGCTTCTCTGCGGGGAGCAGGGAGAGAGGGCAGAGAGGCCTGGAAGAGCTATCCTTATTTTTGAGGGCTTGGAAATGTGAAACAAGGACAAAAGAGATTCCCTCTCCCAACCAAAAATTAATGTTCTGTTTCAAAGAACTTGAGATAGTACGAAAGATGAAGCCAGAAGCAATCTCTAAAACCCTTAATATGGAAAAAAAAAAAACCTTATCCTTCACAGAAGGAAAGTTTTGCAGGAAAAAAAATCGACGTATGAAATTAATATTTATTTTTACCAATTGGAAACAATATTACTACATGGAAATTTCAACTTGAAGAAAATAATTAGAGCATAGTAAATATTTTGGAGCTATTATTTGTAATTTTTGAGCATTGAACCAGCATTTTGTACAATCAATGGAAACAGGATCTAGAACTTGATATCATCAGAACAACACAACTTCATCTTTGGTCTAATAAGTTTAATCAGTCTTGACCGTTCATTTGTCTCAATGGGCTCATGATAACTCTCCTTCTAAATCAGAGATATTACAGTCTTAGCCTCTATAGCAAGAACAGATTGCTGACTTTTGACTTTCAATTGATTAAAAGCATGCTAGCTGAGCGTTATGGATAAAGGGACGTTCAGGAGCCTAGTGAACATGACCACCAAAAACAAATAAATAGCCCAGAGATGGAGCCTGAAGGCCTTGGAGGTGGTATATAAAAGCAATGTTGTCAAGGGCTTCATCTTTGGAGTCAGTCGGACCTGAGCTTTAACATCAACACCACTACTTACTAAGTGGGCAACTGCTGGACCTCACTTCACTTCAGTTTCTTCATCTGTGTAAAGTAAGAATAAGTCCTCCCTCCCATGAGTGTTGCGTGAACTAGGAGGCGATGTGTGTAAACCACTAGCACAGTGCCTGACCCATAGGACGTGGTCACAAAATAGAAATACTTCATTCTTATTACAGGAAAATACACAATACTGATACAGCTCCCACACGAGACGAACACGGTTTTCCCACTGTAGTAGTTACTGATGCTGACAGCTATCAAAATTCATCAAACTGTACATCTGAAATATGTGTCGTTTACTGTACAGGAATCATACCACAATAAAGGTGTTATAAATACACACACACACACACACACACACATATATATATATATATATATATTTTTTTTTTTTTAAGAGATATTTCAGGTCCTCTGCCTTCTGGACACAAGGTAGAACTGTATCTCTGGCCCCCTAATGGTTGCCAGGATTATTTCTGCCCAATGAGCTATAAGTAGAATCTGTGTGTCTCTTCCTGATCAGAGCATTTATTTTATTATTTTTTTAACATTTTTTATTGATTTATAATCATTTTACAATGTTGTGTCAAATTACAGTGTTCAGCACAATTTTTCAGTCATACATGGACATATACACACTCATATTTTTTTCTCTGTGACCTACCATAAGATTTTGTGTATATTTCCCTGTGCTATACAGTATAATCTTGTTTATCTATTCTACAATTTTGAAACCCTAGTCTATCCCTTTCCACCCTCCACCCCCCTGACAACCACAAGTCTGTATTCTCTGTCTATGAGTCTATTTCTGTCCTGTATTTACACTTTGTTTTTTTTCTTTGCTTGTTTGTTTGTTTTTGTTTTTGTTTTTTAGATTCCACATACGAGCGATCTCATATGGTACTTTTCTTTCTCTTTCTGGCTTACTCCACTAAGAATGACATTCTCCAGGAGCATCCATGTTGCTGCAAATGGCGTTATATTGTCGGTTTTTATGGCTGAGTATTTAAATGTTGATGTGGGACCCTCTAGATCTTTCCTTCCTTTTGCCACAACTGGCAGTGTTCCATAGAGAGAGTAGCTGTGCCATCAGCCTGGGTCCCAGAGTGATGACAGCATAACACAGCTCCTAGCCAACCATCAATCAAAATGTAGTATGAGTGTTGTTTTAAACTAGTGAGATTTGGGGATTGTCATTACCAAAACATAATTTAGTCAGTCCCGACAAACACATCTAGTTAATCTTAAATCTAAGAATTGCATGTTTTTATTATTACCATATCATACTATCAACTTTTATATGCCCTATATCATCCTTCTACTGTTATTATCATCAAGCACGTTGTTGGCAATATTGTTTGTTGAAGTTCATTCATTCATTCAACAAATATGTTCCAGACACTGTGCTAGGTTCCAGGCAAAGAACCCTGAACAAGTGGACACTGTACCTTTCATAGTTTACTGGGAAGTTGATTGGATCATGGGGGCAGGAGGAGATTATAGATATTAACCAAAAAATTCTCTTAAGATTTTGACTTAATCATTTAAATTTAAATTATACAGAGATCTAGCACCACCATACTTCCAATCATTATAGTTACAATAGGTTTATAATCTTTTTAGATACTTGCAAAGTATCTGAAACCCTCAGTCATGGCATCACTCCTTAAAACTAAAACTTACCTGGGAGAGGAAATCATTACTTGGTTAAGCCCTTAGTAGGGATAGTTTACTTTTCACACATGGCCAAGCTAGTAAAGGTTAAAAGCCTGTGAAAGAGAGAAACTCAGCAGAATTTTTAAGGGGGCTGAAGGTTAGGTGTATAAGGAACAACTTAAACACAGAGTACCTGTGAGCATACATAACTGTGGTGGGATGGGTGAAGCAGAAGAGCATCCTCCAGTGAGTAAGGAATAATGAAAGGCAGGGTAGGATATTAGGATACACACTAGATTAAAAACTAGTTAGTTAGCTTGATTGAAGTTCTGGCTTTACTCACTTATTTGCTATATGACCTAAAATAAGTTACTTAACTTTTCTTAGCCTTAGTTTCCTCACTTAGAAAATACGAATAATAGATTGTTTTTTAAAAAACTCAAGGAGTTTAAATCTAGGTAAAAATGTAGACATGAAAGCATTTCTGAAAACCCAAAAGTGCTATTCAAAGGGAAAACGTCAATAATGTAAACATGGAGGGGCTTCTGGGGAAGGACAGGAAGTTTTATCCTATGATAAAGTGACAAGCTTTTTGAAAGTTTTACTTCACCTGAAGGTTTTACTTTCAGTGTCAACCAGCAGGGATATAAGTGTGCTCCAAGAATAAAGTCACTCTTACTCACCTGCATTCCAACAGTTCACTCCAATAGTCATTGTTGGAACAGTCCATATGTGGAATACTAAAATATTCAATAGTTCATTCCAGTACTCACCTGCATTCCAATAGTTCCTCAGTGGAAGGAAAAGGAACTGAGTTACAGCAGACAACAGACTTCAGAACTTGAGATACACTGTCAAGAATGAAAACCAGCTGGAACAGACATCACCATGCATTCTGGACAGAAAAAAAATTCGAGAAGCACTGGATTAGCTGATTTCTTGGTGAGCCTTTCATTGTTCCTATTAGCTATTCTCTGGTCTGTGCCAGAGAGGATCCCCCGAACATCCTCCAACAACCATTTGGGAAATCATACCCTTAGAGTATAGATAGGCAAGAGTCAGGATGGGCAAGAGCAACTTTATGAGTGGAGGCATAAACTCAGGAGCAAAAGCAATTCATTCAAGGCAGCTAAAGGGATTTGCACTTTCTTCCCTGCAGACCTTAAGCACCACCACCTTTCACTACATTCTAATCATTGCAATTAATAAGAGCATATTAATTCTACAACTTTGAGAATCAAAATAATTATGCTTTAGGAAAACATTATGAATCATAAAAGTAAAGCTTTGTAACACATAATTTTAATAAACATTTCCCCCAGAAATTTAACCCAACCCTTCTTTTCAGTCTGAGAGATTCTAATTTGAACAGTAAGGGTTATTTTTTATTTGCAGATGCTACTACTAATTTGACATTAAGTGTCATGCCCTCAGTGACAGTCTCCGCTACAAAACTATACCAGAGAACAGAAACAATTGCCTAATTAAAGCTTTGACTCCATTGCTAAGATAATTCCAGCAAAATATGTTTTGCCTGAGGAAAAAAACTCTCCTGAAATCTTGAATTAATTTTATTCTTCTGGATGAGAAATGACAGCAAATCTTAACATCTTAGGTTTACATTTCTGTGGTCTCTCCTCCTAGAAACTTTCCTCTCTTAATGTGTCCTCATACTAAATCAAAGGAAAAAATCCTTTATTATTCAGGACCACAATTTTCCTTACGGAAAAGTTTTCCCTAGTAAGTACATGGTCTTTCACATTTAAAAAATGAATTTGTTTATGAACCTGTATTAAATATTGTTCTAACACATGAAAGGTTAAAGGAGGAAAAAGACGGGGGGCGGAAGAAAGTTTTTGTTTGTTTGCTTTCGTTTTTCAATGAAAAGAATCTTTCCAAAGTAGCAAGGTAAAATAAACTTTTAAGCAGAATATTGTGAATCACAGTAAAATAACCTGAAATACAATACTGAGAGCTTGTGACATCTCCTGTGGTCATAAGGGCTATGCTTGGAACACTCCTAAAAATAAAGTTTATATTGATTGAAAGCATTTTTCTGGCTATCTGCTCCCTAACACCAAGAGCTGTATTGAACTAATCTATCCTGCATACCCAGCATATAGCACATTGCCTGGCATGGAGTGGGCCCTTAATAAATATTTATTATTGAATGAATTCCCAGAAAAGAGACACTAAAGGTACATCTCAGTGCACAACATTCATGCTTCAGGAGTCAACACTAAACTTTTTTTTATGCACTTAAATACATTTAATATTTACTGAACATCCTCCCAAACAGCTCTGAGGACATAGTTGTTTGGAATTTGTACACATACGTATCAACACGAATAGTTTCCATTGCAATTTAGGATTTTCTTTAAGGGGGCATGTACTTTTAGGCCCCAAGAATCTTAAATGTTCTATACTGCTTTCAGATTAAGAATGAGCCAGGTATTAGGGTAATTAAGACTAGGAACTACAGTTGACCTTGGCCCCCAAAAGTCACTTAGCCATAGGCTGTAAAAGACCACGGAAGGAATGCCCTCAATAAGCAACTACAAAAATTTTCCCTTCCATAGAAGATCTATTCATGTCCTCCAATTTCAAGTCAAAAATTAGAGTATACGCTGGAACACTATCTCCAGCATAGAAATGGTTTTAGAGGGAAGAGGTGAAATTACTCCCTGAGCCAGACACTGTTGGCTGGTTGACCCAACTGCCAATCCCATTTACCCTCTTTCTTGATGTCTTACATTAAAGAGACTGGAAAAGAGAATTATATCCTTTCCAATATAATATGTAGCTAGGGGCAGGCATATGAAAAGGTCTATCCAGTTAGACATAAATGATAATATTACTATGTAGTTCTGAGAGAGATCATGCATCCTTGATACACAGAGTAAATAGAGGTTACCCTGCTGATCCTGCTTATTCTTGCTTCCTGAGAGAGTGATGTGATAGCTGGAGCTGGAGCAGCAATATTGCAACACGAAGAAGGAAAAGACAGAAATGCTGGCTCTAACAACACTGAGCCACAGAAGCCATACCAAAATTGCCTATTTCTATAGTCTTGATATGTGGAAATAAACTCGAAGAGCACCATTTGTTTAATCCAATGTTTGTTGGGCAATGTGTTAATTGCAGCCAAAAGGCATTTCCAACTGATATACTCCCCTTTCTCAAACATCTGCATTTCAAAGTAGAGAACTTCTGGAGCAGTAGGCTCTCACCCTGGGTCATCACATTCAAAGGCCATGAGCTCTGATTAATATATAGTGGCCGTTTCCACCAGGTCACTCTCCTTCCTAAAGGACCTCTCATATATATTTCATCACATTGTATTTTTATTGATTTGTTCACATTTCTGTTGACCATTATCAGAAGTGAAATCATCAAGGTCGGGGGCCCTAACTATATCTTTGATATCCTAGGCACTTGGCATAGTGTTAGGCACTTGATAGTTTCCAATGAATGTTACTCAAATACTTACATACATACATACATACATACACACACATGCATAACTAACTGGACCTTGCTCTGTACTGAATGGCTGATTTAGGGATGACTCATTCAGTATATCATTGCTTCCAGGTATGAAAAATAGATTTGAATTTTCAGGAAGGAAATAACCAACATAAAACCAAAATAAATAACTTCATCATATGTTTTATCTAAAATGTACAATGTAAACCTTTGCCCAAACCTCTGGGATTAAATTTACAGGTGAAAATGTAAACCAGTTGACCTTTTCCTTCTTCTGAACTCCTTTAGCATTTGTGCCTTGCATCATTTATTTAGGCTGGAGTCATGAATCCAGAGTAAAAGCAGTGATCCTAACCACACATAATCTGATAAATTAACTCCTCCAAGCACTGGCTATGCCCAGAGGCTTTTGTTCTCCTGAAAAGCTCATAAACTTCATCTGATCCTATTATCCCTGCCCACCCCCCAAAAAATTATTTTACAGAAACCTAACACTAAAAACAATTTGCTGCCATGAAAATACAGAATTGAGACAAAACCCCTAGGAAGGTCTTCCAACCATTTAATCTTTTATTCATCAGATGCCTATTAAGCTTTATAACATGTCATGAAGTTTTAGGAATTTGAGATAGACAAGTGATTTTGCAAACATCCACCCCTCTGATAAAGTGAGTGAACTAGATTACCAACCAATGAACCAGATTAGTGAACCACAATAACAATTCTAAACTCTTCTTAAATAGAAATCTGGGAACACATGCGATATCCAGGGCTCAGTTTACTCGACTTTAAAAGTCAATACGATCTTTTAATCTTTAAAGGTTCGTTCATTCATTCAACAAATGTCTACTGAGCCAGTCTTCTCCAAGCCCCCACCCTCCACACACTCATTAGTTCCAGAAGTACCAGCATCTAATGGGAAATACTCAGCCACAGTGAAACTTCCAGTTTAATAGGAAAGACAAAGTATTTCAGTTTCTTGTGATGAGTATTTTCAAAGAATCTACTAATTTTATATTTACTTTTTAGTTTAACTTACTTTATTTTCTTGCTATTTATTCAATAACTAAAAATCAAAATCTTCCAAAGAAGCCACTTGTAGGTGATAGGTATTTTAATATTTGAACATTCACGTTTAGAACCAACTTTAATTCAGTCATTAACTATACAATATGCAGAACGAAAACAAAACACATAGTAAATATCCAAGGATTTTTTTTTTGCCCCTGTGAGAATGAGGGGAAAAATGCAAAAGAATTCAAAGTATTGATCAGATCATTTATACACCTAACAAGGGAGGTTCATAAAGCACCACAAAAACAATTTTATTCTTTTCTCACCATTACCACTGCTCTTTTTCGCCTATAGGGCTTGTTCTTCTCCATCCCCTTGGATGTAATTCAAGGCTAGTGCTTTGACTTTTAGATTATTCCCAGATAAAATTCCTTCCTTCACTTTAGTACCAAAAGAAAAAAGAAAAAAAATCCTAGATTTACTAGACTCATACAGAATTAGGTTCAATGCACAGTAATGACCAAAATTCCAGCATCCACCTAAGTTCAACTTCTTCCCCTCCCCAGCCTTGGAGAGCAGCAGGAGCAGGAGTGAGGCCTGCGATGGGACCTGGCTAGTTGTCCCCTCTCTGCTCAGCCAGCTCCACATCCTCATCCTCCATGCACCTCCATCAGGAGATGAGTTGAGCAGGTCAGAGGTAAGTGACATGACTGGACAAGCAAAGTCCTATTTGACAAGCACTCACTTAGCTCTGCTTCTTCCTAGGTTTAGCAGGGGTTCAAAGCTGTCTTTTCTAATCCCAATTTAATCAGTTCTTTGAAGACCCTTGGGCTCTAGGGGATTTCTCATTGATGTGATTCTGGTGAGGTTTTGTGACTGGACACTTCCTACCCTACCCCAGGGCCCTGGTTGTCTATACTTCACTTACAGGCTTCTCCCAATCCTTTGAATGTGAATTGGAGAAAGAGGCCTCATTCATATTGATAAACTGTAGTCAGTGGGAGGGTGCAGCCCTGCATATAAGCGCTGGGCGAGCAGCTCTTGTTTGCCCTTCAAGTAGAAGCATTTGTGCGGAGCACAACCTCATAATCACAATGCTCCAATCCGGTGCCCTCTGTAGACTGTCTACAGGGCATCCAGAGTTCCTCTACCAAGCCCTTCCGGTTATGATCTAAGAAAACACATCTCCTGCTCTGTGAGCTCACTCCTCCCTGCACCCCACAATGTAGTGTATAGAAAAGGAAGCCCTTCTACCCATCATGGGTGGGAGTGCAGTTACCTGCAAAGTTCAGCTCTCTTTCCTCAGTCCTCTGGGAGACAGATCTACCCCCAGACTGTTGCATTTTATATTTTTCTGCTATGAATTTAAAAAAGCAGTTTATTACACCACCCTAATTCCAGAGAAAAGCAGCAAAAGTTTCCCTGAAGCAGCAACATCCCACTCTAGGGCTGAAGTGAGGAGAAAGCACATAACCCCACTGCAGTCTTCTACCTGCATATTTAGAGCACACCAAAAACTCTTCAGACTCCAATTTCCTAGTCTCTCAGCTTCTTGGACTTTAACTCTTTCATAATCCACATGATTTAAAGACACTCCACACAAATCCAGCAGAGGGCCAGTGGCAACCCTTGCTTTGTAATATGGAGTTGTTGGCACCTCTTGTCTTGAAGTTTCAATCAAAATTAAGGCTAGAGGAGGAAGGTCTAGCTCAGTGGTAGAGTGCATGCTTAGCATACACAAGGCCCTAGGTTCAATCCCCAGTAACTCCATTAGAAACAAACAAACAAATCTAATTACAAAACACACACACACAAAACACAAAATTAAGGTTAGAATATTTTAATTTTTATATTTTGTAACAGTAATTAGAATCAGAATTTACAGATGGTCCAAGGAGAAACATTTTGAAAGAAGTTAAAAAATAAGATGGATATTTATAAGCAAAAAAATTTTTAAATTTTTATATGTGTACTATGTATTTACAGAGGCTTATGTATTAGGCCTCTGGAAATGATCAGTGCTATTCTGAAAAAAGAGTTATACAGAGGAATTTAACAGTCATATGGCAGATGGAACAAGGGAAGGCTGAGGAAAGAGATATCAGCCAAATGATTAGAGGGTTCAGGTAACCATACAATTTAATCCCAAACCTGACACTTTTGGGAAATAAAGTGAGCACTGTGAACCCAGCCAGCTAATAGATGAAAAGCAGAAATG
This sequence comes from Vicugna pacos, assembly GCF_048564905.1. NCBI lineage: Eukaryota > Metazoa > Chordata > Mammalia > Artiodactyla > Camelidae > Vicugna > Vicugna pacos. The sequence continues at coordinate 67,185,518 of NC_132993.1, read as the reverse complement.
TTCCAGGCAGATTGGACACTCTCTATGTGATCAAAATAACAGCACACTACTGACTGGCAGTAGAAACCAGCAATGAAATTGATTTCTAGATTGAGCCAGTGGACATTCACTCCAGAAAGAATGTTAGTGAGAGTGAACCCTGGATCAGAAATGGAGACATGGACGACATTTTACTTGTAATTAATGATGACAGCACATCAACTGTCAGAGTTAACTTGTGAATGAAGGATGGTATGCATTATGAGCCATATTGAAAAGGCATTATGCCAGAAGTTGGGCATTAACTGTAAAGGATCATAGATTTCACAAAGAAATATCATGATTAATCACTCAAATAAACATGAATGGATTTGTAAAAATTGAGCTAATAAAATACCAACTAGAAAGAGTAGTCTAGATGTCCAAACACATATGTGTTTGACTTGAAAAGATGTGATAAACATGTTACACCAAAGTACTTAAAAGAGTAGACTAGCATTATTTGGAACCAGAGCCCAGCTAGAATACTTAGGGGGACATGGGAAAAGGGAGAGATTTCATTTCCTAAGGGCATGCCACTTAGCTAGAAGTTGTCCTCTAGTTCTATCCCTTGAAGCTTCTAAAAGGAACTTGAAAACATTCATGTGCACATACACGGGCACCCATGCATGTGTGCACATGCACAGACACCCACACATCAAACAAACATTAAAAGTTAAAGCTATGTTCCCAGGCAATGATGAATTTAAATTAAATTAAAAAGAAAGAATTAAAGTACATGACTCATTGCCATCAATTAAATATTATACATGGCTCACTGAGATACTGTTTGCTGACTAGAAGCTAGAGACTAATAGTAGTAACTAATAGTTGTATGCAGCTTATATCGTACTTACTTATCCTCAAAACAATTCTGAGGAATGAGTAATTATTATTTCCACTTAACAGGTGATGAAACTAGGATATAGTGAGGTTAAGAAACTTGTCCAAGATCACAAAACTAAGAAGTGATGGCACTTAGGGATTCAAATTCAGGGAGCATGCTTCTGCCAGGCTGAAAATCCCTTACATTCATCAATTCTTTGTGCGTGTGTGGGAGAGGAAAAGGGAAAGTGTCCTATAAGCCCAGATCTGATAACAGATTGATAATTTGCTTTGGTATTTCAGTCTCTACACATCACCAACCCTAGGGTCTTAAACAGCTTAGAAATTAGCTATGGCGATGCAGTTCCATCCATACATCAGTGCTGTCTTTTGTGCAAACACAGCTACTTTTCTTTTTTCATGAGATAAAAATATCAGATCTCTTCTACTTCTCCCAATTTCAGCTGATTCTGATAAACTCTTGGAAAGGCAAAAGGGTATCTTCTGGAACATTCTAGGGGCAAAAAAAAAAAAAAAGCTCCCAACGTGACTTTGTGGTTATTGGAAGCCCTTGCAGTGAATAGATCATTGTGTCATTGCTCCTTGATGTACAGTTGTCTACTGGAAAGACATTGTGAAAATCCTTTCTTATGAAAGTCTAATGTGTTCATGGTGAGATAGTAGTAATGAAATAGGAAGGAAGAGTGATTTTGCTTCTATTTTGGCACTGCTCTTGCATTTCAGAAAGAATGGTGTTGGAAGACGAACTTCTAGCATTTTCAGAGTTTTACTATTTAATAACATTTTAATTTTTAATATATTCAAGTTTCTAGTTTTAGTGACGTTCACAGTGGAATATATAAATAAGCACACGTGTCTTCTAAATATCCTTGGCTCTCTAAAAAAATCAGTGGTAAAATTGTTTCTGTAGTTTAAATGTTCCTGGCTAGGTTACAAAAGAAGACAGTTGTTAAACAAGTTAACATTAAATATTAAAGAATAAGTGTAGCATAAAAGCATTAAGTTTAATTTTCTCTGGCTATATATAACTCAGTCTTTGGTTAACATGAAGTGAATATACCAAGGTGCAAAAATTAATGACAGTGAAGTTTTGATTTTGAAATTAAGCACAACGCGTTTCTAAACATAGGAAGATGCCTGGAATTTTACCTTTAGGATTTTATTTGCATCTCAGAGCCTATTAAAGCTATTTCCGTGTGCCTTTTTCTCTTTTGTGCCTACGTCACCGATTTAAGGTTTTTATTTATTTAATTTTAAGAAGAAAGAAGAGGTTCTGTAGAGAGCATTGTGTCTGCTAAACACAGATTGAACTAGAGAAGGACTAATGTCGCGGGTAGGAGGGTCCCGCAAGCAGGCGATGTAGCAGCATCGGAGGATAAGAAGGAAGATTATACAGCACTCCCCTCTAATCTTATTCCACCCAAGAAATTTGGGAGAATGCGAAAAAGCAGCAGCCCAGCATTCTTGAATGGGCGTGGCTTCCCTCCAGGGGCTGTCCAATCGAATTCCTTCAGAGGGAGCTATCCCAAGATTGATGAGGGTTGCTAGGAAACAGGAGTGTCCCCCGCCCGCCTGACCCAGAGATTGTTCTGCACAAGCCCTCTCCAGGGGCTCGCAATGTGCATTTGAGCGGTGTGTGGGGCAGAGCTGCACACCGGCCTCCCAAGCTCGCTCCCTCTCTTTCTCCTCCAGCATGCAGTCCTCCGGTCGTAGGAGACCACAGGAGAGTTGTTCCAGGGCTGACTGTTAGTCCTGGTTCTCCCGCAGGCCAAGAGCTCTAGCCGAGCTTCAAAGTTAGAGCCCCCACCTCCCTGCCGCCCGACTCCCCTTCACCCCACCCCTCCGAAATTCACCACCCTTTGCATGCAGTGCCTAAGGATTTCAAACAGAGAGGTGAAGCAGCCAGCAAAATCGACTGGCTTTCTGTACAATAATCCTCTCGTCTAGGTACCCTGGCTCACTGAAGACTCTGCAGATACACCCCTATTGAGGGAGGGAGGAAGGGGGAGGGGGAGGAAAGGGAGAACGAGAGACGGAGGAAAGGAGAAAGAGAAAATGAGGAGAGAATGCCAGAAGGTCCGTGCCTCTGCCGAGAGTACCAGTTAGATGTGAAGGTTTCAGCCCGGCCAAGGTGAAGCAAAGTTGCTTCCAAGCCTGGGAAGTGGGTTTGTCTGTTAAGAGGAGGAGAGGGACTCTGCTGGGAACTGCTCCCCTCCCCTCCATGGAAGACCACTAGGTCCCCCCTTTTCCCAACCTCCTCCCTCTATTCTCCTCCCACCCTCCCTTTTCCCACTCCCCACTGACTCGGAAGCCTGGATGCTCCGCCACCGGGCAGTGGTCCAGCGCACAGCCGGGAGGGGGCGGGGGCAAGGGGCACTGTGACAGGAAGCAACGCGCACAAGTTGGCCATTTCGGGGGCAAAATAAGTTCTCCCTTGGATTGGGAAAAGACAAAGCCAGCAAGCTACCTCTTTTGTGTCGGATGAGAAGGACCAAGCATGAACCAGAGCCCGGGTGCAGGCTCAGCCGCCGCTGCTGCCACCGCGGTCAGCTCCAGTCCCTGCCAGGAGTTGGTGCGAGGTAAGGGGCCCAGAGGAGAACGTGTCCCTCTGGAGGGCGCCCAGCGAGGGCGCGGAGGCTCGGGTACCTCGTGCGGCAGGCTCAGCCGGGAAAGTTGAGGCAGAGCACGGACCAGTCCCTACGGTTATGCCAGGGGTGGGGAGGGTGGGGAGGGTGGGGGGCAGAGGCAATGTGGGTGTGCGTGAGTGAGAGTTTATGTGTGTGTGCGCGCACGTCTGTGTCTCCGGGAGGGAGGCGGATTTCAGGGCATAAATCTGCGGCCAGGGTGCGAGAGGTGGAGGGACTAACTAGCGCTCGCAGACCCCCAGAGAGACCAGTCCCATCAACCAACCACCTCCAGCCCTGCTCTGGGCTCAGGAGTCCTTTCTATTGGGGGGCTCCTTAAGCTTTGTGCACAGGAAACCGTGCAATGACTGGCTGCCACACTGGCGGTTTCATGTGGGTGTGGAGGTTGCCAGGCGAGGTGGGCAGCGGTCAGCGAGACCTGCTCCCTGTTGCAGCTGGCAGACGCTCTGCTGCCAGCGGCAGCCAGAGGTTCGCTCTCCCGCAAGCACGCTGGGAAAGGGTCCCTAACTCCACGCCCTCTGCTCCTTTTGGCTTGAGTGAAAAATCGAAAAGCCAGACGGGGAGCCTATCTCTTCATCGATCCTATTCTATTTTCTTATCTGACAATGAGATAACTCAGAGAGGGCGGGAGATTTGCAATCCAGAAATAGACTAGGTAATATATCCAATAAGCTTGTATCTTGAAATTTCATTTAGGTTTCCCTCTAGTTCCTTCCCTGAATTAACAAACGTAAAAGATTCTCAAAGGTGTAACACTCTTAGGTAGATATCTTGAGGGGACATGCCCTTGCCTTTGGAGTATTTTAAAGCAATGTAAATTTTAATAACAAACAAGAAAACAATACACTTTCTAATAATCTGTGCTCAAGTGCTCAGCCAATATGCTAATAAAATTATCTATACTGTTACTTTAACAGTGATGTGTTCGACATGTACAGAAAGATACATATCAGTTTATTCAAAGTTGAGGTTACTGTGAGTTGAGGTTAGTGTGTGCTAAGGATCTCAGCCATAGTTCATTACTTTAAGTTTCTCTGCTTAAATTTATTTGTGCTACCAGATCTTAGAACTGTTCATTAGAGCTATGTTGTATTTCTTTCGGAGGAAAACAAACAAACAAACATTGATTTGTAAAGAAACATTTTTCATTTACCTAAATCTAAGTCTGCTTTGGTTAATCTGGTCACATAGTTTAAGGCTACTAGCTGGACTCTAATTGTTTCTGTAAATGTATTTAATACAGGCATGACAAAAACATTTAGACTGCCAATATGGTAAAATGATAGTTATCCAGTTCCTACCCAAGATGTTTAAGATACTCTATGGTTAATGATCCTACAATGCCATGCACCTTTTTCCTCAAAACAGCCCAACAGAATTTGAACAGACACTGGAAGTATAACACACCAGACTTTCATGAAGCGATCTATTCCTTTCCATAACAGCAGTGTCTTGTATTTACAAAGATTTCTCACACTTGTAGGTTTTAACTGTCCATCCTTACAAGTTCTGATCACCCAGCAGGTACATGGATATTTTGAATGGACACGCCCTAAGGCTGTCTTGATTTCTGTTCAGAGTAACACAGCTGCTCAGAATGAAAACTGAGAAGTCTTCAAACGTATTTTCACAAATAAGACAATGAAAATTTCAGAGTATCTACATTCATTGGAATAAAAAGAAGAAATGGTTTAAAAAAATTTTTTTTTAGGATTGCTAAGCTCTTACTCCCCTCTGCCCCACCCAAAAAAACTTAAACCTCTTGTTCTACGAGCTAGAGTCATACCAATGAAATATGAAACTCAACTTGCAGAAAACTATGTGAACACAAGGAACAGATTAAATTCTGAAACAACAGGGGAAGGGAGAGTCACCTCTCTATTTAATTGAGTGGTATTTTTCAGACTTCAGAAATAACTAATCAATACATTGGGGGAAAGTATAGAAAGCTACATATATAGAAAATGTTATAAAAATGAAAATATGTTCTATGATCTCTTTAAAAAGTTGTAGTGTACACATGAAGAGAGTATAAACCAGATGATTTACTCCTCAATTATCAAACATCAAAATGAGCCCATCTCTGATTTTAAGTCACTACAATTAAAACTGGTAAGTTGAACAAATGCAGAGATAGCATAATATGCTGTGATCTTTATTTTTATTTAAATTAAAATTAATATTTTTATTGAATGAAAGAATGAGGATAATTGTCAGAAGGTTCCCTGTCTTGTGTCTCTACTTTGTAACAGGTGATCAACCAGAACCACACAAGACTGAGGATGGTCTTATTTTGAAAGATTCCTGGCAATAACATTTTTTACAACTTCCTGGATACCTTTTCCTCTCTCTCATTTTGTCACTCTTTTGTTCAAATTAAATCATTTTCTTTTTCTTATCCATTCTTCTAATAGACACTAGCCACAAAATGGTGCCAGGGTCCTCCCTACCTCCTACCACGATATAGCCCACCATCTTGGGGATGAAATATTTCCATTTATTGTCCTGTACTCAACATCATCCTAAGATACCATCAAACAAAAGAAATGAAACCTTATCTCCATGGAAAGCCAGGACAGTATGCATTTATGCACGCTGGAATATGGCCAGAGTTTCAGGGTAAGACATGCTTTCTCCAGGGGTTACTCCCCCCTAAAAGGAATCATATGTACTCATAGTTGTCTCACTTTGCTATTTTACACTGAGTTTATTGTACATTTTTGTCTCTTCTGAGATTCTGCTAAATGTATCCAATTCTGCATTACATGAATTTGTTGAAATTGCTCCCAAGAAGTAGCATAAAATTGTAGAAGATTATCCACCAAGGCTGAACACATAAAAATGAGTACAATCATAGTCATCACAGAGAAGGCAGCAACTATTAGGTCATGCCCCGCCTTCTAATGCAGGCTTGGTCCCCACAGCACACCGATTTTGGAATACTTCCATCCAGTCTGATTTTAAATGGCTCAAGTAATGACTGCTCCTAGCACCTTTGAAAGACTATTTTACAGTCTAATAGTTCTCCCTATTAAAACCTTTGCTGCAATATTTAGCCTCATTTTCCCCTGGTCCTATTTTGTCTTGTTACTTATTCCTCATTGTAATGCCTTTGGATCAGCCTGTTCTCTTGCCTGATTTAGAGTCTTCAACCAAGCTTTTACACAGAACTTGTAGAATACAAAAGCTTTAGACAGTTACAGGAGAGAACACAGAAGTGACAGTTTTATATTTGGACATCTTTTCTAAATATTTAAGACACATCTTTTAGGTCGTTCATATGTATGTGTAGGATTATATATTCCTAATAATTTATTTTAGTAATGTGTAAGTGTGAGGAAATTTTTCATCGCTGACATTAATGACCTGTGTGAATATTGAGATGATCCCTTCTAAGTAATGTTCTATGTGGATGCACATTTATGAGACATTTTCATTGCAAATCTGATGTCAACAGAACCCTGTCAACGCCCACACTACAAGGAAATATGTGACATGCAGGTCTGATGCTCCACTGAGCCCCAGAAGTTGTTGTCATGTAAATTCCACTATTGAAATGGAAGTGATTTTCATAATTAATAGAACGTGCAAGGAATATAATCGTGTATATAGTTAAATGAGTACATTAACATGATATAGCAATTCTGTTAGAATACAGTAGCCCCTTCATACCAAAACAATTTGAAAAGCCAGTAGAATTTAAGTTTGAAATCATCACAGTGCTATCATGAAAAGTAAGCTCAAATCATACATACATCAATGTAGAATTATATTTAGATTTATATGGAGGTACCATATGTGAAGGTTACTTTAAAAATGGAAAAGCCTGAAACAACCACAAGAGAAAAACAGGTTTTTCACTTTGTTCACTTAAAATCTGGTTCCAAGACATCCTTTTGTAGGATTCTTAAAGAGTCTTTAACAAATATCTTGGTAGACTCACCATCCCACTCAATTGTTTCTTCAAGTCCCAGGCATTGAAATGCAAGTTCTGCCAGACAGTAGAGAAGTAAATGATGTAAATCAGGAACTAAGTTCCTAGGTTACACTTGGCAAGTCTAGAAAATATAAGACTAAGAGTAAGGTGAATCAGCAGCTAAAAAAAATACCATTTAGGGCTGTCTTCTTTACTGCTTGGTGAGCCTTAAGACTGTGTGTAGAAACATTCATGTGGCTTAAGTCAAAGCTGAATATAGCTTTAAAGGAATAAAATTAGACTGCATGGAATAAATAATTTTTAAATGAGTATCCTCTCTTCTGAAGACCCAAAGTGTTTTATAGTGCTGTTTATCATATAGTGATGCATACCCTCAAAATGATTTTCCTTAGAAACAAAGGGGGAAATCAATTCTCTTACTACAGGAAAAGTAAGCCATCAATATATCTGTGACTTCTCCCTGGGACAGAGGCATTCTTAGGAGTCCGAGTCTACCACAGAATATACATCCTCACCAAATGAGTAATCTTTTAATTGAATTGGAAATCAAACACTGTACTTTAGGAATAGAACAAAGAAAAAAATTTGGAAAACATTTGGATATAATCTATACAAGCATAGTCTAAAACATCAGGGTTGGAAATAAAATCATATATAGAGAGGTATCTCCACAGGAAGCTCTCACTTTTATTCCTTATTAGAATTTACTTCACTTTCATTGCCTTTGCACAAAGACATATACCCACCCCCACCCAATACAGACACACAATGTTGGAGTAGATTTAGTTGGAAGAGTATAGGTATGCACCAAACAGATAGAACATTTCAAAACCATGATGCTAGACACGTAGTTTGCATTAAATTACACGTATATGGGGGTAGTAGTAAGACTCTAACATCTTAGGAGCCTAGCCTAAAAAGTGGTTGCATTAAAGAAAAGGTGGCTAATAGGGAAGCAACCAGTGAGTCAATATTCATTAAGCACTTATTATAAGTGGAACAAGATTCAAGACGTACAATGGGGGCACAAACATTAAAAAGACCCACAACATTTCACAAACACGTAAAGTTGAAGGTATTCCAAAAATCATCAAACTTGAAACTCTAGAGTAGAGAAGAGGGTACCAAAATTACCAGCTAAACAAAAGTCTGTTCCTTTATTTAAAAGATGTCTTTAGATTTAAAATTTCATATGTAGATAGTCTAACACTCTATGGAGACACAGTGCTAGATGCTGTAAGGTGCAAAACTGTCATCATCTCATAATAATTCTCACAATGTCTGTGTCATAATGACCAAAAATATCATAAGCATCAATTACCACTTGCCATGCTCTGAAAACTGTTGAAACATTGCATTATCTGATTTTTAAATTTATTTATTTATTTACTTACTTACTTACTTATTTATTTTTGGTGGTGGGGGATTAGGTTTCTTTATTTATTTGATGGAGGTACTGGGGATTGAACCCAGGGCCTCCTTCATGCTAAGCAGGCACTCTTACCACTGAGCTATACCCTCCCCTCTGAATTATCTGATTTAATACTCACAAGAACCCTGTGAGGTAGGTGCTGTGATCCCCATTTTATAGAAGAGGAAATGGAGACCCAGGTATAAAGTAATTTGCCACAGTTCAGGTAGTTAACAAGGCAAGGACTAGAATTCAAAACTTACTTTCTTATCCCAAGTGCTATTCTGTTTACTGCTAAGCTATATTGCCTCCCAATTTATGTTTTATGGGGGGGCTTCATTTCATTCAACAAATATTTTCTGAGCTCAAAGTAGAGGGACACACTTCGGTTAAAAAAAGAAGAGAAATGGAACCTGGAACAGAGTTCAACAGACTCAGCCTCTCTCCATCCCCAAAGAGACAGTGTCTTCTGACGGGCAAAGGAATGCAAGGGGAAGAAATGAACTAAAACGTTATTTACAGTTACCTAGAACTAAGGGGGGGGGATGAGAATCAGAAGAGTCTATAGAGATGATAGATTTATCAAAAACAAACAAACATCAGGTGTGAAAATATGAGAGAAATACATTTCCCAGAGCCTGATTTCAGTGAACATCACAATCTGCCAAACTAAATGCAGGTGGCAAGAATACAGCCTTGTAAATAGCCAGCAAGAAGGGGAAGAGCATTTCTGCTTGTTAAGGCTAAAATGGTGCTCTTTCTCTCTTTACAACCTAGCTACTCCCCACCAGGAAAACAAGCTGGTAAAAATGTTTCATCGACTAGTACAAATTTGAAATTTCTTTACCCAGCTGAAGTAGTCATTCATCTGTATCTAAGAAACTCTCAGCATTTCGCACTTGTAAGGCTTTGATTCACAATACAGACTACACCTTGAAAAAGAACAGGCTCAAGCATTTCAAATTTTAAACATTTGAAGAACAAGAGAGGCAAAGTGACGTGCTGGTGATTCCAAAGACTCAGTAAGGCAGTTCTGGGAAAGTCAGAGGTCCATGTTTCCCACAGGCAGGAAACCTGCTGTCTTGGTTGTACGAATTTATATTTCACTCCAGACCAACAAAGAACTGAAATAGGTATCTTTACTTGAAAGTCTTTCTCAGATTTGTGATTTGTGCTAGAGTATTTCATGGACATAAAAAAATCGATGGGTAACAGATCTGTCCCTCCATCTGGAGGAGACTGTCTCTTTTGATTGCTAATAATACATAGCAGATAGATTAGTAATATTTTGTATTTTGCTTAACAGTTTCGATGCACCATGTGTTGGTGAATATAACATAACGGAGACTGTTTTCACAAAATATGTCCAAACATGTGCCAATTTGGGAGATGGCACTACAAGGTCAGAAACAGTTGGAATTTGTATCTGTCTCAAGGAGCAAATGAGATCTGGAGAATATAATTAACTGTTTCTATTTTGAAGCATCTTATTTTTCCTAAAAAAGCAAAGACCCTCTACATGCTGATGCATTAATTCCAGTGATTTCTGTCAAGTCCAGATATATTGGTGGCCAGACCACACCTCACATCAGAATTAATAAGGAGTCAAGACATGAGACTTAGATTGCTCACACATCTCCTCCATTGACATTGCGCAAGGCCTGCCCTTGGGGAAAATGTTTTGAAGAATGTTAAATCCCAACCTCTCGCCAAAAAAATCTCTTCCAGTGCCTGCCTTGGTCCCTTAAATTCTCTGAATTCTACCTAAAGTATGTATTTACAAGTCCATGTAGCACACCAACCTTCCAACACACTGGATTTATAGGTTCTTTTTCTTTTCTTTTTTTTTTTTCCCCCAGAAAGGTTAACTTCATCCACTTAGGTGGGAAGTGGAAAATGAACAATTATAATTTTTGCCTATTTCACAATTTTGCCTAAGAAAAGCCCTTCTTCAGCTATGATTCCCAGAATAAACATGGCACAGAAATTTTAGAGTAAAGAGATCTCTCCTGTAGTTATTAAGCAAATGAAGCCTGGTAGGAAAGCCATTGAGATATTACAGGTATTACAGAGTGCTCACCCTCCCCACCTTTTTTCCTTCTAAAATTCTAAATTTGTGTTTGTTGCTTTGAGGCATGGGTAGGGAATCCGGTGACTGTAAGGATGGTCCTCAGATGGAGAGGGTTGGGATGGATGAAGGAGGAGAGACTGGGAAGCTGAGGGAGAGAGTCAGAGCACTTCCCTGCTCCCTTTCCTTCCCACCCTCACACCTAGAGCACAAACAATAATCATCCATCTACCTCGGCTGTTTATCAATTCACTGCCCAGAAGAGCCTACATCAGAGCCACTTTAAAGTTTACTTGAACTGAAGAATACAGTGGAATCTTAAAAAAAAAAAAAAAGGAGAAATGAACTTATTTACAAAATAGAAACAGACTCACAGATGTAGAAAACAAATTATGTTCACCAGAGGGGAAAAGGGGTGGGAAGGGATAAATTGGGAGTTCGAGATCTGCAGATACTGATAACTATATATAAAATAGATAAACAACAAGTTTCTACTGTATAGCACAGGAAACTATATTCAATATCTTGTAGTAACCTATAATGAAAAAGATACGAAAATGAATATATGTACATATTTGTATGACTGAACTATTATGCTGTACACCAGAAATGGACACAACATCGTAAACTGACTATATTTCAATTAAAAAAAACCTGAAAAAAAAAAAGAAGAAGAATACTGGGACAGACCATTCCAGACTAATTTGGGGTTCAGGAATACATATATTATGTATGTATTATGTATTATATATGCTTCCAGATTCTCCTTATGCACACTCAAGTTTGAGAAACACTACTGTTGAGTCAGCTCAGGATGCTAGAATAAAACACATAGATAGACCACGTGGCTTTAATACAGACATTTACTTCCCACAGCTCCGGAAGCTGGGAAGTCCAAGATCAAGTTGTCAGCAGATTTGGCCCCTGGTAAGAGCCCATTTCCTGAAGGACCACTTCCTCACTGTGACCCCACATGGCAAAGAGAGAGAACAAGCTCTGGTCTCTCTTCCCCTTCTTACAAAAATACTAATCCCATCTAGGGAGCCCCCATCCTCATGACCTCACCTAAACCTAATTACCTCCCAGGTCCCACCTCCAAATACCATCATCTTGGAGATAGGGCCTCAAGGTATGAATCTGGGGAGGAGGGGAGACAAAAACTTTCAGTCCATAGCAATTAGACATTAGAATGAAATGCTCAGAGAACACCAGGGAATCACAGGACAAAATTATTTCCCATAGAAGTCCACTCTAATTAGATTAACCAGTGGTCTAAAATAAATTCTGCAAGCCTAAGTATTAATTGATTAATTAAGCTCAACCAAGAAAGCAAGTCTCCATGAGTTGTATGAATGGACTCATTTTCTGGAAACCTCATACTGTTTCCATTGCAAAGGAATTTTTCTTCTATTACCTATAATATGTCTCACTAAGATATGCACATACAGTATGTATTCTTATCAGGAAACTTTCTCATTTTTTATCTTTTATCCTATATTTTGTAGTTACAAATATGTGATATTAGAAAGGGAAGTGACTGGTGTTTTAAGAGGCTCAGCAAGGAAAACATTTCTAGTTCTGAGAATAGAAATGTTTCTAGTTTGGTAACTGTACATGTAAAACTCAAATTGTCTTTATAACTCTATACTTGTGAGCTAAGGGATATGGGAAAACATTGCTTTGTCACAGTTCCCCCTTTTGCCCTCTGGATCTGCAGAGCAGGAGAGAAAAAAGCAAACACAAAACTTCATTTGGCAACTTCTTATACATTCTCCACTCAGCCTCTACTTCGTTCAAGTGAATGGTTGCTTAGCTGAAGCTGGCAATCCTCACAAATACTGCCAAAGATAGTTTCCTAAGCAGCGTTCAGAGCCACATAGGAAAAATGCCAGAGAGGGGACCGAGGGAGGGGCAGCAGCGGGTGGGGGCACTTAGGCTGGGCCACCAGCTTCACTTCCTAGGGGGTCTATGCGAACTCTTTGTTCACTTGCTTTCCACAGTTAACAGACTTCCTGAAGAGAAAAGCAACACAAAATAGACCACATCCCCCAACATTAAAAAACATCTGAATTTTTTTTTTTACAACTCAGACTGTCGATTGTGGCAGGTACAATATGTCAAACTGCTGAAAGCTGCACTCTGTCCCTTGCAGAGCTGGCTTCCCCACCCCCTGGGATGGTTACAGTGCTTATACTAGATGATGGCACTGCCACTGGCCTCTCCCACTGACACAACAACTACATCTAGCTGAAGTCAACACCCCATCACCACCCTAGATGTCCAGATCTAGAAGGGACACCATCATTTCCCCAGAAAAGTGGTTCCAAATCTTGGAATTACCTGTGACATTTCCCTTTTGTTTGGTCCTCTGTTGATTCCTCCTTCATAAGTCATCTGTATGCTGTGTTCTCTCCAACTACAGCCAAAACTTTACTCCAGGTTAGTATCACTTGCCTCTTTATCTTCTGAAACAGTTTATCTCCTCCAGTCTCCCCTCTTCATGTATTATTTATTTACCAGGTATTTGATGAGTGCATACTACATGTCCATTCGCTGTTCTAGAGATTTTACAGAGGTGAACAACCAAAATTAAAAAAAAAAATTTACAAGAATTTTTGTTCTCATGCAGCTTCCATTAAATAGTGAGAGTCAGACAATAAAGAAGAGAACTAAGGAGATATGGACAAAATATAATGATGTGATGTAAGAAAAGGGGGAAGTTGGAAGAGGCAACATCACTACCAGACCTTGATAAACAATTGACTTTTCCATCTCATTCTTTGGTTTAAGAGGCATTAGTTATAAATTCATCACTTGAAAAGGAAGTTTGAACTTCGCAGATTGGCCATCAATCTTTGACAAGCAGGCTCTTAACGTATCTTCCCACCCTTTCGTCCTCATCACAAGCCTCTCCTCTAAGCAGATTTTCTGTTCCCACACAAAATAGACCTCCCAGTATCCTTCTAAGTCACAAATGCTTTTAGAATGCGCTTCCTTCTTCCTTTCTACACACCTAAATTTCAAGGCCAATTTCAAATCTCACCTCATCTAGGTTCACACTAATGATGTTTTCATGTGTCCTACCAAAGCAATTTTTTCCAAAATATTCACGTGATCCTCATCATCTGAGGGCTTGGATAGTGAACTACTGTTTCATCCTGAATCATAGGTAAGCAGAACAGTAATTTGTACAATAAAATCAGAAGGCAAATTAATTTTTCTCATTGCCCCTTTTAAAAAGTATTCAATAAAATATATTACACTCTGACGTAATGAAACAATAAACCTTAAATGCAGCGGAGTCTCCATTTGAAAACTCAGTATGTCTAGACCAACGTAATAAATAAAACTTCAGACTTTATAGTTGAGTCTCCTCTCTATCCCCAGAAGGAGCATATTTCAGGTCAGAAGTTGAGAAAGAACGCACTAACATTCTTAAAATTCTCCTCCGCCCTTCCTTGTCCCGCTTACCGACTTGAGTTCTGACTCTTCCAAAGAGGGAGGGCGAAAGGCAGGCATAGGCAGCAGACGTGGGAAGTAAGCTCTTCTCTGACAGGTTTCACAGTCTCTGGGTCCCCAGATTTCTAACACTCACTCTCTCTTTGATAGAATGTGTGTGTGTAGTGTGTGTGTGTGGGGGGGTGTGTGTGTGTGGTGAGACTTCTTTCTCCATTGCTGGGGGTCTCTCATCTCAGTTTTCTTGACACAAATTATCCTTCAACTGACCACGCCTCCTCAGCTCCTGCTCTTTTAGCATTACGCTCCTCACAGACTCTCACTTTTGTCCCTCTAGTCCTTACTCTTGGGCTGGATCTCTCTCTCTCTCTCTCTCATGGCCTTTGGTCCACAAAAAACACTCACACTTGTTACAGGAACAATTCTAGTCATGTGGACCAGTCCCAATGCAGCAGCATTACTTTACTGCTTCACTGCCAAAGCATCTGGCCCTTCTCTCATCCTCTGTATTTCCCTAACTGGAGTCAGATCTAACCCATTGTGTGATGCCAAGTGCTTTGGTACACCTAAGCATCTTCTGATACTCTCCATTGTGAACACAATTTGACCATACTCTGACATAATATAGTACATTTACTCAGTTAGATGTTTGTGTTTCCACCTTAGCTGTGAATACCTGGATTTAATAGTGACCTGGAACCAATACGCAAATAAATGTTTGTGGAATATGAGTTTGGTACTACCGTCTAAGTAAAAACGAGTATAACCTTTTTACAACACACACACGAAAATGTTTTTATGGGGCCACCTTATAAAGATTTACAGAAATCAATCCCTATGAAATAATTTAAGATGTGGCTAGAACATCCACCTGTCTCCCTGCCAAGAATCAGCTTCAAAAGGGTAAAGATCTTGCCTGTCCTCTCCAGAAGTCTAATAATGAATGTAACATAATAATATTTAACCCATATTCAATGAATGAAGGAATCCTACTTTAAATTTTATATCTACTTACTGGGCATCTTCCATGTTGAAATAATAACATTAATTTCTCTCCTTCATATCTCATATTTTAAAAATAAGAATTACTGTTAAAACCTTAATTTTAATTCATAAGTTATACCATTTTCCTAAAGCACTTTGGATCAAATTTAATTCCATATACAAATGTTAAATTCTGGCATGAAAAGTGACATTGATTGAATTAAATAAATCCTTATTGAATGTCCACTACTTTCAAGGCATGGTGCAAGGTATTGAGGAGGATATAGAGAAGAAAAAGTTACTGTGTATTCCTAAAAATTTATAATCTTATAGGAGAGATGAGATATGTGCATACGTAATTACAGTAGTAGGAAAATTCAGGAGTTCACCCGTAAGATGCTTGAGTGAGTAATAATACATCCACTTGGCATAACTGGAGGAAGTATCGTGTAAAACAGGCGCTTCTGTGCTGGACCTTGAAAAATGGTTAAACTTTGAGAAGGTGGAGAAAGTCATTCTAGACCTATGTAAGGGTAGACAGATGGTGTGGGGGAGAAATTGGGAGAGCAGTGAGAAGAGTCGGGTGTATGCAGGTCAAGGGAAGGCAGAGCTCTGAGAACAGGTGGAACAGTGACTACCACTTCTCCTGTGAGAGAAACCTCTGAGAGCATTTGAGCAGGGGAATCTTAAAGCATGATATGAAGATAAGTAGGAGGAAATAAAGCTTTGGGAGTCAGGGAGATGAGTTGGCTTGTTATGGCAACAGTTCAGGTGAGAGGTAAAGATGGCCAAAACTAGGGCAGTGGCGATGGGAATAGAGGACACGGAATGAATGTAACAGACACGAAGATGGAGAATGCCTGGTAGGTAAGAATTAGCTGTTGAGTGAAAAACACCAGCCAAAACAATTAAGCTCATCATTTTCCTCCTTCTACAAAAGGGACAGGCATTATCAAATCCCTTGTTTAATAAAGAGAAGGAGGGTGGTTAAAAGGCTATTTTTTTAGGGACTTGGGTGGAAAGAGAATGTGATATTTAAAGTCCTGACTATTAAAAACAAAACTTATAAATGAAATCAAAATTTTCTACCTTGTTCTGATTTGATAGCATTCATCCACAGACAGTGGGAAAGCTACCGTGGTCTCTCACTAGCCTCCCTGACTTTAGTCTTCTCCCTTGAAATCCATCCACCAAGCTAGAGCCAGCATTATCTTAATACAAATCTGAGCATGTGACCCTCGGCTCAAAACTCTCCAAAGATTTTCCACTGCCCTTGGGATAATCAAAACATGCTTTGCTTGGCCCACTCTGATCTGCATACATCTCCAGCTTTATGGCCCACCATTTGACCTTACGTCTCTCCTTCCCCTCAAACTGAACAGCTTGTGTGTCTTGCCCTCTTTCTGTCCCCAGGCCTTCCCAGAGCTGGACAACTTCCCAGAGCCTGGGCACACTCAATCTGACTTTTCAGGGCTCCGTTAGAATTCTATACCGAACTCCTACAGTAGGTTGGTTCTTGCTACTACGCACTCCCCAAGCTCTCTGCACTTCCTTTCCTCACACTTTATTATAATTCTCTATTTCCCCACCGGAGTCACTTAGTTGCTAAAAAGACAGAGCCCATGCCTGTGTATTCACAGCTGTACTTCTATGCCCCATCAAAGCAAGTCGCACATAGTAGAAGATCAATAAATATTTATTGAATCAATGGAGTAGGAGTTTAATTAAATCACTCCAGAGCTCCTTTCCCTCAATTGAAAAATTGAGTATTGATCTTTAAAATTCCTTTGTCATGGAGTTTCTATAAGTAAACTTTGTCAATAAAGAAGACAAAATTCAGGATCCCAAGTCAGAATCAGTATCCTATTACACACAAAAAAAGCCACTGGGTCCTATTTATAAATTTAGATTTTAATCACTGTCTAAACAGCAAAATCACTAATAACAATGCTAGTGGTATATCTCCCTGTTCCTCAACCTGTCCTCATTCAACAAACATTTTTCCACTTCACCTTAAACAGTGAGACATGAACAACAAGGAAAATGAAAAAAAAAAAAAAAACTAAGAGTTGAGTAAACGTCCCAAGAAAGTCACCTTCCAGGCAGATTTCCTCTTCCCCAGAATTCTCATAAACGGAAACACATTTCAGGCATTTTCATAAAAGAGGATGCATGAATCTCTAATTCCCACCAGTTTCAGTGAATAACACCTCAAGGTGTTCCATTTAACGCAATCTCTGTCACAATACTTCTCAAAAATAAAATAAATGTGGCTCACGCACATATTCCCTACAGCACTGGTAGGAGAATGAGAAGGATGCTGTGAATAACAGTAACTGCCACTGAGTGCTCACTATATGCCAGACACTGCTTATGTGCTTTACTTATATTAAGTTATTTAATCCTCATGACAGCCATATGAGATAGGTATGGTTATCATTCCCATTTTACAGAGGAGGACACTGAGGTACTAACGCAAGTTCACATAGTAAAGGTAGAGATAGGATTTGCGAATTTGACCAGTTGAATGTACTGCCTCCCTAGTGAAATCATCCCCAAACTGAAACATGTAAGCCACAGAAAAACTTTGGAATAACTATCCTATATCCCTTAATTTGAAAAACAACACAAAACCTGGTGACATTTTGAGCTCTTTGTGGAACATAAAAATCAGTATTGTAGTCAAATATTGGCTCCATTCACTAATATTACTAATATTATTGAGCAGAATATATTTAACTATGTTTATTATTTTCACCTAAAGCCTTGTAATTCCACTAGCTTAAGAATTAGCTAAGACCAGAAGAACCACTTCTAAGGCCTTATTTCTTTACAATTTGCTCTTTTGATTTTGAGAATTTGTCCACTCCTTGAAAAGACAGTGACGATGCTTTTAAATCTTTTTATTAGAGAGAGAGAGAATTTAAAGAAAAAAGAAAAAAATCACTTCCTTTATTTTCTCGAGAAAGATCTCAGATTCTTTTGTGTAAAACAACAATAACTCATGCATTGGTGAAACTAGTGGTCAGGAAAAGGAAACTGTCCTTTATTCCTTTTCCTGTCCCTCCAGCTCGCAGAGTAGGTATCTTTACATGTATCTAATCCTTGAATTGATTTATTAAGCTGAGTTTACAGTTTGAAAAGGAAGAGGTCCTGAGGAGATAATTACAGGAATACAAATCAAGAGAGACAACTTTGAAAGAATAGTAATTTTGCTTCTTGCAAGTGACCTTAAATCCCTAAGAGCAGAACGGAACAGCTTAAAGCAATCTTTTCTCTCTATTCAGAAGTGATCGCGAATTAATTGTGCAGTTTAGCTGAACTTTGCTTTTCCTTGTATCCAAGGAGAAGATCTCTGACAGACTGGGAATTTTTGCTTGTTTGTAATATAAACTCAGTATCTAGAGATGGTTCTTAACACCACATGGGCTCATTGGAAAGCCCTAATTCCCAAAACAAACAAAGAAGAAAAGATGAACCAAATAGTCCATCTGCAAAACAAAACAAAAAACAACTGAAAATGTTTATTTTGATAATTTCGTTTTAAATAATCTGTAAGAATAATCCTAGTGACCTCAGAAGTTTGACTACAAAATACAAATGTGTTCATCAAAGAAGATGTGTAAGACTGTGGTTTACATGGCTACATTAGTTGCTCTGATTATAAAAACACTTAGTGAAAATTTTATCTATTTTTGATATATCAACTAGTCCATGCAGTTCTAGCAAAGAAGAGTTTTGAGTGATTACTGATAAACAGCAAAACTGCTCAGTACTAAATCTGATCGTAAAGATTAGAGCATTAGAATTGTTACTCAAGTTGGATATTTCCATACTACATACTATTTCAGATAATTAATATTGATCTTAGGATGCTAATTCTATGGCTTCCTTCATTTAACCATGAGATTTTTATTCATTCCTTCAACAGCTATTTATTGAGCACATTTATCGAATTTGCACTGTGTTGGCACTGGCAAGCATAAAAAACAAAAAACGACAACAGAAAATGATCCCTGCTCTCAAAGATCTTTATTTACAATTTTTAGACTCCACATTTTAAGATTTTTTTTTCGTATAACTGGCCCCATAGTCCTTCATCTAAAATTCAGGCAAAATATGAGTCAATAAAGGCTATGAGGGATGGAATCTGCTTCCTTGAACTTCCCTGAAACAATGCCAGAGGCTTAAATGCCATCCCAAACAAAGTTGCCTTTGCTGTTTCTTAATAACAAGATTTGCTTAATGCTTTTAAAAGGAGAAGCACGTTGCAATGTAAAATATAAAGATGACCACTGAGGGAATGCTCTGGAGGTCAAGTCCTTAGTACCCTGGTACATGCAAAAATGCCTCCATTTACTTTATTGTACATGATTTTTCTTAGTGGAGGTACTGGGGATTGAACCCAGGACCTCATGCATGACAAGTGTGTACTCTACCACTGAGCCATCCCCAGCCCCTTTCCACTTACTTTATCTTAGTAGAATTTTGGCACATCCATCTATTCATCCCAGAAACTTTAACTAAGCACCTTCTGTATGTGTCCAACCTGCAGTAGGTGCTGGGGATCTGTAGATTTGACCTTATGGTCCTATGGTGGGGAATTTCGAGCAAATGTCATGTGTGCAGTGTTTTAACTTACTCAGGACTATATGCTCAGGATTTTTTAAAATCCAAGAGGTACTCAATGGAATGTAGACTCAAAGAACCATATTTTCTAATGTTCTTTTCCTAGGGTTAGAAGGAATTTGGTCTAATTAAGGGGGCAGAGTTAGTCTCTGATGACTTTTTTTTTAAAAAAAAGGAATCTGAATCACATGGCACTGGAACGTGTACATGGGACCAATTCAAATTTAACAAAATAAAAAGCATTTTTGCTGCCAGTGGTGTTTTGAAATTAATTGTAAGATATGTTTTTTAAATGACATTAAAAATCATTAAACCAATCAATAAGTCAGCTGAGGCTAGAAACCACCACCGGCTAGTAAATTGATTTACTACTTATTACAATTCCTCCATAAAGCATAATAGGCACTTTCCTTTCACAGTTTAATGTTTCTGTAATTGATATACAATTCAACTTATGTGTACATTTTATGTAATGATAATTTTTTTCCCAAAAAGTTGTTCTTAAATTCAACGTAAATCTTATCGTGAATGGTTTCAGAGTTGAGGAAATATATTAGCTGCAAACACACTAACTGCATGTTCTACAATAATTGCAAATATTTTAACCAAATTTACTTTTAAATGCTTCACATTTTCACATTTTGCTACAAGTGGAATAATAAACTTTTTCTTTCATATACGTTCAAAATTGAAAATCACTAGCTTTGAAACACCTCATTACCAGAATCAGAAATTCTCTCTCGCTACCTTCATTAGCTCTGTTTGAGAATAAGAGCAGTGTCTTATTAATCTATGTTTCTTGTTGGAAAAGCCGTACCCTGGTCATTTCTGTATCACTGGAGACTAGAGTAATGCCTTAAAAACAGTAAATGATTGTTGAATGAATAAGTGATATGCTGGAGGAAGAACTTAGACACAATGAGCTCTCAATATATATTTGTTGAATTATGAGTTGCTGAGTTTGACTGACAGGGTATATTGCAATAATTCAGTGATAAAGTTTTAACATCTTTCTGTAGTGTTTGCCTTTGTACCACAAAGAGGAAATTAATAAATGCTAATGATTTAAATTTTTATTTTAATATTTGATTTCATGTATTTAGGAGACTTGGTATTTCAGTCTTTTGCCCAAACATTCCTGTCATACCCAACAATTTTTATGATACTGTCTATTAAAGAATGTCTTCTGAGTAACTTTTATCTTAAAGATGAATTTTTGAAGATATAAACTTCTTATGAAATACAACCTTCTTCAGTGATTTGTATATGTATAGTGATTTCTATACATATTCAGTTATTAAATTATTTTTAAAGTATTCTTGCCTTTATACTTTATCATCAGCACATCTAATCCTTATAGCCATGGGAGCCAAACCTAGCGGTTTGTCTCTAAACTGAACTTCTCCATTCAGATGCTGCTGTAGTTTCCCATATTTGTTGTAGTTTTTACCCTGATGAGTTAAAGCAGCACATCCTTCAAAAACTGGCTTAAATTTGGGGCTAGTAAAAAAAAAAAACAAACTATTTTAATACAATTAATGAAAATTAAGCAATGGTTTTGTTTTTTTTTCCAAATGCTCAATGACCTCTCACTAAAAATTCAAAATGTATTTATAAACTGCTTATTATCTTGTAGCGGAGACCATTTTACCAAAAGTATCACTTGAAGTAATAAATGTAAGTAGGGGAAAATAGAGAATCTCAAACCAAGTTCTAGAAACTGCTATTTACATGTCACACAAAAAATGACCAACCAAAAGATATGCTGAACAAACCAGAGAAAGTTGTGATTAAGAGAACAAAGAGAAGAAAGTTTTCCCAGAAGAAGGCAGTGGCAAACTGCACTCACGCTGCTGGGAGGGCAAGTTAGCTAAGGAAATGTATGGAATCAATACTTCGGCATCTTGACCCTAAAAAGGAATGAGAGCAAAGCATTTAGTACCTAAAAAGCCATGGGAAGCCACCAGCCAGCAAGGACAAAGAAAACAGGAGAAGACTGAACTGAAAATTGGATTTGAGGAAGTAGAAACAGTAATTATTTCTCATTTGTGTAGCTTGGCAGAAATGGTGGGCAAAGTAGTGAAATAGTAGCTGGAGGCAAATGTGGGTCAGAAGAAAACCTATAGATTTTGTATGTTGTATGACTACAATGTATCAAGACTGCTTTCAGATTGACTGAATTATATGACATAATTTCTTGGAGAAGAGATTGACAGAGTATTGGGGCCAGATCAAAAGGCTTTACAGATATTGTTAAGAATTTTGTATGTAAGAATTTAGGCTTAGAGTAATGGTAAGCCATTAAAGTTCATGGCCATGTGGAGTTTATTTTCTAGTGGTGGGGAGAAGGATCAATCAAATGTCTCAAAGAAATATAAAATGGTAACTGTGATGCATGCTAAAAATAAGAGAAATACAATGCTGTGGGAACATATAATAAAAGGGTTTGATATCACAGAAGTCAAACTTCTATGAAAAAAATGACAACTAGGGGATGAGTAAGGGAAGAACAGAGGAAATCAAATTGTAATTGGTAGTCTGAGCAGGATCATAGATCCTGTAAAAGTGAGTCGGTGGTATCTCTTCACAGATGGCATCTATGAAGAAATGAAAGGTCAATATGATTGGAATACTGAGAACAGCGAGCAGCACTGTATGTGCTGAGGGTCATCCTTATCATAAGAATGATGGGAAGTCATTCAAGTACTTAACCCAGGAATGGAGCCATTCATTCTTTAGAAAGAAAGAAAAAGAAAGAAAGAGAGAAAGAGAGAAAGAAAGAAAGAAAGGAAGGAAGAAGGAAAGGAAGGAAGAAAATAAAAGAAAGGAAGGAAGGAAGAAAGAAAAAAAAGAAAAGAGAAAAGAAGAGAAAAGAAGAGAAAAGAAGAGAAAAGAAGAGAAAAGAAGAGAAAAGAAAAGAAAAGAAAAGAAAAGAAAAGAAAAGAAAAGAAAAGAAAAGAAACGAAACCCTAACTAGATTTGGAGAATGGATGAATAGATGAGGTTTGAGGGGTCAGAATGGATACAGGTAGACCAGTTAGGGACTCTCGTCATTGTCCAGAACACAAGATGGTAGTTTGGACAGAGTTGGCAGATGTTGAAATGATGAGGAGATAATTTAAAGGAAAGTTTTAGTAGTTAAAACTGGAAAGAATGGGGGGAGGATATAGCTCAAGTGGTAGAGCACATGCTTAGCATACACAAGGTCCTGGGTTCAACCCCAAGTACCTCCTCTAAAAATAAATAAATAAGTAAACCTAACTACTCACCCCCCCAAAAAAACCAGAAAGAATGGTGATATATGGGTTATGGATATGAGATATCATCTTGATGTTTATACAGTTGCTCAGGACATTACAAGCAATCAAGCAATCAATCAATAAGCATTTATCAAGTGCCCACTCTGACAACAATATATCATTCCTTTTACGAAAGGCTCGAACTTATTTATGCATTAGAAATAGAGATCAGATTCTAGACAGTGTTTATCTCAATTGTTTTTGACACTCTAAAAAGAAACACGCCATTGTTGATGAATATCTATTGTGTCCTAGGAATCTGGGGACAAACAGTGCATTCAGAAACTACATGAGGCTCATCCAAAAGATGACAAAATCCTCCCTACCCAGCACAGCCTGTACAACTATGGTGCAAACAGATGAAGGTTGCAGTTGGCTGAGAAGCCCAACAAGGGTGAATCCCCAGCACAACTGCGGGATTCAACCATATACACCTGACACATGAGTACTAGTAAACTCAAAGTCACACGTGTCATACATTTCACTCTGAGTGACTGAAGGGCGGTGACAGCCTCAACCTTGGGGAGGCCTGGCCAGCATCATACAAATACCAATCAGAGAGACTGATTTTAAAATATTATAGAGACAAGCTTTCTTGTTTCTCTCCCTCACCTTTCTGAGAAAGATAGCTAAGACTTCACAGTACGTCTAACACAAGTGTTACAACACAAGAATTTTATTCTCTGTATCACTATTGATTGTAGTAGCTGTGAAAGTCTGCTTAGAAAGACACATTTTTCATTAGTCAAACTATCACCTGATATATGAGGAAATCAATTTTTTTTTAGTTCTGTTTTCTTCCACTGTTACCAAACTGAATGCATTTAAGAGAGAAAACACAGTGAGGAAGATGAGTACCACACTGGATATTGGGAGAACATGCTGTGAATACTGATTCCATCATTTATAAGCAGTGCTATCCTGGAAGGTATATTAAATGTCTCCAAACCTCAAAATACTATTTACCTTACAATGCTGTACAGCATTGTTCACTCAACTCTCTTTTTATAACCCTGTATGGATATTAACTGAAATACATTCACTAATTAAATGATTTCCACTTATCTTTTTGGAATTTTCTACGTAGATCCCACTATGACTTTTAGAGTCTTCTTTATAAACCATATGTCATCTTCTTTATGTTTATGAAGATTGTACATGGGATCTAAATTTAAGAAAATGAAGATTTCATAAAAATTATCATTTGGTGAGGGGAGGAAAATAATGCAGACTATTTCCTGGCTTCTTTCATGCTGAACTGCTGTAGCTTTAATAACTTCTGCATTGCAGTGATTATGAAACTAATGCGTATTTTTAAATGTTAACTCAGAGTGTCAGACGTTTACTTATATTTGGCAAAAGCTGAGGAAGAACAAGTTTGAGGACTACACAATAACGTGGGCTGTTAAACATATTTTCTGTTATTCACATTTTTTCAAGACTCTTTACCCTCTAATCATTTTTATCAGAATTGTCATCTTTACTTTCTGAAAGGCTTGAAGTCAGAAATAAGAACTTGATGTTAAGGTTAATTAATTATAGGAGCAAGTTGATATGTATTTTAACAAAAGCATGAGATACTGAAAGTCAAATAATCCCTTAGAGATTTTAAGCTTCACTTAATAGGCAGAGGAATCTGGGATAAAATTTGGGGAGTTAATAACCTATTTTATAGAAAAAAAGAATCTTCCATCTCACAGCACAGAATATGATCTGATTAGCTTTCCTTTTCTCTATACTAACTCCAGAAAATGTCTTATTCAAAGAAGCAAATGGAATGATGCCTCAAGAAATCACAGTTTCTTTACAGCCAAAACCATGACTCCATTCACTAAACATCGCCTCTCTCAGCCTCACACAATTAACCTTAAGAAAATTAAAATTAGCTCGTTAGAACTAATATGTCTAACCATCAATATGTTTGTGGTGTTTTTTTTTTTCATCTAAAACCCGAGTAGTGCTAAATGAGGGGTTTTCTATTTAGAAGTGAATATCCCTCTCTGGAAGACAGAACTTAATCTTTTGGCACTATTTTTTTTTCCCTTTCCTATTCATATTCCCCAAACAGCTCTTTGAGTTTCAGAGCCCCTCTTTTTTTTTTTTTTTCCAAATAATGAATTGTAGTATCCAAACCAGGTAGTGTGTGTGTGTGTTTGTGTGTTCAGGAGAAAATTAACTTGTTTATGAAGCACATCTTTAAGAGTATGGCACTGATGAGCTCAATGATATTTTATCAGGGCAAATTAGGAAACTAATTCAGAATTGCAGCCCCCCTGCCAAGTATATTCTTACCTATTTTCATTGCTTCTGTTTATTCCATATGGATACCTGTTCCTGGCAAATTATCCACTTAGTGAATTGCTTGCCAAAATTCACATCAGATATTTTGTTGTATAACTTAACTACCCAGAATAAATCTTTGACGCGAGGGTTGTCATAGGCGACTAGGAAATAATACAAGTAGGAACATTTATATAAAGCATATTTCTTTCCGGAAGTTTGATCTCTTTTCAAGCTCAGTACCTCTGACAGGAAGGAGGCAGCAGGAAGCAACTTATCAAATCAAAGACCTGTGGATCTTCTCTATTGCAAATGTCAAAATCGCTCAAGATTGTTTTGTAAAATGACTGATGTTCTGTACATACCAGGTTTAACTAACAATGCAGCGCTTTCACACCTGACCTCAATAGCAGAGTTGCCTGACTGGCCCAGATTGTTACAGAATAAAGGGCATAGAGTAGCGGATGCTTCAACTAGGTTCCTAAGGAGGGGAAATGCCTGTGTCTTGAGATATATAATATCAAGTAGTGATCACTTTGCTTTTCATTAATACCGATGCGCATCACAGTAGAATCCCAATTTGCCCTTCAGTATTCCCCTTAGCCTGCTGTGCTACCTGCATTTTTCTGATTTCATCAGGTAGAGAAAGGTTCTTTCAATAAACACTTAGCGGAGCTTTAACCCATTATAGTATCTATGTGACCCATTTTTCAATATAGCACCAGCTTAACATTTCAGTCACCTTTGGGGAGGGTGGAGGTTCACACTTTTTTATTCTGCTCTCAGAGGATGCTTCCAGGAGTAGAGATAGACTGCAGAGGCAGAAGTGAGTAGGCTCAAAACAACGGGCTGCTCATCACTATGGCCCCAGTCTCTACATCAAAGTCACCTCTGCCTTGACCCAACCCTCCAGGAAACTTTGAACAAACTTTCAGCTCCTCACGTGCTCTGCTCCTGAGAGATGCCAGCTGAAGGAGAAAGGCATGAAGTCCCTTATAACAACTGGCACTGCTTATTAATTGCAAGCTGTAACAATTACCTGCCAAGCCTTCCTGTCACTTTCACCCAATCAATAAACGACAGGCTCTTTAAGGAGACACTGGAGGGAGCCAAACTGATGTCTTGAGGGGAAATTTTGATAGCTAAATTTTCTCATTTATTTTTCATTCATTCATTCACCTCTCCTATTTCCATTCACCCCCATTCCCTCAATCTTTCAAGTCTGACCCTATTTGGTGAAAAAACTTTGTCTAGTTTATAAATACAAATGAAAGGCAGGTAACTTCATTAGATTCTTAACTCAGGTCTGCCTGCTGTGTTGTTGATCTGTTTTTGTATGTCTTGTTTATTTCAATTATCTACCATGCTAGTAACAGGGGCAAGTTACAATATGCTGCCTCAGATAGTCTCCATGGAAGGTTTTTTCCCCCCTGCTACTGCTTCCTGAGGATTCTTCTGGTTTCCAAAAAACAATTGAAAGAACAAAATATTTTTAATTTTGTTTTCATCATATAGGCCATCATTTATGAACAAATGTAGGTAGTCAGCAAGTTTGTATTACAGGAAAATGTATACTACACACCTTCACTCACCCACTAGCTAAATTTTAACTATTAGGGAAATAATTCTCCTTTCATTCATGTTGGCTTTAAAGTGGTTTCAATTAATTCCAACCACCCTTTCCCCACCCCTACTGGAGGGGTTTAACACCCTTTGATGGTGTTGTTTGGGCTTTTCTCTCACATGCTAATGAGGTATTCTCTTAAACTGCCACAACTTCAGATAATCCCTGGGCAATTCTCACACTTGCTAATGACCTCTTCTTTAGAGAGCTGTGAATCTTGGAGGAGAGAAGGAGGAGAGGGAAGTGAATTACTGGCCTAGCGTAGACTTACCCTGAAAATAGATTCTGAAAATAGATTTGTGTGGCTGACTGCTCCTACTCTGGGAGAATAACTGTTGTTGAGGAAGAGGTTCCTTCCTATCCGCCATGTGCAGACTGTCCACTCTGTACCCAGAGCAAACCACCGGAGCTTTCCTGCAGCCTGGGTTCTTTACCAAGTGGTGATTTCAGAAGAAGGAAGCCTGTCTCCTGGGAGCCTTGCCTTACCCGTTAGACACTCCTGGGACATGAATTTTACAAATGTCCAAAGAATAAGCTACTGCCAGTTCTTGCTTCCTCGCAACAATGGGTGAAAAGCCTTGACTCAAAAGTGAAATATGGGGAAAAGCTCTTGTCTTTCTACCCCAAGGAGTGAGTGTATGCTCTATGAAGTCTCCTAAGGCTCTCAAGCTCTTCACTAGCATCCACACCTTCCTCAAGCAACTTTTGGGAACTAACTAGATGGAGAAGATCATCTCCAGAGGAGAAATCGAAGCCCAAACTGAAGGTGCCGAAGCAGCAGGTTCCACAGTAGCTGCACGTCAGCATCACCTTCACAAGTTCTCCGCGCTTCCACCCTACCCTGGGCCAACTAAATCTGAATCACTGGGGTTGAGGCCCAGGCACTGATATTTTTTAATGCATGATTCAAATGAACAGCCAAGGTTGAGAAACATGACATTACAAACCAGGGACACGACAAACAAGAGCACCTGAGTCAAGATACTTAGCTTCCGCTGCTGAGAGCACCTTTGCTCAGCACTGTTCCTGTTACATCTCCCTTTTGTAGCAGCAAGTCTGCCAGGTCTCAAGTGAGGAAATCTTCACACTTGGCTTCTTATCTTTATGCAATTCTAGTTTTCAATGTTTCCTTGTGCCCCATAAGTGGATCCTTATAAGACTTAGCTGTGAGTTACTGTCATCATGTGGCATGACCCTTATTTTGCCTTCTGAAAGTGCAACCATAATTAGCAGTAATACTGCACAGGAAAAACACTTTTTAAGTAATAACTAAAATTTCTTCATGATCTCCCATTTTTTTTCTTATATCTTCTCCATCAAGATTGGGTCCATCTCTTCTGTCTATAATCATGTCCAAGTTTTTTAAATTATATAAAAAAATTCTTCCTGAGCCTGCACATTTCTTCAACTCACTGCTCTCCTTTTACCTTTATGATTAAATGTAATGTAAGAGCAGAGGTACTTAGTCTCTCCATTTAGTATTTTCTTGTAGTCTCACAATCCATTACTCCTTAGCTCTCCAGAATTTGGTTTCTGTTCCCACCACTCTACTGAATGATGTCTTCCTAACCTAGATTAACAATGAACTCCTAATTCAATGATCAGTTCTAAGACTCTTAAAACACTCTGTAGCTCTGATTACTTTAAAGCATCTTTTAAACCATCTTCATTATCCTGGTTTGTTTTCTTTTGCTGTGTCTTCTTTTCCTGGTTTTGTCCCCCTCACGTAAGTATTTTACAAAGTTCTGTCCTCTGCTCTCTTTTCTTTTGATACCAAGAAATCTTAAAGTCTACAGAATTTTATGTTTACATGTTTGCACATTTTTCTGGCAAGGAGATGCATAGCTTTCATCATATTCTCCAAGGATTTCATAACTCAGAGAGGGTAAAGAACTCTTTAAAAACTTACTCAATCAGGAATCTAATCCACTCCTGTGGCTGCAACTATCAACTTCCAAGAAGATAACTTCTGGCACTCTACCGCTAGTCTCCCTTTCAGTCCCCAGATTCACATTTCCAAATGTCTGTCAGGCAATATTATAGGAGGTATAGGTAGCCTCTCAAAATAATCACACCCTACCTCCTCAAGCAGAACCGCTTCGTAACTGTTTCATATCTTTTAATGGAAGTCTCATGTTCTCAGATGTGCAGTTACATGGCCTTGGAAACCCAAAAGAAGTTTTGTGGACAAGTAAGTCAAGAAATCCAGCTGGTTCTATTTCCAAATGGTCTCTTGAATCCACTCTTCCTTCTCACCTCTTCCTTCACCATTCCTGTTTCAGAACTTCAGTATCCTACCACTAGAGTCTTCAACTTGTTAGAGTCCCCTGATTAGTTTTCCCAGCCTAATCATCCTACACCCCACTTTCAAATCACTTTTCCTAAACTTCCACTCCAGTTACGTTGTTTCCCCTGCTTGAAATTTTCAGTGGCTCCCAATTTCCTCCTGAGTTATTCAGGCCTTCAAGTGCCTTCACTGGGTGGTCCTAATTTACATTTCCATGCTCATCTTCTAATTCTCTTCAGCATTTGACAACTCTCCATTCTCAAAGACAGTCTGTATCCCCACTGCTTACACTATGCTCAGGACAAAGTATACACTCTCCCATCACATCCCTCAAATACCCTACTCATCCCTCAAGGCTTACCTCAAATGCAGCCTTCGTGAAACATGTTCAGACCTCAAAGTGAAATACAAAATATCTTTCCTCTTCTTTTATTTCTTGGCCAAAACAAACAAACAAACAAACAATCCTAAAACTCACTCAGCATTAACACTTAAATTGAATGTCACCCAATCCAAGGTAAGATTTTTTCCAGTCCCTCAGCTTCCTAGATGCTCCCTTCCACATGTTTTTGTAACCATTTTTAATAGCACTTCCTTCCTTCCTCGTATGGTAATTATGTATTCTCATGTATAAATCCTTTACCAATTTCCATTACTCAAGGGTAAATAACTCTCTTTTTCATCTCTTTATTACTCTAAGTTAGCACACTATTAGCCACATAGAGAGTGCACAATTAATATTAAATGTCTCTCAATTATGTGATTTTTTTGCCAAATGCCATGTCTATATTTTTGTTTCTAATAAAATTTATTAATTTTATTAATAAATTAATTTTCAGATTTTTCTCATTTTCCCTTTCCATGTTATTTGAGAATAAATTCCATTTTACTCACTGCATTCTCAATAATATCTGGCTGAAATGAACTGAATTATTCAGGTTACTTGAGAAAACTTAGGATGTGTCAACATTGGGAATTATTTTAGACTAAAGGTCTCTGAATACTACTTCCGATCCTTTCAACTCTCTTACTTTCTAGTTCTCAAATTGATTGCTTATTGTAGGGGAGGAAAAAATAATTTTCCCTCTGCATGTCTAGGTTTTTGGCTAAGTTCTCCCTCCCAATAATAAAAAGACAGATTAATAAGAGAAACAGTTTAATAACATACACACTCCCTGTATACATAGGAGATACCACGTAACTCCCTAAAATGGCTCAAGCCACCACCTTAAATACTATCTATCATCAAAAAATCAAAGAAAATGTGTGAGGGAGGGCATTTATTGGTAGTTACCAGGAAAAGCACAGTAAACATGGGTAAGGTTGTTATGCAGATTTAAATTAGTTGCCTTTTCCGTTGATAAGAGTTTCTAAAGATTTAGTCATTCTTCTCTTAAAGAGCTGGAGACACCCTTACAAATGGAGATTTCCCTTATCAATATCTCTTACAAAAGGACAATGTCTACTCACTCTTCTGAGCTTCTCCTGTGTCTTCCATTTCTTAATAATAACCCACTCCAAATAGTCAATATGACAAAGAAGCCTACTTGGGGCTGGTATATTTTGCTCCCCTTCACTCATCAACTTCTTGAAAACTCCAATTCTTTATTCATGTCTCTGGATTTTTCTTAGGCCAGCCTTAACCTTACTATCTTCCTTCTTTACTCAGTCAATCTTTATGGTTAATCATCTAAATCATTCACCTACTGGCACCCTTGATTCCCTTGTGTCCTCATCCATTTACTGATCTCACCACAAAAAAAAAAAAAAAAAAAAAAAGAAAAGCCCAAGGGACATTCAGACAATATAGAACTACTGGAAATCAACCAACTGGCCAAAAAAAATAGCAATAATCTTTATTAAATACATTTGACTTAAGTAGAAAGAGGTCTTAAATTTCCCACTGCTGCTGCCACGTGTCTTGGAATTTTTGTTGTCATTGTTGTTCTGTTGGCTTTGTTTGTTTTTTTCCACCCCTGGATAAAACCTCAGCCAGGTTGCAAAGATTTTCTAATCGATTTTAGGTAATAAAATATCTAGTTCTATTCTAAAGAGCATCCCATCCAGTCCAGTTCAGCAGGAAGTCATTTAGGCAAATATAAAGCTTATTTCTTCCTCCAGCTTAGGACTGGTGACACATGGGAGCCCTGCATAGAGGAATTGCAGTTAGCACCTTCTATCTTCCTACTCTTCGTCCGGCTCCATTCCAGAGATACTGCCTTGACCCTTCCATAATTGGACTGAGGTAGGGAGTATAGGGAAAAGAGACAAATGGACAATAAAAGTCTAACTTGGCAGGTACATTTGTAATTTGACATCAGTTTCTTTCATGCATAACATTTACCCAAAGGTGACTTATGTGCATATCTGCAGTTTCCACTGAAGACTGCTCTCTTGCTTACCCTTCCCTGACTTCACAATGGGGATGTCTGCAGCTTCCCAGATGTGGCAGAGTCTTTCCTCCAGATGCCACTTCATCTCAAGTGGTTGCTTGGGGCAGGATTCCTTTTATGGAGACCATGGATTGGCTCCCTTGTTCAGGAGCACATCTGGTAAATGGGAAATGCAATTTTATCCCACCAATCATGTAAATACAACTAACTCCCAAAGTATCACATTGTCTTGTTTTGCCAGCTCCAGCCAGGCCTTTAAGTTTTGACTATGTCCACTAAACTACAGAAGACTCAAGTCAAGCTTTGCAGGTCGTTTTCTCAAATGCCTTTTTCTCACTCAGCTTAAAACATGCAAAAATACCCTCCCTCTCTTTATGGGTATGTTGAGAGTGGTGAACACACTGACAATCAACACCGTCTAGAAGACTACCTCTTCTTCAATGTATCTTAGATCAGTATTGACGTCTCTCTCATACTTAAGAAAGGTGACCTAAGGGTTACAAAACTAATTTCACAATCTTTTGGTGTGTCTTGCATAGGTAGGCTTTTATCTACAAAACTGTTATCTGATTTAAGGCTGAAGCTGAAGTGATACAGAAAGAGTCCGAATGACTATATTATCAAATTTCCCTACTAGGGTCACTTTCTTCAAAGGTATGGTCTCCAAACAGCTGAGTGCTCAGCACAGTCCATCTGTTCCTTGAATTGTTCTTGCTCACCTTGTTCTTTGTTTTCCCTCTGTAGTTTTCCCAAAGCTTCTCCTCCTACTCAGCTGTTACTGTCCTTACTCACAGCACATGATCTTGCCTCCTACTTCCTCTGGAAAACTTGCACCACTGAGGATGATTCCTCGCAATCATCCATTGATCTCAAAACTTACCTAACGCACACCTACTCTTGCCTTTCTCTCCCCAATGTCAGGGAGTGAGGTTTCCTACCTAATACCTGAACCCAAACCATCTACCTTTCTTGGTTTCTCCGACTACCTCTTCTCATCCCCTTTATACATTTCTGCCATGTCTTTTACATGCCCTTGGCTTCCAAGCTGCTTCCTCAGACAACTGCTTTTCTCACTCTACACACCTTGCTTAAATGATCACACTTGTGTAAATCCCAATTTCTTCATTGATAGATCTATTCTGGACATTCCACCTAGACATCTCACAGGCATCTCAAACTCTGTCCAAAACTCAATCCACTATGTCTCCAACAATATGCTTCTTCTCTGTGGCTCAGAACCCCCAGCCACCTGGTCATTTCAACAAGAAATGTAAGAAGCAGCCACGACTCCCCCTTCTATCTTCACCTCACTCTATTTAATCATCCTCTAAGTCCAAGAGATTTTTAACTTCTAGTAGTTTTAAATCTTTTCCCTCCTAGCCATCCTTACTTCCCCTAAACTAGACTTTTATCATGTTTAACCAGGTCAGCTCCAACAGACTCCTAACTTGCCTGACTGCATTGGGGTCCCATGGCCCTCAAAAGCCAGTCCAGTGTATTCCTCTATTGTTGTAGGACATGTTAGGCCAAAAGGCAGTCACCTGAAACAACAAGCACTTAACATTTCATAGTTTCGGAGGGTCAGGAATTCAGGAGCAGCTTCGTTGTGTGGTTTTGGCTCAGGGTCTCTCCAGAAGTTACAGTCATTCAAAGGCTTACCCAGGACTGGGGAATCCACTTCCAACATGGTTTTCTCACAGGGCTGCTGGCAGCCAACCTCAGTCCCTCCCTCACCACGTGGGCCTCTCCACAGGTCCTTGGGGATCCTCACAGTGGGACAGCTCTCTTTTCCAGAGCCAGCAAATTTATTACAATTGCAAATCTACCATCCCACATACTGAATGTCTAAAAGATGTCTCCCATCACCCACAGGCTATAGTCAAAGTTTCTTCACATAGCTCACAAGACTGAATGATCTGAACCCCAAGTATATCTGCAACTTCAGTTTCCTCACTCTTTTTTCATACAATATCTTCTGAAAACACTAAATTGCTTTTTGTTCCCTAAGCACTATATTGTTTCTTGACCCCAAGATTTTTCTCAGGCTACAATTTCTGCATAGAATTTCCTGCCTTCCATAATGGACTAAATTATATTTATTTATTTAGACTGAACTCATCCATCATCTACTCCAGGAAGCCTTCTTAGAAAGGTGACTACCATCTCCAGGCTCAGAACTCATCTTGTTTCCCTATCATCATTACAATCATTGTTTTCTATTATAATAACTGACGCATATTCTCTTTACATGAATAGATTGTTAGCTTGCTGAGGGCACTACATTACTTATCTTGTGTTCCTTTTAAAATTATGATAACATTAGTTGCTAAAATCTCAGTGTATATCTCTGTTTTGATATGACACTTCATTCTCATTGCTTCTTGAAGAACCAGGAGTACAATCAAAGTGGACTTTCATTGGCTGGATAGATTAATCATCTTCTCTGGAAAGATAAGAGCTTCTTCAAGTACAGCTCATAGACTTAGGCCAGACTCCGCAGAAAACCAGGCATGGTGAGCCATGCTCAGTTACAAGCCTTTAAGGAAAACAACACATCCCTGATTCCAGAATGTTTTGTCTGCCTGATTTGGCAGCCTCGAGACAACCAGAAGGTAAAACTCAAGTAATCCTAGACTGAGAACCAGAAAAACAAATCCAAATGTAATGTGAGCTAATATCCTACCAGGGGCCCTAGAAAAGGAGAACTAACAACAGCCAGCGAGAATTGGACTTCACATGTCCTGGGTGAGCTTGCAAATGGGGTTTGGAAATAAGATGAACTATTGTGATTAATGTTCTGAAACCATTAGTCTAGAGAATTATCCTCTAGATAGAATAATGATTTATATTGATTTCTAGTCAAGTTTGGTTTTCCCATTTTCTGGGTAGACACCTAAATTTAAAGAAGAAAAAAAAAAAGAAAAGGAAACTAAGATTCTTCTTGCAAAAGGAAAGATTACATTTATTTCAAAATTTTCCTTAGATTTAGATGTCTCAGAATTTTTCCTCTGAAATATGTTCAAGGAATAAAAACACCAAAAATAATTTACAATATAGACTTTTTGAAAATAATGAGATTTAAATTCCCTTTAACTCATAAAAACTATCTTTATTCTGTTAATTCTTTTAAGAATTAGAAAAATAGGAGAAGTAAGTATTAAAAAAACAGAAGCAGCAATAAATTGGTTCTCAAATATTAAAAGAAGGGCATGAGTGCATTAGGTACAGTTCTGTCCCATTAGGAGGGGGAAAAAAAGAACTGTTAAGCCTTAGGCTTTTTTGTTTCCAACTAAAGCTCTCAACAGAAGCTATATGAATTTCATCAATATGTTTATATGATTCTAAGCCAAGAAATTCTGTAAAGATTACCGAAGTATCTGATGCAGCTTCTGGCAAGGGATGAAGTACATCCCACAAGGACCTTGAAAAAAAAATGTATGTTAGAAGAGTTGCTGATTTGATCAAGAAGATTTTAGATTAAAATACGAAGAGGAGAAAAATATTCCAATAGAAGTAGAAGACTGAATAGCATAGATAACACATAAATATTATAATACAGAAAAACTAGCAACAAGGAGGAAATACCAAGTAAGTCTTCTATATAAGAAGAGCAGCAGGATGAGGGAAATGGGAAAAATATTTCCTCAAATCAATATACCAAGGCAGGGGGAATAAATCTAACAAACATAATAAATTTTGTTTTGAGACAGTTAAAATCTCAAAGGTGTATTTTCATTTTAATAGTGTCACTAATGATGAAACTATCTAAATTAAAAGACATACCTTGTTAGAAAAAATTTAAGTGGGTCAGACATTACCTTCTCTTTAAAGATAATGCAGACAATCACTAAAAATCAGACATGGCGGTGGAAAAGTAGCAAAGTTTACTTGGGTAAACAGAAGAAAAGAGGCAGAAATGCTATTGGGTGTTGGGCAGTAATGCAGGCAATATATTTAGATGAAGTATGTGAACAAAGCTTTTCTAATAAATCCTTGTACAGAGGTAGGGTAAAGTAACAACAAAGAGATAGAGTTTAATTATCTTTTCGTCTACTAGAAATGTCTTCCAGTAAAAATCAAAGTATCTAATATAGTCATGCCTTGATTTTGGTCACTCCTGCCTTTTCTCCAATTTAGACCTTCACAACAGTAGGCATCAAAACCTTCGACCAACATTCTCAGCCTCATACAATCCCTAAACTAGTCCTGAATGGGGAAGATCATATGTATTAAACTCAAACTCACCAGTAGCACTCAGCCCAGTGTTGATAACTGGCTGGAGCCCTAGGGGGAACCACATGCCCGCTCCCCCTGAGTGAGTCTTCCTGAACCATTCTCCATCTCCTCATTTATATGACTTGACTTTCACTTACTCTCCAATGACCATTAAAGGCCCTAATTGGGACAAGATTCCCGGTTTAAGCACCAATCCAGTTGGCAACTTGACACCTGGTAAAACCATCTGTTGAGAGGAGCAGTTCCAGAACCCTGGATTTACCAGCTGCCAGTCAATTCCCTGCTTAAAACCGAGAGACCAATCATATTAGTCTCCTTAGCACTACCTGGAAGCTCAATTCCCCTCACTGGACCAAACCATGCTCTGTAGTTCCAAATTTCTCTCTTACCCCACTGGCCTTCTGCTGAGGTCAAAGCATGTTTGTCATCACAACTGTACAAGACATGTCACTCTGCTATTCATATGCTCTTTTAGCAGACCACAGAAAAATAACATATTTATCTGAAAACAAGAATATCATAAAAGAAAATTGCTAAGATCTTTATTAGCTCTAACACTTCCCTGTTCCATAATTTTAAGTTTGGCTGAGAAGGAAGAACTAACTGGGGAACTGATGGGTGGCTCTGGAGAAGGTAAATAGGTAAATATGCCATCTAGCCCAATATATAAATTTTAACCTAGGAAAGAATAGTTCAGAAATTTCAGAGAAAGAGAAACCTTTCTTTTAGGTTAAAAAAAAAAAAAGGCTCACAAGTGATGAGAAACTCTAAAATTAAATTATGACTGTACAATTTTAAATAATCACAAAAGGAAACATAAAAATCATTGAAATAAATGATTGTTGCTGGGTAAGAATCTGTCTAAATATAGTGAGATTTTTAAAGCATAAGAATATTCAACATAATTTCATTTGTAAGAGCCAAATATTACAAGAGCCTACATTTCCCAAAAAGAGGCTGGTAAGTGAATTTTAATGTATATAATAAAATATTCTGAAACAATTAAAATTATGTTGTATATAAATATTGCATGCCATGGGAAAAAATATTAGAAATTAAAAAGGCAGGATAGAAATATGATTATGGCCCTAACTAAAGAATATACGTGCATAAAAAATGAAGAATTTAAAAATATGAATAATTACTATTTCTAAGTGGCGGAATTTCAGTTGATTTTTATTTTTTATTTTATTCTTTACATTGGCCTGTGGTTTTCAAAATTTCTTCGGTAAAGATTGCTTTTATAAACAAAAAAACAAAAACATTTTAAAAGTCACATATAAGATGTAGAAGGAGCACCCAACATCAAACAGAGTACAAAAGAATGAATGGTACAGACCTTGAAAAAGCAGTGTCAGGAATGCAAAAGCAAGAACTCAGGCTTATGAATAATGCTAAGGAAGATGAAAAGAATTTTAAAAGTTATGTTTAAAACAAGAAGAACACAATTGACTATAGCCAGTCCTCCAAGCAGAGATAGTCCTGTTAACACTGTTTCTTTTTCTCTCTCAAAGCAAATCATGGCAGTGAAGGACCACACATGGCTAAGGGGGAATCCAGGGTGGCTTAGAGTATTGTCTAACTAGGTTAAATGACTTCATGTATCCAAGCTCAAAGAATTTTACCTTCTGGAAAGAATTTATAGATACAATCATGATAGCTTAGACACTGTCTCTGAGAAATCAAAGCAATTAGGAGAGGTGAGAAAAATCTGGCAATGAACAAATATTTATCCAATTATCCAACAAGGATATAAAGAGGTATGTTATGAACACCATATGTAGCAATCTTGACATTGTTTTTAGAATAGGCCTTTAAAGAGATTTTGATCCCTCTGAATATCTGCAGTGTAGGGCAAATGTAGTTACATGTAAAATGTAGTTAGTAGGTCAGTATTTTACCAAAGGTGAAAAGAAGATCGTATGATTCCTAAACTCCTTTCTAATTCTGAAATTCCATGGTAAACAATGGTTTTCTTCATTTCACATGGCAGTTGAAAGTCTCTTATTATCAAAGGCAAGATGGATGAACGCAGACTAGAGAATAATAGGCTGGAATAATAGGCTGGAGTACATGTTAATGGCTGGATAAATGTCCCACGTCATGTTGATGAATATATGTGACCCTTCATTCATTCACTCTCTGAAGTGATTTGCTTTGGGACTCTGATCTCTAAGCTAATCATTTTATATGATCAGAATGATAAATACACTGATGACAGGAATATAATACCTATAGAGGTTAATTTGTGGAAGGAAATACATGTTTACACAAATCAACTTATTTGGATTCTCAAAGATTTTGGTAAGTGACAAAACTAACAGTATATATACATATACACACAAATGTTTTGATTAAACATAAAGATCTGTGGCTTTTTAAAAAATAGGTTTGGAAAATACAGGATGAAAGAATTTGTTGTTAGCACTTCCTGTTAAAAAAGGCTTAAAGATTTTTAGTTTCCTGCATGGACGATGTAGCCAAAAGTACGATCCAGCTGGTGGATGATCAGAGGAACTGAG
Organism: Vicugna pacos; assembly: GCF_048564905.1. Taxonomy (NCBI): domain Eukaryota; kingdom Metazoa; phylum Chordata; class Mammalia; order Artiodactyla; family Camelidae; genus Vicugna; species Vicugna pacos. The sequence continues at coordinate 67,146,883 of NC_132993.1, read as the reverse complement.
GAAGGAGGAGAAAGTGACAGGAAATTAACCAAATCCTTTTCCACCCACACTGGCAGATATCCACAGTGAACAGCCAACATTTTTAATAAGAAGATAAATATTTTTATTGTCTACAGTAGACTAAGAAGAAAACAGAAAGAGTGATGGTGTTGGTGCCAGCTGCCCACTCCCCGTTCCTGCCCTTCCCCTCCACCTTCCCTCACCAACTCCCTTAATCATCTCCATGGGAAACTGGATCTTTTGGGGTTGTCTTTCCCACAGCTCGTACCTTATTAACTCATTACTCCCAAAGCCTGCCCAGAGAAATTCACATCTATTTTATTCAACTGACTTATTTAGTGAAGGAAGACAAAGTTACCTAAAAACAAGAATCAAACTATTTTGGCGACTAGAGCCGGTGAACCAGTACGGGTATCTTTAGCTTGAATTTATTTACTCAAAGCCATCCATTTAGAACACAATATATCCAATGTGAACTTCTCTTTCTTTTACAGAGTAAGATAATCACAGTAAGATGTTCACAGGTTAAGATCATCGCAACACAGTTTTTTAAAAAAATCAAAAAATGTTTAAAAACAGACTTCTCTAGTGGAAGTGGAATGTGCAGAAGAAGGAAGAGAGTGTTTCCCCATCCTCTGCCGTGCCCCACTGCTTAGCTAGTACTTTGAGCAGCTCTGCATGCTACCTTTTAAAAGGCATATGAAGTTCTAGAAATGAGTAACTGTGATGATAAAACACGTTGGAACCACAAAGCATGAGGATTGTTGAAAAAGATGTGGTCATTTTGGCAGAAAAGATTAAGGAGGAAAATCATAATTGGTATACTATTAAGGTGCATGCATATTTGCTATCAGCTTTATTCAGAACATCTCCAGAAGGGCGGATTAGTACTAATGAAAAAAACATATGGGAAAGTTGTAAAGAACAATCTCCAGACAATATTGCCTACTTTAATAAAGGTAAAATGCAAACTTCCAAAAGTGAGTCCTAAAAGTAAAAACTGATAGGTGACAAGGCATCTAACAGAGCAGCACTGTTCTCCGAAATTTCACTTTCCTCTAAAAGTTCTTTCCTACTTCCTTCCAGCTGCCTCTACGAGGCAGGCTTAGGGTGGTCTCTTCCCAGTTTAATACATTGTACTTTAACACACAGATTGGGACACAATGCTTTTTTTCCTTAGTACCTGATAGTGTGATTTAGACTGATGAAAGTTTTTAATAAGACTTTGTTAAATAATAAATGGTTGCAGAGGAAGAATGATCACAGAAAGCAGAAGATCTGTAGAAGTAAGAAGCCTCAGGTTCTGGGCTCAGGCTGCTGGACTGTGGTCTGAGCTCCCAGCACCCTTCAATTCCACACGCTCTCAGGAATTAGCCACGTGGTAGCCAACAAGAACAGACGCAATTCCACGGGCCGCTCTCTTTGACCTCTCACAATTTCTAAATCTTGGCCGGCCTAGAGGCAGCAGGCACCAATGTACCATTCCCCTTGGCAGCCCAGATCCAGAGAAGCAAAGCACACTCTCCTCCCTACCCAGGGTCTCTCTTCCTGCTGGCCAGCAGATCCACAGCCCAAGTTCAATATTCAACTCTTGTCTTCAGGCAGCACAATTAGCATAGCGTTTGTAGAGCAGGAACAACACACCCACGCAGCAAACAGGATGACTTCCTTCTCACACTATCTTCCAACAATTACAGCGGTAACAAAATCATACAGCAAACTCCCCTTTGGAGAAAGCTTGTCAGCAGAAGTGAAGGGCCCCACGATTCATTAGATCAGAGGGAATCTCCACACTGGCCAAGAGGATTAAGCCATCTAGATTAATTCTAATATCCCATTAGTTTCTAAGATTAAAAGATACTATATCTCATTTGCATTTTCTTTCTCTCTGGATATTTCTTATACCATGTCACATTAATGGAATTAAACAGAAAGAGTAAGACATTAATGTGTCCTTGCATCAATTAGTAATGAATATGCTCTTTCCTAGGGGTCTACATTATTTATCACTGGCTCCATTTTTCATTTAGGAAAGTTTCTGGGGGCCAGAGGGTGGAGTTGGGTGGGGAATTCATGCCAACAGCAGCTGGTAAGCATGAGTGAATGGAGCAATAGCCCAACATTTAACACATGCCTGAGGAAATATTATAAATTCCCTGGTATGTATCTGAATGCTGGGGTAACACCTCACCTCTGGGTTTTCCTGGTTTGAAGCCTACCTTCTCTTTACATTCTTCTATTTTATGTCCACGATTTTACAAAGCACAGAAACACTGACAAAGGTGAACTAAACGTAGAACTAGCCCTGCATTTCAAAGAACAAATGACCCGCTTAACAGCATAAACTTAGGTTGTATTCCTGAGTCCTCGTGATAAGCAGGTGGTGTGGAACATCCACATCCCAGTGGAGTGAAGAATCACAGGTCATGACAAAGCCAGCTATGTAGATCAGTGATGCTGCCTAAAGTTGAGCGCCCACACCAACAAGCTCACAGCATCAGTGGTTAGTTCATTAACTCTAACATGGGAGTCCAGCACCTTTGAAAGAAAAACAACTTCAGGATTTTTTTTATAACCAGACTGAGTGGTTAAACAGTTCTCATACATAACTAGAGCATTTGCAGAGCAGAGAATATAGCATAAACTTAGAGACAGGCAGACAGATATACATATACATCTGTGTATACATATATGATAATCTGTTTATATATCTATAGATATCTCATATACATCAGTATCTGATGTCACAAAAAAGTAAAAATATAACAGAACTAAAATATAATGCACATCATAAACAGGTATAGATAGCATTTGCATTTTATATGAAAGCCTTCACAATATTAAATAATCCACAGATTGTAGGGGTTGCATGTCCATGTACCCAACAAGGTAAAATAAATTACAAAGAAAGTAGTGGCCATTGGATTCAAGTTAGTGCATATTTAAGAGTGCTTATTATTTTTGGTTTTGGATTGGGTTTTAGTTTATACATGCATGATGCTTTGTTTCGGGAGAATTCTGGTGGAGCAGTGATGAGGATTAGGGAATAAAAGGCATATTGTCATGAAGAAAATCATATGGCATGTCCAAAGCCTGAACCCAGTTCAATATTCACATAAAAAGGGGTGCATTCTTTATTCTTGGACTACATTTGTGGTTACTCATCAAGCATTCCCTCTCCATTGATCTAAAAACTGTTGACTGAGCTCTTAAAATGTACCAGAGAATGAGATGGTCATTCCGGCACAGAGATAGAAGGGAAGGTTATTTCTCTCAAAATACTTAGAAAAAGTGAGGGAAAGAGGATAGTTAAGGAAAAAAGGAGGCTCCACTATGATAAGAATTACGATACAGCTAAGTCCAGAGGGGTATTCCAGCGAGAGGACAGACAGCTAACCAAGACTGGAGAAAATGTCGTGAAGGCTTCCAGGTGGATGTGACTATTAAGCTTATTTCTGAAGGCTGAGTTGGCCAAATAGAGAAGGAAAGTCAATACTCAAGGTGAATGAGGAGCTGGTGTGCCAAAGAGCAGAGCAAGCAATTCGATCTGGAGAGGACTTTGGTTTGAAGCTGAGTCAAGATAAAGAAAAAGAGTTTGCTTGTACTTCCCCTGCCGAGTGGTATAATTCTTATCCACTGAAGAGTCAAGATATTAAAAGGGATGGCATTTTCAGATGTGCATTTAAAAAATCATTCTGGTGGGGTAAGTATAGCTCAGTGGTAGAGTACATGCTTAGTATGCACAAGGTCCTGGGTTCAATCCTCAGTACCTCCATTAAAAACTAAATAAATACATAAATAAAGCTAATTACCTCCTCCCCCCACAAAATAAATAAATAAATAAAAATTTAAAAATCATTCCGGGTAGCAATGAACTTGGCAAAAATGTCATAAGGGAGCAAGCAATTCTACATGAGAAATGATGGAATCTGAACTCAGATAATGACCATGGAGATTTATGGGAGTAAAGAGATTGAAGAAATCTTCCTCAACTGTGAAGAAACTTCATCACCAAGTAGATGGAAAAAAAGCAGGGAGAGAAGAGGAAGGGGTCAAGTGACCCAGGTGCCTGGATGGTCTCGCCATAACATTCACTAAGATGGAAAGTGTAGGAAGAATTGAAGGCGTGGAGGAAGGGAAGACAACAAGCTCACTTTGAGATACACTGACATCACAGTGCCTGAGGGACACACAATTGGAGTTAGATGCCAGGCAGTGGTACAAACCAATCTGCAGCTTTGAAGAGCGATCTATTTATTCAGGGGGTCCTCAGCACATGGGGTACCCCAGATGCATGAAGCCTTCAACAGGTGCTGTGTGTAAGGTAGGTGCCAGGAGATTGAACATGAAGGACACAACCTCTTGCCTAAGGAGGCTGAGCAGAGTCCAAAGAGATGGGAAACAGTCAGGAGAATATGATGTCACTGATCCCAAGGGAGAGGGGATTTTGCAAAGGACCTGTGACATCACAGGCATCGTGCGACACTATGGGGATTCACCTGAAGAAGAGGCTCTGCTTTAAAGAAGGCCACAGAAAAGGCATGTGTACACTGAATAAAGATGCAAGGCAGAAAGTGACAGATCTCTTTTATGATTCAGATAAGTGCTTAGGAGCCCAGAGGAAGAAGCCATTTCCCTTTGAACACAGAAGTGACACTACAGTGGCTGTTGTATGACACATGGCTTTTAGTTTATATGGTATTCTTCAGATCTTTACCTAACCACTTACTCCCCCCACCAGAAATCTTTAGTTATCATAGCTGGAAATAATCTCTCCCTCCTTTGAAGACCTAAATATTTCATCTCAATTACAATATGAACCACATTCTCTTTACTATTAGATTTATATTTCTTGTTTTCTTATCTCTTTTACCAGACAGTAAAGCTCTTTGTGGTCCCAAACTCAATCTTACCCTCCTTGGGACTGCTCTTCCTTTTCCCCAGTGCCTGAACCAGCTCCCCACAGCATTATAGTTCTGCTCTTGGAATCACTTAGTCCTGGGCTCTAAGCCCATCTCAACCACTTGCTCAGCTATTAGCTTCTTTGCAGTGCACAAATTATAAATGGCCACTAAGCCATTGTATTTTCAATTGAAAGTGGGAATAATATATTCCACAGAGGGCTATTGTGAGGATTAAAAGTCATAATGTTTCTAAACCTACCTAGTAAATTATTTGGCACATGGTAAATATTCAGTAATGGTTAGTTTTCTTTCAATGCACAGTGTGTAACATATAAACGCTTGCTGAATGAATGAATAAATGAATTAATGATCACACGGCAATCAGTTTATGTTTCCGATGGTTTTCAGATTCTTCTATAATTCTTGAAACATTCACAATCTATTATAGCTAGGATTTCTCTACATCCATAATTTCATTCTTTTCCATCAAAATTTTACTTAAAATTCCTAGAAAATTTGCCTCCAGCTACACTCTTTCTCCTTAGCAGTAGCTGAGAAACAGACTATGAAGTGGACTGCAACCAGTATTAAAATAGAAAATGTGGTAATAGTGCTTAACCCAAGTGAATTAATTCAAGTGAATTTAGATTTTGCTGAATACTTGTATTTCTGTGCAAAAGAGTTAAGAAGCTAGGCAGCCAGGTTTTAAATCCCTCCTCTGACACTTTCTGGTTTTGTGATGTTGGGCAATTCATTAGGCCTCTCCTACCTCACTTTCCTCATCTGTTACATGGCATTAACCCTCATCAGAGAGGTGCTGTGAGGATTAAGTGAGTACGTGCTGCCAGTACTTGGCACAGAGTAAGCGTAACATCGATGTTACCACTTACTTCCTATGCACTTATTCGGACTTTGGGACTCAGTGTGTCCTTTGACATTCAAAGTCATGGCTGGGTTCAACCTCTAATTATTTAAAACACCTCAATTTGCTTCTAATTGCCACGTGTCTTCTAGCCTCAATTAATAAACTGCAGAAAACAAAAGAAAAAGTGGTTCAAGATTTATTGAATTATCTGAAGATATCTTCAAGTACCAACTAAAGCAGCAAAGACAGTTGGTACGACATACATTGTTTCCTCAAAAGTGTTTTTAAATAAACCTTTGAGAACATAATAAACATGTTTTTCTTGTTTGCTTGCTGTTATTTCATATTACCAGTCAAGATTATAGAGTTCATTTTCTGATCAGAACTAAAATAAGACTATGGAGATAAAGCATCATCAATCAGCAAAACAGTAGAGCACGCCCTGGTTGGTGTTCTTTGTAAGGGTCGGAAATAAATTCTGCTGTTCCCTCTGCCCTTTGCCCTCTACCCTCCCTTTGTCTGTATCAGAGAGCTCTGGACACACAACCTACTGTGTCATCTGGGCTAGTTAGTTAGCCTAAATCTCAGTTTCTTTATCAATAAAAGTGAGAACAACTACTTCAAAGACTGCTGTGAGGATTAAATGAGATAATACAATTAAAACCCCAAGCACCGTACCCGGCAAATAATCAATGTTCAATAGATTTTACTTAAAAATAATAATCTTCAGTTTCCGTAATGAACAAGATAGATTAGTTATGTCAAACTAACCCTCATACTATGAACAGCTAGAGATCCTGGACAAAATATTAGAAACAACTGATTGAACTCTCTAAAGAGCAACTAAAGCAAGCAGCAAATTGAGAAGCTACAACCCCCAAGGAGCAGCCACGTCCTTCACGTGGGTGTTTTCTCTATAGACTCTCCCCGGGTTGCACTGACGGAGGGTCACTGACAGAGCTGAATCAGGAAGAAGGGGTCTTGCTTCACTGAAGAAGCAAAAGTCAGAGGGCAGGACTGCCAGAGAATCTGAAGGTGAAGGGGCAAAATCCAGGAAAGAAGGGAACCCAGAAGAGGGGGACCCAAAATATGGTTCCAAATTTTTCTCTTGTGGCACATGGGGAGGAACACCAAGAAACTCAACACAAAACAACAGTTGGGGCAAGAGGGCAGAGCAGATAATCCAGAGATGTCTTGTGCTGGAAAAACAGATTAGTGTGTTCAAGTCCCTCCAAATCAGAAGAACTGGGTTAATACCTCAAGCTTCTCCTTGCAAAGCCTGTAAAGGCTCACCTAAGAGTAGGCAAGTAAGAGACAGTTTCGCTCTAACAAAGACCAGAGGCAGGCATCTAAGAGATCAGTATAACCCACGACCACTACATCTGACTGACCAAAAGAAATTTGATACTTAGCTTGATGTCTATAAAGTTCAAGGTTTATTTAAAACTTACAAGGCTTGCTAAAGACAGAATAAAAACACCAGAAGGCAAAACAAACACAAAGAACAGAAACAGATGTCCAGGTGTTTCAGATATGAAAGTTATCTGACAGGGATTTAAAAATAGTCATGATTAATATATTCAAGAAAATAAAGAAATAAATGAATAGAAAATTTTAGCAGAAATGTGAAATCCCTAACGGTCAAACTGAAGTTCCACAACTGGTAAACATTCAAATCAAGAATTCAGCAGATGGGTTCAATAACAGATTAGAAATAGCAGAATAGATAATTTAGTGAACTGAACGTATGACAATGAAAAGTGCCCAAACTGATACAGAAAAAAAGGAAAGAAAACATTGGGCAAAAATAAGAGAAATACAGGATTCAATGAAAAGGTCTAGCATACATGTAATCAGAGTACTTGGAGGAGAAGAGATAGAATAATTGAACTTAAATATTTAAAAAGCACTTCCTAGGACTTTTTCAAAATTAATGAAAAACATCTAATTTCACATATTTAAGATTTAAAACCTATACTAACACTAAGTGGAGTAAAAATGAGTAAAGCCACACTTAGGCACACTGTAGTAACATTACTGAAAATCAAAGCATAGAGGACATTAAAAAGTACCTAGGGTGGGGCAGTGTTACCTTCAGTAAAAGACATTATCTTTAGTAACAGACAGAAACTAACATTGACATCTGACTCTTCAAAAGAAAAATGTAGAAACAAGACGTATCTAAAGTGCTGAAAGAAAAAATACTGCTAACCTAGAATTCTGTACCTCTCAAAATTATTTTTCAACAAAATTGAAGATAAAATAAGGATATTTTTAGAAAAATAAAAACTGAGGGTTTTTTTGCAGACAGAGCTGTACTGTAAGAAATACTAATGCGACTTCTGAGCCTAAAGGAAAATGATCTCAGAGAAACACTGAACTTTAGGAAGCAATGCAAAAGGAAGGATACATTTATGGGTAAAAAAATAAGTGCATACTGACTATTAAAATAAAAATATATATAGTTCACCCTTGAAAAACATGGGTTTGAACTGTTAAAGTCCATTTATCAGTGGATTTTTCTCAATAAATACATGTTACAGCACTACACAATCTGGGGTTGGTGGAAATTGCAGCTGCAGAATGGCAGACAGGGAGGGCAGACTGTGAAGTTATACATGGATTTTCAACCCCAACCCCCTAGTTGCTCAAGGGTCACTGGAATGTCTTGAGAAATTTATAATATAGAAGTAAATATAATAAAGGTCTATATGTGTAAAATATATGATAAGATTAGCACAAAAGTTTGAAGGGGATAAAAGGAATTAAATGGCTATATTTTATCTGCTCAGGAATAGTAAAAGTGTATTATAATTATTAATGTAACCACTAAAAGTAATAAAAGAATAAAATTCCTTTAATATTTTAATTTTTATAAAGTAGAATAATAATAAAGAATGATGAATTGACGAATATAGATGAAGTCAAAAAAGGAGGGAAAAAAAGGCTAAATAACCAATATGGATAACAAAATGGTATATTCAAAGGAGCTAAATTAGTGATTATATTTAATATAAATGGACTCAAGTCACCAATTAAAATACAAAATTTGTCACACTACATAAAAAGCAAAATGTAGGCATATTCTATTTATAGAAGGAACATTAAATGCTTGGACACATTTGAAAGTAAAAGTATAAAAGTAAAAGTATGAAAATAGATATACCATGTAAATATAAACCAATGGCTATATTAATATTGAACACAGATCTTAACCAGAATTATAAGATATATAGATGCACATTTTAATGTAATAAAAGAGTCAAGTATATAGGAAGCTATAAAATCATAGATTTGTAAATATATAATAGCATACATTTCAAATTATTTAAGGCAAAAGTTGATAGAACTAGAGAATACACAAATCCACAATCCCAGAGGCAACTTGAATACATATATTTCAGTAACTAGTAAAAAGAAGCAGACAAAAAATCAGTTAAGCATATAAGGAATTTAGAATGACATTATTAACTAACTTGACCCCGTTTGGCTTATAGAACACTACACCCAACAACTGTAAAGGAATATATATATATATATATATATATATATATATATATATATATATATATATATATTTTCATTCTGTGTGTGTGTGTGTGTGTGTGTGTGTGTGTATAAAACTGTAGAAGGAATATATATAGAGAGAGATCACATGAGAGAATATATATTATATATATATAAAACTTTTTTAAAAAGACAGTTTTTTAAATTTAAAATAAGGATCTTGTCTTTTATGTTCACAAACTGTTAAGAAATAAAAAGAAAGTCATAAGTCAGTCTTTCCAAGGCTCTCATAATCAGTCTTCATCAGTTAATTCCGTTTATATATTTATTCACAACCTTGAATGCTTAGGATTTAACTCTGAGTCATCTCTATTATCTTCATCCCAATAGGCAAATATTTCAGCTATAACATATAGAAAGTTACCATTAATCTTATGAGATTTTTAAAAAGGAAGGGGAGGGAGCACCAATAAACACATAATTCATTTATTCTAAAATCAGTCCCGTTTCAGACAAATGTTATCCTATTATAAGACTGAATACACTAATCAAATGTAGCAGAAAAATTAGTTACAAATAGTAAGAGCCTATGGATAAATTTGTAAGTTATAAGTTATTTCTTGTTTTCCTCAAGAAAATTGTTGCTTACCACATAACTTTGAAAGTTTTGGACCAAAATAACTCTGCTTGGGTAGCATATTAATATTTTGCACTTATTTAGAGAAAACGTTTCTGACAAATATTGTATTGTACAAATAGAATTTGAAGATATAAGATATCAGCCAAAAAGAGTCAGTAAATGGCTATAAGATGTACCTTTTACAATAACAAGAAAAATTCTGATTTTAAAAAGTAGCAGTGAGAATTCATCTCCATGGAGGTCTCTTGATGGACTGGGCCTTACAATAGATATTAGAACATCTGAAGTTTAAACTTATTCAGCTTTTTCTAGGAAGTCTATCACTAGCCTATTAGTTTTTTTAATAAAAGCTTTTATATTTTTCTCATAAATGGAATATATGTATATATGTGTATGACTGAAACATTATTCTGCACACCAAAAATTGACACATTGTAAACTGACTATACCTCAATGAAAAAATATATATAAAAAAGAAAAATTAATAAAACTGTTAATAATTCTGAAAAAAATAAAATAAATGTTTTATAAGTATCTGACAGACTATACCTTGTAAATTCATCACCCATTTACATAACGGTTATCCACTAAGTGTATTTCATGTTCCAGGATTGAGCTAAGCACTGGCGATAAAATAGTGAACCAGAAAGACTTTGCAAGTAAAGCAAATAAAATAAAAATAAGTTATGCAAGTACAATGACGGATAAAGACAAGCTTGTGAGACTAACAACAACAGGTAAGGGACCTGTTTTAGACGGAGGGTCATAGGAACCATCACTGAGGTGCTGACGTTTGAACAGAAGACTAGAGAGTGTCCCAAGCAGAGGGGTCAGAGCTCACTCAAGTCAGGAAAGAAATCAGAGAGCCAGGCAACTGAAAGAAGGCCCATGGGACCACAGCATACAGAGTGAGGGGAAGAGTGGACGGGAGTGAGTCATCACCAGGAAAATTAAACTAAGTAGCCAGATTCAAAATATAGATTTTGTGGGTAGACTCAATCAATCTTGCTGACATATTACAAACAGGGAGTGAAGAAAAGGGCAAAAATAAACATGAACTCATAAATTTCTGGCTTGAGCATCTAGGTAGTTATGGGTACCATTTATGCAGGGGAAGCATAGGAATCAAGACCATTATGGTGAACATGGTCGATTTTGGTAAAAAATATTGAATTTAAGAAAAAGAAGGCTTGGGTAATAAGCTTAAAAAGCAGAATCTGTATACATAAAGTGAGAAAACATTCGGAGGGTTTCAGAAGACCCCATTCCTTCCTTTAGATGTATGATCTGCCCTTTTGTGAAACACAGGCTTTGGCTGGCTATCTCAAATACTTCAATGAACAAAGAAAGAGTTTGTTAAACCTCTTCATAAGAAGAGTCCACCTGTGCACCAGAGAAGAGATTAAAGGTTAAGGAAAATGATAAAATCATGGCTATAAGAACATACCTGATATATTTGTACCATGTTTATGTAAATGTATAAAGGATGTAGGCAGAATACACACATTCAAAGCATTGCATCTGGTAATAAGTCCATCTTAATTTGCATACTAGCATATATTTTAATGGGGATTTTCTTCATTCCTCATGGAAGAAAGAGGGAGAACTGCCTTTCATGAAATTCTAAGATTTTGAAGTTATTATAAAGATGAAACTCCCCAGGGCAGGAGTTTTGGCCTGACATGATTCCCTGCAGTATTCCCATATTGCTGGATGGTTCCTGTCTTTTCTCATCCCTACAGCTTTAAGTATTTAGCATTTTCACTTCCCTTCCCATCTGAGAGCTCTGAAACAAAAGCTAGGGAAAAAATAAACATCAAAAAGGGGACAAATTCTTTCAAAAATCCTTTATTCTCAAAAATTGATCAGAAGTAGAGGAAAAGGTAAAATGTTTACTCAAAAGCCATTCTAACATGTAAGTTGCTTTTCTTAAATGTAAAAATTCCTGTAATTTTTCTGGATTATGGGTATATTCTAAGTAGTGTTTCATGCTAGGGTTTAAAATGAGTTTTTGTTTATTTTTATGGCCATTTTGCCAAATTTCTTCATGTGCAATTTTCATGGATTTAAGTAGCAGTTATTTATATCCCCTACTATCATCAACTACTGATTCATACAATAATGCCTATTATCTTAATTGAGTGTTTACTATGTGCTAGAACACTGTTAATAGTATTTCATATACTAGTTTGTTTAATTCTTATAACTACTGCAGGAAGTAGGTATTATTATTATTAATCTCACTTTATAGACAGAGATAAACAGCTGTTAAATCATCTGCTGAAGATTAAATTATGTATCTAATAAATAGCTGGCTCCTTATTCACCAAGCATACTTGTGGCTGCTTAATTAGACTTTGGACATAATGTATTTAGGACATTAAATGTAATTTTAACATTGACCTAAGAAAAAGATAGTGAGATGAATCTATTATGTAAATCATTATTCTAAATCGTGTGTAGCCAAATTGAATTGTCTTTTTTATGTTCCACTGATTAAGATCATAAAGCATCCTCCCAATTGCAGGAAGTCTCTTTCATTCATATATATATATATATTTATCAAATTATCGAGCAGTTATTATGTATTAGAGGAACTTAGCATACTTCAGTAATTAAAAAGACAAAGAGCCCTTCATTCGGGTAGCTCACATTCTAGTACAGGAAGACAGATAAATTGCTATCGTACAGTGGGGCGGGGGTGTTGCAATTTAAACAGGGTAGTCATGGTCAGCTTAAACGGAGAGGCTCATGAGCAACGGTTATCAGCAAAGTGCTCTCCAAATAATAATACATGATAATAATCCGTCTAGTGCTTTCAGTTTTCAACACTACAGGTTGTTTCATCAGATAAAGTGAATACGTATTAAAATAGATAACGATGTCTGTCCTATCTCATAAAGGAAACAAGGCTCTGTAAACTTAAGGAATTGATGCTCCATTTTTAAAGCAATTTTTTTCAGTTGAGTAATGAGCTTTATTAGCATGTCAAAGTATGTAATTTTCAAAAAGCTAAAACCATAATTTCTTAATATTCTAAAAAAGGAGAGCAACAAAAAACAAGTAGAAACATAAAGAAATATTATTACATCATAACATGGTAAGCTGTCTAGAGGAAAATGAAAAGTGATGGATGGAAATATGTGGCAAGTATATGTGGGGGTATGTGTGCACATGCGTGCGGTATTTGAGCAGAGACTTGAATGATGCAAAGGTATGAGCCATTGCTAAATCTTGTGTGACTGAGCAGGAGGGAGAGAGAAAAGGAAGAGTAAAGGGCTGAAGAGGCCTGTTTGAAGAACAAGATCGGTGTGGCTACATCATAATGATGGAGGAGGAGAGCAGAAAGAGACGCAAAGGGCCAGATTATGTAGACTCTGCAGATCATGGTAGAAAATTTGTATCTTATCCTAAGAAAAAATATTTTAAAATAGAGAGGGATGGAATCTGATTTATACTTGTTGAGAAAAATTATCACAAACTCAAGGCCAATGTTGAATATCCTTTCATGTGGCTGTTGGCTAACTGAACGTCCTCTTTGGAAAAATACCTATTCAGCTCTCCTGCCCATTATTTAATCAGATTTTTTTTTTGGATGTTGAGTTATATGAGCTATTTAAATATTTTGGAATATTAGCCCCTTATTTGTCATATTATTTGAAAATACATTCTCCTATTCACTTGTCAGTGGTTTCCTTTGCTATGCAAAAGCTTTTAAATTTAATTAGGTTCTGTTTGTTTATTTTTGCTTTCATTTCCTTTGCTTTGGGAGACAGATCCAAAAAAAATAATGCTACAATTTATATCAAAATATGTTCTACCTGTGTTTTCCCCTAGGTGTTTTATGACTTCCAGTCTTACATTTAGGTCTTTAACCCATTTTGAATTTATTTTTGTATACAGTGTTAGAGAATGTTCTAATTTCATTCTTTTACACATAGGTGTCCAGTTTTCCTTGCACCACTTCTTGAAGAGACTGAATTTTTCTCCATTGTATATTCTTGCCTCCTTTGTCATAGATCAGTTGACCATAATTGCATGGGTTTATTTCTGGGATCTCTACTGTGTTCCTTTGATCTGTGTCTGTTTTTGTGACAGTACTATACTGTTTTGATTACTGTAGCTTTGTAGGATAGTCTAAAGTCAGGGAGTGTGATTCCTTTAGCTCTGTTGTTTTTTTTTCTCAAGGTTGTTTTGGCTATTTGAGGTCTTTTGTGTTTCCATACAAATATTAAAATTATTTGTTCTAGTTCTGTGTAAAATGCCCTTGCTATTTTGATAGAGATTGCATTAAATCTATAGATTGCCTTGGGTAGTATGGTCATTTAAAAACTATTAATTCTTCCAACCCATGAACATGGTGTATCTTGTCATCTCTTTGTGTCATCTTCAATTTCTTTCATTAGTATCTCATAATTTTGCAAGTACAGATCTTTTATTTCCTTAGGTAGGCTTATTCCTGGATATTCTATTCTTTTTGATACAGTAGTAAATTGGATTTTTTCCTTAATTTCTCTTTCTGATAGTTAATTGTTAGCACATTACAATGCAACAGATTTCTGTATATTAATTTTGTATCCTGCAACTTTACCAAATTTATTAAAGAGCTCTAGTAGTTTTCTGGTGGCATCTTTAGGATTTTTGATGTATGGTATCATGCCACAAAGCCAGGATATTTTAACATGAGGAGGTCCACCTGCAGACCGCAGAAATACAGCTCATGGACTACTATGCAGTAAGAGACTCTGTGAAGCTGAGTGCTTGAAAGAAACAAGGCAGGATTATAGCCATCAAAGTCATCAGGGCCAGAAAAAAAGCCAACTCTTAGAAAAATAAGATCTTAAATTCCAATGAGAAAAAAAAGGGGCTTGATCAAAATAAACGTAAGGCTCAATAACAAAAACCAATGCATGATGTAGAGTAGAAACTTCCTCATACTAACATGAGAGTGCATTTAGAATTCCTGAATTCCTTCACAACCACGGCGAAGAATGGCCCCTGGAGTATCTTGTGGCATGATCCCATCGGTAGCAGACAAATTATCTCACACAAAAAATGGGGCATAGAAAGAGAACTAGACTGTGACAGAAATTCAATTCATTGCAATGACTATTTTTTGAGCACCTACTCTTCATAGAATATGCTAGACCTGGCAGCACCAAGAAATAGAAACTATCTCCTCTGAGTCCTCTGAGTCCAACCACAGCTGAGCTTTGGACTTGAGGAGCATACCATTTAATAACCACACTGTCTATTTTCACGTCATTACACCGGAAATTACACTACAGCTCCACTGTTTCACGTAGGTATCTCTGTATGAAGGCCATCAATCACTTCCACACTTTGAATTTCAGAGGTTTTCGTTAACACTCAGTCGTAGGAGACAACTGAATGATAATAAAGGTTATTAACCAGTATGGAATGCAGAGGGGAGAAGTTAATGCTTGACTTGGATGGATTGACAGCAGTTATTTTCCTCACCTCCATGTACGCAGTTATACAAATAAGAATGGGATTTATCTCGAACAATTACCCCAAAAATTCTCTCAGAAATCAAGTATAAACTTATCCCTGAAAATCAGTCCTTCTGCATAAAATTCTCTATTTCTGTACCAACTTCAAAAATCACAAGGAGACACAAAAGTGAGCTGAGTTTTGCCCTCTTCTAGCTGCTTAAAGAAAAACAAAAAGACAATGCATGAAATGAAAGAATTATGTAAAAAGTATTCAATACTGATGCATGGTACATTTATTTTTAAATATTTGATTGCATTGAAGAAGTGAACGTAATTTGGCTTTGAATGGAAGTCATTCTTCAGGTTCTGCTGTTTTCCTCAGGAAAACTGCTAGTCCCAAAACAGGCCTTGTTTGATCACCTGGACAATGACTAGCCATCTACAGACTGCAGGGGAAATAACTGGTGTCTTCACTTCCTCACACATTATGTCTGTTCACAGGCTACTTTCATGTTAATTCTTTTCAGAGCACTTATGTTGGCTAATGAAAGAAGATCAAGGTTCCCCTTTCATGGCTACAAAGTTAATTACTGCAATCAGAGAGCATTTGCAATAGCGGTTTGAACCAACGCTTACCAAGTCCTTAAAGGTATTCATTTGCTTGATTCCTGGACAAATCACCTAAAATAATGGAGTCCATAAATGTACTTCAATTACCTTGCTGATTTATTTATCTCTTTCCCCCCTTACTGAAGTTCATTGAACTGTAGACAAGAAAGACAATGAACTTGGTGGTGGATTAAAAATAGAGAAGTTGTCATGGAAAATGATCTTTCCTTTCTCCTATAAATAGATGAAAGATTTTGGAAAGGTGTTCATTATAAAGAGAATATAATTTGATAGCTGGATGAGCAGATTTTGTTTCAATTCTGAAAATTAAAATTACATAAGGCCTAGAATTAAAATCTTTCTATTCTGTTCAGTTCTGAATACATTTATTATGTTTAATATGGTAACACCATGCTAGACTCTGAAAAGGGTACAAAGGACAGACAACATAAGACCAGACCCTGCCCTTAAGCAGCACAGGCAATTTTTACAGTTAAAAACAATAAAGTGAAGTATTACTACTAAATAGAACTGTAATAAATATAATAAAATTCTGAATTTGTAGCACATCTAAAAGTGATTGAGACAAGGGTCCCCATATAGAGCATGGGACAAAGAGACCTAAATCCCAGCCCTGATCTTACTGACGTAGCAACTTCACCTGTAGCAGGTGAATTTAGTCATCTACTCTATGAAGACAATGTATTAAAGTGGAGAAAACTGAGCTCTTATATTGGCTATGATGCAGCTTCAAATGATAAACTGTCATTTGCTCGCTTTGGTAAGTGTCAACTAGTTACTTAAGGCTTCTAAACTTAAGTTTCCAAATCAGAAAATTGGGAGTAATAATGCCTACCTCAAATAATTACAGAGAAGATTAAAGGAAAAATACAGATAATGTTCCAGCTTCACTAGGTATTCAAAAAAGACAGTCCTCTTCCCCTCAGAGCACACAATATCTGAATCCAAGGCAGGGACCATTAAGAGAACCATGGTGGTAGAAAAGTAACAATGAAACTCCCAAGAGAAAACTGATACCAACCATAAGGAATAAAACTTTTCAGACAAAAATAGAAAAGTACGTATTACTTTAACTTCCACTTATAAAGAGCAAATAGACCTGCCGGAGTAGGCGTTTGCTCTCCTGTCAGTCAAAGCTGATTAACTAATTCTTTCTATAAACACTTGCTGAGCTTTGGCTTAAAGGGCAAATTACCTCTTGGCCCTCTGTTGCTTCTTTGCACCTAAGTGGGCTGAATAATACTCCATCTCACTCCCACGTACACACACACAAGATGTCCACAGCTTAATCTCCGGAAACTATGAATGTTACTATATATGACAAAAGGGACTTGGCAGGTGTGATTAAATTAAGGGTCTGTGATGGGGAGATCAGCCTGAATTATCTAGCTGGATCCAATGCAAGTACAAGGGTCCTTATAAGAAGGACTCAGGAAGATCTGATGGAGGAGAAAGCACTGTGGTAATTGTAACAGAGATTAGAGCAATGAGGCCACAAACCAAAGAATGCCAGAAGCCTCTAGAAGCCAGAAGAGATAAGGAACAGACTTCCCCCTAGAGCCTCCAGGAAAGAACACAGCCCTCCTGACATCTTGATTTTATCCCCAGGACTCTCATTTCAAATTTCTGACCTCCAGAACTGTATGATGTTTTAAGCCACTATATACATGGTAGGCTGTTTTAGTGGCAGTGGGAAACCAATACACCGTCAACGCATCTCTATGCTCTTGACAGCTCATCTGCTTTATATAGCTGAAGTGCATCCCTCGATTTTGGCTCTTCTGTATTACTAATGATAACAACAACAAATGGCACATGCAGAGCTCCTATATTGTGCTAGACACTGAGTTAGCCATCTTAACCTACACTGTGTTATAAAGGAGCCTCTATCACACCCATTTTATAGATGAGACAATGAAGGCCAGGATTCCAGCACAGAGCTCTCCCATGCCAAAGCCCATCATTTTAACCACTATGATGTTCTCTATCTCCTCCCTCTATTCCATCTTCTCTCCCTTACTTTTAGATCCCCGTTCCAAAGGTGGAATTCAGGGGAAATATACCTATTTCTTATATTTCTTCAAAGGGAGGTTTTTAAAGAATGAAGACCTTGACCTATAATCATGTGTAAACAATCAAGCTATTTTAAGGAAATATATACTTAAAGAAAGAGAAGGAACAGAGGAGAGGAGAGAAATGGACAGAGAGGAAAGACAAGAGGAAATTTTTTAACTCTATCCCCAAATAAATGTAATTGTCTGCTCACATGCACAGGCTTTGTAAATTGAGAACATCTTATATAGGTGAAGAGAAGTAAGGATATTCACAGCATAGGATTAAGCAGAAACCAAAACCAAACCAAACCAAAACAAAACCCATAATTTGTACACAAACCTAACAGAAAGGCCAGCCTGACTCAAGCAAGAAATTAAAATTGGGAAAAGACAGAAAGTTTGACACAAGTAATTAGTAAGAAGCTTATCTGCCAGGAGGAGTTGAGGCCTGATTGGTCAGGGGTTAAAAAGCCTTTGTTCATTCTTGAGGGGAGGGGCTCTGAGAAAATGAGCGCTTCTTTTTCAACCTTTGCCTTTTTCTACATGATCTTCCGAAAACTTTAAGTTCAGAATTAAAATTAAAAAGATAACTTAAGAAATGTTTACATTAATTCAATAACTATTCCTGATTTTTAAGTTCACAATTTAGAGGGAATAAATATTACTTACATTTAAAATGGTTTCTCTACTAAAACACTGAAATCTTTTGCAGGGATACTTTCACAGACTCTACACGGTGTATCACATGATATTTATTCCACTCTGAGAAGCAAGAACTCCCTCCATGGAATTAGAAAGCTTTTAAAATAGACAACAGTGCTCATCTCTGGTGTAGGAGATGTTTGGGGACAGAAAAGCAAGGGAACTGACCCGAACTCCGCTGACTACTTATGTATGTCTCTCCTTAATCCTTACAACACTGCAGAGTAATTTATTATCTCCATTTTACAGATGAAGAATCCAAGGCTCAGAGGATTTAAGTAACTTGACCAGTCATAGATATTAATAGAAAAAATGAGTCTGAGCTAAAAATGTGTCTATTCTATGACAGAGAATTAAACTGAAGCAGACATTTCAGTTACCGTTTCCTGCTCTCCATTCATTTCCTATAATTTTGATTACTTGGAAAAAACAATTGAAGGGAATTTAACAAGGCTTCTACTGCCCTTCCTCTCTGAAGCAAGTATTAACACATTTCTGTGACAAAGAACCATTGTCCCTACACCACAATCTACCATTAACAGTTTGAGGGCATCCTTTCATAGAAAGAAGTGCCCACCCCTTTCACAGCTCTTTTACCTGGCATCAAAACTCCTTCCTTGAAACTTCTTAATTTTTTTTAATTTAAAAATACCTGGAACCCTACACAACCATATATAAAGTAGATAAACAACAAGGATTTACTGTATAACACAAGGAACTATATTCAATATCTCACAACAAAATATAATGGAAAAGAACTGAAAAAAAGATATTTACATATATATGTATAACTGAATCACTTTGCTGTACACCTGAAACTAACACAATATTGTAAATCAACTATACTTCAATTATAAAAAGTACTTGGAGCCCTAAAACACAAATGCACATTTTTCAAGTCCAATTTTCTATTCAAAAGCTGGGGAAAAATGGCAAATGCATGCTGGGGTGTTAATTAATAACAGATTAAGACTCCTGCAAACCAGCAGAGCCCTTAGGAACATTTCTCAAGAACAGGGCCACAGTGGCCATATTTACAGCTTCCTCATAGCCTAAGCATCCTAAGACAGTTCCACTCCACCTTCTGTCCTGTCTTCCTTGTTAAACCACATGTCTTGATTTGAGATTCCAGAAACTTGGCCCCCCTAAAGGTATGTTTCTTTACTAAGAAGCTGTTGAGTTATGTAAATGTGTTGAGGGCATTACCCAGAGACGGGGCACTAATGAATTCTCTACAAGCCTCTAAAGATCTTAAATCACATACACAAAGCCAGAGATTTTAAAGTCAAAAATGAAAGTTTAACTATAAAAGAGAAATACAGAGGGGAAAGCCATTAGACTGCTAGAGGAAAGTGACCCTTGAGCTGTGACCTACTTATTAATTAGGAGAGACTGAGATTCAGAAAGAGAAAATTCACTCAAATCACATCAGCTACTTTAATAGACTAAATGGAATTTTCTCTGAATCCACTTGATTAGCAGAGGTTGAAATCTACCAGCTTCTACAGGATGATTAAAAACAACATATATTCTCCTAAAATCTTCACTTCTCTACCCTTTATGGGGGAATTATCATTCCCTTAGAATCTGACTCTGGATGGTTCTTTGGCTGTTTATTCCAGTGACTTAATAATGGAGCAACTAGTACTCTCAATGGCTACTTCTAAAACACCATCTCCCTCCCTAACATCATCCTGTCTCCCAGTGAATGACAAAGCATGTTAAAAGGAACATGAAATTTAATACCAGGCATGAGAAACAAACAGGTTTTCAAAAAGCACAGAATGCCTACAGGTGGTGGTATTAGAGGGAGTTTGTATTTCCTCTTTATTTTCCTTTGTTTTCTAAATTTTTAAAATACTTTATTTATTGACTCAGAAAAAAAGTTATTTTTTTTAACCTAACTGTATATTAGACATTCTATCCCATGCGGATAGAAAGCCAAGAGATCTCACTACAAAGTCCAGTTCAGCCAAAATTTAACAAGATGGTTTTGGAGGAATGTGGTCAAGGGAAAAATTTCAGTGTAGAGAAAAAGATCTGCTTAATAAGATGAGGAGAATCAGCAATTTCCAAGGGGTGGAGGAGGTAAAAAAAAAATCACATGTATCTTTATTAATGTCATCATTGGGTGCAAGAGAAGCTTGACTTGATCCAATTTTGATTTATTATTTTTGAGAATCCTCACTGAATGTCTGTTCTGCAAAGATCCCTGGCTGATCAGTAGTCAGGAGTGCAGGCTTTACTGCATGGTCCTCATGAACTTGGTGACTTTACCATAGTCTAGAGGCCACCTGTATCCTGCAGATGTTTCCCACACATTGAGAGGAGGTCCATCTTTAAGTGGGGTTTCCATTAACCAAGCTCGTGAGAATAAGAGTCTGATGTCATTTCATTAATTTGCAAAAAAAGAAACAGTGGTCTCAAAGACAGGAGTACCTGAATACCTAACTCTGCACAACCAGCCCAGCTGCTGCTTTTCACCAGACCTCATCAGGAAGCCAGTTCATAATCAGAAAACAATTTAAGTAGCATGAATTCTAAACTAAGAGAGGTAGTTAGAACTAAAGATATTCATTAAGAGGCAGTTTTCCAATTGCTCTGCAGGGCTCCTTCTGTTTCTGCTGAAATGGTTAATGTGGGAGGTTTCTGTTCCAGTCTTTAACTGTGAAATGAAACTAGAGCCTACAATCTTATTTTCAAATTCTTGGGAGAAGTCTTGCGTCAGTCCCCAACTACTAAACACAACTTTCATTTTTCACTGTAATTTGCTCTGTGTTTTAATTAACAACCCTGAAGCTGCCTTGGAAAGTGTTTTCTACCTTTCTCAGCCTGAGCAAAAAATGCCTCACACTATTTGGTGAAGCCAGACAGTTATCTTATTTATGTCCCAATATCTTGACACAGAACGCAATTAAAGAAGCTAGAAAGTGGAGCACTTAGCAATACTGGGATCATTTTCCCGATGTTTTCCACGGGATACTGAGCATTTCTGTAATAATGTAATGTGACTGGGGTCACTCAAAGTAAATTATTGTTTCTACTGTCCTAAGCCCTTATTGGTGGCTGGAAAAAGGATAAAACTAATGTTCTGAGATAAATGAATTCAAAAGCATTCAATTCACTTAGTAAATCAGTGCTATGAATCTATCCTCTACTAATCTAGAATATATGATTTAACCTGAGGTTGAAATTAAATGCAATAAAACTACATTTAAATTTAAATATTCTGTATTTATGAATTTTTGTAATCCCAGACACAATCCAATTTAGTAAAGTTTTACTAGTATTCAAACCATACATAAATTCTGTGATGCAGAATTCAACTGGAAAACAGTTTTTCATGAACACTGTTTCTCATCATAATAACCTGGGACCTAGTAAGAAACTAAGTATGATAAACAGTGATAAACAATTAGATAAACAATGTCCATTCTACATGCATGTGATTATATTCTCAGTTCTTGAGTGTCATACATGGTTAACTATTAACTAGAACAGTATAGTAACCAGAACAACAATTTGCTGATCTATTGAGTAAAAGAAACTTTACAATAATAGAGAAGTGATTCCGAAGAATGACTTTAAGGGCCTCAGAATTCAGAGATTAAAGTTGAAGGTTCAATTCTGTTTTGTAAAATAAGACAAATTCTGATTGGTAGAGACATTGAGTGAAAAAGTGGAGGAAATCTCCTCACCAGATATCCTCGAGATTAAAGCCGTTTATGTTTGGTTTTATTGCATACTACTGCTAAGACTGTTTCTCCTTTATTTCCTATATATGTTTCCTTTGTTTTTATTTTTTATTCATTTTTAATTGAAGTAAAATTGACTTACAATATTACATTGGTTTCAAATATACAACAGAGGGATTCGATATTGTTATACATTACAAAATGTTCACCACTCCAGTCTAGTTACCATGTGCCACCATACAAAGGTATTACAATATTATCAACTATATTTCCCATGTTGTACACACAACCTGGTGAATTATTTTATAACTAGAAGTTTGTACCTCTTACTCTCCCTCATCTTTTTCACTCATACCCCCATGCCCCTCCTCCCTGACAACTATCAGTTCGTTCTCTGTATCTCTGTTTCTGTTTGCTTGTTTCTTAGATTCCACATATAAGTGAAATCATATGACATTTGTCTTTTTTCTGTCTGACTTATTTCGCTTTAGCATAATACCCTCTAGGTCCATCCATATTGTCACATGTGGCAAGATTCCATTTTTATGGCTGTGTAGTATTCCATTTTATATACATACTACATCATCTTTATGCATTCATCCATTGATGGGCACCTGGGTTGTTTATATATTTTGACTTATTGTGAAGATGCTTGATATGATTTGAATCCTTTTAAATTTACTGAGATTGTTTTGTGGGCTATGCTTCTATAAATCCAGCTGATCTAAGTATAGTTTTAAACCATTGTCTCCTTATTGATCTTCTGTGTGGATGACCTGTCCTTTGATGTAAACAGGTTGTTAAAATCCACTACTATTATTCTGCTACTGTCAATTGCTAAATATATTTAGGTGCTCCTATGTTAGATCCACCTATATTCACAACTGTTATATCTTCTTCCTGGATTGATCCCTTTATCATTATGTAACGCCTTTTTTTGTCTCTTGTAAAGTCTTTGATTTAAAGTCTATCTTGTCTGATATAAGTATTGCTGCCCCACCTTTCTTTTCCTTTCTATTTGCATGGAATACCTTTTCCCATACCATTACTTTTTCAGTCTGTGTGTGTTTTGTAGGCAGTTTCTTGTAGGAAGCTTATGTGTCGAAGTGAGTCTCTTTTAGTATTGGCTTTATATCCATTCAGTCACTCTGTGTCTTTTGACTGGAAGCATTTAGTCTGCTTACATTTAAAATAAGTATTGATAATTATATACTTACTGCATTTTGTTAATTGCTTTCTGATTTGTAGTTCTTTTTTGTTTCTTTCCTCCTCTTTTGCTCTTTCCTTGTGATCTGACGACTGTCTTTACTGTTATGTTTTGATTCTTTTCTCTTTCTGTGTATCTACTACAGACTTTTGGTGTGTGGTTACCATGCAGTTCATATACAGCTAGCTAGCTAGCTAGCTAGCCATCTGTCTTCAAAGTTGATGATCTCTTAAGTTCAAACACATTCTAAGAACCTTGCATTTTACTCCCGCTGCCATGTTTAATGCTTCTGACATCATATTTCACATCTTTTTGTTTTGTGTATCCCTTAAGTATTTATTGTGGGTATAGCTGATTTTTCCTACTGTTGTCTGTTAACTTTTTTACTAGCTTTATATGTGATTGATCTACTACCTTCACTGTATTTTTGCTTCTACCAATGACTTTTTCTTACTACTCTATCTTCCAGCTCACTGATCCGCTCCTTTATATCACCTAATCTACTGTCGATTCCACCCAGTGTATTTTTTCACTTATTGTGCTCTTAAGCTCTGTTTGGTTCTTTGTATTTTCTAGCTCTTTGTTAAACTTATCACTGTGTTTATCCATTCCTCTCCTGAGTTTGTTGAGCATCTTTATGATCATTACCTTGAACTCTTCATCAGGTAGATTGCTTACCTCTACTACACTTATTTCTTCTTCTGGCATTTCATCTTATTCCTTCATTTGGAACATATTCCTCTCTCTCCCCAGTTTGCCTAATTCTCTGTGTTTATTTCTATGTATTAGGTAGTTTGGTTCCATTTCCTGACCATGGTAAAGTGGCTTAATATAGGAGAGGTCCTTTGGGACCCAGCAGCACACTATCCTTAGATCCAGAGCTATATTCTCTTAGGAGTGGCTCCTGTACAGGCTGTGTGAGCCCTTCTGTTGTGGTGAAGCTGACTACTCTGGGCACACTGGTAGGTGGGGCTGGCCCCCAGCCTGATTGGCTATCAGACCTTATCTTTTGTGACTTCTGGCCTACTGCTGAGAAGGGCTGGGTTCTGGCATGGCAGGCTGAGTAGCCTGGGGGTCCTGGGGTGGTGGAGTCAGGTCCTGGCATAGCTATCTGCGTGGCCGGGGGTGGGACTTGGAGCTGGTGTCAGCCTGCATTTGGGAGGGACCAGGTCTCACGGCGGCTGGCTGCAGGACCAAGGAGACTG
Source organism: Vicugna pacos (assembly GCF_048564905.1). NCBI lineage: Eukaryota > Metazoa > Chordata > Mammalia > Artiodactyla > Camelidae > Vicugna > Vicugna pacos. The sequence continues at coordinate 67,122,018 of NC_132993.1, read as the reverse complement.
GTGTCCAGAGCTGGTACTCACACACAGGTGGGCAGCACCAGGTCCCAGGGCTAATAGGCTAGAGGGGGACTCCAAAATGGCACTTGCCAGCACTAGTGTCCTCATGGTAGAATGACATCTCCAAAATGGTTGCAGCCAGTTTCTATGTCCCCACTGGGGATCCCAGTTACCCCTGACCCTCTGGGAGGCTCTCTAAGATCAGCAAGTGTGTCTTACCCAGGCTCTTTTCAATTAACCTTCTGGGCTTGGACTGCATGTGAGATTTTGTGTGTGCCCTTTAAGACTGAAGTCTCCATTTCTAGAGCTATCATGCTCTCCAGTTAGCAAGTCCTGTTGGTCTCCAAAGCCAGATGTTCTGGGGGCTCATTTTTCTGGCACAGGCCCTCCAGGCTGGGGAGCTTGGTATGGAGCTCAGAGTCTTTGCTCCTTGGGGAGAACCTCTGCTATTGTGATTATAGTCCCGTTTGTGGTTCGCCTACCCTGGGCCATGAGTCCTGACTCTCCTGTGTGTCTGGCCCTCCTACCTATCTTTTGTGGTTCCTTCTTTATATTATTAGTTGTGGAAAATATTTCCTGCTCATCTTCACGTCATTCTCATAAATAGTTGCTCTGTAAATAGTTGTAATTTTGGCATATCCAATGGGAGGAAGTGAAGCCAGAATCTTCCTACTCTGTGATCTCGACTGTTTTCTTTGTTTTTAAGTTAAATCGAAATAACTCATTTCAAATCACCTGTAATTTGCCCAAATACTTTATCTTCTTGCACCATATGCTAAATCCAGTTTATTCAGAGTGGGAAAGATACCCAACCATAAGTACTCAAACTTATTCACTGACCTTTACATTTTGGATCCAAAAGGAAAATTCTTATGGCAAACAAAAATCTATACATCTATAAATGTTACATAATTTCCAAGCATGGCTATTTGTTTTAAGGATATATTTGCTGAAGCTGAGGCTAGGGTCAGCTTCCCTGAATTAAAAAGAACAATGCACTTTACCCAAAATTGACACAATCTCATTTTTGTACAGATTTTCCCTTCATGTATCACACTGGGTCTCCAAAACAATACTGTGAGGTCAACGTAATAGAGTCAATCTCACTTCATTATATGGAGAACACTGAGGAACAGAGGGAGTCAGAGCCTTATTCAAGATCACACAGCAAGACAATATTTGACAGACCCAGGGCCAGACCGAGGTATTCGAGAAATGCCTCTTATTCCCAGGAAGTAGAAGATACTAAGCCTACTTGAGTGCAGGAAGTGTGTGGCCGTATAACAACAGAAAAGGAAAAACAGACAAATTCCTAGATTATCTGGGGAATTCTCTCAATCCTATGCTTCACTCCTTGGCTGGAACATTTATAGCCCCAAGGATGGTAAGGGTTGATCAAACGGCTGGCTAGGCCTGCATCTCTTCACCTCCTGCTGCATCCTGTGGGGTACATTCTTCTGGGGACAGACCATAAGGTCCCCAGGTGGAAGAGGACTGTGCAGTCAGGCTTTTCTAAGTAGCTGTCTAACCCTGCTAGATGCCCTCAACAAGCAAGCTTTCCATGTTTATTTACAAACATGGAAAACACAGGGTTATCTCACTCAAAAATCTCATATTCTTCAATAGTGCCTATGGGTGTAAGATTCATACTCCAATGAGGTTCTCATAAAGATCAGAACCAAGAGCTAAAGCTCAGCTTTACACTCCTGAAATTAACTGATTATTCTTCTGCCAGTACTTTTTACAAAATCCAACCCTCTACACACTGTAAATGAAAGACCAGGCAAGAGTAAACATCTTACTCTTTTTTTTTTAATCCTCATCTTATTCTTCTTTTTTTTTCCCCCCTTTTTTTAAACTTTTTTTTTCCTTCTCTCTTACAAAGCATTTTGGCCCTGGTAAACATTGGAGTACCTGACGGTACTACCACCTGAACACATTTCCCTAAAACAAGAGAGAGAATACAATGCCGGGTTCAACAGTGAGTCTATGTGTCAAAAAGGAGCTCACGGTTGGGACATTAGAGTTACTATTCAGGAGGAAAAATCAGGCAGAACAAACATAAAAGCGAACAGCCTCCTAGGAGATGATTTCCCACAAGCTGTATAAACTTTCTCTAGCTAAACAAACAATCTTGGAGATGAACTTTTGTTTGTGTATTTTGGGGACACATCGTAATGATTACCTGTGGTTTTTCTCACTGGAAACCTTGACAATGAGACAAAATATGTTTTTCATTTTTCCCAGCTGAATGTCTTACAAAGATATTTTTGGAATCTGAGCCTTTCCCATGTGGATGATTTTATAAAATTTAATATAGATTTCATAGTCATCAGATTTGATTTTATGTCAAAGCTCAGATCCTCAAAGCCATGCTCCAGAAATTCCACCTAGAGACAGGCGAAGCTTTTGTTTCTTAAGGACCACTTCACAATATCCCACTCACTGATATACCTTAATACGCCACTCCTTCAAAGAGGTGGGAGAACCTGTCCTGTATTAAGTTGCCATGTGGAAGTTTCATGGGATGTCAACATATTCTAGGATTTTCTCCAAGAAAATGCATTTGAAATTCAATCTTAAATAATGGAACAAAGAAGTTGAGCAGACAGTAGAGGAAGAGATATAACTATGTCTTAGGAGAAAAAGCTTGCCTCCAAAAGTCATCAAAACAAATCAGAAGAAGGTGTCAGTGTCTAACTAAGACCTTGGCCCCCAACCCATATGGATGTGTAACTGGTCCAGCCACTGGGGAGGTCCAGGTTTAAGCAGTTACCTGAAGTCTGCTCAGTTTGCCTCAGTAGTCATCTTACAAAGATTATTTCCAAGTGTCTCACCTCTTCCCAGTTTTTTCACCTGCCTCTTCTGAAATTTCTGGTCTCCTCTCATACATGAAGTGTCTGAGTAGTCTTACTTCAAACTATAACTTTTATTTGCAGCAAGGAGCCACTTGCCCCTTAAAGATAAAAGGATGGTTTAATCAAAGCCTCATTTAAGAAGGACAAGAACTTCTGCCTGCTTCACAGGAATAAAATGTCACTTGGGGCTTATGTAATGCCCATGTCCTGTATTACAACTGCTGAAAGAGTATGAGGAAAGAAATTTTCACTTTGTTCTCTGGGAATGGGCATTCATTCATTCATCCCAATCTATCTTTGATTAAACTAAACTTTGACTCAGATAACTGGAATATTAATAAGAAAACACGTGGAAAGTTGGTGGCATAGTCAGAAAATCAGTTAGACTGAATGTGTTCCACTGAAATACAACTTCATCATCTGTCCTTTTAATTGAAGTAGGCAAATGAAAGGGTAAAATGTGTTTATACTTTTTTTAAAAGGTCCTTTCTAGCCTTAACCTGTCCTAGAACACCTACCTAAGATACATGTTTAAAGACCTTTAAAATAAACTAAAGATTTGAGACTTTTATAATCCCCCATCACTAAAATTTACCTGATTTGCCTCTATTTATGAAGTTGTTTAATCTCATTATTTTCTCTCTTATTGTTGGTCTTAAGTCATCTTTCTATCTCAGATATTATATATTCTTTAGCCTATCAGTTCTGACCCTACCCATAATCACATGGCAGCCTCATTTAAATAGTTTAACCAAATATTTCATACTGCCTATTAATAAGAAGTCCTAGTGTTTTTCTCATTTTTTCATGGGTACTAAAACACATTTTAAAACTAAATATCTTTTTTATAGATATACTTAAGAAAAGTAGAAGAAATTCTTAAGCTTTTATTAGGTCTTTTTTTTGGGTTGACTAGATAAGTATCATCATAATTCATTTGTAAGAGTCCATTCATAATTGTCAATGACACCAACACTGATATTGTTTCATTATCACCTCAATAGTTCTTTAAAGATTTACAACAGAATACTGGTCACAAAAAGAAATCATCCTTTCCAATGTGTGTTTACTATAACCAGAATACATTTAATTTCTTCTTACGTAACTCCAAATATCAATGGCCACCTTTAAATACTGTACACAAACCTACCAAGCAAACATTGGGAAGTTTGCAATACAGGAAAGAAAAGAATGGTGATTTACTTAACTTTAATCAGTTCAAGATTAATTTCATGAATTTTACACCTGAAGGATTCTGATTGCTATAGCTCTTACCGTGAATAAATTTTGCTCTTGAAAACTGATAATTAATTCTTACACTTTAGAAGACTGAAAAGCCTAGACTTCTGAATACATTTACATGGCAATTAACATTCTTTTCTCCTGTTTCTTTGAAATTTCTTTAGAGATTACCTTTCCTTGTTCAGTTCTGACTGTATCAAACATCCATTAATGTAGTTTCCTTTTCTCTCTATTCTCAAAGGCTTGGGGTGTAGAGAAATCCCAAGTGTGCAAAAGTCTAGAAATTAAGGACAAGTCAACCAATGTTAACCATGAACTAGTTTCTTTAACCTTGAGAATGGTGTTGAACCTATTGTTAGACTAACCTCACACAGGAGTCTATTCCCTAGTCATATATAGTTCCTGTATCCATACAGGCAGAATGTTTCTGAAACCAAAAAGAGATTTAATTCAGGAGCTGATGGATAGCGCGGATTACATTTTGACATGAATATGGAACCTGATAGGCAATGCTAAGTTATCAGTGAACGTTATAAAATGACTGTGACTAGATATTCCAACAACTATTCTATTCCTCTCTTCCTTCTTCCTTCCTTCTTTTAAACTGCCTTGCCTTTTTCTTTCAATGTCATTTATTTTTCAATCTTTGGACCATTTATTTTCCCATTAAAGTGAAACACCAAGAATGGCTTTCATTACTTCTCAGAGAAGTGCTGGTCGATTGACACCAACATGTGGGTTCCCTCATTGGAGAACCCAAAGTCATCTCTATTTCCCATCTTTGAGACAGATTCCTCACGATGGATAAGTGATTTGAAAACCAAATGGTCATTTCGTTGAAAGAGGAAGCTAAGGCGGAACTGGTAGCATTGTCTGTGTCATCTGTATACTGAGATGTGAGCAAGAAGACAAAGGTCTAGAAGTTTTAAAAAGAAAAGAAAAACTTTTTTGTAAAAGACATGTTGGTCCATGTACATGTACTTATACTATCAAATCTGGCAATACAAAGGCTACCAGAGTGTCCTCCTCTGCTTGGCATACATCTTTCTGAGAAGTTCCTGTTTGGACAAGATGTTGAAAACAAAAGAAAAAGAGAAAAAAATGAAATACATAGAAATCACTTTGTCAAGTTTCTAATTTTTATTTTTGAGGCTCCCTAGCAATTTGTACCACCAGGCATATAAGATATAAATGGTATCGGATAGATCTGATCTCTTTTTTGGAAAAACTTGTGTGTCTAAACCATAAATTTCACTACTATTTTTAAAGATCACAAGGCAAGATTCTGCTGACGAAGTTAATTGAAATATAAAACTGGAAGGTGAGACTATATAAGACTGAAACAAACACAAAAGTGGCAAAGTGCCATAAATGCTGCACTGGACTTCAGCTCATCTGAAGGAAATCTACTTTGGATGATAAAACTAACCCTTTGCTCACACAGGTCTATGGACCATTTGGACAAAAAATTATACATTATATTTCTAATTCTAAGGACAAAGTGAAAATTACTAAGAGACACAGTTTATAATGAATTCATTGAAATGTTAGACCATTTTCAATTCTGACATTTTTATATTTTAGAATATCCTCTTATCTTCTAAGACAAAGGAACCACGTAGTCTAGAAATACTCTTTAAGCGAGGGGCCTTTAAGAGGGCCTCCTATTGTCTAACTCGTCAACTCCATCAATGAAATTTTATCTGGAATTTCCTCTGCCATTTGTAAGCTATCATACGAGGTATAAAAAAGAGTTTAACAGAGTCTGTGGTCCCAGTGAGCTTAAGTTCTAAAAGGACGGAGAAAATGGACACATCATAGGCTACACATGTTGAGTGGCTGTTCAGATGCTAAGAGTTCAGAGAAGGGGAGATCACTACTAGCTGGTTTTGGTCCAAGATGACTTTATGGAAGAGCTTATGGAAGGCAGTATGCTATATTCAAATGACAGAACAGAGGATACTACAAATCAAGTCAATGACATTAATGAAAATGCAGAGTCAAAGAAGTGCAATGGTCACATGGGAGCAGACAGACCTGGTAGTCAGGTGCCTAGTAGTTAAATGAGGGAAAGATGAGAGGTGACTCTAGGATTCCAGGAACATGTTCTTGAACTAGAGACATTGACCAAATCAATGTGGATAACAGGGGCTGATTTTTTCAATTATCTTCTTTAATACTCAAGTAATAGCAGTATTAGAAGAAAAACATTTTGTAAATCCCAATTTCACTACCTAACAAAACCAGTAATTTCATTACTTTGTATCCCTTCCAGCCACTTGTCCAGATGGCTGAATACTTTTACCTAGAAGTTGTCATACAATTTTGCACTCCGATTTTTTCCCCTGAACATTGTACATTGAATATATTTTTGCTGCTTTTAAAAATGTTCTTTGAGGAAACACACTTCCCTAGAAGACAGAATTAGACCTGTAACAGCCACTTAGGAGATTAAAAGCAGACACTGAAAAGAATTTTGTCTTAGCAAGAGTAGCTAAAAACAGAAATCATTTCTTGATGAGTTTTTAAAAATACACTTCTCTGGAAGGCCCTTAAGCATATGGTACATATTCCATTTCTTGAATTTTCCAGAGCAACACTGATAACAAATATTTTGTTCTATTGTCTTTCTCTCCTCTCCGCCTCCCACTTCATCTTCACCTTCAGTACAGACTTGCCAGATTTATCTTGATTTTATTCTGTATTTTTAGCAAATTGTTTTGAATCCAAGTATTCCCTTACTTACTTTAGGCAACTTGCTTAACTTCTCTAAGCCTTAGTTTCATTCTCCCGTAAAATGACAGTAGCAATAACCCTTCCTTATAAGATTGCTGTTATACATCAAGGATGGATTCCATGAGAGGCAGTGGGTACCATGGTTAAGAGCCCAGACTCTGAAACCATCCTGCCTGGATTCAAAATTTTGTTCTACTCCTGGCTGTGGGATCTTGAACAGGCTATGGAACATCTTGCCTCAGCTTCCCCATCAGTACAATGGGGATGATAATAATAATTGCATACACGTATTCCTATCTGAGTTGTTATGAGGAACAAAGGAGTAAAGTAGCTTGGAATTGTGCCTGGTACATGCAAGGGCTGTGTACATTTTCTTTATTATTGGGTAAGGTAGTCAGCATATGATTTAGATTGTGGTAAGCAGCCAACAAGTGGTAACTATAGATATTACTTTCTAGTATTCAAGGAGAATGCATTTATCATCTCTAGTAATCAATTATTTGTTTTCATTCACTAAACTCAACTTAACTGAACCCAGTGAATCTAACCAACAAATATGTAATATTTACCAAGTACCAGGCACTGTTACAAGCACTTTAGAAAGAGTAGCTCATTTGATTTTCACAAGACTCCTCTGAAATAGGTACTGCTGTTTTTTCCACTTCACAAATGAGAAGAGTGAAACATACTGAGATTATGGAAAGAGCCCAAGGTCACCGAGAAACTCCATGGCACTGAATCTATCCCAGTGCCAGCAGCTGATAGAGCTGGGAGTCTAAGCCAGGTCCCTGGCTCTAGAACCGATGACCTTAACCATGGCACTACATAGCTTCCAAGAAAGGAAACTGTTCAACCCATTGGCCCCTTTCTCATGCCATCTCTTGGGCCACCTGCCAAGCACTGTAAGCCCCATATTGACACTTGACGATCTATGGGAACAAGGTCTGGAAATATTCTGGCTCCAAGTCTGGCAGCCTCACTGGTTGGTGTTGCCAAGCTCCTCCAAGCCCCCCGCCCTGCAGTGGCCACACACAGAAGCCTCACAGTTCAGGAGATGTCTGGGAAATTCCAAAAACAGAAGGCAGATGAGAAGCAGTGTGAAGTTTTATCCGTCACTGTCTTCACACAAGGATCTCAATGCTGATGGAGGGCATGTTGCCCTCCACTGAGAAGAGACCAGCTCCCGCTGGCAGGAAGCTCAGCATTGACAACAACCCCTAAAAGGGAGGCAGAGAGCTTGCCAGCTGGGATGGACACCTGGCAGAGGATCAGAGGGACGCCCCACCAACTCATCCAACCCCGAACGGCATTTAAACACATTTCCCCTCGGTGCTATGCAAGAGCTTGCCCAGTCCCCCAGTGGAAGAATAGAGCTAAAGAAATTCAACCAGAAGCAAATCAGTTTCGAGGTTAAAAGGGTGGAACTTCTCATGACGCATCATTAAGGACTTTTCCTGACCAGAACATGACTGAGTCTGGCCAGTGTCTATTCTGAGCACATCTTGAGGGTTTAAAATATTGATCTTCTTGGTTTTAGGCTTTGTCTCTGTACAAGCAAAGTGTAGGAGAGTACCTTAGCTCAACACCTTGAATCTCAATTCCTCCCTCCCTCCCTCCCTCCCTGTCTGTCTGTCTCTCTCTCTCATATATATACACATGCTACTATTAAAAAACAAATGTCTTAATTTTTAGTCTTTTTAAAAAGTGACAGGTTATTTGGCTTCGGTGACTGAATTATAATATAAGTGACAAATTCAAGGTCTCATCTTTCATTTATAGTTAAGTAATCTCAAACTCAAATTTCCCACGTGCTGTGGTTTGAGTGTATATAAGTAGCAAGGAGGGCCGAGTTTGGCCCTATGCTCACAATTCCAGACCCTGGGCCCTAATCCCCATTGATCTTTGCATTCTAAAGTTTCTCAGCTACTCCAATTCTCCACCATCCTGGCAGTCCCTATAACTGCAAAGTACCTCCATCCCTACCAACCCAGCCGCACTGCTCTGTAGCTCACCCCAGACATCTGTGCTCCCCACCCCATAGAACCCACTACTTCCTAGCTCCCCCTCTCAGACCATCTCATCACTGACCCCATGAGAGGCTGCTTCTGGGTCCCCAGTCTGGAGACCCATGTGCATTTTATTCTCTGACATACCTAAATAGGCTTCCCATTTGATGGTCAGCTTTTTATGGTCCTTTAATTTCAACATTCCCATAAGCTCAGTAAAGAAACACCTCTTCCCTAGGGCCCCAGCCCTGGGGCACCTTCACACGAGTCACAGGACTTTCAAATGCAATCACCTTTCCTCTTATTTCCACCAGAGAAGGACACTTCAGCCTCTGCCACCAGCTCAGAGATGTCAGATAGACAAGTCTTCTGTTTTCCTAAAGGCTCACTGTAGACCTTGAAATGGTATCCTTTTAGAGGATACCAAAGTAAAATCAGTTCTGCAGATTTGGGAATGCTGAGGTTTTTAAAAATTGGTTATGTATCTGAGTTTTACCATAAAATGTCTGTACCTGAAAGATTCACGTCAAGAAGAATAGTCTAAGACTTGGTGAAGATGGGGAGGAAAGGGTGGGAAGGGAGCGTGGAAGAAGCGTGGATTATCTCTGGATGGCTTTGGGAAAACAGTATTTGCCCTCCAGTGGGTTATCAGCACAGACAAGCAATGGAAAGAATCTATTTGAGGAACCAATGGCATAGAGTTTCTTGGTATTAAAAAATGGAACTAGCATTTCCTATTATCCTACAATTAAAACTTAGCACTTTCTTCTATCTCAAAGCCAGTTTTGGGAATAGCCTTGTACCCATGGTGATACAATGATCAAGAGACCATTTGTTCATAATAAGAACAGGCTGGGAATGTAGTTTTTTTATCCTTTTATTATCCTGGCCATTAAATTCACTTACAGTTTCATTTTTTCATAATGCTCATGCAAGCAATTAAAAATGCAAGTAGTATAGTCCACTTATTTTGTTCTTTGAACTCCCCACCTATGGGCTGGGTGGAGCTCTAGAAAGAATGACTCCCGTGCAAATGGTACCTGTGGTTCAGAACCCAGTAGTAGGGAGCTTTGTCAATTACCTTCTCTATATTTGGAAGTCAACAAGGTTCATGCTTATTGCTGCCACAAAAATTAATTCAGTAATTCAATATCAAGGCATTTCCTACATGCAAAGAACCACTATGCTGGAAGTTGTGGGAGATACAAAGATGGTTAAGGCCAACTTCTGCTCTCCAGGCCCAAGTAATGCAAACAAGACACAGACTTTATTTTGTACCAAAGGAGGAAAAGTAAATGGGGCTCTACAGCCCACAGGTGAGGGTGGCAGGGGTACTAAGGCAGGTTCCTTCCTGGGAGACATGGGACTCCACTGCCAGCCGACTCAAGGGCCCCAAATTGCCTGGCTGAGCCCTCCTACATCACACAGAGGTCAAGGGCACATCCACCCGATGGTTTTCATTTCTCTCCTTCACTGCGGGTTGCTCTAGTTGGTATTATTCTGATAACTCCTCCCAGCTTTATCAAGTTAACTCCCCATGTTTTTCACAGTTGTTTCCCCTAATAAAAATTCTTACATATTTTATCCCATCTTGGCCTCTGCCTCTCATAGGACCAGGGCTGACTCAGTTTTCTCTCTGACATGACTACACATTTTTTCTGAGCTTTCCTGTGCTGTGGAAACCTTGCCTTGGTCAGTACTTTAACAACCAGTTCAAATATCAACAACAGTAACTGTTAACCATTTATTGTGCAAGCAAGCACTCTCTCCCCAGACCACATAAAGAAGGTGTGACTGCTGTTCCCATCTCCGAAGCTGAGAAAAAGAGACTTAGAAAGTTCAGTAGCTTGCCTAAATTTAATAAGAGATAGTCACCCAGTTAATAAAAGGTAGAGCCAGGACCTGCACCCATAAAAATCTATGTTCAGGGCACATATTTTTTTTTAACCACTACACAATGCTGCTAAGTAATGAACCTACTAAATCAAGTGCATTTATGTAAGTTTGCAATCTTTGTGTCTATGCAAAAAATTTGCAAGGTTCACTTTATTGTTTGCTCGGCTATCCTCAAAGTGGCCCCAAAACTCCCCAACAGTCTTGGAGGAGTGTAGACACTATACAGAGCTATGATTCAGGGAGACCTTTTTGCTGCTGCAGACAGTCATTAGTTTTGCACTGGACAAATATATTTTGAGAGACAACCATGTGCCAGGCAATGTGCTATGCTAATAAAGAACACTGTTCTCTCTTCAAGTGAAAATCTTAAAATGAGAAGCCCTATTTCACCTAAGGTTTCACTCCTGAAGGATTCTAATCCCTAGACTACCAGTTTACCACTTGATGGTGAGAAAAACAATTCTTGGATCAAAGTTTTCCACTTCTCAGTCCCATTCCTGTAACTTTTTCTTGACTTAGAATCATTACCTTTAATGAGTTTCCCTCTGCTGGGACCCTGATGATTTTATTGGTCAGAAATACCTAATGAGAACAGAAAGGTTCAAGCATTTCTCCACCCTCCAGCAGGGGGGTGTCACTCTATGCTTGTCCATCACCCACATGAGGAAATACAGAGGGTCAGAATCAAGGCTAAATATAAAGGGGAACAGCTGCTGTTGAAGTCGCAAACACCAGTTACCATCTCATGGTAACCTTGATTATACATACTTACTGCGCAGTATCAAAATAATCTGTTAGGAAGCAGTGGAGAAGGGTGGAAAGATGGGCTTTCACATTAGAGAGTATGGGTTTGTATCTTACTCTACCACCCACTGATTCAGACCATAGGCACATTACTTAGCCTTTCGGGACCTCTGTTTCCTTATCTGATCTCTGTGAGAACAAAATGAGGCATTCTCAGTGGACACTCAGGAAATGCCTCTGACCATCACTACAAGTCCACATCCCTGCCAGGCTGTCAGCTCCTTCCAGACCCATTTTCAGGTCATGTAACATAGTACCTGATGCACTATAGATGCCTAAGAACTGTTTACGGAATGAATGAATGAATGAATGAATGAATGAATGAATGAATGAATGGTTTGTGATCTAGACAGTGGATTCTCCAGATGAAAATTCACATGGTCACCTCCCAGACCAAATCTACAGTCATCCATGATTCATGAAAGCAATTCTAATAACTCTTGAACATAATTCCAAAATGTCAGCTTACTCTAAAAGGCCAACGCACATAAGTTTAGAATACAAAGAGAGAATTTTGATTTGTCACCTTGCAGTGGCATTTCAGCATGAAAGGGCTGAAGATGAGGGGAGAGATGGGGTGTGACAATGGGAAAGCGAGGCAGATTTTAAGAGAAAGAGAAAATATATGAAAGCAGTGGTAATCTCATCTTCAAAAGGAGTTCATTCAAAGCCCAGATTTAAAAAATTATAGTAGCAAGCAGTTACATGGCAATTTTCATCTTCAAAGCTTTGGATTGACTGTTAGCATACTCTCTTTGCATGCAAATGAGGAATACTGATATCATTTGACAGCTGGGTAAGTGGAGACAGAGACCCTCAAATATATTTCCAGTGTCATTCCAGTAACAATCAAGATGGATGTCCAGAATTACAGCACTGGGCCTTCTTTCATTACAGATGTGAAGAAAAGATCAATTCAGTAGTGGCATGTAAGAAAGAGAAGAGAAAGAAAGGGAAAGACAAAAGAGAAGAGATAAAGAAATAGAATAGAGAATATTTACTGAATAGTTACATTCCTAAGCATATTATATGCATTATTTCTTTACTTCTCAAAGCAATCCTTGGTTTGGATATTATTGAGAGAAAACTCAGGCTGAGAAATGCTAAGGGATTTGTCCAAATCAAACAGCTAGTACAGGAAAAAGTTGAGATTCAAACCCAGTTCTGTCTGATAAGATTTTCCCAACATCCTTGTCTGCAAAATGTCCACAAGATCGTAAGAGGCATCTAATACCAGGCAGGAGGGAGCCTGTGTGTGGACGTCTGCACGTGTGAGTCAAATGAGATCCTGGAAGGGAAACACTCTGTGTTATAACCCAGTTGGCCTCTGCTCCAGATGTTGAACACAAAAATAGTTTCTGCTTGTTCATTTACCTACTATTAGGCTTATCATTTGCATAAAACAATTAGGAAAAATAATCTCCAATTTCCCTGTTGGGAGAGTTGGAGCTAGCCCCGACAGGAAAAATGAAACATCCAGTTTCACCTTTAGTATCCCCACCACTATTGAAGAGATCAAGGATTACTCCAGATGGATAGATTAAAGACTGATTTTCCCAGAGTAGGTGGACATTAGAACACAGAGCCCTGTAGTTGAATGATGTAGGTTCAAATTCTAGCTCCTCCACCTATCAAATGTGTGACTTTGGGCTAGCTGTTTGTTATTTCCTGTCAGTTTTCTCATCTGTAAAATGGAGCATAATAGTAGCACCAATGCCAGAAGGTGTTGGTACGTGTTCTCATACAATAGTAAGTGCAAAATTAAAAATAGCTATTAGTCTAATTACAAAGCGTGTCACTTGCTTAGTCCTTAAGTCTGGTTCTCTTATTACTGGGCTACACTAACCCTCCTTCATTTTAGTTCTGATCAAAAAGAGATGTCATTGTCCAAGAAATGAACCTGACTGCTTTTAAACACCATGGCTCCAGAGTGAAACATACCAAACAGTTCCCTCTTACTTGCAGTCAAGTATGTGTGAGCACTGACGTTTATTTAAATTCATAATGGCATTTACAACCTCCAAGCTGACAGATACAGACAGATAGCAGAATAATCATCGGCAAGTGACTAGCATTTGATCTTGTTTTAATATTCTGTCCACTTTTCTTCATCAGTCTCTGCTTACAAAGGAGAGCTTTTCCCTTATATCACTAATATAAATTTATGGAACTATGCTCAAGGTTTTTGAAGCTCTTCTTGTTCATTTAAAATAATATGAACAATTAAGAAAGCATCAAGTTCTCTAGAAATCTGGGGAAACTGGGGTGCAGCTGGTCATTTTGAAAAGCCTCACCTTCTAAAAGAAAACTGGAATAATGGGAAATCCTTTGACTTACTTAAGGGCTCAGAGTATAAGAGTTTTGTCAAAGCTCGCTCAACTCTAGCGGGGAGGAGACGGCCACCGAGGAAAGGGTTTTTGAAATATTAAAGAAGAGGTAAAACTCTGCAGCACTTTTGATTTCCAAAACACAAAAGGAATACTCAAAACAGGAAGGAAACATCAAAAAGTCATTATAAAGCAGTGCACATACCATCACTGCTGTCAGTGACTGCAAGGAGAAAATACGGGATCAGCTTTTTTTTTGAAAAAAGAAAAAACACCTCACTAAGAGTATTTTATTGATGTGCATTCATTTGCTAGAGACCTCTTAATTCTCCTGGGTTCTGAAACTGTCAGAAAATCTACAAGTGTGAATAGTGTTGTATAAGCAAAACGAATGTCTTCATTGCTGAGTGTGGTATTTCAGGCTTTCTATATGACTATTAGCAGGGTTTTTTGTTTTTTAATAAAAATAAAAATGTAAATCTGCTACCATTTACATTCTTCAGCCTACCTGACCTTAAGCCATTACTTCATTCTGGCATTTATCTTGGGTTTTGTAAAGCAAGTATTCTCGTCCACGCATGAATTCCACATCACCGTTTATCTTGACTAACCACCACCTAAGATCTAAATGTAATGACCTAGTCAATTAAATAAACACTGGAAAACAAACAGGGCACTGTTTGCTTTCAGGTTTATTACAATCTGACCCTTTGAATGAGAAGAGTGTGTGGGTACGGGTGGAAGGAGACGGAAAGACACTTCTCTGCATCTCTGCCGTAAATCTCAGACATCATTTCTACTAGAAATAGTCGTTTTGTTTCCCAACAGTTGAGACTAATGGCTGGTTTGCAAGGAGAGGACAGGGTATTATTTTCCCACCTCACTGATGTTGAGTACCATTGTTCGAACATTCCCCTAGAGCCACGCCCACCTCTGTAAGGCAAGAGCCTCCGGGAGGGAAGAGATGGTGTAGAGCAAAGAGCGCAGGACGCCTGGGGGCTAACAGCATCAATGCTATTAATTAGTTTGTGGCCAAGGGCAGCTCACTTAACCCCTTAAGGCCTTGGCGTCCCCTATTAAATACAAGAATTCGTAATAACCATTAGTGAAGCAACTTTACAATTTGAAACTTCTTTGGTTTGTCAGGATTGTTGCGTTAACAGAGGTCCACCAAGGTTCTCCAAATGAGACCAGACCTCAGGTTCCACTGCTTTTGATCTCTGAACAGCACTGGCTGGCCGGCAATGTGGAATCAGAAATAGCTGTGAGTTCATGTGGAAGGGGCAGTGTCAAGAGCAGCGTATTAGGCCTGTTGTATCTGAAGTGCCAGGGAAGCACCAAAATGAGGGAGACACTGAACAGCTGGTTATAATGACTTCAGGCATCAAAAGATGAATGGAAATGAGGGTAGAGATAAGTCGACTCATGGGAGTGGATGAGGGAGAACTGGAAAAGTGAAAATGTAAAACACATGCACCCACGGGGACGCGCGCACACACACACACTATATAGAATATGAAGAAACGAGAGAAAGAGAAGTGACGGTCTGGGTGCCTGGGCCACGCCCTGAGACGTGTAAGGCAG
The DNA here is from genome assembly GCF_048564905.1 of Vicugna pacos. Taxonomy (NCBI): domain Eukaryota; kingdom Metazoa; phylum Chordata; class Mammalia; order Artiodactyla; family Camelidae; genus Vicugna; species Vicugna pacos. The sequence goes on along the minus strand of NC_132993.1, from coordinate 67,106,568 downwards.
AGCCTAGCCCCCTCCTGAACTACCTATCCCCTCCTCAATCTGCCTTCTGCAGAGACAATCACAACAGAACAAAGCATAGTAGGAAATCGAGTAAGAACCAGCACCGTGCACCCCAGGGTATATCACAAATACGCAATACCTAAAGTGGCATGTCCACACAGTAGGGTTTGTGTGAAAATCTTCATTCCTTCATTCAGCAAATACTTATCAAGCACCTACTATGTGGCAAGCACTGTTTCCAATACTAGAAACCTAAGTGAGTAAACATTGCTTCTCAGCATACACCTTGGGGTGGAATCAGACCAACCACAAACCAGTAAACCAGCCAGATGTGCTATGAGAGAAGTGAGAAAGGTTTTAGGACCAGGCGGGGGCTGATCTAGGTAGCCTGGTCGAGCCTTTGCTTGTCTCAGGCCCCAAGGGGAAAATGATGGTCTGCCGTGTCAGCTGTTCGGGTCACTGACGTGCACCTTGCTTACGCACTCACATTCATGCTCGCTGGCTATATAGACAGCTGTCCCCCAAATCCCCACCGTGCAGGGCCAAATCTGTAGCAAATTAACCTACTGAGCAGAAGAGTTCAAAAGGGGTTAGACAGGAGCACAGTCTTTAACAGATGAAAGCTTCCAGCAGCCCAGCCTTCATGCTGGTTTGCTGATGAGTTTTTAATTTCTTCCTCCTGGCCTCTTGGATAAAATAACTAGTAAGGGAAAAATCTAGGAGGTGGTCATTTGACCCCTAAAAACCTGGAAATTTCTGCCCTTCCTGGACACAAATCAAAAAGAAATCTGATCAAATAATATCTATATAATTCTTCATAACACGTATCTTCCTCTATAAAAAATATTTTATTTCCTATTAGATGATTTAATCATTAATCTGGAAAACCCATTAGGCAATTCAAATCTTAAACTTAGGCCATTGGAATGATCCTAAAATTAAGCATGAAAATATATACATACTTGGCTTTGAATGAAACACTGGGCTATCCCAGAATATTTAAGGGGAACCATAAAATCTCTCACTGTTAATGGCCAAAAGGTTAAATGTCTAATAGGTGTTTGTCTCAGCCATTCTTGTAATGATCTTATCATCTCCTTAAGACTTCTATTAAAGTCTACTTGTCACCTTGTCAAGGAGATGATACCTGGAACAGATGTATTTTGAGGCAAAAGAGAATGGCTGGACCAACACTAGGAGGCACGCCATAGAAAGAACAGGTCCAGGTGGTCAGTATCAGAGCAGAAGTCATGAGAGGCACATCACGGTGTGAGGTCATTGAGCACCTTGGGGTCAGGACACCACTGGGAAGCATGGAAGACCCCAGGAGAAATATGGACTTCTGGAAGGATAAAGTTGTCAGGGACCTTAAAATTTAGCAAGTCAAGACCCCTCCTTGTGGAGACCTGTGTTCCTGGGAGAAAAGGTGTTCTAGGCACAGAGACACTGAAAGTCGGAAGAGATCTTTGAGATTGGGCACAATCGTCAGTGTCAGTGTATCCTACCCTCACTGGGTCATAAGAATCCTCAGAGATGCTTGTGCAAAATACATATTTTACAGCCCCTTCTGCTCCCCACCACCGGCAATTTTGATTCATTCTATCTTAAATTGCCTTCAGAAGGTTCTACTTATAAAAAATGATTTTTATCGTCCCGCAAATTTGAGGAAGATTCCTCTTTAGGATCTATGAATTCTATTAGATCCTATATTCATCATGTCGCTCTGCATGAACTCATATGTTCCAAGAATTATCACTATGTAGTTAATAAATTCATTACTTTTTTCTCAAATGCAGTGCTGAGCATCTGACCCATGTCAGGGACTGTATGTGAGGCTACAAGGATGCAATCCCTGCCCCTGAGAAACCGGCCTCTAACGTGTCCATGATGCTAGAACCATGGCTCACAAACAAAATACCCCAGGTGTGAGTTACCCAAAACAGGAGGCTCACCTGGTACTTTTATCGCTGCTGCCTATCTCAGGAGACGCTCTTGGGCATTCTCAACCCATGTCAGTTCTAAGGTTGCAGAGCTCATTAATTCGAGAGTCAGGACCTTTGATCTTAATTCAGTTTATTTCTACTACATTGCTGTTTGCCCATTTAAAAAATTACCTAGAGTTTACCTTTTTAGTGCAGTCCTAATAGCCCCAAATCATAGAACTATTAATACTACCCACAGTATGAAATTTGGCTTTGTACCTGATAACAACTTACTGCTTTCAACAGCAATAAAAATTCACAGATAATTTAGAATCTGTGTTTGTTGAATGAATCCCAAAGAGGTCATCATTCCACTATTCTCAACACAGGCAGAACCTCACATACTATAATATCTCCTATTGAGTGCTGCATTATTAAAAACACAAAATTAAATAACGTGAAGAATATGGTTCATATGATAGCCATAATGATAATTAAAAGGAACGAAAATGACACCTGTGATAAAAAGGTAGATGAAATTGGAATTGGCAAGTTTAGAGGAGAGAAGGCTGGGGAGGATGCTGTCGTAGTGCAGGGGACAACACTGCACACGGAATAGTGACTGGCTGGGCCCCACTGGTACTGACAGCAGGGGGAAAAAAAAGATCTAACCTTTCTGAAGAGTCAATCTTAAAAGGGAGTTGAATTGATGCTAAGAAAAGCTGCTAGACATAGGATCTTATTACCAAAATAGAGTAGGAATTGTCATTCATCAAAGGACATTTTACTAAAGGCGTTCTAAAAAAAAAAAAGAAACATATATTTGCATCTTATTGTGGAGATGTAAGGTTGTGGTACTATCTGGTAGCTGGGGCCACAGGGCGGTACTTTGCAGGGGGTAGGTGTTGCCTGGACACTTGATAAAGGTGAGGACCTGATGTCATTAATTAAGCAAAGAAAATTCCGAGATCACTGAGGCTCTCTCTCCCCGCCCCCACCGGGTGGAGCCGTCACCTCGCTCCCCAGCTGTGCCGTCACGTTCATGTGCATCTTGGGCAGCATGAATTGCACTGAGCTACCCTTACCTGTGGGACCCTCCTGGCTGATGCAGAATGCAAGACATGTGTCCAAGACAGTGTGCGTACTAACAAATGGATTTCAAATCACACATGTTTACAATTATAGATCAGTCCTGCAGAATCTTTAATTATAAAAGAGGTACATCTAAGGAGAAAATGCAATTTTTTTCCAGACTTTTGCAAAGTGGTGCTTTGGTCACCACTGCATAGGAATGGATAAGATAGGTCATATGTCTGTGAATCAACAGTATCAAGAAGCTGTATCTATTCTGTATACATTAGTTAGTATCTGCAAATCTCCAACTCCCAATTTATCCCTTCCGACCCCCTTTCTCTGCTGGTAGATAAACAAGTTCATACTGTATAGCACAGGGAATTGAAGTCAATATCTTGTAGTAACCCATGGTGAAAAAAAATATGAAAATGAATATATGTATATTCATGTATGACTGAAGCATTGTGCTATATACCAGAAACTGACACATTGTAAACTGACTATACTTCAATAAAAATATATATGTATGGAAAAAAGAGAAGATATATCAATAAATAGATTTCATAGATCCCTCTGACCCCGGTTGAAAACAAGTTAGCAGAATGGTGGCTGATTCCCTCTACAAACCCTGCATATATCAAACAGCTTCCTTCCTGAGAGTTCACTCACTGGGAACATCTAGGAAAGAGTTAGGAAATCATTTTCCAGGCAAGGCACTAATTGCTGAATTTAGCTTTCACTAGCACAGAATGTAACTGCCAAGTTTCAGAGCTCTTACCATCTATCTCTACAACTTCCAGAAAGACTTCCTTGAGATCACCATCTCTATGGCGTAGAATTATTTTCCTGGGAGCTCTTTAAGTTTCTTCATGGTAACGCATTTGAACTCACTGGCGAATAGCCCAGCTATCTCGTTGCTGGGAATGAGCAACCGGAATGAGCAACTCACTTTTCCTAAGTGAGTACTGAAATTGGTTGAATTAGTGTTCCTCAAATTCTACTGTGGATTTCCAACACCTGGGGATGTTGTTAAAAATGCAGACTTTGATTCAATAGGCCAGAAATGGAGCCTAAGAGTCTGTGTTTCCAGCAAGATCCTGGTTACTGTCTGTTGCTGATTCACGGAACATGCTCTTCAGTGGCCAGTGTTAGATTATCTGAAAAGGCCAATCCAGCTTAGCATTCAGTTACTGAGCACTTGTACTTAGCCAAACACTGTGTTGGATGTGGTCTTCCATATTTGCATCACTAAAGACTGCAGTGTTATTGAGAGCGTTTTGTTCAATTCATGTGATGACATTAACCATGTTTCCAAACTTCTCCATGGGCCAAAAAAAAAAATATCTCTCCAGGCATCTGTTTAAAGTTATTCAGTAGAATTAAGGTGGAGCCTGAACATTAGTGTTTACCAGGTAATTCTATCACTGGACTGAAAACACTTCTAAGCATGACCAAAGGTTATAGGCATCGGAGTTGACTAGACCTTGATGTGAATCTTCATTTTCTTATCTAAAAAACTGTGGCAAGACTACTCTTTAAGGATTGGTTTGAGGACTAAGTGAAATAATGCATATAAAATCTAAGCACAGTGCCTGATATACAGTAGGTGTTCCAGTTACTACAGCTGCATAACAAGTCATCCCAAACTTAGTGGCATAAAACAACCATCATTATACAAGGCTATGGATTCTGTGGGTCAGGAATTTATGATGGGCACCACAGCCTCAGGATAGTCAGACTTTTGACGTGGTACCTCAGGGCTCCAAGCACAAGTTTAATAGTGAGCCAGGCAGAAGCTGCTTCTCCTTTCTGAGCTAGCCTCAAGGGTTACACAGCATCACCTTCACCACATTCTGCTGGTTACAACAAGCCCTCCCACTGTCAAGGCTAGGAGAATCAGACTCCATCTGTCAGTGAGAGTAGCAAATCTCATCGTAGAAGAACATGCAGGGTAGTCATCTTTGGAAAATAAAGTCTGCCAGGGTAGGCCAACAATAATTCTCTCTCTCCTTCTCGTGGGCTAGACACCTGTCAAATAGCTGTGCTATTGTGACATCTGCAGCTCTACCCTTGCATAGAAAAAAATTCAGTCTATGGTCCCACAGAGGTCACTGGTGAATCTTCTACTAACTGTATCTACCTCTTAGCCTAAGAACATCTCTGGCAGCTCCGAGTTCGCCAGTACAACTAAGTATATTCAGAGAGTCCCTCACCCCAAAGTGTGGAGAGAGACGGTCTCCCTCAGCCATGGGACTTTTCAGGTCATGGCAGAGCATTTCCAAAACAAAAGGCTACCCTTCCTCAGGAGCTGAAGACAGCCTCATATCTCTGGGAGGGGGACTGCACCCAAACTCCTTTATGGCAAGGGTCCTGTTTCTGATCAGCCTCCAATTTCCAGATTGGGATTACGTTGCATTGTGTGTTCAGCTGGTACTCCATAATGTTGCATGAATTCGATTCCATTCCTTGTGTTCTCACACAACTTCCTTTCCTCTCCAGATTCTTTGCTGAATCTAGTCCATCATCACTAATCCTTTCCTCCCTATATCCCCCCGTTGGACATTTAATAGCCTATTCTAGTTATCCAGAACAATAGAAAACACAACTCTAAAAGCACAACTTCCCACTTTCCTTCCTCACGTCAGGTAAATTACTTTTCAAGTACATAATTAAAAATGAAAGCACCAAGAGACTTTTTCAAGCCTATCTCAGAATTCCTGCTCCAGTAAACTACTTGCCTTCTTCATGTACCTCAACTGGGAATCTATGGCATTTTGATAGTCATTTTCTCTTGGACCACTCTTATTAACGGAACTGGTCAATAGTCATCGTTCTAGAGTCATACCATTTCTCAGGGGCCAGATCTGAGTACCAGGAAGAAGGAACGAAACCAAAACAACGAAGTTTCCATTTCGGAGTTGCAGACAGGATTGAGACAGGGGAAGCAAAGACCTGAGCGGGAAGCAAACATAAGTTGTAAACAAGCTCTCAAGACCCAGCCAATGATAAAAGCCTATAGATTAGGAGAGAATCCAAAATGAGTAGAACAGCGTCCTCTTTTCTAGGAAAATTAAATCAAATATGCATGAGGAAGGCAAGTACAAGATAATTATAACACAAGGCAGAGGGTGACATAGCACAAGAAAGACGCAAATAGAGTCACAGGAAATGTGTGTTAGGTTTTAACAGAAGACATGTCATTTTCATCCAACAAGAGCATCTCTCAGGAGAAAAGCTCTCTGGAAAGACATACAGAGTCTGTGATGGTCTGGTCCCTAGTTAGAACTCCTCCCCCAGCACCCCCCACCCCCGTCCCCATTCACATATGTCCCATCCTCTTCTCTATGTGATTCTTAAATCCCACTGGCCTTGATGACTCCCTTCAGGCATCTCTTTCCCAGGAGAAGGCATCAGTTCCTGGCTCCCTGGGCTCCCCTCCACCCACCCTATGTATCTCTCCCATGGCACATGTGACAGTGCACTTGTATTTACCTGCATTTACCTCTCTTCCTCATGGGCCAGTGAGGTCCTTGAGGGTAGAAACTACACTTTTCCTCCTTATCCCTGTATATGGAGGACAATGCTTGACACCTTGTGACCAAATGGATGTTTAATATAGAAATGAGCCTCTGCCGTCAGGTCAGAAGTCTGAGCAAACTGAGAAACACTTTAAGAAAAAAGACTGAGATGTTACTGTTTTTCAGTCCGTATAGTTGTATACATATATGAAATATATATGAGTGTAAGTGTGTATAGACTAAACCAGGAGTCTACAGACTTTAGTCTGTAGACCAAATCTGACCCACCACCTGTTTTTGGATGTAAAGTTTCACTGGGACACAGCTCATCCATTCGTTTCTGCATTCTACCAGGCTGCTTTCATATTCACTGCACAGCTGAGTAGACATGACAGAAACCATATGACCTGCAAAACCAAGAATACATACTATCCCACCCTCTATAGAAAAAGTTTGCCAATCCATGACATGTAACATTTGAAATGATAAAGTTTAAGGTCTCAAAATGGCCTATTATATCCTGGAGACAATTTTTATTGGTTCAAAAAAAATTTTTTTCCTATAAATATCCCTCCATGCACTTTTCAGCTACTCTGTATCACCCTGCTCCTACCAAGACCCTCTTTCACACCTGTCACCCATATTGCTCAGTCTCTTACAACAGTCACTGTACAAGGGATGTAGAATCTGCCCTCTAGGAACTTAGAATTAAGACCAAAAATGTAACCAGCAGTAGCATTAGCAAACCTCTGCCTCTCACAAAGCACAGAGACTACCACGGAGGGAGTGTATATGATAGACAAGCAGTTTCTGCCAAATACGGATAAAAACATTAATGAAAGTCAAATATATTTGGATGATTCACAGTTGTGACCCATCATTTTTTCAGTCTGCTTCCAGAAAGTGTGAACAAACTTGACTGTCTTGAGGACTTGGGGGATAGTAGCATTCAGGGACTCATCCCCTCTCCCCAGGCCGTGAGGCTGTTGAGCAAACCAGTAAATTACACTCAGCAAATCAGGTATCAGGTCTGAGGTCTTCCGCGGTCCTGGCTCCTCCGGCGCCCTGCCCCTCTCCCCCTCCGGTGCCCTGCCCCTCTCTCAAGCTGACAGCCTTTCATGTCGTCTTCTCCCCTCCTCCCAGCAGGTTTTCATTTGTCCTAGCACTTGTGAGTACGCAGGTGTGACTTGCCCCATATGCTTACTGTCCTTCATTTGCCACACACAGAGGAGGGCATCTATGTCCATATCTGTCCCATTGGACAGGATTTTATCATTTAGCTAATGAGTGGGCTATGAAACTGGGAAAGAAGCTGCAATTAGGTCCAAGCTTCCCCCAGTGGAAGACAGTGTTGGAGATACAGGTTTCATAGTGATACACAGAGTCCAAAGAAACTCAGCTCCTTCATTTCCAGAGGAGGTTTTATCTTTCCTATCTTTTCCTAGTATATAAAAATAGAACCTTCCAAGATAAGGAGTTTACAGTTGTCATGGTCAATTTACCCCCAAAGAAAGTAGCTCTGTTTTATCTGCTCTGATTCTTCCTCCAGAGAGTGAATTCAGATGCCGTCGCCCAAAATTACTTCTGGTTAGCTTCCCATTGTGAAACCATTTTTAAGTAGATTTTTGAGTTAAAGGATGCTGGTGGCCTTGATAAATAGCAAAGTAGAATAGTAAAGGGCTTCTATTCCTAAGCTGGACTGCCTGGGTTCAAATTTCAGCTCTACCGACTTCTAGTAAGGTCATCTCTTCCCATCTCTCTATACCTCAGTTTCTTCATCTATAAACTGATGATGATAGGGTTTACTGCACGAGGATGTCAGAAGGAGGATGTGAGTAACATACCTAATCTAACATCCTTGGAATAGTGCCGGGCATAAAATGTGTTCCAATAGGATTGCTTCTCACTCTAGATCCATCTCTATTTTTCTTGAGAGTATCCTTGTGCTTACATACTGTTCAGCACAGAAGTGACCCTATCCTGTAAATGGCAGAAAAGTGGATTTGAGCCAAATGTTGCTTTATGCTCCTGATTCCAAGCACACTCTTTTCCAATGTGGAGGAAAGCTAAGATTTCTACAGCGTTAACTTTATCCTTTTTCACTAGCAATGAAGCAATTCACTTACGGCTCATATCTTGGTTGTAATTTCAAGGAAAACTGATTTCACATACACATGTAACAAATTATATATATGCATAACTTTTCCGACAGAATTGAGCAAGTTATTTATCTATGTTACTGTGGAACAACAGAAATAATTCCACAAGCCACATGGAAAAAATGTCTCATCAGAGTTCTCTCATTGCTTTAATCATGTGAAATCAACTGCATTCTTTCGATAACGCAGCATATCTAAATTACTATTTAAAAAGAGTGTGACTGGTTGCCATGGGGGAAAGCTGTTCCAAAGTGTGATGGACGTCACTGGAAAGGATGGCCCAGTGTTCCTGTCTTCTAGGAGCCCATTTTTCTAGATTGTACTTGGTACTCCATTTCACTTATTCTGTGCACTTTCGTAAGGAAAAGTAGCTTTTTTGAAAAATCACACTATCTAACTAATATATATATATAAAATAGATAAACAACAAGTTCACACTGTATAGCACAGGGAACTATATTCAGTATCTTGCAATAACTTATGGTGAAAAAGCATATGAAAACGAATATATGTATGTTCATGTATGACTGATCACTCTGCAGTATGCCAGGAATTAACACAACACTGTAAACTGACTTACTTCAATTAATTAATTAATTAATACCCCTGCTTTGAGAATGAAAAAAAAAAATCACACTATCTGTATCTTACCCCTTAATAACTTTAGAAACTTCCATCTAATGTCTGGCAAATTGGACAGAAAGGACAGAACACTGAACTTTTCTTGAGCCTTCAAATACATATATGAAGAAATGCACTCCAAAAATAACTTTCAAAATAATAAAGTAACAACTATTGGTCAGACCAACTTTCTTCCAACAGTTTTAGACTCTTGGATCTTAAAAATGGGCCACTTTACATGGTGGCCCATACTCTTTGCTTTTACTTTTTCATCATTTATTCTCTAAACCTTAGTATTCTGTCTTCCACTGGAACTACTATACAGAAAAAAAAAAATCCTTTGATGGTCACTTACAGCCTACTAATTGTCAAATACCAAATACTCATCATAAAATGGTCTTTCCTTTGCCCTCATCTTCACTGAATTTGCTAAGACAATTTCATAGGGTCAGTCATCACTGAGATCCTCATGAACTTAGGTCTAAGACAACACTTTTCCTAATGTTCCTTCTCTGTCTCCTAGCCTGGCTGTGCTTCCTACCTATTCCTTCAAATCGAGGCATTCTCAAATTTCTCTCCTTGGCTGTCATTCTATATAGTGTCATCTCTCTCAAGGAGCTCATTTAATGCCATGGTTTCAATTATTACCTCTACAAGCTTGACTCCATTCCCATCCTCTCTAGACTTACAGCCGACATTTCCAACCACCTATTGTCTACTTCTGATTCAATACTGGCTGCCCAAATTGCAAAACTAAACTCATGATGTCACCTTATCTTCCTCAAACAAGCTCTTCCTCCTCACTTTCCACTTTCTGTTTATAATTCCATCTTTCTTTTAGTCACCTGGGTTTGAATTCAAGGAATCACCTTTGATTTATCTCTCTACTCACTACACTAAACTCAATTCCCAAATTCTTTTGATCCTTCCCAAGAAATAACTCTCCATTATACCTGCTCATTCCAGTTTCTAGGACCATCACCAACATTAACAATTCCCCTAGAACTGATTTCTAACAAGCTCCCCACTCCCGTGTCCCTCCACACAGATCTATCTAGTATATTTGCATATGCATTTGTAGCAACATCCTTCCTTATACGTGGCTTCCATATTGTTATTCCAATACAAGAAAGTCTTGCCAGTCTTACCAAACACTATGCAAGCTTTTGGTAGACTTTTTTTTTTCAAGACTTCACAACCTGGACCCAGTATTTCCACATTTTTATCCCCAATCTGAATACTAAAATTTAAGATGTGTATTATATTCTGTACGAGCAGTCTTTCAGTTGTTTAAAATATATAGACTGGGGCTCTTTCATATATAAAATACATTAGGAGGCACAAGGATGCAATTGATAAGGTCCCTGACCATAAGGAGCCTACAAGTTAGCATAGAAGGAATAAGATGAGTAAATAAGTTTTGGAACAATGTGTACTAGGTGCATGAAGAACAGAAAAATCAAAGTTCTATCATTTAGGACTCAAGTATACTTAGGTGTGAGGCAGATCCAAGCTAGAGGAGAAGAAAAAATCTAAGGCATATTAGAAAGAGGGCTGAGGAAATGAACCTGGCTATGGAGGCAGTGGCTAATATGCAAAGAATATGACAAGTTCAGGTGTGACTCAAGCAGAAGATTTTAATTCAGAGACTACAACAGGTATGGCATATTAGTGATGATATTAAGAACATAAACAGTAATAATAACTAATATTTCTGGGCATTTATTATGTGACAGGCAGTGTCCCAAGATTAACTAATTTCATCCTCACAACAGTCCTATGAGGTTAATTAAGTATTACTACTATGCCAATTCCCACATGAGGAAAATAGAGCTGAAAAAGAGTCAATAACTTTTCAGTGGTCACACAGGTAGCAGGAGTCAATGGTAGCTGGCGACTAGGAGTTAAGTCCTCTTGTTTGAAGAAACGTGGAAGACCATCCCGGGTGATCATTCCTTTCACAGAAGACAGAAATAGCCCAAGTAACACCTAGCACCATACTCTGCAAAAGCAGGGGGCTACTGTGATCTAGCTACGTTCTATAGACTGCAACAACAGCTTTGGGATCCAAACTCAGAAGGAAACTGAAATGCTAGGCAGCAAAACTGAGGCAGAAGAGTATATATAAGCACAGAATCCATGGGGGTAAGGCTGAGACTTAGAAGCTGACTCCCTAAAACACAGGATTCCCAGTGTATGGGGAAAAGACTGAGCTTCAATCCAGACAGCGGTAGACTTGAGGCTCTCGTCATTCTTCCTTCCCGGAAGTCCCAGGCAGAACTGAGCCTACAGATGGGAAGTAGCTGTAACTCCAGAAGGGATTGGCCATATTTTAGAAATGTACACAATGGATGATCAAAGTGCCTCAAGGATAAGATAAGAGTTTAGTTGGGTATTCAAGAAATAGAAGGACTTTTAAAGACTGGGGAAGAAAAAGGGATTTCCAATGAAGCAAGGATGCTGCAGGGAAATAGGGAGCAATCCAGGTGTGCTGAGGCAAAGTGCTTATTTAGGAAAGTAGCCAAAGAGAGTAGAAAAAATGATACCAGGTTGGAGCTTCCCCACAGCACCTGGTAAGCTCGATGGCACCATATATGGTTTTGAAATAGCAGAGAGTCATTTTCTACTGCCTCTAACTACTAATTTTCCAAGAATGAGAAAAGAATAGGTTAAAAATCAGTTCTGTATGAATTATACAGCATGCATGTTTCCAAGGCCTTTGATCCTTATTGCTCACTGATTTGAGCCATTTCTTTATTCAATGAGGTCCTTTTCTGGGAGGTGTTCCAGACAGGTAGGAGGCAACACTAAATCCATCAGTTCTGCTGCTTGTTAACAATCCAGCCATTTGGAACTCTGGGTGAGAATAAAATTTGGAGATGACTTCTGAGTTCAGTTTCTCTCTCCTACTTCTGCCCCTCAATAACATGGAATTTGTCCTAAGCCATAAATCTCCTCACAGACATGTTAGGGTTAAATGGCTCCCATATTTACTTGGAAAGAAAAAAAGCCTCATATTCCCATAAATGTCACAGAGGAAATGTGTCTGCAGGCAGCTTCATTCCAGAACAGCGCCCTCTAACAACGCAAGTGTCCTTCACAGACAGGTGAACACTCACATGTATTTCTATTCCTGTCAAGTTTGGGATACCTGGTAAAATTCTTCTCGCCCTACACTTTTCCTTTTCTACTATCCCTTTTTCTCACTGATCATTTTTATTTGTATTGGTATATTTTCCATTTCCCCCGCCCCCTCCGCCTTCCTCCCCTCAGGTTCCCCCATCCACACACACACCGGCTCAAATGCAGACACATGCTTTCTTTTATACACACACTCTAGTTTATTTTCTTCCTCCATACTTAGTAGAGAATAATATCTGACTATTGTAGGAGCTTTTCTCAAATATGCGACGTGTGAAAGTTTATCATTATTACTATCAGTAATGGTCTCACACATTTTGTTAATACAATTGGATGGAAGGGTATAAAGAAAGCAGAGAGGACACTGTTTATTTGCATACAGAAGTGGATCACAGTTTCACTGTGGCAGTTAAGCTGCATCTACAAAAACCACAGAGACTTGAAGAGAAAGTGTTTTGCAGTAACTGGACTAGGAAAGAGTGACCAGATGCGGTTGATGATGACATGATCTCCCTGCTGTCACCCTGCCTGTCAGCCCACAGTCCTGACTTAAGAGCAAGTCCATCTGGCTGTACATCACTGCACTCCTCAGGACAAGTATACTCTCTATGCAAAACACTAGTTCTTATAAAATCACATTTAATTAGGAATTTTATAAGTCAGACAAAGTAATATCCCACTGGTTGGCATTAGACTTTCTGAGATGCTTTATCTGCCCTCCAACTGACAGTGACTTCTGAGTCTTCAATATTAAGTGTGTCAGCTCCCTTATGTCTGTTGTTAAATATTTGCTAATGTGCATGCAAACAGTTAGTAATGCTGGAATTCTCTTGACCTGTAGCAAATCTTTCAAATATATTATTGGTTTTTTTTATTTTTCAGTGCCTAACTTGCAAGCACTCACTCGGTCTTGACACTCTGCAAAGTAGGTGTGATTAATTAAAACTCACAGATAATAAGAACAAGTCATGGAGCAACCAATTCAATAAATTACTAGTTCAGACAACTAGTAAGCAATGGGATGTAAGATTCAAATAGAGCTGCCTGTCAATCTGCTTTAATCCACCACACTGCCTTTCACAAATAAAAAGAAACCTTTTGTGATGGGACTAAGCAATTACCATTTTACTGTAAAGATTCCAAAGTGCACATTATTATTTTATATAAGTAATAGTTGTAATGCCCTGTAGGGCATGTTCTAATTTCTTAAAAACACTCTCCTAAACCATATGTCCATTCTCAAAGCATCGCAGGGAGAGAAGCAGCAGGCATTAATCACACTTTACAGACAAGGAAACTGAGTTTAAGGGAAATATAGGTTTGCTTGAGGCTATGTGGTCATTAAGTAGTGGAAACACAACTAACCCTCAGGCCTTCCCAGCTTACTTTTCCCACTGTGTTTAAAGCAGCTGTGAGCTGAATTAAGTCTCAAATTCTCTCTAAACTGAACTAACTGACATGAAATGTCATGATATAATATGATATGATATAGGATGCATAGAATATGCATATGATACATGATGTGATATATGATATGATATAGGATGATATAGGATGCAGAAGAACACAGAGAAAAGCTGATGGGTACATTGATGCTTCTAGGAGATGTGTGAAGGCCCCTACCTGGGCTGACAGGTAGGCGAAAGAGGAAGAGATTCAAAGTGATCTCCAGAGGCCGTGTGCTGGTTCATTCTTCCTGCAAGCAGGTGGTGAACCTTAACTCACTAAAAGAGGGGGAGAAGGCAAGCAGTTTTTCTAAGTCAATCTGATTGGCATACTTACCAAAGTTTGTGAAACATTTCTTTATTAGTTTGATGTAAAAAACAAAGCCCAAAAGGGATCACGGCCCAACACAAAAGAGTTATATTTTGTTTCAGTAAATTCCACTCGAGTATTTTTGATGGACAGGTAGCTGTCCCCAGGCATGATCCAAAGAGACACAAGTACTTTTCATGCATGGCTCTGTCAGCTTCTGCATGTGGCTTCTGAGATTCCCCTGACTGTCTTCAGTTTTGCCAGGAAGGGAAAAGAGCCCTGATGGGCATCCCATTCATCCTCCACTGGCTGAGTCAGTCACAGGAGGGTGGGATATATTCTCCCGCAGTGCACTCAAGAAGAGGAGGAACTAGCTCTGGTGAACAACTAGCAGACCTTGTGAACTTTACTATAGCACATTGCTTTCTTTTGCAAGCCAAAATTTGCATATGTGTTTCTTTAAAATTGAACCCATAGGTAATGAAACCTTCCTAACAGGCTCATCAGAAAAAAAGCATGCTTATTTTGACTACTGTGACAGAAGTTCAAAACACTACTGCTAGGGGCCCACAAAGAAAAGAAACCATCCAATTCCACTTCAGAAACGATAGTTGCTATGGTCCCTTTATACAAAGCCCTGTTCACCTGCTAGGTAAGATTTTAGTTCAGCATGAAAACAGAAATGTGCATAGCCCTGGGCTCAAGAGGATGGACTTAGGAAATGGAACGTTCTAGATCAGAATCCTGGCTGTTCTTTTTATTGGTGGCAGTTGATGTTTAAGAAGTGCTAAGGACCAAACCAGTACTTAGCACGTTGCATGTATCATCACCGTTAACTTTCACAACAACACTTTGAGAGGGGATTTAGTGAATGGTGAAACACAAGCTTGCTTCACTTGTCCAAGGACACAACTGAATACAGAACTCTGCACTCAAACCAAAAGCCTGAGATTCCAATCCTGTGCTCCTCCTGCACTTAGCGAACCTCTCTGAACACTGGCTACCTCACTTGTATAACAAGACTAACAACACCTGCTTCACAGATTTCTTGAAGTCAATGAGCAATTATGTGACACAACTCCAGGCACACAACACCACCATCCTGAAAGGTCTGACTTGATACAGTTATTATTAAGCACAGTAAGTAACTGCTTTCTCAATATGAGCTTCAATCTACCATTCTTTACTTTGCTCACCTTCAAAAAGTATAAGAAGAATCGAATAAATACTCTTTATAACACATCCATTAGGGACACAGAGATCTCCAGAAATTTACCAAGGGGCAGCTTTGCTAGTAGTTAATAAGGGTTCACACAGCCCCTGCAGGGGCAGGACATGATACAAAATAAACACAATCTTTAAAATTAACAGCTATGGAAGAAAAGAGGATGAAATATACTGGTAAATCCATGAGGAAATATTCAGCATTGGCCAATCCATCAATCTATAAGTTGACAGATGAGGATAAAGACTCATTATGATTTCAGCATGCCCCACTTAGTTCTCTATGAAATCTATGGTGCACATTGCCCCCACCATTTAGATGCTCCTTGGTCAGATCTGACACAAGAACATTTCCCAGGTGTAGAAGTGCCGCTCTGCTGGGAAAATTTTGTTGGCAGCTGTTGTGGCAGAGTGGTTAGCATCCCTGGTTGAATGGCAAGGAGCTAAGGGCAGGAAGGAGCCATATATTTCTTTCTTTATGATGCTCAGCAGCCACCATGGGCTGAGAATAGAGGGTCAGGAACTAGTGATGGAGTGATTTCACACTGACTCAATTTTTACAGTAATTCCCCCTCCTCCACTGACTCCTCTGCTCCCAGAAAGAACAGAAAACGAAACTATGCTGGAAGATGCCAAATCCACACATTTTTGGCTCAGCAAGTAAAATGCATGGATGTTTTTGAGCAAAGTCAATGAGAAGAGAGTTCCACGTTCATGGCCCTGTAAGGAAACCAGTCTGACTGGGGCAGAGGTCACTCTTGAGAATGTGAGATCCAAAGCTGAATTCACTGTATCATGTTATGACAGAACTTGAAAGTCAAATACAAAGCCAGACATTGCTCTTCAAGAGATTATCACACTTAACTTTATTTCACCTTTACGACTCTCCCATGAGGGGACAATTTTTTCCTCATTTTGTGTATGAGGAAATTGACACTCAGAGAGCTTAAATGACTTGCCCAAGATCACCTACTTCATAGGCATCAAAGCATAACTCATTTTCATTCTGAATCTAGTCGCCTCTTGATGCAGTCAGCATTCGGGTGCACTGGAAGCTTCCCAAACTCGCCAATTCAAATGCCTTATAATTGCATGATCCATGACACTACAAGTAACCTAGAACATCATGCACATCCTCAGAGTTACAGAACGTTCCTAGCATTTAAATCCTATCATTTCCTGAACCTACATTTATCAGACGGTGGAGCTGTAGGTGAACAGCAGGGGAGGCACATCTGGGCCTTTTCATTCTGAGATGCCCTTTGGGCGTCTTCACCTACTGCTTATTCTAATTTTGCTCTTCCCACCCATACACCTTGTAAATGGAACTCCCAGGATCCTCTTGTCTCCCAGGTCCTCTCACATCTCCCCGGAACACTTCACATAAGAAATCATTTAACTGCCATCAGTTCAAAATTCTACCAACAGACCAAACATAAAGGCAATATAAGATTAGCCGGCTCTGTGAAAAACTGACTGCCGGCAGTGAGAACCATCAATGAACTGAAAGCAAAGACTAGAAAGACTTCGGTAAATCATCACTTCGTAGTGGAATGAGACCCACGCTACCCATAAATGTCTGCCATAAGTAAGGACCATAATGAAAGGGCTGGAAAATGGCTAAGCCTACAGAGCAGCAGCCTGTAGTTCTGGACGCACCGAGACTAGGTACTTCCCTTGAAGTGTGGGCTGCTGCCTGTGCCCAACCCCAGGCACGGAGGGATCCGCACCCCCAGGTCTAGGAGCGCATTCGGCCAAAGGCATCACTTAAGCCTGAGGAAACAGCTTTAGCCAGAAACTAAACACAGCCGTCTTGGGAAAGGTAAAAGAAAAAACCATAAACCATGTATAATTCTGTCTTCCAGGAGGCAAAAAAAGAACAAGAAAAAGAATTCCTAAATTGACTGATTTTTACAGTTAACCCTTGATCAATGCAGGGGTTAATCCATGTATAATTTATAGTCTCTGTATACACTGTAAGCAAATTCAGCCAGCCAAGACCATGCAGCACTGTAGTTATTTACTCCTGAAAAATATCTTCATATAAGTGGACTCAGAGTTCAAACCTGCATTTTTCAAGGGCCATTTACTATATATATATATATATATATATCTTTTCAAGGGCCAACTATAGATATAGATATAGATATAGATATAGATATAGATATAGATATTTCTAGATACCAACTTGCCACATTTAGACGGAATTATAAAGTAGAAGGCTCTTAACTTTACCTGAAGGGAAAGAACGAAACCAGCACTTCTCAAAGAGCAGTCCCAGACCAGGACGTCCCCGTCAGCTGGAAACTTGTTGAAAACTCAAATTCAGAGCCCAAGCCAGACCCCCCTTAAATAGAAACTCTGTGGGCGGAGCCTGGCAATTAGTGGTTTAACAAGCCCTCCAAGTGATTCTGATCATGGTCAATTGGGTAACTATTAAACTAAGACAAACTAAATACACCTGTTGAACCTTAACCCAAAGTCAGAGCCAAAAGTACACACAGAATACGGGAAAAGGAGATTTATTACCTACGGAACAACAGTATATGATTAAGCCCTTTCTACCAGTTTTGTGTTCTTTGGGAACTTACATATCTTCATTTCTTTCTTCACTTTCTTCATCTCTAAAATGGGAATAATAATATCATCTAGTTCACCAAGAAATTGCGCAGATTAAACAAAATAACATTTGTATTAATAAAATGTGCCTGACACAATTGTGAGCATTCAAAAATATTTGGTATTATTATTTAAGTTCAAATTAACACCAAAAACAAAACATACAAACCTCAAAAAAAAGTCCACAGGAATAATCAAATTTAAGCAAACCAAACGTAAATGAGAAAATTTACAAGCCAGGAGGAATAAAGCAACCAAATGTAAATTAGGAAGACTAGAAAACTAAAACTGAATGAAAAACTGTACCAGCTGGGGAGAAAAAAGAAAACTTCCCAATTGTGACATGAGTAAAAACAGGAGAGGTAATTAATGAGAACTTATAACCATTCCATTAGTCCAGCTTCCATTTTGAGGAGGAAAAAGTAAATACAACCTGTCCTTAGAGTAACTCATTCTGGGGGTAACTCAGGCTTTCTTAATCTGGAAGATCAAGAGTGGGGAGCAGAAGATGAGATAAAATATTTCAGAGTAATACTGTGTTGGTTCAAAAATGGCCACCAAGTCCATTTAAAAACCAAGAATTTTTTTTTTTGGACTTCTATACTAGATTACTTTTTTAAAAAACTGAAGTACAGTCAATTACAATGTGTCAATTTCTGGTGTACAGCACAATGTCCCAGTCATGCATATACATACATGTATCCGTTTCCATATTTTTTTCATTAAAGGTTATTATATGATATTGAACATAGTTCCTTATGCTATACAAAAGAAACTTTTAAAATCTATTTTTATATATAGTGAAAAAGCAAGAATTTTTGACAAAAGAAAATTTCCCAAACAGCAAGCTTTGTTGCCAGTGAAAAACATAAAATAAGACCTAAGTAGAATATTTTTTAAAATCTCTGCCTATCCAAAATCAAGTTTTAGAGGAAAGTTTCTAAATCAAAACCCAACTGAATTTTTTTTAAGTCCATAAGGAAATTTCAAGAAATAACTCAAGATTCAAATGTCAAATTATTGCAGAAGCAGGCTAGTGTTGATATCAATGAAGCAAAACACTCTTGAAAATTCTGGGTTATTAAAAAAAAATCAATCTTATAACTGGCTGAAGAGTTGGAAAAGCAGAGAGAAGTCCTTTAGAAGGACTTCCAACTCATTGACTTCATTCATCCAGAACCTGCCCTGATTGATCTGTCATCTTCCTCCCAGGGCGATGGAAATGATTTTCACTTCATCCCATTTGTCCCTGCGGTGCTCTATTCTTTGGCACATTGTGAGCATGTCAGCTGGAGATGGAGAGATCAACCTGTCCAGCTCATGTCTAATTCAACCTTTGCAGGCAGATGAAGGCAGAAACATATGTATATGTGTGGCTTGACCTTGGCAGTCACGCAAAGAGAAAACAGGCATCTCTATCGCACCATTTTCTCCCTCCTGCTGTGTTTTCCAGACCCTTTTCACCCAGACCTTGTGAAAGCATGGAAACATTTCATGCGCTTGAAAAAACAGAGATTGTGTTATGGGGCAGAGATAAATGTATTACAGAGTTACTCTGAAGAATAGGTAGTACAGGAAGCCAGTTAATATTTCTAGCCAACTATGCTGAGTAATTTACAAAGAAAGATATTTCCAAAGATGAGCCAGTGGGAGGGACAGCAGAGTTGAGTTCCAATTTCAGCTCCACTCATTTGCTTTGCTACCTAAGACTAGTTAATTCCCGCTTTTGGGTCTATTTGTGCACCTTTGAGTTCAGAAGTGTAAACTGTATCAGTGGTTTCCAAATCAGGATGCTCATCAGAAGACTTTTAACTGTATTTCTGGGCACCACCTCAGAGCCTTTTCATTAGAATCACAAAAAATAAAGCACAGGACATCTATTTTCCAAAATTCAGCTCTGGAATTACTGAATTAGATGATCATTAAGAACCATTTTTGTTGTATTGTGTACCTGGCACTGATTTGCCCTCCAAATAAAGAACAGAGGAGACAGGACTTTAACCCCCCAAACCTTTAAATATAAATGGGAAGCAGTACTCTTAAGTTGTTCTGGTTCTATTGCTGAGGAGTAAACCACCCAAAACTTAATGGCTTAAGATGATGACATTAATTTTCCTCATGACTCTGCAATTTTGCTAAAGCTTGGTGGAGGCAACTCCCCTCTCCTCCACTCATCAGATCTGGGGCAGCTCAAGACTAGGGGCTGAAATAATCTTGTCCACAAATGTCTGGTAGAGGAGCCTGGGTGTCTGCTGGGACCCCAGTGAAATGCTGCCAACTGGAACTCTTACCCATGGCCTCTCCATGTGGCTCTCTGCTGCTTCACAGCAAGGTGTCCAGGCTCTAAAGGGGAGCATTCCTACAGAAAGCAAGCAGCAGGGGCAGCAAGTCTTACCACTTTTTACAACCCAGGGTCACTAGGTCACACAGCAGCTGGCACTCCCACCTCATTCCATCCACAAGAAAGTCACAAAGTTCTGCTCAGTTTCAATGGGGTGGAAAATAGACTCCGCCTCTTGAGGAGAGAGTAGAAGGTCCTGGAAGAGCATATGGGACCAGAGATGTCTTTGAGAAGTACAATCTGCCACATTAATGAATAAGAGAGACGATGTGTGACGAACACGAGTGAAGGATGGAAAGAAACCGGGCTGGAGAGGTATGGTATACAAAAGTAAAAAGAATCTGAAAATCAAGCAGGAGAGTTTCGACACGCTTAGGTAGGAAGCTGAGCCACTGAAGGGTTTTGAGCAAAGATTTCTTCGAGTGAAGGATTCTAAGTGAATTCCACCCTTAAAAGAGAAATAGATTGCAAATAAAGGTGAGCTTTGCAAAGAGCTCTAGGGAATGGGTTTTACAGGCCTGGAGAGTTGAGCTCTGTTTCTTCTCCATGACCTCTCTCCACTTCTACAGCTGTTAAGTTAAAAAAAAAGAAGACACTGCCAGCACATTGGGGGAATCTACTCTATGCCACGCATTTTGAATGTATTACGTTATCTAAACATGCTGAGAATAATCACAGGTCAATATTATCATCTCCCCTTTCCAGATGAGGAGTCTGAAGCTCAGAAGTGTAAAAAAACAAAAAACAGAAAACTTGCCAAAAGTCACAGAGCTGATAACCCATAGAGCCACAACTGCAACCCAATCTGTCTGATTATGAAGCGAGGACTTTCTCACTAGCCTATGCTATATGGCTTCATCATTTCGAAGATGTAAATAATAAAAAACACTGCATGTTTCATGCAAAAAGATGAATAATGTCAAAGTCTCTCTCCGAGTAGGTTTTAATGTCAGGTGATGGAAAATAAAAGCAACAGAAAGATTCAAATATAAGTTTCTGCTTTGGGCTTGGAATAAGAAAATTTTTGAGAGAAAATGGAAAGGCAGGTGCTCTGTCCCAAGTTACCACCATCTGTAATGCGTACATTCTCTCCCTCGCCACACACAGAGATGCACCTTGATGATTCAGAAAATCATATTCCCTGAAGAAAACTACAGTAAAGTGGAGAGAACGTATAGAGGTTGAATGCTCCTTCATTATTCTCTTTCTGTCAAAAACAGTGTTATTATCTCATATTTCTTACACTTTGAAACTCCATGTATTGTTCTTATTCTGAGATTCAATCCACAACCCTGACCACACCTTAACCCTGTGACCAGGGACAAATGACAAGGTTGATGATGCTTGTTTTTGGAACTTTTATAGCAGCCATTCACTCTGAGGTACTTAAGATGTCCTCTATTTATTGAAAAAAAAAGTATGTGATATTCCTCTTGCCAGTCGAATACACATCATAAGAGACTCATGGGTGTACAGAGTCAATCTGCAGTGAACTGCAGACTTAGTAAGAGGCTGAGCAGCAGGATCTCAGTGGGTGAGAAGGGAGTGTTCAGCACCTCCAAATCCATCATACGTGCGTTAATGTGCTAATTAATTTCAAGTCTGACCCGTACCACTTCCATATGCAATTTCTCAAGAAGGATGCTGGCTGATAGAATGACAGAATATCTTACAAGTAAGGTATTTATAATTTACAGAGCCCACTCATGAGCACAGCCTCATGGTTATTACGTTCACAAACAACGTTGGGAGGTGAGTGTTATCAGCATTATCTCACAGATGAGAAAACTGAGACACAAAGAGTTGATTCAAATCACGTTCGAGAATGGTAAAGCTTTTCTTCAAGGAGGGTAACAGCAGACATGTGGAGCCAGAAACGTTCACCCTCTCTGGCAGCCTAATGTAATGTGGGCATCTCTCCCAGATATGCTGGGTCCCTGAAAAAATTGCAGAGGGCTCCACTGTTATTCAGTTCTGCAATGGAGATCATGAGGAACTTCCCACCACCAAGAAATGTTGCCCCCGGAAGCGTAAGGCTCAGAAGGAGTTGCAAAGACTCCCCAACAGACCACTTGCCATGAGTTTCTACCAGAGCATCAGAGAAGCTGCCAACCTCCCATTCCCATGGCAGCAACACAAAGGGGTGAATGAGTAAGAGTCAGACTCCCACTGTGTGTGGCAGCATCCTGGTGCACATACTGATAATAAGGAGCTGAATGTGCTACGGAGGAACTTAAAGAATTCCATCATGGCAACCAAAACAAATGCAAAGATAGATGCTCTACCACACAGAACGAGACGTGCCTTACAAAAGATGCCCCAAAAGCACCCTTGGAAGTGTATGAATGGTGACCAGCAGAAGCAGAAATGGGTTCTGCTGTATTCCTCATGTCCAGGCCCTTGGACTCCTAGCCAGCTGGTTCCCTGTGCTGTGGCCCAATCTGGGCCCATTGGCTGTCTTGGCATTTTATAGCCCAGGGCTATAAGTGGCTGGTTTATGTTGAGAAGAAAAGTCAGGCTTTTTCATTTGCATATTTTACCTCATGGAAATTTCCTTTGCATCTCATAACTCTCCCAGTGCTGGCATTTGGGTCACTTTCTTCTCCAGTTGGCTTTGTTAAATAGCAGTAAACTGCCTGGGCGTTCGGCCACAGCAGAGGGGCAGGCAATGCTTGACTGAGATAAAGTGTATTTGACTTGGCAGGTGAGCCCAAAGCCTCTGAGGGCAGTGGGAGGTGTGCTTTATCTAATTATTCACAGCAGGCTTCTGGGGTGGAATGGGGCATTGGCCAAAGGATAGAGAGAAAGGCCTCTCTCTTTTTATCACTGGCCTACCTTGGAGAAGGCAGGCTTAGGTTTAGAACACCAAACCTGGAAGCCTGTACAAGAGAAAATCTGACTCAACAGTCAGGAAGGTGAAAACGACATAACCAGAAACCTTCCCCAGAAACCCTCAGGTACCTTGGATCTAGGGCTTCCTGCCACCTCACTCTATGACCTTGGAGAAGTCACATGGCCTCGCTGTGCCTCCAGTTCCAACAGGATATGAATGCCTTCCTGCAGTGCTGCTCATCAAGAACTTACGAGACTAAGATATTGGACCTTCAGAGTGACAGTATTTTGGACAAAATCTGCTATGTCATCATTATAGTAAAATCTATGCATATCCATTTTTTTTTTTATCATTCTTGGCCAGGAGGAATTCTTTAAACAGTGGTCATATTTCCAATGTTTTTAAAAGAAATCTATAGTTTTACAAAAGCACAGGAACTTCTTCTGTGCAAAGCTGAAGATAAAATATTTACCTGATTAAGTGGCTCCCTAAGGATAAAGACTGTATCTGTCCCATTCACCTCTCTATCTTGAGTGCCTGGCATGGAAGTGCATTGATTAATCTTGGTTGAGATGACTGAATAATGGAGAGGACCAAATTAGAACTATATGAATAAGCCTATTCCCATACTTAAGGTAGGTCCTTAATAATTATTTTTCATTTTTTTCTCCCTTCCTTTTCTTCTAACATTGCCAAAAATACAAAACTTCTTCTAGGTCAGCATCAAACGTTAAACACCTTTCAAAAGTATTGAGTTCCTCAGTGTACTTCTCTAATGTTTTCCTCGGCTGGCTCTCTTATCTTTATTTTATGACTAATTTGTTTCTGTTCCAACCTTGGTGGGTACGGGGAGTGGACAAATGACAAAGAATGGCAGGATAGGCCTCACGTACCCCAACCCTGGGAAATCAAACCAAACACATGACTAGTAGAGGGTCCACCAAGTACAAAAAATATGTATTTTTGAATGACTTCAGTAGAAGTCTATGCTGGATTTGAGAAGAGACAGAAGTGCTGTAACATGAAATAGACTGCTAGAATTCCAGAAATACTTGTCAACACTGAACTTGGAATACAAAACAAAATATCCAAGATAGAGAATACTTGGATCATTCAGCCCAACCCCTTGGTTCTACAGGCTGGAAAACCAAAGCTCAGAGACTGTCCAAGGTCACACAACTCATCAGAGTCCAACCACGGCCTTCATCACCTTTGTTTCACCTTCTAAGTCAGGATGCATCCTTAGCTGTTGCATTTGCTGAGGCTCAAATCAGAAAAGCTGATTTCATAAGGCTTCTATCACTTGACTCAAAAGGAATATTGGACAGAGATCCAAGGGTATTTTTAGTGTTTCCCAGGTAAAGTGCACCATTTGGAATCAGCTGCTTTGAATAACAGTGTTGACAAACATCACCAACTTTGGCCTGACAACAATTCAAAGAAGCCAAGTGTCTCATATGGGCTTCAGGTACTAGTGTTAACTCTGCACTCATTCTGCAGATTGAGTAGACCGAAGACCACTGACTCCTTTCAATGTAGACAACATGCTCAGAGGACTTTGGACTCATAAACTTAGTTCTAGTGTTCGCTCTGATTTCAAGTGATTTAATCAGGTATACGAGACTGCTCACTGCTCCCAGTCCTTGAAGGAGCTGGAAGAAACCTTTTATAAGTTCGCTTCCACATATAAGTGTCGATGATTCCATTACACATCCAATTACCCTGAGAAAAATTTAAGCAGGCATCTGTGACTCACGTGATGAATACTTAGCTGCCACATCAGCATAACTAAGTTTCAGTACATTCAACACAACAAGGTTTTATCCATAAAATGTGCTCTCCTTTATGGCGTCTAAACCCTCCCTAGTATGTATCAAAACAGAAATGATAATGGGCCTTCTAATATCTTAGGGGTAAAAAAGGATTTTAAAGCCATTATTTTAGAAGACAATTGACAGGATTTATTTTTTATATTTTAGGTCATATTTTCTATGAGGTTATTTTATTTCCTGAAAAAGCTTTTACATGGGCAATTGTGATATTTAAGATCTTTAATCTTCTCCATAAATCAAAGCCTCTTTTTTCTGATAGTTTAGCTGTGTTCTCTGAGCTTCCACTCATTATTTTATACATTAGGAATTGAAGAGTTTGAGCCTAAACCACATTCAAGAGAGTCCAGGTATAATCTCAGCAGAAATATGCAATAGATCAATGAAAACCTCAGGGAGACTCGGTTGGGATATACTGGTACCGTCAGCTCTGGTCGCCAATTCTCCTCAATCCGTTTCCTGCTTCAGCATCCCATACTGGCCAGCATCCTAAATGATCATGGACTAAACTATCAACACAGTAAGGGTAACTATAATCAACCATTTTTATTAATGATTTCTTCAAGACCATCTCACAGTCCAGTGAACACGGAGTTGTGCAACGTGGTCGTTCTAAAAGCTGCTAATAGCAGGATGTAATTTGAAGCAGCTTCGGCTCACTTACAAAACCCTTGCTCTGTTAATTGTGATTTTACACCCCACTAAACAGCGCAGCCTGGAGCTAATGTTTGTGCGAGAGAACAGTTAACGTTCTGCTGTTGCACGCTCTCCACTGCTGTTTTTCCTGTCGCCCTGTGGTTAACGTCTCCTTTTTCAAAAGCTCAGTAGACTGAAGTAGTAGCCTTTCTCAAGGAAACATTCTTCCCTCACGTCCCCTACCCCACCTGGCAGGAGGCACCCTGTGGATACACCTATTATTTTGCTTTTGTTTTAACCTTTCACATTTTGCACCACTGTTCTCAAAGCACCTTTTATGTTTCCTCCCGCTTGCTACCATCAATCCCTGGGACTAAACAATGGAATACCTCTTTTTTCTGCCTTGACTCACCCACGCTACTCTCCCTGACTCTCTTTAACCAACTGGCCTCTCAGGAAGGGACAACATTGTCTAACAGAAGGAAAATATCAGCAAGAATTCCAAGTCATTTGGGGGAAAGTAACAGGACACTATCTGCAGGAAGAAAATATATTTGAAGAAACCAGAGGTGTTCAACATCCACAGATACTGCCAAACAGGCACCCCCCACAGACCAGACTGCATCCAGGTCAAGAGCCCTTAACTAAGTTTAAAGCAAGACCCTAAAATAGGAATCCCTTTACCCAACAGTACTCAGATTTTTCGTATGAAATTTGAGAGGATCAAGGGTCAGCATGGAATATTTCTAAGGCTTTTCTGTCAAAACATTTTATAATCTACAAACACTCACATTTTAAGAGCAAGAACACAGATTTAATTGTGATGCCAAGGATGGTGGCTGTTTGGGGAAAGGAACAGCGCGGCTAGTGCACTAAGAGAAATACCGTGACATTTTTCATAGAATTAGGCTACTGTCCTGCTGTTTACTGTTGTCAGAGAATTAACTCAACCCCATCTCCCGCCCTGCAAGGAACCCTTATCTTCTTTTGGCTCACCCACATCTGCAATACGACATTGTTCTTGACTCTTCTATGTTACATTTTGCAGCTCAAATAATACATTCCAGAAAAATACTAGAGGGCAAAGGTTTAAGAATTTGTTTCAATCAGCATTCAAACATCATTGAACATACTCAGATGCTAATGTTCCAGCAAGAGCTTTCATGTAAAGTCCATGCAATGTCAGTAATATTGGAACCCAGGAACTCCAGATGCTCATTCTTTGTGCAGTTTTAACTAAAGGTGTTCTTTCTCATGGATAAAATCAAGAGTTCATTTTCTAATTCTCACTACCACTAGCAGTTTTTGACCTAATGATGAAATAATGTCTTTGAAGAAAGTCTGCTTTCCCTAGGCATTCAGTCTTCTCCTGGGCGTCAGGTGAAATACCGCCCTTTGGGCAGCATCTGTGTGCCCCACCACAGACCGCAGAAAGCAGCAGCTCTCTCGCTGTGAACTGGGTCACTGGCAGGCCGTGGAGGGGATGCTTGGCGAGTTCAGCATCCACACCCCTGGGATAATCTTGCAGGAACTGCAAACAGGAATTGGAGCTCAGGGCTTTTGAAATCCCCCAAGGTTATTACTCAACATGTACACGAAACAGCAAGGTGTAAATGTGCTGCGCTAAGTCACAAGTTAAAGAAACATCTGGAGAGTGTCTCCAAAGATGGCCCTGGTGGGAAGGCTAATGGGTGCCAGGTGCGGAAACAACTTCATGTTCAAAGGTCCCCTCCCTATTAGGATCATGTCTAAGAGTCATGGCCTAGAGGAAAGGGTCTCCGGAAACACAACATACTTGCAACAAAATATTTTTGAGGCAATAATACTTGAGGACTTTAAGTGAAGTGAACACAAGTGTGTTCAAGGGAAGAGAAGCACCAGGAAGACACTCAGGCCACTTGAAGGTGCTTACATGTCACGCTCTTCTTATTTGTGCTCTGGGATGTTTGGACACAATTCTCAGAGGCAGGGAGTCATAAAAGGAAGGCCAAAGAACTGGGAATGAGACAGACCTGTTCCACTGCTTGGTGATTGAGGAGTCCTGAGCAAGTAATACTTAAATCTGCCCCTAAGTCAGCTTTACTCATCTCTGTACAACAGAAACCTTGGGAAGAGTAAAGGAGCACAACTTATGTGTAAGTTCCCCAAAATGTTATTTACTTTTTCTACTCAAGAATGAAAGATCTAGCAAAAAGCAAAACAATGATCTATTGTAAAGTGTGAAACAAAGAATAAAATATTCATTTATTTAATCAACAAATATTTTTGGCATACCTGCTTGGTGTTGCCTGGCAACACATCACCCATCCCAGGGAGAGAACATACTACCCTACACAGAGCTGCTGGCTCTCCTAAGTCTAGCTCTGATAAC
Organism: Vicugna pacos; assembly: GCF_048564905.1. NCBI lineage: Eukaryota > Metazoa > Chordata > Mammalia > Artiodactyla > Camelidae > Vicugna > Vicugna pacos. The sequence continues at coordinate 67,078,525 of NC_132993.1, read as the reverse complement.
TGGTTTGTGAAAATCTTGCCAGGTAGGGCATTACACAGTTTACTTTATGACCAGTAGCATGCTTTTGCAGTACACACTATAACCAAACAGGTGACACACGTGTTCTCTAGAATAATGCAACTGGAACAAATCAAATGAGGTAGACTTTACTAGTCCCACAAGCTACCCAGTGAATTACTTGTCCAGGTTTAGAAAACTATGCTGGGTTAAGAAGGACAAGGGAAAGCATCAAATGTTAGGCTGGTGTTTCCTAGGAGCTAAAGAAAACGGGCTGTATGAGAGAAGAGAAAAGAAGTGAATGGGTAAAGTGATTGCAACCAGTGATGCTAAGAATAAATTTAGAGTGACAAGAGATGTTTGAATCTGTTTATGTGACCACTGGTAAAAAAATATCCGTTTAGAGCAGTTATCTTGAATAGATTAAAGTGGAAAAAAGAGAGGTGTGTGAAATGCAAACGGAAGAAGGCTGCACAGTCAGAAACCAAATCAGTAGAAGATGGATGTTATCTAATAGTAGTAACAGAAAAGAAAGTCAAGTTTGGACCTCCTATGATCAAAACGGCAAGCAGGATGTGGCCAAGGCTTGAGTAGAGAGAAAACAATGTGTACCTAAAAGACAGGATGAGAAGGATAATTAGAATCAACTTGCTCTACAATTAGTTGTGACCTTTTAAAATATGAAAGCCCGTTGTAACCAGAAACATGGAGCAGAAGGAAGGTAACAGAAGCAGATGTCTGCAGATAGTCTCAGGACTGCTACCTACTGATGTTTTGCTTGTGGGCCAGTGAGTTGGCCTCTGCGGGCATGTTTCCCCATGGTCTAAAATGGCACCAGGCATCACAGAGGGCAGGGTGTTCACACTCGAAGATGAACTGCCTCTGGAAAGCCCTTGGAACTCTGCCACATGGTTTGCCCATCCCAACCTGAAATGTAATCTATCCCAACCTGTGTGAGAGAAGCCAACAGTGATGGCAGTGAGGGTCCTCCTCAGGTCTGGCACATGGTAATGCTCTGCCAAAATAAATCTGGGTTACATTCCATAGTTAACTTTTGATGGTTATCATGGTCCCAAGAGGCCACGTTTTTACTGCATTTAGCAGGGATGCTGTCCCACTCACCCTTGTATCATCAGAGCCCACCAGAGGGCCTGGCACATAACAGATGCAATCACTGATTTCTTTTTTAAGTTCAAGAATATCTCGAACACTGGGACAAAATAAAGCCAAAGATGAATTCCATTTACTTTTCAGAACTTGAACTGTGAAAGCCTCAGTTGCCTCACTTCAGAATGATCCTGAAGTTTGGCTCCTCTAATTGGAGCTCACTTTTCACCTTTCTAGTCCCACCCAGCCCGAGCTGTTAAGTCACAGGTACCAACTATCAGATGGTGTGCGACTGGTGCGTGTGTCAATTGCTCTGATCCCTGGTTTCTGCTTAAATACAGGAAGGAAAACACAGTGCCTGGCTTCCTAGTATAATGAGAAGGAGGCTTCTCTCTGCATGGCCAATCCTCGCTTGCAGTGGAGTAAGGCACCTCAGTTTACACCAGGGCCTCTCACCAGGCATTAAGGGATTCTCTCATCAGGGCTAGTGTTGTCAATAAGCCCTCAACTGCAAGTTTCTGTCAATACCCCTGTGGCCAATTTGTCATATAAAGCCATTTTAAAAATACCCAGCCGTGTTCGCCTTCTTTTTCACTTCAGCCTTGCTTATTCTTTTTAAATTTTCATTCAAGTGTAACATACATATGCTTCATCCATCGTAACTGTGCACCCATCATAATTGTGCAGCTTGATGAAACTTTACAAAGGGAACACCCACCATGAAACAAGAGCCCAGATCAATAAACAGAAAGTTACCAGCACTCAAGCAGCAGCCTGGTGCTTCCTTCCAGTCACAAACTTCCCACAGCCCCAAAGGCGAGATCCATCCTGACTTTCAGTGAAGACGTTTGCTTGATCTGGGCTTTTATATAAGCAGATTCACACAAGACGTGAGCTTTTGGGTCTTGCCCTCCCTATACTGCCTGGGGAAGTGGGGCTTTGTGTAATATTAGAATGCCACAATTTCATGCTGATAATTTGGGTGTAATATAAGGACAGGGAAGCAAAGATTGAGGCTGTGTTATGTGAGAACTTTGTGTTATGCTTGGTCTTTTTTAAAACACAGATTAAGGGTGTCAGAACCAGTTTGAAAGTTCAGGCTATACAAGAGACATGTGAGTCCTGCTAGCTGGAAATCTATGAGTTGAGCTACAGCTGTATGTGGGCGCGTCCCATGAGTGGATGTGTGCTAAGAGGGAGGGGCCAGATCTCCCCGAAATGTATGTAGGGACCGGATAAGTAGGCAGAGGGCAGTGTGGACTTGCTGGCACAAGCACAGCAGGTGCTGTGGAATTTAAAGACTGATCACTGTTCCAGCCTCAAGGGTCCAAACCTTCCATAGCTGATGCCCCTAGTGCACTGAGACAGTGAAAATCAAGATAGTTGCGCTGGCAGAATCTTAGTAAATATCTGCTCTTGGCATACAAGTCAGTTAAGGTACTAATCCGGACTGACTCGGAATAAGAGGTGCCCAGACCCCTCTCAACAAAACTCACTACAAGAGGAGAGGATTGGATTGAGGGAGAAGGAATGAAAACAGATTTTCCTGAAGAAGCAAAATAAATCCGTTTTCTGTGAGCACCTAGCATCTTTTTCGTAAGTGGTCGTTTCCCGTCTTCTTCTACTGGCACTTTATGGTCCTTAGCATCCATAAACACTGAACAATTGAGAATTTACTGGACACCCTAGAAATTAGGTCTCACCTTGCACCTTTCAGACAGCAATCCCCCAAGATGACAAGGAGAAAGACAGGATGTAACAGGATTAACAACAACTGGTTCTGTTCACTAAAGAAGGAAATAAAGACCAAGAAGTTCAAATTATTCAGTCCTGGAGCAACAGTGGCTCTGAACTAGAGGTGATTGTATGGAGAGTCCAGAACATTCCCCAGTTCCACTGCAGCCAGTGACAATTATCCTCACCGCCACAAACTCTAATTAGGTAACTAACAGTTAACGAGCTAATGTCATTCATTATCTCACTTAATCCTAAAGCAACTTCACGATACAGGTGCTAACATTGCCTCCATTTAACCCACATGGAAAATGAGGCACAGAGAGGTGACCATACGCCAAGGTCATGAAGTCGGTTCAAACATGTGTCTGGCTACTGAGCCTATGGCATAAAATGGTGGCTTTCAAACTTTATTTTTTAACTGTGACCCAGGAAGAAATTATTTTACACTATAACCCAGAACATGCACGCATCCACACATAAATATATACCACAAAAAGTTTCAGAAAGTAATATTCACACTTACCATGTGCCTTAAATCAGTGTTTCAATATTCTCTACTATATTTTTAACTCTTCTGTTTCCTTCTAAGATACTCATTACAATTCATGAAATGTAGTTCATGACATGAATAGCTTGTGATCCGCAGTTAGAAAAACACTAACCTAAGGCATTGTGCTACATTGCTTTCCCAGGCTCTTCTTATTTGATTCTCCAGGAATGGACTTTACCACCAGATTGTTAAATTTACTACCAGCAGTGCACTGGTAAATGTTTGACAACTAGATCTTTGGGACTTATGAAGGGACTAATGTTCGGGACTTGTGAAGGTGATTAATGTTTGCTGATTTTTGCACTTGTAAATACTCCCACCATGGCCAGTTTGAAGCTATCCACATGACATTGCTGAACACAGACTTGGGAAGAAATATGCCTGATTGGCTCTTGAGAGCTCATACCAACCGAATAAAGCACACCAATAAATTTTCCCAAAATGTTCAACAAGAACAGAGAAAATATGTTTTAAAGTCATGTCAATGACCAGAAGAGTTGGAGATAATTTAATAACATTTAATAACAGTACATTTAATTGCCTATTTCATGTTAATTAGCTCAAGCCCACAATCTCTCAGGGCCTAATATATATACAAGTTGTATCCATGTGAGTAGGGGACTCGTAACTGCTATAACTTGAAGAATATTAATTAGGCCCTTATACTTCATTATCCGTACACTGAGGTATCTAAAGTTCCATGATGAAAAATGTTTCTCTTTTCTTAAGCCAATGTTTTGGCCCATTTAAAAACATGACCATCCCTAAATGGGTAACAAAATAACTTGCATTAATGTGCTAAAAACTGAGGGTTTAATATATCAGCTGATTGTATTTGTGATAAGTAAGAGAATTGAGAAAAAAGGAATTCTGGTGAGAGTATGAGGAATGGACGACTTTGGAGAAGCTGCATTTCTAGACAAATCCGTCATAAATAGGGTAACACAATGGGAACCATCACAAATCCTGGGGCCATCTGAGATGCAGGACAGCATCAGGCATCAGTGAAAGGGTGTAACTGGGTAGGAGGAAAGTCACAGTGTTAAATAAAATAATCTACATAGAACATTAATTATATTTTCTGGCACAGAGGAGGGGCTCAATAGATTTTAGTATCTTTAAGGGAAGGAAGATGGGAAAAGAGGAGAGATTCTATTCAGGAATCATTTAATGAAAAGTGACATAAAACAGATTTTCAAACTGACATAAGCAAAGAGGAATTTATTATCTCACATAACTGGGAAATCTTAGCTGGATTATACAGCACATACAATATTGTCAGGTCTCACTATTCCTCTATCTGTTGGCTTTGTATCTCAGACAGGCTCTTGTCTCATGGTGCTAAGATGGCTGCCAGCAACTCCGGGCTTACAGTCATTCCTCTAAGTCATCCTGACAGAAAGAGGATGTATTTCTCCTGATGGTTCTAAAAAAATATTCTCAAATTCACCCTGGTTGGCAATGATTTGGTCACAGGCTCATTCTGGAACTATATGCTGTGGCCAGGAACATATCACACTGTTGTTATTCATGTGAGTCACAAACCACCTAGTAAGCCAGGAATGAATTCACCTTGCCTTATGAACATAAGCGTCAGTTCACAAAGGAAAATTGTGGTATAGTTTTCAGGAAAATTGGAAATGGATGCTAATCAGTCAAACTGCAAGAGAAAATCCAATTTTGTTCTAGCTGATGAGAATTTTGCTTAAAACTGAAACTTTCCCCAAATGTCCAATATCTTATTCAGCAGGTCAATTCAGGGGTGCTGATCAAAAAGGTTTAACAACTGGAATCAAGTTATGAACATGAACATCAACCATATCCCTTGGAGCTGGAAACTAAAGACCCCATTCCACCAGAATTTAACACTTTTCTAGCTGGGCCATATGGAAATTGAGGAAGATGGTGGAGATATACCGAAGGAGGAACCAGGGCAGCCAGGAAAGTGGAGGAACATTCCAAGGGCATGGTAGACTGACTATTCACCAACTAGATGAAAGTATTTCAATATTTTAACAACTAGTACAACTAGACCAGTGTGTACCAGCAGGGTTTCAGCCCTGACTGAATCTATTAGCAGCTATATCATAAAAAAGAACATGCAGTCGGCTACATTCATAAGCATGGCCTTTGAATTAGGAGATTGTTCTTTTAGCAGGACTCTGGAAGGTGCAAAAAGGTTTTCAACTACTGAGATCTAGGATAAATGCAAACGTATACACACAGAGAGAAGTAAAATCAGAGTATAAAATAGACAAAACGGTAGTGGAACACACCTTTTCTTACCATTTTTAAATTGTGACAAATACAATTTTCACCAACTCATTCAAACACAATACCAGACACTCTTCTGTTTAAACCACATGCTTACCATTTCTGGTGCTCTTCATTCCTTCCTGTAGATTTGATTTTCCATCTGGTGCCATTTCCTCTTCCTCTGAAGTAATTCCTTTAGCATGTCTCACAGAGGAAGCCTGCTGGCAATGAAATCTCTCCATTTTAGTTTCCTGAAAAAAAAAGTTTTATTTCACCTTCATTCTTGAAGTATATTTTAACTAGAAACAGAATGTGGGGATGCTTGACCAGTTTTTCCCCAGAACTTTAAAGACTCCGTTGGGTTATGGCCATCGTGGTTTCTGATGAAAGTGATCCCTCATCCACACAGTTACCCACAAGTGCGTGCTGCTTGACTCTGTTTTCAAAGTTTTCCCTTTATTTTCAGTTTTACCAGTTCGGCTGTGATTTGCCTACATACGGTTTTATTTGTATTTATCCTGCTTAGGGTTTGCTGAGCTTCTTGATTTTATAATCTTATGTTTTATTACCAAATTGGGGGAATTTCAGGCTACTATTTACTCAAGTTTTTTTTTTTCTTCTCTACTTCTGAAACTCAGATTCTACATATATCAGACCACTTACTATTCAAAAGAACTCTGAAGCTTCAGTCAATTTTTTTCAATGGTTTTTTTTTCTCCTATTAGGTCAGATTGGATAATATCTTTTCATCTGTCTTTGAGTTTACTGACTGTTTTGTCCTCTCGTCTGTTGTGCCCCTCACACACACACCCAGTGAAATTTCTATTTTAGATATTTACTAGATAATTACATATTTTAGATATTTACTTTTGAGTTCTAAAATTTCTGCAGTTTTTTTTCAAAGTTTCCATTCCCTGCTAAGACTCCTCATCCATTCATTCTTTTCTTTAAGTCTTTAAACAAATTTGTCTTTATAATAGGCTATTTAAAGTTCTTATCTAATTTCAGAATGTGGATCATTTCAGGACTGCTTTCTCTCTTCACTTCAGATCACATTTTTCTGTTTTCTCATACATCAAGCAGTTTTGGGTTGTATACTGGTTATTGCAGAATTATATTGTAGGCAGGCTCAATGGCGTCATTGTCCTTTAAGAGTTTTCTGTTTTACCTTAGCAGGTAGTTAGAGAACTGTGGATCATTTAGTTTTGTTAAGTTTCATTTTATTCTTTGCTAAGGCAGGTCTATTTTGGATGTAGTCCTAAGGCAGGCCCCTTACTCCAGAGCTTGGTCCTTACTTATAGAGGGTAACTTTCCTAGGAATTTAATTAAAAGTACAATAATGCTTAGTGTGGTCTCTCTACTCCAGCTGGGTGGGAACTCTGATCTCTCTCTACATGAATGACCTCTGATAAACACTTCTCTCTCTCAACCCTGTTGCAGGCAAATGAGCTCTGCCAGGCCTCACTGAGTCTCACCCTGTGCATAGCAGGCCTAACCCTTGCACCACAAAATCTTATGTTCGCCATTTCCACACAGCTGTCTGCCCTGCAAACTGCAACCACTTTGAAAGCCAAGGACGCTAATCTCTGCCTCTCGAGGTCAACAAGACTGCCACTGAGCCGTGGCAGAAAAGCGCTCCCAGGCAAAATGCTGGAGAATTCATAGGGTAATCAGGGCACATCCCTTCTGTGTTTCTTTCTCTCAAAGATCATAGTTTGCATTGTATGCTTTGTGCAGTTTCATAGCCATTTTCAGTAGGAGGGCAAGTCTAATACCAGTTACTATGACATGGCCAGAAGCACAAGCTGGCTACAGATATTCTAAAGAGTTCATTTAACGTAAGTCAAAGATGGTGCTGTTTCGAACATTTAACCACTAGTATACCCAGGAGAACTGGATAGATGGAGGCGATATTTTTGTGGAAACATGTGTGAGAGGCATTCTCTTCGGTAATACTTGATTGGAAAATAACGATAAAAGTCTTTTTAATCCTAATTCTATATTTACTTTTCATTATTACTTTGAACAGTTTGCATTACTTCCCCCCTCTCTTTCTACTTGGCAATAGACAATGTAATTCTCTCTCACCAGGAAACGGTAAGAGTTAACTCACTGTGCAAAACACTTTGACATCCCTCGGGAGGAAGGACAGTACACACGTAGGACATTACTAATAGTATCCACTTGACGCATCATATCGCCAATAGTTAAAAATGTTCTCCCATGTATAATACTCCTTCATTTCTTCCCCTTGACCGTTTTGTCCAGAGCTGGAGGGACAGCTTTTGACAAACCTGGTTTCTGTGCTCTCTGATCACGCTGACAAACTTGTAACTTCTGTTATACTAGGCAGCTTCGAAGAGGAAGAGGACAAAAGCAGACTGCAGGGAGTTTGCGGAGGCTCCCATCCCAAGGCTTGGTAATGAGGTTAGGAAACTTGAGGATGAAAAAAAAAGCTGAAATAGCAACATACACACAGAAACACACAGAAAAATATTGGAGCTTTGGTATTTAGAAAAATAAAGATGTATTTTGAAAGGAAGTGAATAAATCTTTAATGTAATCTATGTTGAGTGCCCAAACCAACTTGGTATTATTGTTTAGCAATTACCCTAAGGACCAAAGTTTAGCATAATTGTCAATGTTTGCCTACGTCATAAAGATACTTCCCTTTAAATTCAGAAGAAAAAGGAAATTGGAGATATGATTTTTTGTGGGGTGAGGAGGGCTGTCCAAGGCCATTTAGTGCAGTGGGCGTGCCTCCTTTGGGCATCATCCACATCTCTTCCTGGCTCCATCATCCCAGCTGGCAGTGTCCCCCTCATCAATGTAGTCACGTAGAGTCCTGGGTTTCTTTTACCTTCTTTATGCATAAAACAGGCTCACAGGGGAGGGTCTGATCAATTCTATCTAATTTATTGGTTGTTTGAAATTTCATAGTTATTGTGAGGTTTCAAGCTTCCTCAAACTAGAGAAATTTGAGAGAAAGCAGAACTCTTCTCCCCAACTTCAAATCTTAACACACAGGCCTGGCCTGCATGCTTCAGCCTTGACATTCATGCTGTCATAGTATATAACCTGTTATTTGGTGTGTTGCCTTCCATTCCTCCTAATCTCCCTCAGACCAGCAATGTGTGCCTTAAACTTAGTCTCTCTAATTTCTCCAAGTGCTCTCAACTTCTCAGATTTCACTTTATTTTTTCCTTAAAAATCAGCAAATTAAAGCCAAAGGAAAGATCAGAGCTATTCAGGCCAAATTTCTTTTTCAAAGTTGAATCATGACCTACTCTAAAATCATTTTTTTTTTGAATAGGTGTTTTCAGCTATCTTCTTTATTCTCTGCATGAAATTTCCAAATCACTTTTCCAACCTACTGATCAATCTCTCAAAAACTCACATGCTATTTGGAATTCTATCACTTGGCCACACTGTATTTGAAGCACTGTGGAAAATGCAACAACATCTAAGGCATTAAACTTAATATCCAGTAGCTTACAGTCTAATGAGCAGAAAAAAAACAACTTCCAATTGTTAAATTTCATTTAAAAAGAACTATACAAATAAATGTAAAACAAAATATGATCATCATAATAAACACAGCACATAGTATATGGGAATTGAGCAAATGGAATCAGACCACCTCACAGCTGGAAAAATGCAGAAAGCTAAAAGGAATAGGAATTTTAAGCTAGATCTACTAAAAAAGGGTTGGATTTTAAATAGTCAGCTATTCATAGTAATTTCTTAAAGGTTTCTGGAATAAGAGACTTCTGTTGTGCAGCAAGAATAAAAGAAGTAGAATTGTGCAATGATACATCCCACTGTTAAAAACACCAGTATGGCGACAGTCTCTGTTTACCCAACTGAAAACGGCAGCCTCAGAACAAAGGCCATGTCTCTTATTGCCTATAATTCTGGCAGCTGAAAATTTTATAATCAAATGTATAGTCAAATTGCACATGCTAGCACTGACCCAAAATTTTCTCTAGATCGGTTGGGTGTGCAGGCTTTGAGTACACTCAAAAGCCCTTCAGCAACTCAAGGGTTCATTTCTAGGCAAGAGTGAGCATGGTTCCTGGCATTACAGCTCCCCTGGATAAACGATTTATTCGTTGAGTCGAACTGGATTTCATTTTTGACACTAAGTCTCTGGGCAAAGTCAAGAGAGGAAGGAAGACACCCATTAGCATATGCAGAGTCTAGAAATGCTTCCTGCCCACACCTTCCAAGGGTTATATTCACAGTAAACCCCAGAGATTGCATTAATGCACCAATTAATAAAACACTGGTGAGCAGGTTGTCTACGGAGAGGGCTACACATGCTTGTTTATGGTCGACACATCAGTCATCATCCCTGAATGGAGAACTTTGAGGGCAGAGCTGCAATTCTCTGGCTGCATTTGAATGCGGCTGCAGTAGGGAGCCTGCTTATCTGGAGAATGTGCCACTGGCTGATTTACAATGGAAGGAACCTGAAAAGAAGCGGTGGGTGCCCTTTCCCACAATCAGATAAGCTGTTACACAGAGATAAACAGTTGCTTTGAATTAAGCATGTTTGTCTATTTTTCAATGTTAAATTTTAATCTCCTGTTTTTGCAGTTTCTTAGGGCTTCATCTGAAATAATGCTAAGTGTTTTTAAATTATGCATGGCCATACAGTCTTAATCATTTCAAATTCTGCTTTAAGGAAAAGGTGAATAAGAAAACATTGAGGCACTGTTTTCAAACATTACTCTAGTTGATTTTTAATTGATAATTTTCTAAGACGACGTTAAGTGTTACTTAAAGATGCCCTGTCAAAGGGCTTAAAGGAAAACTATTTTACATGACATTGTTGTTAGTCACCTTGCTTTTTCAGTTCTGAATATCTAATTTTTAAATGTATATAATACATGTAATATGTAATGAATTGCTTTTTGAATCAAGAACTTAATAATAATTACCATGTCAAAGGAAATCCATGATAAACTTAAAGATCTTCAGAAGTGGTGGACATCATTAGTAGGAACAGTACTTTTCCATCATTCTCTATATAAACATTTAAATTATTTGACAGCAAGGGTAATGTTCATTTGTTTACGATTAAAGCTTATATTCTGGGCATCTTGTTCATGGATCAGCACACACAAAGTACGTGTTCAATAAATATTTGATAAGTGAATGCACCTCTGAAGCTTTGAAATAGGATAATATGCATGTTCCTAATTTAGTATTCTCTTGACCGAAAACTTAAGTAAATGTAGGTCAACGTGAGGCTGCATCTTTCTTGGCTTCATACAAACCCATGTCAGCTACAACTCCCAAATACAAAGGCAACATTCCCTCCTGAGTGCATGCAAAGTAATTCCTGTAGCTCTAGTGTTGGCAGTCTTAACATCAAAGAGCATAATAGAGGAAGATGATTTGGCATGATGAGGTAGATAATGAAATAAAACAACTGATTTCTGTACCTTAATTCTCATTTTCTCTGCCACAGATAAAATAGTAAAGAGTCACGCATAACTGCAAGCAATTATTGCAAACATAATTATCATGGATGTCCATATTCCTTTAACATATATTTGTTGAATCTCTTCTGGGTTGCAAACACTATGCCAGGTCCTGGAAACACAAAGATAAACAAAACGCAGACTCTACTTGTGAAACAGACCGACATATACTACTACTTTCAGCCTAATGTGATGTTTCATTTGAAGTCCTCTTTGGATAAGAGCATTTTCTTAAGAGAATTAAGTTTTCCTTAAATGATAAAGTCATCTTTACTCTTTGAGTAGTCAAACCTTCTTCATATTCAGGAGATCGCTATAACATTTTTCACAGATACGTGGTAAGGCTCTGTTGATGACCTTCTTTTAATTAACTATTCTCTTTTAGCAGGCACATAAAACAATTATTTTATAGAGCCAATTTCTGCTTCTTTATCATTAGTGATAATGATCACAGTGTCTTTTGCCTTTCACGGCAGTTTTGCTTCAAAGGGAATTGAACATAAAGATCAAAGAGAGACCAGAAATTGATATGAAACCAAAAAAAAAATTCCATTACAGTATCAACCTCTTTAAAAATTATTATTATTAGGTTTTCTGGTGCCCTGTGGCAGCTCTCCCAGAAAGGGTCTGGATTAACACTGAGCATTCCAATTACTGCAGCTGTGAGTGCAGAGGTTCACACCTAAAAAAACAAAACCAAACCCAGACAACTCGTGTGTCTCCAGAAAACCACCCAGCACTGCCTCGTGCAAAAGGAACAGAAAGCCTGTGGAAAGCTGGGCTTTAAAGCCAGCTCACAGGAGAAGGGAGAAATATCAAAACTGTTGAAGCAAACACTGGACTAGTTCCCATCTGGATACTTTGCTGAGTTTTGTTTTTTTCCTGAGACTTAAAAATCCTAAATGTTATGCCATTTCATGTATTCCCCATGAGCAGACAAGGAAACATGAATTAATATTAGTAACTGCCAATATCTCTTGAACACAAAGCAGGAGGTAAACGATTTGACTGGGGAAGGAAGGTAGGATAAAATTCTTGGCCTTTCCTGGTAGCGACTGTTGAGTCTTAAATTCTGAGCAGGTGTTTACCAGACAAACGGTGTAGAAAGTCATTCCTAACAAAGGGGAAAACATGCACAGAAGCAAGGGGTCCTCACCAGCCAAGGTGTCCTCTGAAGTGACCACAGTTCAAATGACTGAAGCATAAGGTTTGAGGGTAGAGGTGCGATGGAGCTGAGAGGCATGGTAACAGGAAGATATCAGAGCTAGTCTGGTTCAAGATCATGGAGCATGAAGAAGTCCATTCTTCAAGCTAGACAGAGGGAGAGGTAGGTATAGATTAACAGGAGATAGGTGTTCCTTTCTCCCCCTTAAATAAAAAAAATTTTTTAATTGAAGTATAGTCTTTTTACAATGTTGTATTAGTCTCTGGTGTACAGCACAGTGACTGTGATATATATACACAATGGAATACTACTCAGCCAGATAAAACAATGATATAATGCCATCTGCTGTAACATGGATGGGCCTAGAGATAAGCATCCTGAACAGCAATTAAGATTATATCTTAGATAGAGTACTTCTTCCAATGGGACACTATTCAGATTGTCAACACTCTCTAACATATCTGAGATCGCACTGGTGGTATGTCTTTCGGGCATCCTGATTGAGTCCAGGAGCAGCCAGGAGAGACCTGCTCCTTCATTAAACATCACCAGTACACAATCAAGCACAAAGCAGAGGAGCAGACAGGCACACCTGACCACACACACAAGAGTGGGCACCCGTGCTCCAGGAGTCCCTTCTCTCACCTTCTCTCACCTGACTCTGACTATGATAAACTCACCTCATCTAGGGGAGAGGGGTGGGCAAGCAGAGCGAGTGTGCCAACCAGTGTTTGCTCCGGTGCTAGGGAGATGGGTGTCAAGAGTGCAACGGTAGGTCCACTGGGTTGTGTGTGCATGTAACAAGACAGCTCCACACTAGGATTTTAGAAAGGTCCCTGGGAAGACCTCAGCCTCCTCTCAAAAGCATGATCCCCACAGCAGGGCTGTGCCCGATTCCTACAAGATGCATGTGGTCTAGCCCGTAATGTAAAAAGAAGCTTGACTTACGGAAGCGTCCTTAGCTACAATGCACTGTGCCAACCCCAGCACTCGTACACACTGACTGCACTCCCTTAAATGTGACAGCCTTGTCAAGAGCTGCCTGACCCTGGCCAGAGGAGGCAACCACCAGCGATCTGCTTTCCCTAACATCTTTATGATACAGGTTATACAACGATAAATTTTATAATTTCCTACTTGGGGAAGGTTATCTTTTCCTAATTCACAAAAAAAGGCCAGCTTTGGGGGTTGGCATCAGCTCCTTAGGAACCTACTGCGATGGTCCTGTTAGAGATAACAAGAGCCTGGCAGAGCAGGGCAGAAAAGAGCAGGTGGCTTTAAGATGTGTTAAGTAGGTAGACTCTACAGAACCTAGTGGCCGACTGGAAGAAAACAGGAAGGACCGCAGTGGGAAGGGCTCTCCATGCAGGTTTCTGGCTTGAGTGCCTGGGGACAAAGAAGAACCATTCACAGAGATAAGGGAGAGTTCATCACATGTGACCCTGGGGTGTCAGAGGGATGCGTGGGTAGAGCTGTTTAGCCATAAGTTAGCCTAGCAGTCATTTAAGTGGTAGCTGAAACTATAAACACTAGATGAGCTAGTCCAGGAATGGGGTGGAGATGGAAGAGTATTCAATATTGGAATCTGAGATGCAGTCAGAAAGAAAGCATGAGAACAGAGACCTAGGACAGGTAGCAAAGAGTTAAGATTTCAGTTAAAGTCAAGTAAAATGAGGACTCCAAAGGGTTTAATGAATTTAGAAGCTAGTAGGTCAGTAGTAGCTTTCTCCAAAGCCATTTTGTTAGATCAGTGTAGGTAGAACCTGTATGGTAGTGACTGAGAGCACCTGGGATGAGAGCAAGTGAGGACAATACTGGAACGATTCCTTTGAAGAGGTCACCTATGAAGGGAGGATGGGGCTGTGGTAGTAGAAATGCAGAAACAGTGACAGAGTTACAACTGTGTTTTGTTTTGTTTTGTTTCCAATTGGAAAGGAAAGAGTGGATAAAAAGGAGTTGTTGGTAAATACAGTTGAAAGACAGGGAATAAAGACTAGTAACCAAGTAAATGACTCTGTAGAGAGAGTAGTGTACTTGGCATTAGAAAAACCGGCACCTGAACACTACCTCCATTCTCAGTACACTTTATCAGGTCACCTTACCTCTTTAGTCCTCAGTGTCCATTTCTGGGAGATGGGACCCCTAAGATCTACATCACAGTGTGTTGTAAGGACTGGATGAGAATACTTGTGGGAGAGTGCCTGGTGCGGTGGTACACATGTGTCTAGCAAAAGGTAATCTGGGTCACGATTTCATCACAGGTCTGAATGGGGACCATCACTGTAATCACTCTCACTTTCTTTACCATTTTTGTTCATTAAATTTTTATCTCTTTAGGAATTTGGTGACAGGCTCTGTTAGTCTGTTCCTCCCTTGTTTGAAGGACAGGCCAAAGATCCAGCTTGGAAATGAGAGAGGAAGACTAGTGGGCAACATTGGCACCATCCACTGATATCTCCCAGAGGTACAGAAGGATTCATGAAGATGTTGACAAGACTCCAAGTTCTTACCTTAGCTTTGTTTTCAAAGGGATTTTTACTCTCTTTGGGGGACCATAACTTTCTGAGGAGGGAGATTAAAATAGAAGGTGACCTTGTTTTGGGGGGCCTATTTCCTATTAATGAAAAAGGCACTGGAACTGAAGAATGTGGGCGAATCAACGAAGACCGAGGGATCCAACGCCTGGAAGCCATGTTGTTTGCTATCGATGAAATTAACAAAGACAATTACTTGCTCCCAGGAGTAAAGCTGGGTGTACACATTCTGGATACATGCTCAAGGGATACCTATGCATTAGAGCAATCACTGGAGTTTGTCAGGGCATCTCTAACTAAAGTGGATGAAGCCGAGTATATGTGTCCTGATGGATCCTATGCCATTCAAGAAAATATCCCACTACTCATTGCGGGGGTCATTGGCGGCTCTTACAGCAGTGTTTCCATACAGGTAAGATTTAGCAGTACTATTGATAAAACACTGTGTCTCTTTGGTTTTATGTCTTGGGGAAACAAAAGGAGAATATCCTAATAACTTCATCAATGGGTGATGTTAAACTTGTCATTGTTTATTTCTATGGGTATTTGATAATATAGATTTGCAGCCAGAATAGCACTTCAGTAAAGAAAATTGTTTAGAGATGCATCAGGTAGCTACTGCAGCCTAACAACCTACCCCAGAATTCAGTGACTTAAAGCAACCATTATTGATTATTTACAAGTCTGAAGATTGGCTGGAGTGAGCTGATCAAGGCTAGGTTCAGCTGAGGGTGGTGCTGCTCCAAGTTGTCCCTTATCCTCCACCTGGAATCAGTAAGCTAACCCAGG
This sequence comes from Vicugna pacos, assembly GCF_048564905.1. NCBI lineage: Eukaryota > Metazoa > Chordata > Mammalia > Artiodactyla > Camelidae > Vicugna > Vicugna pacos. The sequence continues at coordinate 67,062,901 of NC_132993.1, read as the reverse complement.
CATGTCCTTCTCAGAGTGATGGCAGAGGATGCAAATCAAACTGCACAGACCCCTTCCAAGCTTCTGCTTGCATCCCATCTGTGAATGTCCCGCGAGCCAAAGCAACTCACAAGGCTCAGCCCAGGGTCAAGGAGCAGGGAAATAGGTGCTCCCCACCATACAAGTGCTGCAAAGTTACATCACAAAGGATGTGACTATGTGGCAGTCACAATTGGAAGCCATCAATACAATCAACCACAAGAAGGTACAAAATCACTGAGCTCTATTTTTTCCACACTAATTTTTTCCCAAGCATTGTTTTATTCAGAGATAAATTATAAATAATTTCTCATGGTATAAACCTGAAAATGTATGCAGAGATGCCAGATAATTACTATCAAAAAATAAAAAAAGAGGAGCAATTTAGCACACAACTTACACTAGATAAAAAGCTGATAATTGGTTCTCATAATTTTGTTAGGCAAAGAAGGAACATATTAGTCAAACTCTTGCAATGCTCACAGGGCCAAAGAATTTTAGAGGTGGAAAAGAGCTGAGAAATCATCCAGCTCAAATGTCTCATTTTCCCAAGTCCTAGAAATACTGGTTTCATGGAAACTACTCATTGGTAGGTAGCATGTGAACTAGAACTCAGATAGATCTTTTGTACTTTTGTGCTCTTTTAACTGCCCCAAGTGATTTCTAAATGCTACTTGAAGTTCAGTACATTTTCTGGTGAATGTGGCAATAATAAAAGTCTGTAAGATAAGAGTCATGTACTTTGCCTCCTACCAAACTTCCATAATACAAGCCCCAAGCACTAAAAGAAGTCATATGACACTCACGTTGTCTGTATATGTCACAAATCACTTAAATTGGCTCTATTTGCTTGGAATAACCTTATTTCTACATCAGAGATTCGTGATATTTAAAATTCTACATACAGTTCTGTGCTGTTCTAAATGACTGCTGCAAGTTTCTTTCCTTCTACAGCGCACACATTCATAATAGGAGTAATGAGGATAATTGGTTTTTCATAAACACCCTTGGACTCCATTAGATGGACAGAAAATACTGCACATCTCAAAGCATATCATGTTAATTTTACCACTATTTCTATATTTGGATCAGGAAAGGCAGAATTTGCTATCTGAGAAGAGAGAACTAAAATATATATATCTGTCTTACTTCAGTAATAATTTGACCAGATGAGTGCCAAGTATTTTATAAATATTTATATTATACCAAATATCACCACTAAAGATTTACAAATATGCCTTTCTAACCTTAGTTTCTCCCAGTGCAGAAAATAGCGTACCACAGTGGATGTGTAAATATCTATTTATCCAAAGTAATTAACAAACTATGCCAGGCAAATAGATTTTGTAATCTAATTTTACTTTTTTATTACGTGCAAACACCTCAAAAGAGGTTAGACTGTCTTAGGAAAAAAATGTGGGCTATTAAAACCCTGTACTTGTTCCCAAGGGAAAAAGCCATTTCTTAACCATCGAAGGACCTGGCTTATTATTTCACTTATCTGGTCCATATCATGATAAAGTCACAAAGGCTGCTATGGCTTTTGACTCCACAGTGTTAATAAAGAAACCAAAACTATAGTGCTATACTGAAAAGGATACAGATTTTGGCATCAGAAAGACAGTGGTTTGAATTCCAGCCCCACCACTGACTAGTTCACCCATAAAATGTGGAAAACAGCACCCGCTTTAAGTAGTTCTTGAGAGGATACATTGAGTGAATCCATGGGAAATGCCTTACTAAGAAACGAACTGATTCAATAAATGCTAATTATTATGTCCCTAAAATTACAGGAAAAATCAGTGGATGAGCCACATCTAACACCAACTCTGTGGCCAAACAGTCCCATAGAATCATTGCTGGTCCCCCAGGTGCTTCAGCTGCAGCTGATCTGTATCAAGCTCCTTTGGTGTGTCCTGCACTGAAGTCAGAGGGAACCACTACAGGTGTAGAGAACACAGCCTTGAGTTCAAGGAATGTGAAATCTGGCTGTGGGTATGGGACTCCTGTGAAATGACAGTGACTGCAATTCAGAATATGATCCTGTGGCTCACAGGGGAAGAAATGACTTTTGGAAAGCTTCTGAGGATGACTATCAGAATGAAAATTGCATGAGAGAAAGGATAATTGGGCCGCAGTGTAAGTGAGATGGTAGATCTGAGGAGGCCCATTAGAAAGTTGTAGCAGGTGTCTGAGTGAGAGAGGACAAAGACCTTGATGAGAGGAAAGGGATGAGCCAGAGGAGAAAGGATAGAGAGGGCTGCACTCCACCCTCCATGGTCCCCAGGTGTCCTGACTGCTCAGGCTCTGATTCAGCCTCACACTGGTCCCCACGTGAAAGTAAGGGAGGAGGTGGAGCCACCTGTCTACATGCTGACCTCCAGGCAGCCTTCCAAGGAACCCTTCGCCACAGGGCCCTGCTCTCAGCTAAGCATCATGAATGAAAAGAGGTCTTAAGGGCTCTTAGAGAGCCAAGAATTTAAGTGTGTCATCCTTTTGAAACATATTTTTTAATAAGAATTCTAAAAAAAGTCAACAGCAATCCAAAGCAATACACTTCTAATAGCAACTTTAAGACACTCTTGTACATGAATGAGGGAAATAACTTAGGGGAGAGGATTTTTCTGGGTGCCACTCACACTCACCTCCCTTTATTCCTGGACTGATTTCCATCCTATGCCCTGGTGTCCAGTAACTGTGGTGACAGCCTGTAGCTGGTACAGCAACAAAGACCCACGCCCATCAGTCAACTCTGCCATCCGTTCTTAATGACTTTTGACTTCCTGAATATTTACTGGAAAGCGTCTTTGCTTGAATTGAGCTAGGGGAACAAAAGAGGGTTAAAATATAGGGAAAATGTACTAGTATAAATCTACCACACAATTGTAAAAATTCCTATCATGTAAAACAGTAACATCCAGTCCCAGGCCAGATCACAGAGTTTTCAGTCACAACACTGTCTATTGAGACAGAGAATTATCCAGAATGATCATTTTTGTGCATCTCCTCTTTTGTGGTTGGATCAGTTTAGACATTATAATCTCCCCCATTTCAGCCTAGATTGCTTTACTGGTGGGATGGCTTCTGAAAACACTTTTCTCTCCAGTTTCCTCTTCTCTTGTTATTGTCCCACTAATGAAGACTCCTCCTGGAAGTCAGCAGAGGGGAGACCCTCTGCTCTGTCGGTTCATACAACTGGCACTGCTGGTAGATAGTGAAAACTGCAGGAAAGGAGAAACTCTTAATGATTCGCTGGATTAATCTGTATCACCATTGAGGAAAACCTGGATATTTTCCCAGCACCTGTAGTAAGTGAGACAAACCACACTGTGGTGGCCCATTTTATAAAGCAACCATAATGATTTTTTTTAATTTGGTAATCAATAAAAGCTAGAATCAAAATCCTTCTTTAGTAGCAAATATGCATTGTTCTATTCACCTCCTCGGGTGAGTAAGTTTCTTTTCAAAGCACTTTTAGGTCTGTACCTTGCTCTTCTCTATAAGCCTGCAATCCACCCACTTGGAGGAAAATAGTATTTATTCAAGAAGAGAATCAGGTTGGTTGCCTTTAGTGAGACAATTGTCTACATGGTTTCATTTTGAAGCAGTGTTTATGCTTGTGCTTTTTCAAATAGACTGTAGTTAGAGCTCACAAGTTGTTCAGTCAAAAAAAAAAAAAGTCTCTTTTGAAATGTTCCTAAAATGTCCCTGACTCTTTGCAGAGGAGGTATCATTTCCTTGGTTCTTCTTGCCTAGCCAGAGCAAATTTCAGCTGGAACATGACAGGTGTAAGTTGACCCAGCTCTTGTGTCCCTGAGTGTTAAAGTAACCTCAGCCACAAATGGGTATGTAGGTTAGAAAGCTCATAAAACAGGCAGAAGACAGCCTTACAAGGATCTCACTCCCTCTTCCCCATGCCTGGTGCAGTCAGACTCTTTATCAGAATTTTTAGCAATAACCACATCCCAGGAACTCTCTAGCCCTGAAAGGTGGTCATTATAACATTTATCACGATGTGGATTTGGACATGTCATGCACTGCTCACATCACATCTCTGCGAAGAATAACTCAAACTAAATCCCTTGCAGTGAGTTTCCCAGATTCTATCTAGATGGGAGTCAGAAGAACAGCCCATAAAGACACCAGTATATTATTCCTCCTCCCCTCAGTTTCAAAGTGTGAAAGCAGACCAGTACTGGTCATTTTTGTATTAAGCATCGCCCTCCCTCAATGACTCATTCCTCCTTTCAATTCAAATGCTTTAGGGAAGAATCACATATGAATTACTGATCTTATTATAGAAACATCATAAAAATAGTTGAAGGACTTGGGGAGGTACAAAAAAGGCTTCAAATGGGAAGCTGTGTCCAAGTATCAGACAGACTGCTGAATGAGAAAACGAATGCATTTCAATAGATCTAGAGCAGAGTTTCTGAACTTTGGCCCCGCCAGGCTGGACACTTCTGTTGTGGGGAGCTGCCCTGTGCACTGTGGGTTAGTTAGCAGAATCACTGGCCCCTACCCACCAGACTAGATGCCAACAGCATCCCAAGTCGTGACATCCAATATGTTTCCATACACTGCCAAATTACACAATTACCCTCTTCCCCTACTGACAATCACTAATTCAGAGCAAGGCATAATTAGGGCCAACATAAGGAGGAGTTCTTAGAAATGGAACAGAGAGGCTGGAAGGAGGAGGGTGTAAAGAAGAGAGTCATCTGTCACTGGAGTTACTGAAACAAAAGCTGGTCTGTTATTGAGGAGACTGAAGCAGCAGATTAGTATTTGATTAATTAATAGCTATTAATTAATTTACATAATTATATATAATTATATATGGTATACAAATAAAACAATATAATTATTAATAATTATTAATAATTGCATAAATATTGCATTTAAGGGCATTTCTTAATTTTGTAATTATATGTTGATCAAGCAAAATACTCAACTATTAGGATGATTGTTTATAAAGGAAGCATTGAAAACATGAAGCTAAATAAATAAAAGGCTCTTTTCCATCAGGATGAATTTGAAGAAGTCCAATCGATCATTACTTCATTTGATTTAGTAGTATTTTCGTGATTTGGTGAATCAAGCATCTCAATTATGTACTTACTACAACTAGGGAACTCATAAAATCATTTTTCATCAGAAAATATGCACTGATTAAACATATGTATTTTAAGTGCAGCAAGGACACTATTGTAATCACTAGTAACACCACTAGGTAATGTGAAACAGAGAGAAGGCAAAAATAAAATGCACAAAGAGTAGACATCTTATGAGTCCCTGAGACATCTCCAAGCAAACGAGATGTCAAGTTCGTACATAAAACAGGTATAAGTAGAGGGCCTCAGAATCAGTTGATAACGTAAGTACTAAGAGACCAGAGGGAATTACAGAATGAGGGAGGAATGGAGGTGAACAGGAAAAAGACTTTCAGGTCCATGTACACAGAAAACCCGCCTTTGAAGTGTCCTGGGAAAGATGCTTTCTCAGAGTCTGCTGGATCATACTGCACATTCTTTCCTAAAAGAGAGAACATAGTGTTTCTTCCACCTGGAACGCACTGTCCCTTAGCCATCTGTAGCCTTGCCAAATTCTTCTCTCCTTCGGTTCTCAGCTCAAACCCTAATCCTTTTGAGAAATCTTTCGCAAGCTCCTGATACATAAACACACATCTCATTACTGTCTTAGTAAATATAATTCTTCCTTTGCATTTCTAGTCTCCACTTAACTTGAAGCTACCTGAGTCTGGGAACCACACATTTTTGTCTTTGTGTTGAGGACACCTAGAATAATGCCTCTACGAGGTTGAGAGTAAATGCTCTTTTTGAATGAATTAAGAGAATTAACAGAATGATAACCTGCCCTATGTCTAGAAGGCTGGAAACCCCTAAATGAATCTTGGGTTGCAGCTCACAACTATAATCTTCCTATTCTAGATCAATCTGGATGTTCATAAATGAAAAAGTAGCATTCCCCTACAACAGAAAACTGTTTAATACAAAAGACAGACGATGTCACAAAGTGAGGACATGAGACTGAATCCCCCCCACCCTCCTCAGCTCTACTGCCTATGCGAGGGGCGAGGGCGACAAAAGATGCCTTGATCTGAGAGCAGCTCTAAGGGCTGCACTCAGTTTGTCCTTAGACTGAATAGTCCAGAGACAACTACCCAAGGCTCAATGCAGTTGGGCACCCAGGACCATTCCCGATTAGGTTAGAGCCCTGTCCTCACCCTACTCAAGCTCTCTGCATTCTCAACACAGAAAGAATAGGCAGAGTGCTGACTATGCCAGATGTCTTGCCCGTAGCTAACACAAGAGAAAGAAACACCATTCCATCCTTAAGAAAAGCAGAGTGACAGCATTAGAAATCCATCTACCAATCTATCTTCAGTGTCTCTCTATCACTAGAAATGTAAAAATGATAGTTACATTTAATGAGTTTAATATTGCAAATACAATCATCATAGCACAGATACAATTATACATTTTTAGCATGCCTTCTTGAAAAATTTCAGCTCAGTGATTAAAACTCTGGGTGCAGACTGGGGCTTACTTAATCCTTCATTGCTTCTTTCCTCATGTCTAAGACCGAAATAGTAATAGTACCTCTTTTACTGGGTTATTGTGAGAGTTAAATGAGAAAATCTATGAAAAACAGTTTAAAAAAATTGTGTTTCACACATAATGAGAATTAAATATTTTAGATTTTAGTAGATATTATGTTAGCTTTTTGGTAACTTTCAACACCTCCAGTCCAAGAGGAATAGTTCCAAGAGCAACTGAGGCTCATAAAAGTCAAGTACCAAGTTCAAGTTTCTACCACTTTAAGCAGTGGAGTCAACCTTAGCATCCAGATAGCCTGCCCCCCTCACTGCTCTCCTGATCCCTGCCTCCCTGGGTCTAAGCCTCAGAAAAACCCGACTCAGAAGTTATCTCAGAAAGAATCTTTTTATTTATTTCCTTCCCAGAACTTTTCATTCTAAAGCAATCTCACAAAGCTGATGTTTTGAAAACTCTCTCCACTGCTCCCCCTTCTCCTCCTCCAAAAATGGGCAAGGCTGTTCAAACACTTTATCACAGGGAGGGAGGCAAGAGCAAGGCAATTTAAAAATGCTTTTGTTAACACTGTTTCATTGTAGAAATTTCTTTCCAGGGGTAATTATCTAAGATGCACTATTTTTTTCCTTTGCTTTGGAGTTAATTTATTCCTTAATTAATTCCCCTTCTGTCATGTGTTTACTCGGAAACTACTCATGAAAAACAAGAGGTTACCATCAGGACTACTGTCCACAGGGCAACAGAATGGCCAACGGCTGAGAACCAGCTTCTGTGGTGGTCAGGTGTCCATGATGGAGGTCATGAGATGAAAATCAAGGAATACACATTCTTGAGAAATCAGCAAGTGTTTTATAATATGACTATAGATTAATCGGTAAGCTCATTGACATAGGACTCCTGACACTTTTAGTCAACCTAAGATGTGATGTTGCTTTAATACCACAAAGTTCACTTTCCAAAACACCATTAAAGATATGCCTTTTTAGTGAATCAATATATATATAGGGCTCAGTGTTTCAATATGGAAAGAGCCAACACTTAGCAGTTTATAATAATGAAAGTCCACTGATTTAATGTAGAACTGCTTTTACTGGTCTATGAAAAATGCCATTGAAAACTTACGGAGTATTTTTCCAATTAGTGGACTTTGAAAATTTAAGACCAGTGTTCCAAAAACACCTGCAGTTAAACTCTAAGCAAATGCTGATACTCCAGGCGGTGTATCAGTGGGACTTTGAACACTAAAATTGTGGTGTCGCTATTTTTGACATCACCACCTGGTATATTATGGAAATCCCTCTGTTTCTAGTGACAAAGTGTTGATTCATGCCAGCTACTTGACTTTTACAATCCCATAGAGGGAATGTAGCACAGGGGAGAATACAAGAGGAGCGACGCCTTCAAAAATTATATTCCAAATATAGACCAGGCTTCCTTGCCAAGTGGCCAGAACAGCAAAGCATCTTGAGACATTTGCCATCACTTAATGGGGTTGAACTTGCAGGGCGCGCATCCCAGCAACTAGCTGGTCCCTCCCAGGCCCTGCATCTCCAATTTGGGTAGCTGCCATTAGGTTCACAATGAGGCCTCGTAGAATACAAACCAGGCAATTAAGCTCTCCCAGTGTGGAAAACAGATGTCACTGAACACCTCATCTATAATTCGCTTAGAATTTTTCTACTAAAAAAAAAAAAGTAACTTTCCAGCAAAATAAAAACTACACATATGCATTAAGTATATATTACTGATGTTGCCACAATAGTTTTAAGGAATATCATGCACACCAGATTTAAAGAAATGTAATAAAGGAAAAAAAAAGAAATGCAACAATAAATATACATTAGTGACATCCCGTGAATTTCAGCTGTTATCAAAGTATATTTAACTGACTCTCAGTTTTTATTTCTACATGGAAGAAAGTCTTTATATTACTTTTTTTCTGAGATGCTTCCAGGAATTTAAAAGTTCTTCAGCTGTTGTAGTCTCCAACAGTGAAAATTATTTTTTCTTCTTTCCAAGAAGGACTCAAGATAACCTGTAATGACACAAACAGGAAAACAAATTAAGACACGAGGACTTAAGTCATTACTACCAACCAAATAAATGCTTTTATGTGGACTCAAATTTTTCTTTAAACCTCCAATCTTGACCTTTCTATTATTAGCTTATTCATCGTTATGGAGATTACAAGGTCCCTGGCTTTCAAAGACTCACAGCCTGAGTCAGAATGAGTCTGCTGTCCATCTGATCACCCTTCCCTGACTCCTGCTTTTCAAGTTGGATGTCATCCACTGTAGTCTTTTTGGAACATAACCTTGGTCAGGTCATTCCTTTCATTTAAAATTTTTATTTTATTTAGTTTTTTTTTCTTGCAGTATAGTTGATTTACAATGCTGTGTTAGTTGCTGATGTACAGATAGTAATTCAGTTATGCATATATGTGTATATTCGTTTTCATATTCTTTATCATTATAGGTTATTACAAGATAGTGAATATAGGTCCCTGTGCTATACAGTAGGTCCTTGTTGGTTATCTATTTTATATACAGTAGTTAGTATCTACAAATCCAAAACTCCTAATTTATCCCTCCCTCCTCCTTTCTGCCTGGTAACTGTAAGTTTGTTTTCTATGTCTGTGAGTCTGTTTTGTAAATAAGTTCATTTGTGCCATACTTTAAGATTCCACATACATGTGATATGATATGGTATTTGTCTTTATCTGACTTAGTTCACTTTGTATGGTCGTCTCTAGATCCATCCATGTTGCTGCAAATGGCAATGTCTTTTCATTTCTTAAGGAATAAAATCCAAACTCTTTAGCATAGTGTATAAAATACTCACCAGTCCAGCCACAGTGGTTCTAACCTTCCTCACCCTACTAATCCCTAGAGGGTACTGGGTACACTGATAATACTGAACCATCTGATACAATTACAGCAAATGTGCCTTTTACCGTCTCCATCTTTGTGTTCTTCCTTCTGCCTGAAAACTTCCTTTCCCTTTCTCTGCCTGGTCAACTTTCACTTGGTCTTCAAGATCAAGCATAAATGTTACCTCTACATGGGAGCCTGCCACGATTCACCTGAAGTTGTTCTTTCACCTGTGTTTTTGTGCACGTAGCTGTTATCTCAAAATTTTATCCTTGGCATGTTTCTTTGTAGGGGTACAATACTCATCTTAGAAAAACCTACATTTGCAAAGAGTGCCATGTAAAACTGGCATCGATCCAAGTTTGCTGAATGAATGGTTGCTGGATTAGCCAGTCTCATCTTCTCTATCATTTTCTGAACATTTACCATGTGCCAGCCAGTGAGTTAAGTGCTTCACACGTGTTGTCATTTAATCCTTACACAACTTCATAAACTGGAGACTATTATTATTATTCCTTTTTTACAGAAGAGGAAACTGAAGTTTAAGGAATTAAAATAGCTTGCCCAAATTTCACAGCTAGTGAGAGAAGGAGCTGGTATTCCAATGTTGGCCTGTTTGATTCCAATCCTATGCACTGAACAGCTATACGACTTGCTTTTGTAACTGGCAGCTCTGTTGGAGTAATGAACAGTCAACAGGAAAACCATGCATAATATGGTTCTGTTTGCTACAAACAATATGGTATATATCTCTCTGCCCTAAATTATTGCCAAAGGACCTTAGAAGTAAATGATAATTTTTTTTTTAAATTAGGCTACAGCCCTCAGCGCTCTCCCAGGGCATACTCAACAGTTTTTGGACTTTGGTTAGCAATCAAAATGGACAGAAATGCCTTCTTTATTGATAAGACTATAGTTATCATACTTCATCCAAGTGACTTCAGGGGCCACAGAAAAAAATGGATTAGTTTAACTTGTGCTGTTAAATCCTCAAGAGACATTGTCAAAAATCAATATCCAAGGCACTAAAGGGTGTGTTTTAGCAAGTCTGTTGGTATCAAGTCATTCTTGGAATCATCCTTTCTCAGGTGTTGCTGGCAAACACTAACGCACACTGGACCAGCTATGCCAGAGACCTTTTGATCTTATTGTCAGGGACTGCAACTCAAACCAATTCAGACCCATGATTTCTCTTGAAAATTAACTTATGGGGGAAAAGGGGAGTAAAGAGCAGGGGCAGACTGATTCAGTGGGCAAAACACTTTCTTGTTCCTTTTCTAAGTACTGGCTAAGTCTAGTTGGAAACAAAGTTATTCCCGAGACTCTGATCTGTTAGTAAGGGAGCAAGACAGACCCTTGTTGAATGTGGAGTGGCACTGTCACGACAAGAAACCTGACATGTCTTAGAAGGCCGGTCTCCTGGAAAAAAAATGTCATTCAAGGGATCCTATGTGGTTAGCATAGCATCTCAGCCTTAGTGATGAGTGACGAAAATGTCACAATGGGTGATCTTACTATTCAGAAACTCCTTAGTCACAAATGAAGAAGATGAAAGTGTCTATCTGGATTGCAAACCACAGGTGTTGCATGTGATGATTTCAGGAGGGGGGAGGGATAGAAATCAGGGTTAACTCAAGCCATTTATGAAAATGTCTGCCATGATTAAGGAGTCCTTTGTCTGGAATGTCTGTGTAAAATCATCATGACTGAGTCACGTTAATGGGAATGACAATATGCATCTTTGAATAGAGTGTTCTTTGGGCTCCTGGCATGTAAGAATCAGTGACTTTTGCAGATTAAACAGTGTAGGCATTTGCTACACTCTATTATATGATTTCCTAAATCCAACTTAATCTCTGGCCTTCACACATGGGTTCCAGTCGGCTGTTTTCATGCAAAACAGTCCCAGATGAGCTGCAGGTAGTGTGGTCCAAAAAAAAAAAAAGTGACTAATCCTTTCTACAATGACAATATGATTGGCACCCTTTATGAGTAGATAACTCATGGGATGTGAACAGCTTGAATTCCTCAGGCAATTTCTCAGCTGTACCCCACCTCCAGTTCCAGTTTAAAATACAAGCCGATCTGGGATGGTGTACAGTGAATAATGGCATGTGATCAATCCGAACAGGAGAGACATTGAGGTCTCTTACCATTACAACGTTTAAAATTTGCTTTATGTAATAACCTGACTTAGGAGGCAGCAGATGGTTCAAAATTCAGCACTCCATGGTACTCCTCCAGGCTTATAAATAATCACTTAATTAAAAGAATGAAACAAAGCATTCAGCACTGCATGTCTGATAAAAACAAAAGTGTAGGCTTATTCTTAGAAAACAGCCCCAAAGAGATCTGTGAACAGCACCAAATGCAAAGGCAAATCCATCGAGGTTATTATCAAGTCTCCTAACTCCCAGGACAGCAGCAATGGCTTACTTTTTCACATGTATACAGTCCCACTTTTTAGATAGCACTTTTCTTGGCAAGTAATCATCCGATGCCTCTTTATATCTGAAATTTTTATAGCTAAGCTGAGGTCCACTAAAAACCAGCTATTGTTGTCCCTTTAAAGCATCAGCACAGTCTCAGAAGCCAAGAACGACAGAAGTGCTGGAAAGCATCTTCACCGTGGACAATCACTTTGGTGAGAAATGTGTTTCTCCCAGACTCTAACTTGTAGAGTTCTTTCTGTCTTCTGTTGAAGAAACAAAATATTTGGCATTGTGTCACCACAGAAGGTACAAAGATCATGTTTGAAATGGGGACACCATGGATATCCTGAACAGGGAGAGTGACCACAGGATGTGGTGGCTCATAGGCAACTCTGAAATTTCCAATTTGTATTCCCTTTTCCCACATCATCAAAGAATAGACTGCCCGAGCTCTTTCCCATAGTTCATACACTTTTCTTCCCATGATCAGAGAGCATCACTGAAATGAAGCAAGACACCTGGAATTCTAAAAAGAAAGCATCCCCGTGACTTGCTAAAAAACATCAGAAGTCAAACGCCCTAATAAAAATGGTCTTGAACTCAAAATTGCCAACAGTGAATAAGGATGGTCTGGATGCCCATAGAAGCATCACTCCACAATCAGCTATTGATTATGGAAAAGACATTCCCAAGAAAGAATAAGATATGAACAACTGATGTGACTCTGAGTGTTTGGCTACTTATATATCTTGTACATAATGCCTTTGTCTCCAGAAAAACCTCACCTGGCCAGTAGACCTTAGTTTGGGTTCATCTGATGAAGTTTTCCTTTAGGTATAAGTTTATAGACTCCTATGTGAGGTTTATGTCATTTGAGGACTAAGGCTCCATGGATAAGGCCCTGACTTGTTTTCCTTAAGACAAAAAGGCAGTTTTCTAGCCTAAAGAGGCTTGACGCGATGGCCAGATCCAGTTGCCATGACATTGACTTCCTGTTGTATACTCCTAGTTAGTTACATAGAGATAATTTGGAACAATTGGTTTTAGCAATATGAAAACATATAAACTGCCTGTCTATATGTCATCTCATTTTGGTGAAAACTTAACAGTTTAGCAAAGGACCCACACTGCACAGAATATTGTTTTATAGGTAGTGTTTGAGAGGAGCTTTACTTTGCTTTCCTGGTAGGGAGCTAGTATTTTGTTTTTTTTTGTTGTTGTTGTTTTTCCACAGAAACCTATCCTTATAATTAGAGCAGCTTACATGGAAGAGCAACAAACTATCAATTCATTCCTCAACGCATTTACTTAACAAACAGTATGGAGTATCTCTCTACCCTACAAGGCATCAAAGAAACAGAGATTAACAATGTACATTCCCTGTCCTTAAGAGGTTTCACTCCAGTAGAGGAATGAGTCAATGATCTAGAAATCACAATACGCTTTGATTAGTGCCATGAGGGAACTACCTAGTGCCAGGAGGGACAAGGGCTCAGAAGATGGGCGGGCTCAGCCTGAAGTGAGGTGTCAAGAAAGGTTTCTCAGAGAAGGGGCCTTGGAATGTATTCACTGAGCAGACAGGTGGTAAAGGTCATCATGAGCACAAGGAACAGCATGTACAAAGGCATGTAGATGTGAGAACACAGTGCATGGGACAAACTACATAGAGTTGTGTTCATTTGGAGGGAAAAATAATGGGAAAATGGTGGCAGACATTCAACAACATGGAACGCTGGTTTGTTGGACAACTATTACAGGCGAAGGCCATCCTAAGTAACTCCAGCTTACAGCTACGGAAATGGGAAAAACACAGAAATACTCATTTCAGATCATAGCATCTGCTGGAAAATGTAGTAGTAGCTGGCCAAGCCTAGCATCCAAAGCATTTCTCCTCGAGCCAAAAAAAAAAAAAAAAAGAAAGGAACATATGTGTGACTTGAGAGGTTACAGTGAAAACATTGCAATCCCTAGTTCTGGACAAATTCAAACCACCAGAAAGTGGCTACCCCAAGGAGTATGAACACTGAACGTAAAACAATAGCACACACTGCACGCAGGACAGGCTTCTGTGAAGCCTGCACGCAGCCTTCCAGGCCCTAGGAAGTCAGTCTCTGCCATTAGGTCTCTGTGTTTCTCACATAAATCATAAAGCCAAACCTGATCATGATATTTATAGCCTGAAGCTTTCAAACTCCAAGTTGAAATTTCCCCTGGTTTCTTAGACAACTGTTCTTACCTTTGTAGAGGGTTAGCCAGTAAACAAATGTGTTTTGGAGCCACCTCAACGCATAGACTGGCCAATGAAGAAGGATACATTTAATAACAAGGTATGATTTCTCATGGTCCTCCAATCAAGGAGTTAGTGCCTTCAGAAATGAAAAAAGACAGACACATTATAACTTGAAATATATCGCTGCTACATTGTAATAAGGGGAACCATAAATGGTGGAGGTTAAGAGTCTGAATTGCAGGATGGGTTGAAAAAGTGTGGGAAGTTAAGCATCGTTTAAAATGCCTGGGATCAAATCCTGGTCCTATCACCTATGAGCTCTTCAGCAAGATCTCTAGCTGCTCTCTGCCTCAGTTCCTCAACCTGTAAAATGGGATAATGATAGTATTGGCCTCAAGACTGTTATGAGGACTAAAGGAGATAATATGTCTACAACAGTGGATCTAAATTCAAATCTAAAGAGAGTAAACCACTTCATTACTCCTCTTTGACTTTTGCTGCCCTTGGATTTCTGGTGGATTTTTGCAACACTGACCTTTGCATTTGTATCCTTATTTTTTCCTTGATTTTCTTATTCTTTCTGCACTTGTGTAATTTTAACTTAAATCCAGAGACATCCATCTCTTTATATATAGTATCACCTTATCGCCAGATAAGGAGACTTGACAAAATCAAGAGACTGGGCTCTAGTCTTAGCCTTTTCACTTACTGGTTGTACAAATTTTGGAAAGTTGCTTCACTCTGTGTGCTTCAGTTTCCATACCTATAAAACTTAGATTATCTTTGTGGCTCCTTCTAGCACTAAAATATCTTGTAGTTTATTTCTATTTTTACCAAAGTCATTGATAAAAATGTAATCTCACTCAATCACCTCATACAGACTTTCCTCCAAACTGTTGTCTTTTAGTATATTGAACTTTTTCATCCAATTCCTATCATTTTCCCATTTTCAAAACAATTCAAGTACTGTCACCAATACCTTGTTGAAGTCATGGTCCATGGCTACAACTCCTGCATAAATAGTTCAATTAATGTTCAAAGATTCTGGTGAAATTTATTTTTAGTTGAACCCATGCTGATTTTTAGTAATTGTCTCATTCATTTCGAAGTGCTTGTGCACTCTTTATTGGAAACTCTATTTTAGCAAATTACCAAAATATACCATGGTTATTGATTTATAATTATTCTTGATTTATAGCTCCTGAAGGTGCCCTTACTCCTTTCCTCTCTAACAATCTTACCATTATTGATTTCTCAGAGATTTTTACTGATTACACAAACTAATCTGTGATTTCCTCCAAAACTCAGAGCTAGAGGCAAACAATGGATTAAGGGCTTTTCTTTCAGTCTTCCCTCCTACCTGGGTGTGAGAGAACTTTTTCAAATATTTGGATCACCATTTCCAGGTTAGGGAATATTCTCACTAGGGAGAATCAGGAAGCAAGAAGGACTGGGTGGTGTACTTCTTGTACTCACCAGGAACCAACTCCCCCAACCAGCAATTCTCTCTCTTCACACCACATCTTCTCCTAGAATACAATTTAAAAACCGTAAGGACAACAAAAATCACTTAGCTCCATTTTCACATTGTTCTTGAGCCTCCCTAATTCTCACATGTTCATGCCAATCTTTTATGTTAACCACAGGGTTGCCCAAGGACCCAATAAACCTATAGCACCCATCCCTGGTACTCATTCTTGCCACACTTGAATGCCCCCATGCAGCCTAGAAACACAGTGTGTTCTTTGGGATCTTGTCTTTTCTGTCTTATTGAGACCATTACATATTTTCTGAGTTAATTTTTAATAAATAAGCTCTATAACTTTTCAGAGTTTCAAACCATGAGAAGTATTTCTCTACTTTTCAAACTTCCCTTCCTAAAGCATATATAGCTAGATCTTGTTTTTCCTTCCTCCACTCCTACTAATACTAGAATTGGGTAGCTTTCTTCCAAAAGTTTACATTATTTCCCCATCCTAAAATGGTTCTTCTTTTATTTTTAAAATGATGTCCAATGTAGGAGTCCCCCTATTTCTTCATGCTTTCAAAGAGGAAACCATATGGCCAGTAAAGCAAGTCAGGAATGTTTCAGATGCCCAGTTCTGAGGCAAATGAGACAGGAAACATCCAGCTGACAATTACCTGAATATCCCCCAATCCTAGTTTTAAGTTTTAGGTTAAAAAGAAAGCTCTTAATAGCAATTAGGTGATCCATTATGCAAATCACAATACTGCTTCAGTTGCTCCCGCTCACTCTTTTTACTTGGGTCTCTTTCCGTACTTCACACCTCAGACTCATAATCACACAGAAGAGGGTCGACAGCAGGTTACGGGAGGAGAGCCACAGTCCTGAAAGTCAAAAGACCTAGTTCTAAATCTTGATTTTGCCCCTACCTGCCAACCGTATGATTACGGACAAGTTTCTTCATCTAGCAGAACTCAGATTCTGTGTCTCTAAAGTGGAGATAATAATAGCCATCAAAAAAAGCTAGGTGTGAATATCAAAGGAGAAAATATACCTATAAATACCTGGTACAATAGTAACTGGTTTTACAACAGCATAAACGCATTTTGAAAACGCACAAACCAAACCACAAACTTTATTCTTCTTTAGAATTCAGGTTGGGGTGGGCAACGGAGGGAAAGGAAGGAAGATTTATAATTCGCCGATTTGTGTGGCTTTTGCTTTTTACATTAAGATTTTTACTCTTACAATCGAAGGAAACTAATTTTAAAATGAACAGTTCACCAGGCTAAGAGTATCTCACCACTCTGTTCTATCATTCATTCCCATTACACGTGTTTCTAACATAACTCTGAACGGCGTAACATTGGCTGTATGATCGCTCCATGCTATTTAATACAGGTGATAGAATTGAAATTATACTTCCTTCTTTATTAGTGCTCCATTCTCATGTTTCAGCTCATTACACATAACCTCCTTTTTCTAAAGTTGTAGTTTCCACGTTAAGCACACACACACACACACACACACACAGGTAACTATCCTTAAAAGGATGGTAAGAGCTGCAGTTTTATTCTAACCCACTACCTTTCCAAACATGGTCCAGCTCATGGTACCCCTTCTTGAGAATCTTTCCCATATTGCCATTATTCTGCGCCTCGTTCATTCCCTTGTCCAGTCCACCTTGTTTGTAAATTGTTCTCAGATATCCTGGAGCTGTGGACATGAAGCCACAGGACCCTATCAGTCAAAAGACAAGCACGTTTTTCTAAAGCAGCTTCTCACTACTCATCCTCCTCCGGGAGAAGACAGTTTCGGCAGGTTAGGACCCTTTCACTGTACTTCCTAGCTGCCTGAAAGCTGCATCTTTCAGATCCTTGCATTTTCTGCCTCCCTGACGGGTTCAGGTCCTGCTAAATAGAATTTTAAGATTAGAAAACTGTAACATTCAAAAGAGATGGCCTCTCCAGTGCCACCCAGAAACTCCATAATCAAGCTTAGCCTTTGCACAGACCAGTCTTATCACCAGTCTGCCAAGTGGTACTTACCTCCAGAAGAAGCCAGGTACTCAGTACAGAAGTAATGACAGTACTGGCTCAGGGCCGTCTCAATCAGGCTAAGTAAACAAGCAACACTTCCATGTTCAAATGAACCAGTAGAGGCAGTTTTGTTCAGGGTTTCTACTCCTGAGAAAAGAATAAATGGGATGCTAGCATCATTCACCCATCCACCCATCCACTCACCTCTACTCCCCCAAATTCATACATATTCAAAAATATATATGTATATACACATATATATATATACCAAAGCAAGAAAGATATGGGTCCTAAATTTGCATTATATTGCATGCTAAATGCTAGATTTTCTTGCTCTTCTATCTGTAGTGAAGCAAGAGGTATCAGGATTGGAAAAGGTATAGAAACCATTTTTGATAGCTCTGGGCTACGTCAAGTGTTGGTTTTATAGCAGGCCAGATCTCCAAGAACATGCTGTGTGGCTGTGTATGAACTTGGCTGTTGGTTTCTGTTGCCAGATGAAATGATGATTAATCAGGACTCAGATGTCACTTGTTTTATGTTACTTGTGCTCTTTGCTAACAGCTGCCTATTTCAAGCTGTGCTTCCTACATGTCAAATATAAACCTGAAACCACAATTTCCAGAAGGAACATTTCAAAGTACTCACAGAGGATGCTGGAAAATTCAGTGTTGTTTCTGATTAAAGGCTACTTCATATATTATATAACTTAACTAGTCAGGATGGAGACAGAAATATTCAGAAAAATGTGACGTAGCCAGGAAAAATAAAAACAAACTAACGATCAGATTTACATATAATCTGTCTATATATTTTAAATATATATTTACGCAAATATTCTGTGCATAAAATGCTTCTTGATAAGCTAGTGTCACTTCCTTTTATTTTGTAATAAAGAAAAACAGTGGAACATTTTCTGTTATTGACATGTCAATTATAAGAAATTTAAATTTGTATTCTGAATATGCTTTAAACATTTTAAAGTACATAATTCTTTTTTTGACAGGGTCCTCAATACTTCCTTATTTGCTTTTGAATCAAAAATAATGTAAGAATAGTATCTATATGCTTTCTTTTCCCATAGTGCAAACAGAAACAGAATTTTTTTGAAGGCTGAGAAAATGTTGGTCAAACTCTTGTGAAGTTCAGAAAAGTGCACGGCAAATATTTGGGGTTGACCAAAAAGAATTGATTTTTTTTGCCTTAACCTAGATAACAAATGTCTAATTTGGACTGTCCATGTAGCATACAGTTCCCAAATTAAACTCTTTCAGAGACTGCCATTTCTAGCAAAAGAGGGGGAAGTGAGAATTAGACAACACCCAGGCTCTTTCTATACAACTCCAGCCAAGTTGTCTAAAAACTGAATTTGGCCAAATCACTGTAGTTCATTGTATGACTGAGTTATAAGAGGCCCCCAGAAACTTAAGGCTTCCCCACTGAGAACACCTGAATAGGACTGACCCTGGTCCAGGGTCTAGCAGAAAGTCTAGGAGAAAGAGAGGAGGACTCTTTCTACTTCCTCTTTGTCTTTTCCCAACACATGAATTACCTGCTTGGAACCAGCTCCCTAATACTAAAAATAATGTACGCAGGGAAGCTTCTGGCAAAGCGTCAAGAAAAGCTGAATGATACAGAGGTGAAAAGGGAGCTGGATAAAGGCCTGGAAACATTCATTATCCATGTGCACTCATTTACTTCGGGGTTTCTAAAAATGGTACCTTCCCGGTCTCCCTCCCCCAGGTGGCAAACCTGCTGAGGCTCTTCCAGATCCCGCAGATAAGCTACGCGTCCACCAGTGCCAAACTCAGCGACAAGTCACGCTATGATTACTTTGCCAGGACCGTGCCTCCCGACTTCTACCAGGCCAAAGCCATGGCCGAGATCTTACGTTTTTTCAACTGGACCTATGTGTCTACGGTGGCCTCCGAGGGTGACTACGGAGAGACGGGGATCGAGGCCTTCGAGCAGGAAGCCCGCATGCGCAACATCT
This sequence comes from Vicugna pacos, assembly GCF_048564905.1. Lineage (NCBI taxonomy): Eukaryota > Metazoa > Chordata > Mammalia > Artiodactyla > Camelidae > Vicugna > Vicugna pacos. Next base: position 67,043,279 of record NC_132993.1, on the reverse strand, counting down.
GCATCGCCACATCGGAGAAGGTGGGGCGCTCCAACATCCGCAAGTCCTATGACAGCGTGATCCGCGAGCTGCTGCAGAAGCCCAACGCGCGCGTCGTGGTCCTCTTCATGCGCAGCGACGACTCACGCGAGCTCATCGCCGCCGCCAGCCGCGCCAACACCTCCTTCACCTGGGTGGCCAGCGATGGCTGGGGCGCGCAGGAGAGCATCGTCAAGGGCAGCGAGCACGTGGCCTACGGCGCCATCACCTTGGAGCTGGCCTCGCAGCCTGTGCGCCAGTTCGACCGCTACTTCCAGAGCCTCAACCCCTACAACAACCACCGCAACCCCTGGTTCCGGGACTTCTGGGAGCAGAAGTTCCAGTGCAGCCTCCAAACCAAGCGCAACCACCGGCGTCCTTGTGACAAGCACTTGGCCATCGATAGCAGCAACTACGAGCAAGAATCCAAGATCATGTTTGTGGTGAACGCGGTCTACGCCATGGCCCATGCCCTGCACAAAATGCAGCGCACCCTCTGTCCCAACACCACCAAGCTTTGCGACGCCATGAAGATCTTGGATGGGAAGAAGTTGTACAAGGATTACCTGCTGAAAATCAACTTCACAGGTAAGCGAGGAGCCTTTCATCATCTTCCATGGTGCAAACAGTGGCATCCAAGATAAATCAAATACCTCTGCCCCCGACCCAGAAATTTGTGTTTCGGATTCAAACTGTGAAATATGCCAAGATGCAATATGATGGCTTTTTGATGTTCTTACTTATTTTTGAGTGAATATCTTGTCTGGTGCACCACATAAAATTAAAAGGCCCCCTAGGCTGGGCTGATCTGTGGTAGCTGCCTCCATGTGGGCTATGCTCCATTTGCTGTCTTTCTTGTTATTAGCTGTAGGATATGACACATGTGATATGGGCATTTAATCTTCTTTAGCAGAACTGGCAACTCTCTAAGGACCCTGAACTTCCAAGCTTTCCTTCTGGGTGATTTGAGCAAAAGAGTCTCATAACTTTCCCAGTGGGTGAGAGAAAAGAGTCACTGTTTTCCCAGAGCCTAATTAGGGAGGGAAAGGGAAAGATACTCAGACCATGGTGATTTCCAGGCATTTGAGTTTATTTTTTCTGCTGTACAGAAACGTTTCCATGTCAGCATTAAGAGCTGTGGATTTTCTCAAATTATGTTAGGAAATGAAACTGTTTCTCTGGGAGCTTGAATATAAGCAAATTGAAGACTGATAGAAGTCATTCTGATACAGAGGTGAACAGCCAAAGGTGTATGCAAAGTGGCTTTTACTGCTTCATTTATTTATAAATATGCTCTAAATATTTCTAAATATAGTGCTGCATTTCAATGCACTACTAACAGATAAAAAGCATGAAATCTTTAGAACTGCATTCTCTTCTTAGGTGCATGTGATATCAGCCCATTAAGGTACTGGTTCTGGGGATTTTAGCTTAATTTCAAATCATAAAACGGTAAGTAACATTATCGGGCACAAAAGATTTTGATGCCAAATATAGTGCAATGATACAATGCTCTCATTTGCCTAAGTTGCTCATAATCTTTCATGCCACTGGGGCATTATACTAGTCTGAACACTCTGTTTCAATTGATTTATCATCCAAGACACGAAAGTTAGTATGCTCAAATCATACTATCCTTGGAGCAAGTGGCAGTTCTCACATCTCCCTTGTAGATAAATATTCAGAAGTCAAATGGCCTGAAAAAATCACTGGTAGTACTAAGAGAAGACCCCATGACAATTGGCTCCTATTCTACAACTCTAACCCCTAAACTAGCCTTGAAAACAAGCACAAAAATTACCAGCCTGCTTTTTTGCACATCTTTTCTTTATGCTACCCAGAAAGAGCCAAAAGTAGTGGAAATCAGTTATGTCAGTATCTCCTATTTATCTAATGGATACCATCTCTTACCATGAGAATAACCACTGTAAATGGTAAAGATTAAAACTTTCCTGTGCCCTGTACTCCCACAGGTGTATAACATATATTTTCCTATATGTTATATATATATATATATATATATATATATATATATATTTCAGGATTTATCTCAAAATCCCAGATCAGTTCCCACTGACAGCTCCGGAATATAAGACTGGACCAAAGAGTCAGTAAAAAAGAGTATCTTTAATCTAAATATTAATGAACTCTCAGGTATCTATAAATAGCACCTACAATGCACTTAATTCTTTTTTTGATTGTTGATTTACAATGTTGTGTTAATTTCTAGTGTACAGCATAGTGGCTGAGTTTTATATGTATACAGTAGGACCCTGTTGTTTATCTATTTTATATATAGTACTTACTATCTGCAAATCCCAAACTCCCAATTTATCCCTCCTCATCTCTTTCCTCCCCTACACCCCAGTAACCATAAGTTTGTTTTCTATGTCTGTCTGTTTTGTAAATAAGTTCATTTGTGTCATTTTTTAAAGATTCCACATAGAAGTGATATCATATGTACTTTTCTTTCTCTTTCTGGCTTACTTCACTTAGAATGACAATCTCCAGGTCCATCCATGTTGTTCTAAATGGCATTATTTCATTCTTTTTTATGGCTAAGTAGTATTCCATTGTATAAATATACCACAGCTTCTTTATCCAGTCATCTGTTGATAGACATTTAGGTTGCTTCCATGTCTTGGCTGTTGTACATAGTACAATGCACTTAATTATTAAAGATGAATAGGATAAGTATCCTCATTCAGACATTTGGAGTAACTAATCATTGATCTTTATTCACCACAAGTGTTAATTAAACCTGTTATTCTAGTTTATTCCTTACTGTTTAGTATGCAAGTATACAATATATCCACTCATCAATAGCTAATATAAAGAATAGTTCAGAGAACCCTTGTGAGGTGTTTTTTGTAAGCAAAATATTTTCTTTCATTTCACTGACTGAGTCTTAAGTAGCAAAGAAAAGTGAAGAAGTAAGGCCACTATTTGGATAAATAAGACAACAGTATCTTCTTTTCATCTGCCTTGTTCAATTACTGACTTTGATTCTGCAATTTAGCTTGGCTGTGCAGACCTGACCACAAAGTGCTATTTTTGCCTTCTCAATTTGCTCAACATTACCAGTCATTCTCCACCTCTGAAGAGAATAGAAGGGTGAAAAACAGATTCAAACTACAGAAAAGAGGGAATTTAGACCAGCCACCAGGTGAATATGCACAGGAGTGAGAACTGGACAAGAAAATGCCTGACTGTGGAAGGATGCCGAGTTGCTAAATTAGCTAACTATGTACATTAAAAAAATAAGACTCACTCAGTTAGCTCTTGAAAAGCAGGTTTGTTTTACCTTTTTTTTTTTTCTGGAATAGTATCTTTGATTTTCTATCTTGAATATTGAGGCCATGGACTAGGCCCAATAGTGAACGCTTAGCAAAAGCTACGCAATCTTTGCTCCAATGGATCTAAAAAGTCCTCTTCCAAACATCTGTCTGTATTCAGTGTATTTACTCCAGGATTCTTCTGGCAAAGAGTTTTAGCCAGTTTCCTTTGAGTTCAAGTTCTTGCAGGACGGCAGAGCTAAGCGTCCCAAGAACACTCTTCCGTTCCTGGTACAGTTCTATTATCTAGTTCTAGCACTGGCCAACGTTAATATTCCTTGCAGTTAACTCAGTTTGAATATTCCTCTAGCAAAAGAGATTCTGCAGAATTATTAAAGATTAATAGTTAAAGATTCTTCTAAGTAATGGACTCTTCTGCCATAAGATCACTTATCACGACTATCTACCTACCTCTCTAGACTCCTGCCATACAACCAGCATTCACCCTTCCTTCCATTAAGACGACTTGTGTTCACCACGCACATCATGCCTTTATTTTGGCCTTTGTGCCCTCTGTATATGCTGTTTCCTCCACCTAGTACAGTCTCATCCCACCCCCTTCTGCCCTATCCAGCACCTTCACTTGTTCCATCTCCACTGCTACTATCCTGGTCCAAGCTTGCACTTCTGTAATAGCCTCCTAGTTGATTTACTCTTGCCCACCTCCAACCCAGCCTCCAAGCCATTCTCTGCACAACAGCTAGGAAATGGAAGTCAGAGCATGTCACGCCGCTGTGCATAACCTCTGAGGGAGTTCCCCCGTGTCACTCACAAAGTCCTTACAGTGTCCTTCAGGGTCCTACTTGATCCACCCCCTGCATCCCTTGCTGCTCTCTTTCTTGCTTATTTCACTCATGCAACCCTTGTTTCCCAACGTAGGGCTTTCTCACCACCAGCTCTCTCTGCCTGTAATGCCCTGTCCCCAGCCATCCCTATAGCTGATAAATCCCCTTACTTCCATCAAGCTTTACTTAACTGTTAGTTTCTTATTGAGGCCTACCTGGCAATCCTTCTTCAGATGGCAGTGCACGGCCCCCAACCCTCACCACAGGTGCCCCTATTTCCCCTTCATCTGCTCTACTTCTTTTAACACCATGATTTTTTTCTCTTTCTCTCTTACCACGTCATTTAATATTTTCATGCTCATTCTTTATTGCTGGATCTCCACACTTGAATCTAAACTCCATGAAAACAGAAATTATCATCAGTTCTATTCATTGATGTAGCCCAAGCATAATAAGCGTTCAGTAAATATTTGCTGGTTATGAACAGCACTTAACACCCAAACTCCTATTTCCTTCTCTATCTCTATTATCAGACTGTGACCTTTTTCAAGACAGAGAACATATGTTTCATCTCTGATCTCAAATACCCAATACATTCTCTGGTACAGAGTGGGCATTATATGAACATTTACTGAAGGAAGATGGAATGAGAAAAAAACAAAAGATCTATATATGATTCTTTTCGTGAAAATGCAATGCATGTATTTTGTTCATTAAGAAAAGAGTTTCAAGAAGGGAAAGTATATGACTTGCAGAATGGCTTGCTTTTTTTTTTTTTTAACTAAGCGCTGTTAGTTATGTCCTGTCATTGTATTTGAGACAAACTGAAAACAACTTAGCATTAGCGTTGGATCTCTTAGTCATCACTGTCTTCTAGACAAAGCCCCCAAACTGAAACTAATTTGCCCAAGATCATCCTCTGGTTAGCGGCAGGGCCCAAGACTGAAATCCAGGTCACCAAATCCAGTGCTGCTTTTAATAGATACAACGGAAATTTGGGAAGTTGAGGAGTTTGGTCCACTTAACACAGTTCCTGAAACACACTATTAATGGAAGGTTTACTAAGGGAATGAAAGACTATCAATAAGTAAGTTTGAAATATGTTTCTTCTTGTGCTCCTTCTTATGATCCCTTTAATACGCCTGGACCACTTTCTCCATTACTTGATTCATAAAACCCAAATTTTGGAAGCTGAGTCTTAGAATCTAAACGTGAGGATATTTAAAAAAAAAAAGCTTCAGAGCACTTTTTATTAGTAGAATTGTTCTATCTGAAAGAACCGTGTCATCCAGAATTCGAAAGTAAACATTTAAATGAGAATTATATCTGTTGGCATGTGACTTTTCAAAATGATTTTGAATAAAATTCCATGTGCTCATCATGTAAAAGGAAAGCTTAACCACCCAAGACAGTTAAAAACAGAAAGGGCTATTAAACACAGAAAGAAAGGCAGTATGACTGTCATTTCGCGCGTTCACAGTGCAGTACCATCGTTCCCACTTTTTATTCTGAGATGAGTTCCAGGAAATGGAATAGACTAAAATCACAGAGTTACAAAAGGCCTCCTCAAAGATGAACTTGCTTCTACTCCTCACTCGACAGAGTGGAACTTCAGGATGTCAGCATTATGATCTTCACTTACTAAAGTACATGAAAGTGAACTCAGCTGTCAGGGTGGCATGGTAGCCAGAGTACACCCAATTCAAAAGAAAAAAGAAAGAGCTCCCACTTACCAAACATACTGCAGAGTATGCTCCAAGACATATCCAGCAGCCAGTAAGCGTTCTCTTGGGAATAACACTCACCACGTTCCTTTGTGTGAGTTACAGAACTGGGCTAAAATGTTTGAGAATGGAAAAACTGAGAATTCTACACAATAGGAAATTTATCCAAGATCACATTATAAATAGGTGACAGAGCAAACCCCCAAGGTCCTGATTTAGTCACTGATTCCACAGATAGTTTTAGACTTTCTGCTAGGACCTCGGGACCCAACAGTAAACAAGACAGATGTGGCCCGTGCTTCATGGAGCTGACGTCAGTTACTAGTTACCAGGACAGCCTCAAAGTATAGAAGCAGTATTATTGGGGCTGCAATCTCAGGGTCTTGCCCTCAGTTCTGTCTTCTATTTTGGTTTTGAGTTTGGTTTTGGATTGGAAAATCATTGTGTATCTTATGCCCAAAATAAATCTAAACTCACTGAACAGATCTTATTCCCAGGGCTTGAATTACAAACCAAGAGGACAGCTCCTTGTTACTGCTGGTCCCAGTGGTCATAGTGGGGATGGATCATAGGACACACAGCCATGACAGATTTTTTTTTTATTCATTTGTTTGTTAGTTGCTTTTCTTTTTTCTTTATTTCCTTTTTTCTTTTTTTTTTGGTGGCATACTTATCTCCTGGTACCAGCAAATAGACAGTCTACTGAGATCAGAGACCTAGAGCCTCATGGAGATGCTCTGGCTTTGTTCTTATGTTTACAATTCTCCACACATGAAAGAGGGGCACAGGCAGAAAATGGGCATTCCAGCCTCACTGCCCCATTCACCTCGGCATCTGACTCATCCAGTGGGTACAAAGTTCGCCCCTGGTTGGAACTGTAATCACAGAGCCTGGGCTGGGAAGGGCAGATTTTCTGGGACACTGCACTCTAAGGAATATGTTTGAGCTGGCCCTAACCCAGCAAGGCTCTCCTCTTGAAAAGTACAGGGCCATCCAAGGCACAGCGAGGAAGCCAAAATGGTAATGGCCACATCTTTAGATGAATGGGCTTTGAAGTCCCTGAAAGAGCAAAGTGCTCTTGATCTCGCTTCCTCCCCTGGAACATTTGTAGTTCCCACAAAAGCACAGAAACTTGTTCCAGCTCTGCTGATCAAAAGCATTTGCAAAACGTAAAGATAAATATCCTGGACTTTTCCCCCCCTTTTCTCTCTGGTCTGCTTCCTGGGGTCACGAGAATAAGATCTAAACCCCCAAAGGACACCACTCTTGTGGTCACTTATTTGTTTATGCGCCATGCGTCCGTGCTCTGGTATCCTCGAAGCTTGAGAAATGATTCTCATTTTCAGGTCACACTGCAGAGAACAGGAGCCTCTAGAAAACCTAATTTTCCACTTTGGCCTGAGCTTTCTACTGCTGCTGCTGGTTATTATTATCATATAGTTGTCATTATTACTATTATAATTCTTTCATCATGTTTAATTTATCTTGATCCATTTTTAAGAGCTGTCCTGTCCATGAATGAAGTGGGAAAACATAATCATCCCCAAGAAAGTATGAAAAAAATGACCACCTTGCTGATTGGAAAAAAAGTACAGTTAATATGCTATTTCCTCTGTTTCCAGACTTTTGGACACTGTCATATATTTACAAGAACATCACCAGTAAAGCTGTCTGGAGACTGAAGAAAATATTCAAAGCATTTAAATATACATATAACTGAAATATTGTTTAAAAATCAGTTTATCCTCCTTTCCTGACCTTTGGGATACCCAGTGTCATCCCACAATAGCCTAGTCCTCTAAAGGTTTCTAACCTCTGGAAATATGATCACAGTTGAGTTGAAAACACGTTTTTCCACTTCCCTATACACTTGTGCCACTACTCACTCTCCACAGAACACTTGAAAACCAACCTAGAGAAAGGATGTATTTTCAATGGGTTCAGAAAAAAATTCCTGACCAGGGTGACAAATGTATACTGAAATGGAAGACTTTTCTCTCAAAGATTTTAAAAGATTAGATTGTCACCTAATGGAGCAGCAGATTATGGGAAGTCCTCCAGAGCTGGGTTTCAGAAACCTTTCTAGGAACCTAGCAAAATTCTCATAATACCTTAGCAGTGAGTCCAGCTTCTGAAGATGAAGGAAGCTGATGTAAGACCCTGAGGCATAGGCACTGAGGAGGATGGCTGAGGAACTCAATGGCTGGTCACGATTCCAACCTCCCTCTTACTCTAAACATTTAAAAAGAGCCCACAGTACCTTTAGTCACCATGTGGGACATCACCAGGAAAGGTTACATTGCCATTCTTCACATTTTTCCCCCAAACCCTTAGCACTGTACCTGAGGTAACATAGGTACTGCATCTGGCTCTGTTTCATTCCAAAACTAAGACGTAATGGATTCATTCCACTGTCTAAGGTGAATTAGAATTTGGTAAGGTGGTGGAATCCCCAGAAGTTATAGTACTAAATAACATTTCAGAAATAGCATTTTATTTGAATCAGAAAATATTCAATATTATATTTATGAAATATATTCAAACTTTTAATTCCATCAAAAAACTATAAACAATTTTGCTACCACAGAGTTGACCGTATATTGAATTTGTAAAATAATATCTCAGATACAAATTTATGTTCATACACAAACTAAGCCACTGACCCAAGTAAGATTAGATGTTCTGAGACTGGTCAATAATAATCTCTTATGATCCTTTGTATTTGTGTGCGATCAGTTGTAATGTCTCCTCTTTCATCTCTAATTTCATTCATTGATAGCATGGAGTTAGGCTCCTTCCAGGAGGAAACTGGGTGGTGGGCCTTTTTTGCCTGCTCCGTCTGTACTTAGCCTGGAGTGGTAGCTGCAGCAAGTGCTCACACCCTTCAATAACTACTTCTTTGTTTGCTGTAGTCTGGCAGGTCTAGTGGACACAATTCCTGTTGGCCTTCAAAGCTAGGTGTGTTGGGGCTCTTACTTTAGATGGGAATCTTAAAAGCTCCATCTCTAGATGTTGGGTCCAAACGCTTCACTTTTCAGGGAGAAGCTGTGAGGTGTGGGGTCCCTTCTGTTCATATGGTGATGTGCTGGGAGATGACTGGATAAAGAAGTTGTGAGATATATAGACATGAAGTTGTGATACGTATACCAGCATTTGGTCTTTGGCATCTTAAGAGAGGGACAAGTAGACACAAAGGAGAGATCAACAGGGAGCAGGAGTTCAGAAAAGGCTTCCTAAAAGATGTAACACTGGACAAGACTAAGCTTTTGTTAGAGAGGAGAGGAAGAAGATTTTCTAGGTGAAGTCATCACTCCACACTGGCATGTTAATAACTTTTCAAATGTGTCATTTCTGTTTAACCTGCATGAAATTCAGAGCTCATTTGGAAACTAGAATTCAACAGCGTTGACCTGATTTTTTTAGATTAAATCTGAAATGTGCCTTTTCAGTCCCTTTCTAAAACAATGTATATATTTTTCCTAAATCACATCTTTTGTGATCACTAACCTATATCGTCTTCACCCTGAACTTCAGCAAAACCAACAAAGCTCTCATCTGAAGAAGGGATGAAAAGAAAAAGAAACCAGAATTTATGGTTGCTCCCTGCCTGACAATAGCCATTGTATATTTCATTCATCCATTCCCACAAAAATCCTGTCAGCTGAGTAAATATTTCCCCTACTTTAAAGATTTAAATGAGGCCCAAAGGAGTTGACTGACTTCCTTAAATTTGCAAAGCTAAGTAGCCTTCAAAGCCAACCTAAGGCTGTTTCCTAATCATGTGTTATTTTCCACCATTGCTGCCTGAGGAGAAAAGAGTAAGTTTGTACCTAGAAAAAGGGTGTGGTCCCCTTGTCACTGGGTTCAGCTTACTGTGTGCAGTTGCAGTAAGAATTAACAACTGCTCCAAACTGTTCGTTATCCGGAAAGGAATTTGTTAACTCTTTCATTAATTGCCATAAAGGGGTCTTCAATAAAGAATGACTCATAGCAGAGGACTCAGATTATATACTTCACTTCTTCCTCTGAGAGCATCAAATTGCACTAGATCAATATTCGCAATATCATACTGTAATTTCCGAGAATCAATAGGAAATTGCAAAAAAAAAAAAAGTAATCAGGCTACAGGTCACTGTGTCTTAAATGCTGTTTAAGACTGCCTTTTTCTTCCCTGACACCCCATTTTCCCCATTTTCTCATTCTAATTATAAACCTCCATGCTCACTCCAGAATTTCCATCCAAGGTCATAATAATTTTGTGGGCTGGTTTAATGTATTTGGATGTTCTTCTGGTTGTGTTCTTACTGCTGGGTAGTTGTGGTTGTTTGTTTTGTAGCACATATCACAAATTAGGTTTTCTTTCTAAAAAAATTAAAAATACTACTGGTACTTTCATAAATTAGAACTTTTTATTTTTAAGAGTTTTCTGTCCCAAAGTTTTGTTATAAACCATCCAATCAGCAATAATCAAGTGGTAGCCCTATACCACTTGATTATTGCTGATTGGGGTACTTAAAAAAAAATCTTCTCTGTCCCTAAAATATTATAATCCAATAAAACCTTAATCTTTGATTATCTCAATTTTAACACAAGTAGAAAACAAAAAAAATTTATTATGTCTCAGTCATCAAAAATTAAGCTTTTGGATAGGATAATGGAGTTATTTATATCCTCTTCATTTTTATTCATTAAGAAGTCTGTGTCAATTCCAGAAATATTTTAAACCAAAAATATAAATAAAATGCTTCTAAAAGGAAAGCAAGATGCCTGCTTCCAGGGATGGGTCACTGCACTGCTCCTGCCTCCCGAAATTCTCCCTCTGAATTTATCCTATGGATAATGCCTCCTTTATTTAATTCCTTCCTTTTCAATGCAGAAATTTATTAAGTTCTTTTCTGTCTTTTGTCTTGCAAGAGTCTTTTGCTGCTGAATTAATCCAGTAGTCAAATAGGGGGAAAGAAAAGTAAAGGAAAGTCTACTCTTTCATTTTTCTTCATAAATTATAATCTTACTTAAAATATTGTAGCAATATTTAGGATACTGACAGACACTTTTATAAATGAAGAGCAGAGGTTATTATTTCTCATATTCTCTCTCAGGTGAGAGAATGGAGGGTGAGAGAGGTGAAGTCACTCACCCAGGTCCAAGAAAAAGAATCCCTCCTGAATGAGAGTTCATGTCCTTTGCTCATTGTTCAGTGACACATCCCCTCAACTTCCAAGGGAACAGGCAGTATAATAAAGCAAGAAACAAGAGTGGCTGGAGGCAAAACCTCTGGTTATGTTCGCTGTTGGAGAGCCTTACGAGAATATCCACACTAATGAGAGCAAGAGACACGGAATCCACGAAGTTCACCTTCTAGATGTGCCACTGCATGGCTGTGTGGCTTGACGCAGATCCCAAAACCACTCCAGGACTCATCTGTTAACATTTTAGAAACACTACAGATATGTTAAATGCCAAAGAGAACTAGCAGACACGGTATTTTTGTCCTTGACCTTTCATATGACTAAGGTGTTCCTGTATCTGGGAGGACTGCAACTTGGGGCTGTAGTCAAAGAGGATGGGAATCCACATTCCACTCACACTGAGGAGACTTCTTGAAGGAAGTGGGATCAGAAGTGGACGTGAAAGAACCAGGTCAATTTCATGTAGTCATTCAGATTTATTGCTGACCTTCCCTTCATCAGCCTCAGCTCTAAATCCAATCAATTAAGCAATGAAACCTAACAAAAGCCCTACCCTTGTGGAGCTTCTGTTCCGTAAATAAGCTTGCAAATACACAGCATGTCACACAGAGATAAATAAAGCAGGGAGGGGACTATGGAGTCCCGGGTGTGGGGGGAGGAGTTACTGTTTTATATAAGGGGGTCTGGGAAACCTTCTCATAGGAGCAGAGACCTGGAGACGAGGGAGCAAGGCATGTGGACGTACGGGGCGAGCATTTCCAGGAAGACACTAACAGAGCCTGAGGCGAGCACCTGCTTGACGTGTTAGAGGAGATAAAGAAGCCAGCGTGGCTGCATGAAGCTCGCACAGAAGAGATAGAGGAGATGAGGCTGGAGGGGTGGTGGGGTCAAATCCCAGAGGACCTCTTAAGGATTTTGGCTTTTACTCTGAGTTAGATTAGAAGCCAGCAGGAAGCTCTGGGAGAGAAGTGACCAGAAACAGAGCAAAGATTTAGAAGAGGGCACATTTTAAAATTATGGTTTGCTTATCAGAAAAGCTAATAAAAAAACCTAAGGAGGCCTGTCAAGGTTGACATCCTAACACAAATCTTCTGTAAATTCTGAGGATTCTAAGACATTTTAATTTCACAAGAGTAAACCTTTTGTTAAAATCTCCAGGGTACTTCACTCAAACTAGAATCAATTCTATTGCACGTTACCAACAAGCACAGGTGAATTTACTTTTCATAGTTAAGTTGTGATTTTTCTACTCCAGCCTCAAAACTGGACCAAAGTACTTACCCAGATAACGATGTACATTCTCCATCCATACTTCCTACCATATAACTGTCGATTATCTCTACAGAAACAAAAGATAGAACAGAGTCACGTTTGCTAAGCTCTGAATATCATAGTGATTATAGGATACTCTTTCCTCTGTAAACCTGTCTGCCCCACAACACAAAGCCCCTACTCCAACTGTGTGACTTCAGGCAACCGTCACGTTGTCCTGGCCTCTTTTACTTCCTGTGCATAATAGTGACAGTAAGGTGGCCTACTTCAGTCCTTATAATATTTATTACTAATGCCAGCACCGTCATTAAATGTTATGGGCTTCATTGATCAAAGTATTAAGTCATTTCTGCAACAATTATTGAAGCACCTTTCTTATGTCAGACACCAGAAAGGGGACAGAGAGAAAAGATGTGACCGCTACCCTTGAACAACCACTAACCACGGGGGAGAGGCCAGCATACATCTTGGAACGCACTATGAGGCAGGATGCAGCAGGGGCTGCGGCACAGGTATTAGGGCAATAGAATCACTTGTTTAGCACTTTACATTTTAAAAATATACTTGTATATACAGTTTCTCATTTGATTTTTAAACCACTTACAGGCAATCTGCAAACAATCTGTACTTACTAAACACAGTTGAAGGTAATGCAAATTCCAACTGGGGATTAAGGAAAGGGCAGGAGTAGTTCAAGAAAGGCCTCTCAAGAGAAACTTGAAGAATAAGATATTTTAAAATTGGGTGAATATTTGCACATGTGTAATATGAAAGACTTTACAAATTCCCAAACAGCCACTGCCTCTCACCCAAGGATGGAATCTCTTGCTTTCTGGTTCATGATGACCTTGACTTTTCCATTCTGGGGAAAACTACGTGGATTCTGGCCTATAATAGTTTACTCAGTCTCATCCCTTGTCAAAAGGTCAAGATACTAAAAACTTCTGCTCAATATTTCTCAAGAAAGAAAATATTGACACCCATCATCAACATTCAGGAACCTAGCAAACATAAATCTTGTTTTCAAGAGTAACACGGGTAAAAACTGAAATTTTAAAAATGACATTCTGCCAGAAATGTATAAGCACTTACTGGTTTTATTAGGAAGAAAAACACTGTTGAAACCACAATATGACACTCCTGTGTCATCAGGAGTGTCATATTCTGGCTCTACGTCACTGAGAATCACAGGGCAATCTGGTTTGGTTCCTCCAAATTGGAAACTACTTCACATAATGTGTTGACTGAAAATATTCTCTCTGCCAGTTTGGAAATACCTTCTTTCTTGAAGCTGATCTTTGCTTAATGACTTTGGTAACCACAGAAGGTTAACCCAAATTGAAGGTTAACTGCATGAGTATTATGGAATCAGTGAAATACACTGAACAGAGAATCAGGGATGTGAGGTCTGCCCCAAGTTGTGACATTAACTAGCCCTGAGGCCTTGAACAAGTAATCCAAGCTCTCTGGTCCTCAGTTATGTCATATATCAAATAAAAGAATCCTTCTCGGAAAAGAACTTTCTCTTTTTAAGGAAAATTTTAATTAAAACACTAATCTCTCTCTCTCTCTCACACACACACACACATGCTACATACAAATACACCTATTGGAATAAGTTCTCATCTTTTTTCACAGAATCACCAAAAAAAAGTTTCTTTATCTTTTAGTACCACTGGAACAATGGATCATTTTCCCCACTTTATCAAAATTTCATCTAGTCAATACTGTTTCTTGTCCTGTGGGGAGCATCTTTAATCGACACTGGCCCATATGTCACTTTTTCCTGTTTGGCGCTCACGATAAAATTGGCCAGATCATCTATTTCCAGGTGAATATCACCATCAGGGAAACATCAAGGAAGAAGTAGAGAAGGGACAGCAGAAATTGACAGCAACTTATTTCAACCATAAATTCCTATTTCTAGCACACGCAGTGCCATCCGATTGCTTTATAAGTTGTCATTAGAGTAAAAGTTCATGGGAAGGGACAACAGTACATTTGCTGAAAAGCTGGAAAGAAAACATTTAGCTTTATGTCTTTTCAAATTTTTTTTTCAGATTGCCAATATAAAGGATGAACCTTTGAACTTTAAGGCATTTTAAACTTGTCCTAAAAGAACCAATAAAAGCAAGTAAATCACTCTGAACCATTTTTGTTCCTCCATCCTAGGTGTATGATTTTGCCTTCCCACACTGTCCCCACGCTCCAGGAAGTGTCATCTCCGGGACTACTGCAGGTAGATGAGAGGAGATGCAGTAGCTTGGATGACACTCTTGTACCTACCTGATGCCCCTCTGGCAAATATGCCCCCATTCTGAACCCTGTCCTTCGTGCTCCCTCACACCCATCTCACCCCACATGCCGAGAGGCTTCCAAAGAGCTCTCATTGAGTGGATTCTTTTAGCAAAATGGGAAGGAACCTTGCAGATTACTTAATCAAAGTTTGCAAGCTCTTTTACAAAATTAACAGGACTATTTCTTAAACAGTATTACACTAAGAAATACAGTATCAAAGGCATAAAAGTGGAGTCACTTTGATTGAATTCAGGAGGTGAATGGGACTGTGATGCCCATCGGACAGCCTTCTCTTCCCTCTCCTCAGTCTGCTGTACTCATTTGCTACATGGGGAAACCAGAGACACATTCCTATCTATATAATAGGAAGTTTATATAATAAATATATACTATTCTATTAATGTATTGTATATTATATAACATATATAATTGAAGTTTTTCTACTTACAGATTTTAAATATACTAATTTTTATTCAGACTAGCAAAGTTATGATCGGGAATTAAAAATTCTACCCATTGAACCACAACCAGATGAGGGCACAAACAGCCATACATGGTCATCAGGTCCACAACCACTGCACTTCCTTAGTTTATGGTGTTTTTTATGAAAAGTGCTTACTCCATTTTGAAAGGTTAAAAATAGTGAGAACATTAAAAGTGCTGGTAAGGAGATACGTATATATGATATATGATTATAAGAGGTGTGAGATAATTTGTTTTAAGTGTTGATAAAAGTGCCCAGTTTTACAATGCACACATGAGATTAACCAGTGGAATGTTCCACTGCACACTGACAGCATGACTCAAAACTTGGGGAAGCCCACATACCTGTGCTGATGCAACTGTGCATCAAGAGATGAGGAGAAGCAACTGACCAAACAGGGAAACTTTGGTGCATGGGGCTACAGAGTTGATATTTACCTCTGATGCCTGTTAACCTTGTGATAATTGGAAAAGATGTCAGACTTAGGATCAAGAACTGAAAACTGACTCTTCATTAAAGTGTTGCTGTTGAAACTTTCGTTCCAAGCTACAGATGGTTCTTTGGTTTTAAAGCCCATTTGAATCTAAACAGAATCAAAGTGAGCATCAAAGTTGTGAAGGAGAACATAGCTGGTGGGAAATTCTTTACAGCATTCACAGGGAACAGCAAGGGTAATCCCATCCCTGCCGATTTTTGATGTGGAAAAATCAGTCCTTGTAGGAAGGGAATAATATGCCTATTTACCACTTCATACGTTTATAACAATGATGGAACTGTAGGCATAAACTCTCCTCAATCACTTTGGACTTAGGGCCAAAGGGATTTATGGACAGCTCCTTTGGAGTCTAATTAATTCATACATAGAGAACCAATTTGCTCTATAAAATGAACAAATAAACTTTTTAGTTTAAATTATTTTAATAGTAAGAATTTCAGACATCTAGGAAAGTACAATAAAAACATAACAAACCAAGTGCCCACTACCCAACTCTAGTAAACCCTAACACTTTTACTGATGTTCCAGATGACTTCTTAATTTTAATGAAGTTAATTTACCAATTTTTTCTTTCCTGAATCCTGCTTTTGGTGTTGTTTCTAAAAAGTTATCACCAAACCCAAGGTCATCCAGATTTTCTCCTATGTTATCTTCTAGAAGTTGTGTAGTTTTGCATTTTACATTTAGGTCCATGATGCATTTTGAGTTAATTTTTTTTTGAAAGGAGAATGGTCTTTTTTTTTTACATATGCATGTATATTTGTTACAGCAAAATTTGAACAAATAAACTTCTGTTTAACATCAAAATCCCTTTATCTTGAATGACTTGGTCTATTTCAAGGGCACTGTACTTAAATTTTTATTTTCCTTTGGAGATATAGTTTGGTGGGCAGAATGAAGTCTAATCAAGTAGCCCTCATTACTATTAGAACTTCTTGAGTTATTTCAGAGTTCCAAGATTATTTTCATTTTTCCCCTAATTTTAAAGTACAACATAAAAATAAATTGTATTGTGTTTTGAGTAATAAAATCTATTCTCATCAGCTTAATGTGCCAAATTCTCCCTGTAAAGCTAATTAACTAGATAAAAGGTCCCTATCAGGCCTGAAGCACTTCCTGTCTCTAAGGGCCTAACTCAGTAATTAATTGTGTTTCTGAGAGTCTCTGAAAACACTTTTCCAGCTTCATGGGTCTTTAGAAATGAAACATCTTGGGCATTATCCAAAATATCTTACTCTCTCAATCTGCTTAGAGTCCAGTCAGGTTCTTACAAGGAAACAGAGTTAAATGTCTTTAAAAGAGTCCAACATATCCTCATCATTTAATCAGTTTATTCACCTCAGGGTTCAGATAACACCAATCGAGTTTTTAATCAACCTCATTTTTCCAGCATTGTTAACATTAGAGTGACCATTCCTTTGGGGTCAGCTCAGCGTAACGGCTTGGTTGAAATCAAAGATATTAATAAAGCATGAGTTAAGCACTGAACATGGGGAACAAACAAACAAGGGTGCTGTTATCTAACAGGCCACATCTCGGTCCCTGCTAAAGTTCCGACATCGGGTTGGATGTGTATGGACGTGTCCTAGTCGCCAGGGCTCTTTGGCAGAACCACCTGCCACACCATCATGTGAATGTCATTCCACTATTGAGAAAAATGCTTTGGCAACTCCAGACCTCTCAAAAGACACAGCATTTTATCAGCTAGAATCCTACTTGTGCATGAATTGCTGAGGACAATATCCTGAAAAAATACACTCAGAGATGGAATCTAGAGGAGTTGGCACCTGGGAGGGAAGAGAAAGGCGAAGGTCACCTTCCCCACTTAATCATTTTGCCTAGCCCTCTATTTTGGGTTCCCCTCAAACCCAGACAAGATGGCTTTTTAAAGGTCCTCAGGGGCAAGTAGACTATAAACCATCTAAGCATAATTTTAAAAAAAAAAGTGCGTAGATGACACTGATTCTTTATAAAACCTGTATATGCCAAGGAGCTAGCCCCCCTCCCAAATTATACAGCTGGCTCACTGTCACAGTCTGCATGTACTCACCCCCTCTATATTCAGTCCCCAGATTTGAAAAGCTTTCAAGATACTCTTTAAAAAACAAGAGTAATATAAACGTAAAAAAAGTACTAGTAGAGGATGAGATCGACAGTATCAGAAGAAATATCCCTCTTGGAAGACATAAAGCTACCCTCCCAAGACTACGTGTAAGGAAAAATCCTTCCCTTTCCCTTGGAATTTCACAGCCTCGCCCTAACAAAGCTGGAGAGGGTCAGAATTTTTAATTACAGGCTCCCTTGCTTTGTTTACCAAACAGCTAGTAGCCCTGAGGGTGGAGTTAGGCTGTTTAAAGTCCTGTTTTAATCTCCTTTGTAATTGCAATTTGATTGCTGGTATAAATTACCTAGTAGGCTTGCCACCTTCTGTGCCAGGCATCTCCCCCAATGCATAATTTTGAATTAAAAGGCTGATATCCATCCAAAAGTTTCCCAGAATGTTTCATGGGCTCAGTGAATTATGCATTAAACAGAATTCTTTAAAAAGAAGGCAAGAGGTTCCTTTGATGTCAGCTGGGGTTTTTCATCATATTCTGGACTATTAATTTCTAGACTCTTTTAGAGGTAGTTTCTTGACATCTATGTTCAATTTAGGACTTATTACTGATCTTTCTCTAACCTTTATATTTTATTTTAACGGCATCATATATCACCCTGAATATGGCAGGTTCTGGCAGAAACCTGGTGGTTAATTTCCAAGGGGGTGTATTGGGGAAGGATGGAGAAAAGGACAATTTGCTGCAAACACGCCATCTGCTGGACAAAACATGTATATAGTTTTAGGAACTTAACTTCCCACTAGGAAAATGCCTTCCCACTAGGAAAATGCTTAAGAAGACTTATGAAGACAAGGCCAATTTGGGAGCTGAAATGTATATGGGAGCTTGTCTATTGGAACATCTCTAAGCTGTATCTAAAGGCCAGCGACCTCCTTCGATGCTTTTTTAACAGCCCATTAGAGATAACCTTTGGTCACTACATTTGATTTTGAGCAAGGTTTTCTATTCAAATGTAATATTACAGGTTGTAATGAGCAAAATTGATCCTAAGAAAATAAACAGCACCTCCCTTATGCAGAAGGATATGAGGGCGGTCAAGTTTCCACCATCATATGCAAATACAGATTCTGGAAAATTACTTACATTATACACAATTCCGTATTACTATTCTCTCTCTCCCTTTTTCTGTACACAAAGGACTTTGAAATTTGTCAAGGGCTGTGCTTCTCTACACCTTTATAAATTGGGTGAATATAGACTTTATCGTTCAACACAGACACTTCTGAGTGAAAGGGAGTGCTGTGAATAATTACATCAGAACAACATACATAAACTGGGACTGTCCTGGGCTAATCCAGGATAAAAGGTCTCTCTAGTCATAGGTAATCCAATCTCCTCGCAAACACAAACCACCTCTTGGTCTCTATTTACTGCCAACTCATGTTAGAGAAGAACAAAAATAAAAAGTTTAAATGGTCCAGTGCAGTGAAAAGATTCCAGACTGGAGCAGTGAGGAGAAAAATTGGGGTTTTCATTACAAGTATGTTGAGCATTGAAATTATTCAATTCTGTCTTTCATGCATTAATTTACCCATGGCCAAATACCACATGGCAGGTCAGATAAAGTTTCATGAGTACCTAGAAGGGATTTAAGTCACTTCTGGCTCAATAGATACATGGTCTCATGGAGAAGGCAGCATTTAAATTGAGCTTTGAAAAAGAAGCAGGATTTGGAGAGTGAGCACTCCAGCAAAGACAGACTCTCAATAATTAAGTGGGCAAATCAAGAAAAGTATAGGGTGTCAAGCACTCCTTGACATACTCATGGATAAAACAGACATCGATTTCTACCTTCAAGAATATATATATTCTGGGAAGCAGTAGGATTTGAGCATCTTTACTTCAGAGGCCATTTCTGAATTAGAGATAAATTTGGGAATCATCGGTGTATTTAAACTGTCAGGGAACAGATAAGATGGCTTGGGGGGAGGGAATAGTAAAGAGGAAAAGGCATTGAACCAAACTCTGACTTACTCTAATATTTAGAAATGGATGAAGAAATTCTCGAAGGAACCAAAAAACCAGCTGGCATGGTAACAGACAAAAAGAAAAATATCTCATTCTTTCTTCCAATTTGGAAATATAGGTAGAGCTCAGAAGAAATGAACCTTCTCAAGGTGTAGATCAGATGTAGCTTCAAGCTTCCCCATTATCCAATAATTATCACAATAATTTAAAAATTATGAGTAGTTTTCTCCAAGGAACCCTAAGTGGTCTGTGTGTCCCTTCTAATGTATCTCCCTAGGACTGTCTTTAAATTATAAAATGATACATTATTGAAAATTAAGCAAAAACCCTATTACCAACTATGCTATATTCAGTTTTAGATTTCCTGTGGGGAAATACTCAGTTCTCCCTTTTCATTTTCAATGAGGTGAATCAGAGCAGAGCTATGATTCCAATCTTATTTATGAATATAAAATTAACTCGAAATACAGCTCAGTCATTCTTCCCAGCTCCCTCCTGTACGGTATACTCTGTCATGCTGTCCCTCATTTTTTAATAAATCTGATTCAATGAGCTGTTTGGGGCTTGTTTTTGATCACTTTTTTTATGTTGCTTTCACAGGAAATCTAAAGTGCAACTTAGGCTGGCGGTCAGTGCAAGGAATAGCACTTCCCAGACTTCCTGAGCCCAGTAAGAGTTCAGCCGTCACCTTGTTGGGCTTTGGTGTTCATTCACCCATTCAGCCAATACTTCATAAGCAACACAGTACATGTTAGGCCCTGTCCCTACACATTGAACGTGGAAAGGTATCAGATAAGGAAGTTAGAGTCTATTGGAAAGTACACACGAGTAAAGAGGCAACTGCAATACATCGTGATAAATCTAACCTACTTGGGACACAACTAACCTTTCACCTCCTTATTCATTCCCCTTTAGGTTTCCATGACTTCTCTTCCCTTTCACATTCTTCTCTGATTCTACAATTTCACATCCTCTTTATCTTTCTCCTTCCTCTTTGGCCCTTCTCTCTCAGTCTCCTTGGCAGGCTTCTTCTCCTCATCCCGTGTCCAAACACTCAATGCTGGGATGCCCCAAGCCTCCATCCTGCCAATTCTCTCTTTAGAGTTATCTCATCAAGTCCCTAACACTGAACAGCAACCATGTAATGATGATTCACAAATAAATTTTCTTTATCCCCAGAAAGTTGTGGTATATTTATACAATGGAGTACTACTCAGCCATAAAAAGAATCAAATAATGCTATTTGCAGCAAAATGGATGGACCTGGAGATTGTCATTGTAAGTGAAGTAAGCCAGAAAGAGAAGGAAAAATACCATAAGATATCACTTATATGTGGAATGTAAAATAGAGACAAATGAACTTGTTTACAAAACAGAAACAGACTTACAGACATAGAAAACAAACTTATGGTTCCAGGGGGGTAGGAAAGGAGGTGGGGAGGGATAAATATGGAGTTCAAGAATTGCAAATACTAGAGAAGGCCCAAGATGGTGGAGCAGAAGGAGGCTCCAGGCTCACTCACTCCTACAAATACACTAAGAGCATCATCCACAGACCCACTCATCCAATCAGAACATCTGCTGAACTTTTGACAGAACATCACCTTCTTTAAAAGACAAAATACACCACAAATGTGATAGGAGAACAGGAAAAAAGAAAGAAGAAAAAGAAAAATAATGCAGGACCAATCCTGTGGGAAGGGAGTGGCAAAGGAGGACTAGTGCTCATTTGCTGGGTCTCCCACTCTCCAACAGAGAGACCAGCAGGACAGAAGGGGAACCTCTGAGGCTCGCATCTGCACGGAGCAGCCCTTGACAGACAGAACTAAGATAAATGGGCACAAAGGGTCTCTGTGACCCCCAGCCCGTGATGCAAGCCAGCAGCTGGGGGCCGGAACAGGCTGCCTGAGCTGGGCGGAGGGCTGGGGCAGCTGCACTGCGGCACCCTTGAGGGACTGCAGAGTGCTGCTCGCCCGTGGCTGGGAGTGTTTACAGATCAGAGCAGCCTGGGTCCCCAAAAAAAATGCTAAAAAAAAAAAAAAAAAAAGGCAAAGCAACACTGCTGGTGTACTCTGGGGAGAGGGGCAGCATAGCCTTTGTCTCCTCAGACCCGGGGCACCATTACTGGCACATTCTTGGGAGAAAAGGCAGGGAGCAGCCACAGCCAGCATGCTCTCCGGTGCGTGGCTCCCAGGTGGGGGCGGGGTGGAGACCCAGGGGCTCTGCAACCTCAGAGGCGGGACTGAGACTCGTTCATAGCCCCAGGCAGAGGGGACTGTTGTGCCCTGTGCTTCTGTGAACTCGCGCCTCTAAGACAAACGAACAAGGAGCAAAGTTCTAGCACAGGGCAGGGGCAAGGGCTGGTGTGGCTGTGTTCTCTGAGCCTGCCTACCAAGTACGGACCCTCCGTGGTGCGGGGAGCAGCACTGGATGAGGTCGCAACCTGCCTGCTTACCTTGCATGAGCATGGCTCCAGAACACTCCAGAACATTGGTGTTGGGAGGGGGCACAACCCACAGGCCGACCTTCTGCAAGGGCAGGCGCCAGAACGCAGTACCGGAGGGGGCGTGACCACGCATGGCGCAGGAACATGACGTCAGGAGGGGGCGTGACCCACCTGCCTGCAGGCACCAGGAGCAGCACAGACCAGGGGTGCGACCACAGGGCCTCTGGAACCAGAGAGCGGAGTTGGTGAAGCAGGACGAGGACAGGAGTGGTGACAATCACAGAACAAAAAGGAGGCCCCGCTCAATAGCCAGGGCAGGCTCTGGCCACCATGACACCAGCCACACCCCCAAACAAAGGGATAGCAGACAAAAGGCACGGAAGAAAGACTTGGCAACCACCTATACTTAAGAAAGACCTCCTGACAAAATTATTAAGCTGCACAGTCTCCATGGGAACACATCTACCTTTTTGTTTTTTTTAGTTTTTAATTTTTTTAACTTAAAAAATTTTTATTCTCTTTTAATTTTCTTTTAAAAATTTTTATTAATTTTTAAAGATTTCTCTCAATTTGACTTTTCTTTGTTTTATTGTTCTGTTACTTATTATACTGTTTTCAAATCTTTTTTCTTGTTTTACATGTTTTTTTAGTTTTATTTCAACATCTGCTTTATATAAACAAACAAACAAACAAACAAACCCCTTCAGGACCACAGTAGATAACTGGTACTCCATAACCCATAGTGCCAGAGAGATACAGGTAAAATGAAGAAGCAGAGGAACCACTCCCAATTAAAAGAACAAGAGAAATCCCCTGAAAGAACAATCAATGAAAAAGACCTTGATAGTCTGCTAGATCATGATTTCAAAAAAGAAGTGATCAAAGTACTGAAGGAACTAAAAGAGATTGTGTTTAGAAACAGAGAATACATCAAAAAGGAAATTAAAACTATAAAGAGGAGCCAATTAAAATTGGAAAACTCATTTGCTGAGATAAAAGCTGAGCTAAAGGCTGTAAAAAGTAGGCTAGATAATGCAGAGGAATGAATAAGTGACTTAGAAGACAGGACAACACAAATCACCCAATCAGAACAGCTGAGAGGAAAACAAATAAAAACCAATGAAAACAATATATGGGACCTATGGGATAATATAAAGTGTGCCAACCCTCGCATAATAGGGGTCCCAGAAGGAGAAGAAAGAGAAAAGGTGATTGAAAAGGTATTTGAAGAAATCATGACTGAAACTTTCCAAACCTAAAGAAGGAATCAGATACCCAAGTACAGGAAGCACAGATGGTCCCTAACAAGAAGAATCCAAACAGACCCACACCAAGACATGTTATAATCAGGATGGCCAGGATTAAGGATAAAGAAATTGTTCTAAAGGCTTTGTCTTTTTTTTTTAATTATTCCACATATGAGTGATATCATATGGTATTTTTCTTTTCCTTTTTGGCTTACCTCACTTAGAATGACGTTGTCCAGATCCATCCATGTTGCTGCAAATGGCATTATTTTATCATTTTTTATGGCCAAATAGTATTCCATTGTATAAATACACCACAACTTTTTATTTTATCTTATTTATTTATTTTTTTGAGGTATAGTCAGTTTAAAATGTTGTGTCAATTTCTGGTGTACAGCACAGGGAAATATATTCAATATCTCATAGTAGCTTATGGTGAAAAAGAATATGAAAATGAATATATGTATGTCCATGTATGAATGAAGTATTGTGCTGTACACCAGAAATTGACACCACATTGTAAACTGACTATATTTCAATAAAAAAAAGATTTGCAAATACTAACTACTGTATATAAAATAGCTGAACAAGTTTTTTACTGTATAGCAAAGGGAACTATATTCAGTATCTTGTAGTAACTTATAATGAAAAAGAATATGAAAACGAATATATGTATACATATGTATAACTGAAACGTTATGCTGTACACAAGAAATTGACACAACATTGTAAACTGACTATACTTCAATAAAAAAGAGAGTATTACAAACAGCACAGAAGTAAGAACTGAGGGAGGAAACTGTCATTACTGGAACAAGAAAGCTAAATAAAACCAAAAAGAATTTTTTTTCTTTATCCCTGAACTTTCTGCTGATATATCAATGTATATTTATGTATACTTAATGACTTCTTTGACATCTCATCTTGGATAGCAAAAAAAATCTCAAGTTTATCATATCTGACTCAAAGCTCCTTATTTTCACCTCTCCTCCCCCCGCCAAAACACACAGAAACACACAACCACTCCCCTACCTGTCTCACTTAATGGTACCATCATCTGTCCATTTAAATAACATTTTATAGTCATTCAAAGATTGACTGTCTTTTCATCACTCCCAATGTTCAGTTCGTGAGTGACACTTCAAAAGATATATCCTGAATCTGACACTTCTCACTGCCTGTACTCCTCTTCCAAGCCATTCATCTTCCTCTCTTGTTTCGATCCCTGAAACACAAGCTTAACGGTTTTCTGCATCTCTGTTCTTACGCTCTTGGATTTCATTCTCCACACAGTGAGCTGTTAAAAGTGTAAATCTAGTCATAATACCCTCTGAACACTTTTCACTGATGATGGAATAAAATCTCAGTACATTGCCAGAGTCCATAAGACCCTACAGGATCCAGTCCCCTGTCTGCCACTCCAGCTTCACACTTTGCACCACTTTCTTCTTATTCTCTATGCATGAACCACATTGGCTTTCTTTTTGTCCATCAAATACTCCAAACATGTTCCAACCTTAGAAATTGTATTTTCTGCTCCTTTGATCTAGAATATTCTTCCTTCAGAGCCTTGAATATCTGGCTCCTTCGTGTCTTTAAGCTCAGCTCAAATATTACTCCCCTGAAGGATCCTCCCAACCATCACGACCCGTCATACTCTCCACCATTACTTTGATTACTTTCTGTCATAGCACTTACTTATCACAATTTGAAGTTACAGTATGTGTGTTTCTTTGTAACCTACTAGGATAATCTCCATGGAGGCAAGGATCGTGGGCATGTTGTTCACACCTTTAGCCTTAGCATCTGCTAGGTGCTAGATAAATACATGAATAAATTGAGGTTAGAATCAAATACTATGGCAATACCAAGAAGTGTCACTTATCCTAATTTTGGGGGGTCGTCCAAAAATGATATATATCTTGAGACATAAATAAGAATTAGCAAAGTGAAGAGGGAGCCAGGTGAAGGAACCTGCAGGTGCAAAGGAATGAAGGCAAAGAAAAAGAAAAGAAAAATTGGAACTTTCAGGGAATGGAGCATACAGTTTCAGAAGAATGCTCAAGGTTGGGGACAAGTGGTGGGGACACGTGTTGGGGAGAAGAAAGGAGTAGGAGGGAGTAGTTAAGCATTTGTTTGAGGGCAAACAATCACACTGTCAAAGGCATTAAGTCTTCTGTTGAGGAATTTGAACTATTTTTCATGAAGTCAAAAGCCAACTGAAAGGTTTTAATCAAGAAGGGACCTAGCAAAGATGGTTTTAGGAAGATTGCTCCTGCTGCAGTGTGGGGAATGGAGTCGGGCAGCGGGGGTGGGGGGGGTGGGGCAGGGTGATCTCAGCTAAAGTCTGAAAAGTCATTTACTAGACTGAAAAAGTCTCCTTCTCTGGAAGTCCATAAATGTAGTCTTTCTGAGCTGCTTAAGTAAATGGCATAGTAATGAAAGCCACTCCTGGGGTTGCTACCAGAAGAGTTAATGCTTGTGAATCAGGGAAGATGGGCCTTCTAAAGTTTCTCAACCTCCCCCTTTGCCCTAACTAAAAAGGTACAATTTTTAAAATTACTCCCAATTAAAACTCACAAATATGATCTCAAGTTATTCATAAATGAGATGCTCAAAGCAATAACACTCAACATATCCAGAAGACACTTATATCACAAAAGCAACTGTCTGATATGCAGCCTAGAGCCAGAGAGGGATTTGGATCGGCTGAAGTACACCATGCACCACCCCTCCCCAAACCGCCCCCCTCAACACACACACACTGGCCTGTGTCCTTAGACATTATCTCCTATTGTAGACCAGGGTATCCCCTCTAATCTGGATCACTGCTTTCCACAGTGACAGGAGAAAAATGAATTCCTTTTCAAATGACTCATTTATAGAAATTTTCAAATCACACTGTGAAGGTGTTCGTTTATTGCCTAAAAAGATCAGCCCTGATTGTCATTCCTAGTCATTCACTTAACGAGCGATTATTGAAATGCTCACTGTGTGTCTCTTACTGTGCTAAATATTAAGGATGAATACAACATGGTTTCTGCCTTCAGGACAACTAAATCAGTATGTGAAAATCACTAGGGTAGATGAACTCACTTAATATTTATGGAAGCAGCATGAACAAATCTGTAACTAGACTGGGGACCCAAAAATCAGAGTAAGATAGGATAGAACATAGTTTAAAACACAAATGCGGGGGGTCTAAAAACCTGGGTTTGGTTCTGAGACGTTAACACTTATTAGTTTCATGATTCAACCTCTTCCACGCTCAGTTCCCTCATCTGTAAGTGTCAATAAGGATCCATTTTATTGGGTTAAATTAAATAAGATGATGTACATCAAGCACAAGAGTGGATACATAGCACTATTCAAATAGATGCATACGCAGCAGCAATCACAAATACAGTTTACGATTCCTTCCTTATATGATAGAAGCAATGGTTGAGAAGGTGCTGGAGCAAGGGGATTTACTATTCAATAAAAGAAGGTGCATATATGCAAAATGTCTCAGTGTCCAGCAGAAGCTGCAGCCTTAGTCACTTCCCAGCAAAATCTAAAATTCCAGAAGCTAAATACAACAATAAGCAATAAAAGAAGGTCTGACCCAGCAATGCCGTATGATGGAGATCAACTTCCTGGGAGTGAAGATATATACTTCTGACCATAAGCTTCTCTTCTGGGCACCAACTGTCTATCTCATTGACCAGACCTCTGATGGGAACTCGGCAGAGAAGCCTTAAGGTATCCCCCAGACATCACACATTGACCCCAAAACACTTGTCGCCAACTTCATTGTTGCAAGATGTATCTGCTTGTACAGTGTATCCCTGCCAAGCCTGCTCCAACAGCTCCAACTACTCCACTGGAAAGAATATTCACTGTATATGACAATTATCACAGCCAGAGATGCTTGATACCCTTTGCTGAATTTACAGGATGAAAATAAAAAAGAAAGTAATAGCCATCATTGTTCGCACATCTTTACGCATGTGTGGGAAGCAGGAGATCTAAGGGAAAAAAATTGTTTTCCACCTTTCCCCTTTATTCCTGCAACAAAGTTTTTGCAAATTTCTTCTTTCTCAAATCATACTTTATCAAGAGAAGCTTTGAAAAAAAGGACTTTGCATTCATTCCAATAGCTACCTTAAAAACGTTGTTGCTTATTACTTGTGCTTCAAATGAGTTGCCAGATAGTGCATTTAAGGACAATCATACACCCTAAAGCCAACAAAAGAAATGCTCCAATGACAATTTTCAAACAGTTTGAAGAAAAGTACTGAAAACTGACCACTGTAACAGCAACAATCAGAAATGGAGAGGCTGAGGTGAAGCTAATACCAGGCTGCCCAGCAGGCCCAGTGGCACAAACACATTCACAATGGCTATGATCAGCAATCAAAGAATGGACTTGCCTCCAAACCACAGTATCTGCAGTGCAATTACTCAGAGGTGTTTGGTATAGAATGTGCAATGTTCTAACCCATGAAAGCCAAAATCACAAATCATCCCCACCTCCTTCCAAAGTCGTCTGTTGTCAGTTCTGAAGTAGAAAGCACTTGCTATAGTGAAAATCATCAAAAGTAAAACAAAGCCAAAAGACAAACAAACAAGAAACAAAATAAACACACACACACACACAAATCCCCATTCCACTCCCCACTAAAGTACTCTAAAATTAAGATAAAATGGGGAGAGAAGGTAGACATGCAAGGATGGGATCAGCCAAATCCTAGGTCAACCCGGAGCTGAGCAAGGTTCCCTGCTGCCCCTGAATGTATTCTTCCCACACTTCCAAAACCTATCTGTTCCCAGATGACCATGTTCAGTCCCATTCATTAGAACAAAGCCTTCATTTTCTACAATATGAATGCCGACTGTTACAAAAGGAATCTATGAGCAAACTCTCATCTGCGGTTTAAATTTATACTCCAGTCTCCATAACTAATCATCACACCCTTTTCTGAGAGCACGTTTTGATGTGGAGAAGGTTTCTGGCTCATAACACGTGGAAAGGATATAAATGTTGTGGAGAAGAAAACTGCGTAGTCAGAATTCAAACACCCAGTGATTTTGGCTACAAATGGCAATGCATGTGGCTCGTCCTGTTTGGAATGGATCAGATCTGCACTTAGGGTGGGCACAGAGCACATTTTGACTTCCATCAGGATCTCAACTCTGGTGCTCACATGGATAGAGGTGTTGCCTTGTCTCTAAGTCACTATGTTAAAATAGATAACAGAAATGAATAACTTTAATTGGGTTTTTCCAGATAAATTCATTAGGTAGGATGTATTAAGCACCTTATTCAAGCAGATAATCTACTTCACTTCCAAACACTTTTCAGTTTTCAGATGAAAGTTTTAAAGTATTAACTCTAAATATATCAGGTTTCTTCAGAGTGTTACGGCCATATTTATAGCACCAGGTAATAATACACTGTTACCACATATCTTTATAAGAATTTTATCAACTTATCAGCTGATGTTTGGGGAGGTCCTCTGCTTTCTGCCTCATATTATTCATTCTTTTCTCCTCTGGTTCCTTTATCCATTCCTCCAGCTCAAAAATTTTAAGTGCAAGGTACTAAAGTTGTAACAATTAATAAGACAGAATCCCTGCTAGCAAAAATGTTACAGGTACTCTAAAAGAAGAGAACAGAGATAGGAAAGCAGAACCCAAACTAAGTCTCCAAAGCAAATGTTTCCAGCCTTCCAGGATCCTTCTCCTTCAACATCCTCCAAGGCCTCGCCTTTCGGCAGAAAGTTGCGCAGAGGGACCAAGTCATGGGTTCTTTCCTTGTCGTTTCCATAGCCAAAATTATGTCCTGCAGAAGAGATCCAACATTCTTCCCTGCATCTAGCTTTTTATGTGTGTGCTGCCACCAAGTTCTACGAGAGGCAGTCAGGCGAGGTTTCAGGTGAGGCAGGATTCAGTTAAGTCATAAGCAGTTTGCAAAGTTGGAAAAGAGGACAATATTAGAGATAATCCACTCCATGGTAATAGGCTGAATAAAGAGCAGTCTTTTCTTTTTTTAACTAGAAAGAAATAGATTATGTTATAAACACTTTGGTGGCTTTAGTCTAATTTAGGTCAGTGAAGTCTGCAATCTAAAGAACTATGAGTTTTGGATTAGCTGTGGTTCCTAGAGTAATCATTTGAACAGACCTAAGCCATTTAACCAAGGCTCAGAGAACTAGCTGGCTGACAACACAGTGGCTATACAATGGTGGACACTGATTCACTCACTCATTCAGTCGTCCACTCGTCCATTTAACAAACATTTATGGACTCCCTACCAGAGAGCAGACACTAATAACCAAGCCGAGAGTTACAGAGCACTTTCTATATGCTAGACACTGTGCTTAGCACAATTTGATGCTCCCAGGAATCCTAGGGGTTCCTGAAACACAAGGTAGCGAAGTAACCAGTAAGTGATGAAGCAAAGATCCCAAGCAGGCAGGCTGTCAGACTCTAGGGAAATGTGACACATGACCACCCCAACCCCCATGGGGCTCTCAGTCTAGACAGGGGACCCAGAGCAAATAAATGGCTTCTTGAGGGTGAATCATCGTCTGCTAGAGGTGTACACGTGGGCTCTGGGTCCCCAGAAGAGATTTCATTTACGGTCACGCATATTTGTTGACTTATATTCTCCACCAAACACTTCCTCCTTTACTACCTCTCTCCTCATTTGGGGGAAAAAAAAGCAAATTTAAAAATCTAAAATTTTCTTACTGACTAGGAGGACTTTCTTCCCTCTCCCTTGATATTTGTAAGGTAATTACACCTGGCTTAAAACAATTGTTTTTCAAGAACCTCTTCTGGATTAGGCATAGTTAGAGAAATGGAAGTTCAGAGACATCACCCAGAGGGCTGGCCAGCTCCAGGAGGAAGCGGGCAAGTTGGAACTCCCTCCAACCAAGGCTGTTTCTCAACAAACGCCCAGGGTCACCCAGTCTTTCTGTTTCAGGAGATGAAAAAAAAAAATCTAAATTTTGCTCTCAATGTTTTAGTAAGGGATACTAATTCAGGTGTTTTGAAAAAACAGGAAAGGACAAAAAACAACATATTTCTCAGGCTGATTTTAGCCTAGAGATCCCAGGTTACCATTTCTGTTTGAACGATAATGAAGTTTGGTTTCTGCCATGGAGGAGCTCACAACATAGTGATAAGATCATAATGGAAGAGAGATACAGGAAAAAAAATTATAGTGGGAGAGAAAGATGATAAATGCCAAAGCAAAGGAACATTATACAAGGACTCATAGGGGAATTACACTTTCAGCTGAGATCTAGCAAAGGGCCGCTGATACAGTATCTGTGCTGGCCTTGAAGGATGCGAGCAATTTTACAGGCAATTACAAGAAAGGGCATGTGAAGTACAGGGCAGGGGATGAATTAAGCTGCACAGGTGGGAAAGTGCAGGCTGCATAATGGCAAACAGGAAGGGGGCTGTTAAGTTTTCTTGGGCTTGTGAAGGGATGAAGTGAAAGATACAATTGCTGAGTGGGCCAGATTTGCACTGTGGAATTCACTGGGGTAATTTTTTCGATCAGGTGTAGTTCCAAGATACACCAATACATAAGATGTTAGGCATCCTTCAATAAAGGAAATAAATTACAATTAAGTCTGGTAGTCCAAAACTTGGGGAAAGGCTATATACCCTATCAGTTCCTGGATGATTCTCAAAACAGACTCACGAATTCAATGCTCTAAGAACTAACCTCTGCATCCAGTAATGAAACCCGTTCAGCTGGGTTCATCCAGCTTGTTATTTGATCACAGAACTTTTCTGTTCTTAGAACATTTATTTTTACCCTAAAAAGAAAAAAAAATTTCAATGTTTCTGGATACAACAGGAAAGCCAGTTAAGCCTTCATGCAATGGAGGGATGGGATACTGGCGGTTGTGATGCCTGCAAGGCATAGTAGGAGGAGCGTGAACCAGAAAAAAAGGGAAGGACTAGACACAGAAACTCATCTAGGAGGCTATGACAGTAGT
This sequence comes from Vicugna pacos, assembly GCF_048564905.1. NCBI lineage: Eukaryota > Metazoa > Chordata > Mammalia > Artiodactyla > Camelidae > Vicugna > Vicugna pacos. Next base: position 67,011,897 of record NC_132993.1, on the reverse strand, counting down.
CCACGGTAATAAGAATGGTTCCCTATTGCACAGCTCTCCCTGTGTGCTAGACGTCACTTGAGGTGCTGCTCCTGCCATACATGTTGTGATGAGAACCAGGGTGAGGGTACAAGCAGCAGTCAGTGTCCAGCTTCAGGGACAAATGGGTCAGCCAGTATTCACCATCCCCCTTCCAATGCTCTCAGCTTCCTCTATAATTTTTCCCTTTTTTCCCTCAGTACTGGTGCATGTGCCCTGTAACTCCAACTTGAAAGAAAACAAACATTTGATATTTGAAACCTGCCATGAAACCACTTGGCCAATGATTGAGATTCATTCCCCTCTCTTTATTGCTCTTTCTTTAAGCTCTGAAATAAGCTAGAACTAACTAACAGGGAAAATAGGTCATTAACAGTGCCAAATCCTGCTTTCTCTTTTTCTCCTCTGGGGTGCTAACACATAAGGATCCACAGCCAAAAGAAAACAAATTCCAATTTTTGTTAATAAATGAGCAAGTGCTTGAGTTCCGTCCCACCTTCCTGCCCCAACACTGCTCTGATATTCGGCAAGACTAGACTTGCCTGTAAACTCGGCAAGACTACTAGGCAAAGGTCGTAATTTTTTCAAAAGGCTTTGGTTTCCCACAGTCCCTCTTTAAGTGGCTGGATCTTTAGAGCAGATTCCAAGCCTTCTTATCCAAGCATCCATTGGTCTCAGTAGTGAATGCTGGGACTTCCTTCCTCACCTGATGCAGGTGGAACAGAGAGCCCGGAGGATGGTCAGCTGCTAGGCAGATGCCACCGTGTCTGTAGCGCCTGGAGGCTGGATGTGCAAATGTGGGCATGAAGATGACTGAGGCTGGCCCTGGAATTTGATACCTCCATCAGTCGGCCACAGGAGGTAGAGGAATATCTGCAGATTCTCTTTTGTAGAGGAGAAAAATAAGATGGGAAAGGATGGAAACTAAGCAGCAAAAATGCCCTTTCCTTAGGGCTGAGGTAAAACATGTTCTGGGAACCAAAGTACTCCTTTGCCCCCAAAAGATACTATTTCAGGAAAGCTGGACAAATCTTCTGCCCCATCATCAATAATGTATCTGTGATGGCCTTTCACACTGTCCTCGATGGTCTCTTTCAATATGAACATCCCTGAAAGGGGTAACCTAAACAGAACCTAGTACTTGGATGGGAATTGGTTTTGCTTGGGGCCACATGGGAAGCTTGGGTATTGGTGTTACTGAATGCAAGTTGGAGTGCCCAATGCACAGAGTCCAAACCAACCGAAACGCTGGAGTTTGGAGCAAAGAAAGGTTTATTGCAGGGCCAAGCTAGGAGAAGGGGTTGGGGAGCAGGCAGGGAGGACTCGTATCCAAAAAGCACTGAACTCCCCAGAGGGTTTCAGCAAAGCATATTTAAAGGCCAGGTGAAGGAGGGGTGGGTCGAAGGGTACGTGATCACCTCGTGCATGTCTCTGGTTGATGCTGAGGTAAGGGAGCAGCCAACATTCTCAACTCCTAGCTCCAGAAGGTCTGAGAGCCAGGTGCTCACAATCATCAAGTAGTTAATTTCTAGCATTTGGAGTTGGTTTTCAGCATATGAAAAACTTAGGAAATATGCATGAGATAGTATTATCTGGGTACTTCAGAGAGGAGCTACAGCAGAGGATACAGGGGAGGGGTCTGTCCTAGGAAGGCCCCAGAGGGTCCTGCTTGGTTACATTGGGAACAAGAAGGTTTGCTGAGGAAAAAAAAGAGGAAAAGAAAAAGGAAGTGGAAGCGCCCCCAGGATAGTCATGTCTCCTTCAGAATTACACACCTGTTTGGACGCTGATATGCAAATGCTGTCATTTTCTCCTCTGATTTCAAGGATGACTTGGGGTAAAGTTCTGGATGTTAACAATGCCCCACCCCTGGTTTTTCAATAAAAATGGTATCTGGGAAATGTGGGAATTTATGCAGGAAAATTATGTGTATGACTTAATAATAGATAAAATTAACTTGGTGATAGAATCCTAACATATCCCCTAAGCATAACAATTATATATTATATATAAGTGTATATTAATATGTTATATGATATATGCTATAGGTTCTATGTAAGTATACATTATCTAATTATGTAACATATTGATATATAATTATATATAATACATATAATTAGTACACCTAAGGGATATGTTAGGGTTCTAGCATCAAGTTAATTTGGTCTACTTTATTAATTTAACTCAATTGGAGGAACAGTTAGAAGACTCGTCTGAGCTAAAATGGTTTCTGGGGTTGATTAATTTCTAGGAATATTTTCTAAGAAGGAACAAAATAGCCAGATTTATGATACCCTTTGCACCCTTATTTTTAGAATAATTCAAAATAGAAATTATAGCACAAATTGAGGTGAAAGATGTAAAGCAATTACTTTCAATTTTGTCACCTTAATTATTTCCAGCAGAACAGAAACCCTTTCAGAGAGATGTGGGTCTGGAACCTTTTAAAAGTGTGTGGACGTGCTGGATGCCCTGACAAGGTCACTTGTTCAGGGATGCAGCCAGTCTCGGTGAGGACAAGACCAGGCTATGCTACAGTGGTTTAGGAAAAACATGACAATGTAACAATAGACCTGCATGTTGGGAGGAGAAGTCATTTCTTTTCCCGGTAGGAAAACCTCACAGAGAGTCAGATGCATGTTCAGGCGTGCGTAAGGCAAGAGAATAGAAATTAATTTGCTTCTCCCGTAGAAACTGCAGTCTCCGCGTGCTCAGCCACCGTGCTTATCTTTGGAAGTTCATCCTCTGAGGCTGAATAAAATTTCTGCTATTTGGCTTTTTATGTACAGTAGTACATTGTTTGCTTAAAAACAGAAAGCTCATTTGATCAAGTATCCTTGCTACCGTGATCATGTTCTTCAAAATATTAGCTCCGCTACTAGCTGTCAAATGAGGTTTTAATAGTTGGCACTGTGGGCTTCCGTCACCTCTCGGAAAGGGATTTTCCCAGCCGTTTACGCCTTCTGTCCCTATCATGGTTCACTCTCCTACAGCATTTAGAAGTGGAGCACAGCGGGTGAAGTGATTTAAGGGCAAGACAATGGGAAACGGATGCCTCTTTTAAAACAAAGTCCTGGCCACATACTTCGATCTAGCATTGTGTTGGGGAAAGCATTTTTTTAAAATCTACGCTCTAATGTTTGACATAGTCACATTTTCAAACATGAGGCCAGATTAAATTTGCCCTAGAATTCACAAATTTTTTGCACAAAATTGAAAACCTTTGGTGAGGGTTGCAAAGTCACAGTGTTCTTGGGTGCTTAGATTTGTGCCGGAGGCACGGCATTCAATAGGAGACAGCTCCCACAAACACCCCACTGCCCGCTCCCCGATAACGACTCTTCTGGCTGTGAGCCTGCTCTAAAAGGGTACACGACACCTGCCCCTGCGACGCACAGCAGATGGCTGCTTTCCTACACAGTGACTGACAGCAAGGAGACACCCAGCTGACTTGACTGGTTTTCAAAAAGGATAAAAGGAAAATCACGGAGATCTGCGGGACACAGGGTCTGTACTAGAGGTGAGAGTGAGGTGGGGACAGGGTTCGGTAAAGCTGTTGACAGATGTGAAAGGCAGAGGACTTTGAAGGAGAATACTAAAAGGACTCTGTCAGCTGGAAATGACTGTAGGAAGGAAAAGAGACTAGGTAATCGTAACCTGGACATTATAGCAACAAAGAATGTATCTGGCATTGGTGTTTTTCATTTACAAAGAGGTGTGAGATTATCCAAATATTTCCAAGAATCCAAACATAAATTACCACAGACCAGGGTTTCTCAGTTTTGGCACTACTGACATTCTGGGCTGGGTGGCTGTTTGTTGTGAGGGTGTGTTCTGTGTGTTGTGCTCTGGTTAGCTACACCCCAGGCCTCTGCCCACTAGATGCCAGCAGGATCCCGCCCTGAGTCGTAACAACCAAACTGTCTCCAGACAGTTGCAACCACAATGCAGATATTTTCTTGGGGGGCAAAACCACCCATGGCTGAGAACCACTGGCCTAGACCAGTGGCCTGTAACCTTGGCTGCATAATATCACAGTGAACTCTCAAAATACAAGTGCAAAGAGCCATTTCCTAAGATTGATACTTGATCGGTTTCTGATATGGCTCCATCATTGGCATGGGTTTTAAGTTCCTGAGATGATACTTTTCAGTCTAATGAGTCTAACGATCAGCTTAGGAAACAGTGAGTGAATGCCTACTATGTGCCCAGCCCTGCCTTAGATGATGAGGGTGCAAAGATAAATGAGACATCGTTCTTAGCCTAGAGAGGTTTAGAATCTAGTGAAGAGACGGACACAGTGGATACTTTTCCAAGATGCTATACTCAATTTCCTTAAGGTTTAATTTACAGAACACTACATCAGCACAGAGGAAGAGCTGGTAGCCTAATGACACAATGTCTGAGGTATCACTACATCTCCGCTGGAACTGCTACAGCAACAATAAGGAAGAGAAGTAACAGGAACTTGTGTCCGTAGCAGTTTCACTACTGTATACATGTACATACCTGCGTACGCTTGTACACACACACACACACACACACACCAGAAATGCACACATGTATTGGAATGGTCATAGCATCATGCAGGAGATGCTCTCAGTGCCTCCCCCAAATCCCCTTAGCACTCACTACTCTCATACATGTCAATGGCTTCCTAATGTAAACATCTGTGACTCTCAGCCAGGGAGTTTTCTCTGGCTGCGGGGCCATCTCTGGCTGTCCCAAAAGCAGGCTGCAATTCCTGAAGTTACTATCCCTGGAACAGCCATCAACCAATGACAAATGAGAGTCAAGTCATCCCATCCAAGCTGGTGAGTAGCTATGGGATTATGTCCCAGGTCACATTCCCTGCTCTCTCCCAAAGGACCTCAGTGGGAACGAGGCCCACTGGCGCTCATCCAGGTTCTCTGTAGTGGACTCAGTCCTGTCTATACTTACTTCTCCATTCCCCTATGAACTCCCAGATCAACTACTCAAACCCAAATCTCATCTTGGGGTTTGCTTCTAAGATAACCCAGCTAAAGACACAGCCTTACTCATATAAGCAAAACACTTAAAAAAGGAAGGAAAAAAGAGAATGTCCATCAACAGAAGCACAGCTAAATAAGTGGTAGAACATCCATATAATAAAATACTACGCATCAATAAAATGAACCAACTATAGCTTCTTATTATTATGTGAATGATTCTCACCAAACTTAATTCTGAGCAGATGTTATAAACAAAATAATACATACTTTATGATTACTACATCAATAGAAAGTTAATACTAGGCAGCACTTGTTCATGGCACTAAAACGCAAGATGGTGGTACCTTTGGGAAGAAGGAAGGGCAGGTGGGGACAGGAATAAGGGGGTAATATTCCATTCTTAACATCCCTAACGTTACATGGGTTGTCACTCGGTGATTATTCACTTATTCTTACTTTTTCTGTAGTATTTCAATGAAAAGTTTTACAGAATCTTAACAGTCATTGTTTAGATGATGTAACAGAATTAGGACGTGGGAAAGAGTGGGGAGAAAAACATGTGGTAGTTACATTAGCTCTCGTTGAAGAGGGTCCCTAACCAAAGATTCAGTGGCCACCGGGCACCTTCCAGCTAAAATCAGTAAAATAAGCAAAGGCAGGTCCTGAGCCTGACCCCTTAACTGGGGTTGATGACGACTGTAATCTCACTAATTTTCATTCCCTGCTGTTTGCTCTATACCTTGCCTCCACAATCTTCATTTTAAGAGTGGATTGTTCCTTTCTGCATGGCCTCATGGGCTGAAAATTTCAGCCATAATATGTAGAACGTAGGTAGGAAAACCAGTAAAATATGTAATGAAGCATTAGAACTGTTAGCCGTGCTAACTTCTCAGACCTGAAGAGAAGTCCTTTCAAAAGTCTCAGCACTCCAAGAAAGCTATGCTCTGTCAAAAGCTTTTCTTGAACACTCCTCTTCACCGCGCACCTAGGTGCTCCCTGAGACAGCGCCCACACATCCAGCGGTGCTGGGCCCAGCAGCTACGCTCCGTTGATAAATAACCACGGAAGTGCTTCAGCAGTTATGTTCCTCATCGGTAGGCAAATTAATTAGAAAGCCAAGGAATCACTTGGATTCTCTCCTGTCTTCCTGCTGCAGGATGGTTGTACGCGATTCTCTTGGCTCTAGCCTAAGGATCTTGATTTCTTCACCTCCTGCCCTCTAACAAGGTCTTTCAAAGGAAATACCATTTTCTGTCTTCTCAGCTGTGCCTTTATTCCAATCTGTCAGATTAGTTCACAGAAACTTCAGGAAGGGTCTGGTTGTAAAATTGGAGCCATGTTGCTGCTGGTGCTTTTGCAATCTTCATTAGTATTTATGGATGTGAACCCAGCAGTGGCAGTTATATTCCCATTACCAAGAGCCTGTAAAGAGCCACATTATTGTCTTACCTTAATTGGACTTCTGTCTGAGAGGAAAAAATAGAGAACTCATTTAATTTTCTCCTGCCATTGACCTATGATATTTGTAAGGCTTTTATAGATTTGCCTCATCTCTGCCAAATGGGCCCTAGGAAGGCTGGTCACCTAGTTGCTAAACTTCTCAAATAAATCCATTTGAAAACTGGGGTCAGAACACATTGGATCATGAGCTAAACAGAGAAGTCATTCTCCTGACTTGGAAAGATCAGGCTTCCTCTGAAAAATGGGGACCTGATTTTGAGGCACTAGAGCAGTGAAGGAGATTTTGGAGAAGGTTTCAAGTCTTTGTTGGGGAAAGAAAAAAAAAAACTAAAAAGCTCCGCCACCTTTCGAGTTCTTTTCCTCCCTTTAGTTTGGGTTATTTCATGCTTTTACAACAACAACAACAAAGGTGAAATCATTTATTTTTCCATTTTGAATGACGCTTGCTTCCTTGGTGAGCTCCAACTCAAGAAATAGGAAACTCCCCAGGGTTTCCTCACTCTAAAGAACTGTTCAACTCATCTCCAGAGAACCACGGTTCTGGTTCATTGCACTGGAACTCTTTCCCAGGTGAGTCATTTGGCTCAGAGGCAACTCTAAGTGCATCAGGAAGGTGACAGGATCAATACCCTAGGGCTTCAAGCTACTCTGTCACTTGAAGTCACTCCAGCAGCACCTAAGAAGGAGCTTGGTTTTCCTACCTGCCTCCTCACTACCCAAGTCAGTCGTGTGTGGATTAACCGTTCAGGTGCAGGACTATTCTCCCTTATGGAATATTTGACACACAAGGTCTACCTTTTTCTTCTAGGTTCTCCTTTTGCTCTTTTTTTCTTTACAACAGACACAGCCGCCTTTTATTCCAAACTACAGATCTGGGCACTTTTGCTGACAATGGATTTTTGTTTAAAATTTGTAATGGATTCATTTGAAGTCTTTTAATGTGTTTTCTGGATTCAAATGAATTAGACACTAGACCATACTTTGTTACATGTTTAACAAGACAAACTTGGTAAAAGGCAAATTTATATTAAAAAACATAATTCCACTAAAGGACTGTTTGTTCACCACCCACGTATCAAGCACTTGTTATAGTATTTGCAGCAGTAGCATTTTCATAACTTATTTACTTTGCAAGCTGTTCTGCTAGACCTGGCTCTGTTATTCCTTATACTTTTTTCTAACTTTATAATTCCTTTATTTTTATCCAAATAACACATGAACACAATTTTTATGTGAATTTGACAAGCTTATAAGAAAGAGCAATAGTCTCTTGTCACCCTTTCCAAGGCCAAGTCCGTTCCATTATGCACCTTGACTCTTTTGACAATGTCTTATACTTGTTTTCTCTTTCGCCCTTTCTAAAATGTCTGTTGATTGAATGGTGAAATTCCACAGAATATTCTAAAATTTTTTATTTTATTTTCTACCTTCCTTCTCAGCATTTTTGCCAAACTTTTAGAGTTTTCTTTAATTTTCAATTCTTATATTGAATTTCTGTTTCTGCTTTCATTTTCAAAACTTCATTCTTGTTCTCTGAATGTTCCTTTTTAAGGACAACCCATACCTATCTCACAGACCCAGCGTCTTTTCTTATCTCTCTGGGCTCTTCATTGTTCTCAAGCTTTTGTCTTTGGCTCTCTCTGTATTGTCCATTTTCACTCCAACTTCCTTTTTCTGGCTGATTTCGTCTTTCTCTTTCAGGTTGGAACTTAACTCAAACGTCTGGTGACCCTTGACTGTCAATTTACAATTTCCTTTTATATTATTGTATTTTGAATAGGTAATATAATCACATGCTTCAGAATGCAAAAAATATATAAAAGAATTTAGTAAAAATTTCCCTCCCATCTTTACCATGCATCTACTCACTTCCTGTCTCTTGCCATTGGTAACCACTGTCCTTGAACATCCTTCCAGAGTTCCTTCATGTACATAAGAGAAAAAAGAATAGATTCTTCTGTTTTCCTCATTTACATAAAAGATAGCATATTAAATGTTAAGTGTACTGTATTATACTTTGTTTTACATTAACAATATGACCTTTAGATTTTTTTATAGCTCCAAAATGTGTGCAACATAGAACACTTCATCTTTTTCGTAGCTGTATAGTATTCTGAATCTGCATGTGTTGAGTCTATTTATGGATATCACATACAACTCCACTGTTTTTTTCCACGTACTCATGAGTCAGCATCACATTGTTTTAATGATTGAGGCACTATAATATATAATAATATCTGGTAGTGCTAGTGTTCCCTCATTGCTTTTTTTTTTCCTGGCTATTTTTAATGAATAAGTTTTTCATATGAACTTTGGGATCAACTTGTTTAATTTTTCAAAAAGTTGGCATTTTTTTTTGAAATTTATTATTTATATATTGTCATCATCATCATTATTACTATTAAAAATCAACTAAGACAGAATCAAATACTATCCAAGAATATGGTGTGCCTTTTCATTTATTCTAGAATTCTTTTGTGCCTTTCATATAGGTCTTTCACCTATTATATGTATCTTGAGTTTTCTTTATCGTTCTTGATGCTATTTAAATAGAGTTTTTTCTTTCTGATTATAATTTGTATATATAAACTATTTTTTCCAATATGTCTTAGCATATCTCTTAGTAATTCACAATTATCAATAGAAGCATTTGATCATTACTACAATCCCAGTCCCCAAATGTGATAGGCAGGAGAAATAAACCTTGCAGCATTAGCCCTCTAGAAAGACAAGGTTAATTAATACATTTTATTTGTGTTTGGAAGAGTAAATCCTTAAATTTTAATTTTTAAATATTTTTGTTATGAAATACTGAATGATAGAAAGAATATACTTAATTCAATGCAAGTTATGAAGCACAACAATAAAACAATTATCCATGAAAAACACTCCATCCAGACAAGAAACAATATAACAAATTGATATCCATTTGTGTGCTCTTCCCTAACCCATTCCTTTGCATAGACTAAATACAGTTTTATGTAACATAAGAATTCTGATACGGATTCCTACTTCTGAAAATATAGTAATGATGTTTCAACTCCTGTGTTCATTTGTCCTAACAGATATTAAAGCATACTCTAAAGCTGTAATAGTTGCAAAAAGATCATACTGCTGTAGAAAGAGATCAAGAGAAACAATAAATAACATAACAAATATCATGTAATTAAATATCCAGCAAATGTTATAAACCAGTAGAAAATGATCAATTTATTTAGCATTTTTCACTTATAATTTGTATTCATACTAAAATTTGCTGATTAGGGCCAGAGTTAGAAACGCTGATTTGCCTAAGGATATACAACTATTGAAAGACAGACATGAGAATCACATGTAGTCCATCTAAATCCAAAATGGTGCACTCATCTGCTACTTCATCCTGTCTCACTATGAACTTGAAGCCAATCCAGTACAGACACACACAGACACACGTGATGGGTTTGGGGGGGATGTGGCAGAAAACTAGGTGAAGTTTAGGAAAGTCAAATGCAGGTGAGATCACAAGATCACTAAAAGAAAATAAATCATAGTAAGTGAGGGATAAAGTTTAACTACATTTGCTAACAGACTTTGTATGGGGTATGACATGTTACTATAAATACTCATCCCCGATGCTCTACCAGCACCTATGTGCCCTACATTAGAGAAGAGGTAATATACCAAATATCTGGTAAAATGTGGGTTTTCTTTCACCAAGGACTCAAGCAACTCACTGAAGGACTTGTTTCCTCCATAAAATAACTAGTTTGAAGAAGAGTAAGATGTTTCCCACTGGTTGGAACAACATGAGCCCCAGAGAAGGTGGAACTCAGGGAGAGCTCGGGGAGGAGTCAAGAAAAACAGAAAATACTGCGGAGTAAAAGACTGCAGTGTCTTTGAAATTCCACTTTCTCATCCATAGTTGCAGTGAAACACATCAGCTAAGCCACGTTTCCCTGCTTCTCTTGAAGTTAAGTGTGACCCTGTAACTCATTTCTACTCGATAAATGTGGAAAAAAAAAAAGCCACTTCCAGGTTCACACTTTTAGAAAGCAGGTCTACACGCTTCACACTCTTTCTCCTTCCACTGAGTGGACACTGATGAGAAGGAAGCCCTATGAATTGGAATAGCTTCAAGATGGAAGGAATCTGGGTCCCTGAATCACTGTGTGGAAAAGAGATACACACAAGCCAAGACCTCAGCCGGCTGCATGAGGGAGAAGTAAAATTCCGTTGTGTTCGAGCTCTTAAACAAGTTAGGGTCTGTTTACAAATACAGGCAAGCCTACTCTGACTAATAGACTTTGTTTGTGCGTCACAGAGACATCAGTCACATTCTTCTACATTTAAGAAAAAAAATAGGTAGGCAGTGTGAAATAGCAGGCACAGAGTAGAGCAGAGAAGATGGCATGAAAATGAGTGATTAGAATGGCAGATGTTGGCAAGAGAGACATGAGCAGCAGCTGGAAGGGAGGAACAGAGATACTCCGAGATCTGCTGCTCTTAGGCACTGCAGAAAGCTCTAAGAAAGGGACAGGGCTGAGCACTGCTGATCCTGTAGGATCCTATACTGTTAGGAACAAACTTTACAGTATAATTACCCAGTTTCTATATACTGTTGGTGAGTTCAGAATACTCAGGTTGTACGTGTTTATGTGGACAGGAGTGTGTTAATTATATACACATGTATATATGTAGTCAGAATGAGTATACTCCCAAACATGAAAATACTATGGTTGAAGGATTAGGGGTAAGTTTTCTGTTTTCTCACCCTCTGAATCAACTGTTTGAGAGAAGCGTATCATTCATTTAAAAGGCAATTTTTTTTCTTGATTCTGAAGGAGAAAAATTCATCCTTTTAATTTAATATTTTCATGAAAATATTTAATTTCTGTCCCTAAATATGCAGTAAGGAAGAGAGATGAAATTTTGTCCAATTCCTATTGTGGAATCTTTCAAGAAACGAATATTTATATACCACACAGAATACGACTGCAAGTTTGTCTGTTCCTCTGTTACATAATCTGCCTTTAAAGGCAGACACTGTATTGTACTCGTGATTATCCCTGGCACTTGGCACACAGAGGCACTCAGGAATGCTAAGTGAATGAATTTATGAATGCTTGAGTACTCCAGTAGCTTTTAATATGTAAATTCAATAGTAAATGATAAATGATCTCAGCCTTGGAGTCCCTGGTTCCTATTTCAGTTTTGCTAAGTGTATGATATAAAGTAATTGACCGATCACACTAAGACACCTAAACAGTGTTCTTTTTTTCTCTTCTTTTACTTTACATGTCACAGCTCCATTCATCCAAAATAGAGGTGCAGATAGCATTGTCAAGTTTGATACTTTTGGAGATGGAATGGGACAATACAACGTGTTCAATTTCCAGTTCGTGGGTGGCAAGTATTCCTACTTGAAGGTTGGTCATTGGGCAGAAACCTTATCACTAGACGTCGACTCTATCCACTGGTCCCGGAACTCAGTCCCCATTTCCCAATGCAGTGATCCCTGTGCACCCAATGAAATGAAGAATATGCAACCAGGGGATGTCTGCTGCTGGATCTGCATCCCCTGCGAGCCCTACGAATACCTGGCTGACGAGTTTACCTGTATGGACTGCGGCCTTGGGCAGTGGCCCACTGCAGACCTGTCTGGCTGCTTTGATCTTCCTGAGGACTACATCAAGTGGGAAGACGCCTGGGCCATTGGGCCGGTCACCATTGCCTGCCTGGGTTTTATGTGTACATGCATGGTTGTGACTGTTTTCATCAAGCACAACAACACACCTTTGGTCAAAGCATCAGGCCGGGAGCTTTGCTACATCTTGCTGTTTGGGGTTGGCCTGTCATATGGCATGACCTTCTGCTTCATTTCCAAGCCGTCACCAGTCATTTGTGCACTGCGCCGACTGGGGCTGGGGACCTCCTTCGCTGTCTGTTACTCAGCCCTGCTGACCAAGACGAACTGCATTGCCCGCATCTTTGATGGGGTAAAGAACGGTGCTCAGAGGCCAAAGTTCATCAGCCCGAGTTCTCAGGTTTTCATCTGCCTGGGTCTGATACTGGTGCAAATTGTGGTAGTGTCTGTGTGGCTCATCCTGGAGGCTCCGGGCACCAGGCGGTACACCCTTCCAGAGAAACGTGAAACAGTCATCTTAAAATGCAATGTCAAAGATTCCAGCATGTTGATCTCACTTACCTATGATGTGATCCTGGTGATCTTATGCACTGTGTATGCCTTCAAAACGCGGAAGTGCCCAGAAAACTTCAACGAAGCCAAGTTCATTGGTTTTACCATGTACACCACATGCATCATCTGGTTGGCCTTCCTCCCTATATTTTATGTGACATCAAGTGACTACAGAGTAAGTCTTTGAATGGTTTCTTCTTTTCCTTCTAGAGTTTAAAAGACTCCTTTTATTTTATCTCAGCCATTATGTCACTAAATTATAAATGCCATTGTGAACTTCCATATTGTATACGGTAATTAATTCAATGTGTTTTTAAAAGCATTTAATTAGTGTCTACTCTGTGGAAAGCACTGTGCTAGGCACAGAGAGGAAGGTAACTGTAAATGGCATGGTCATTCAAGCAGTTTATAATCTATTGGAAGAAAAGTATAATACACATGCACAGACACCCTTAAAACTTCTAATCAAAAAATATCAAAACGAAAATATGTATGCTCATGTATGACTGGAGCATTATGCTGTACACTAGAAATTGACACAACATTGTAAACTGACTATACTACAATTAAATATATATATGTAAAAATAAATAAGTAAAATTTTAAAAAACTTCTAATTAAATTTAGCAAGTGAATGACATGAGATTACGACTGAAACCACTAGGAACCTAATGAGAATACTTCAAATTAGACACAGGAGGACCTGGCTACCACAGATTGATCTGTAAATTAAAGCAGGCTTGTAGCATTAAGCCAGAACCAGTTTAAAGGTCTAAACACTTTCACTCAAGTTTCAAATAAGCATCATTATTTCTCTAAAACAGATTAAAATACAATGTTTATTTGTTATACTTTTTCTACAACTTTAGTTTCTGTAGACATATAGTAAATATAAATAATCCTTAAATTAGTTAAAAATTTTACTGTATATATATATCCAGGTAGCCTAATAAAGTCAATATTCACATAGTCTTCAGTAATATTTAGTTCCAGGTTCTGGGCTTCAATATAATTACCATCTTTTCTGAAAGAAACACTTCATCATTCCATCATAATTTCTCAAATTGTTGAAACCATCCACCAGTTGCTCTTGCATTTATAATTTTGATGTTAGTATCTTCCACTGAGTGAGTGTAAGAATCTTCTTCCTCTTGAGGCAATTGGTTTTTATTCTCTATACTTCTTAAGTCATCATAAGGTTTTCCAGAGGCATTATGGCTTCTTTGTTACACCAATAAAGTGCCTCTGTAGTACGTAATAGTCCTTAAATCTTCTGTTTATCAGCAATTCCTACGTTACCAAACTCTGAATTTTAAGCTCAAAAACAAGACGAAGCTATTTAAAGTAAGAGACTGGCAAAGCTTAATGTGTCTAGTCTGTTAAATTATTCACAACCATGTGATTGAAACCAGTGGACTACATTTAAGGAGGAGCAAGAAAAATAAATATATATTCAGTGTGGGGTAACAGTCAGGTTTTCTAAGACTGCCTATAAAATTCTGTGAAAATCTGTCAAAAGAGAAAACTACACATCAGCAAAATCAAAGGTCAGTTTATACGCACCACAGGGGAGTCTGTACCTTCAGAGTGTGGGGATTAAAACGGAGAACTACAGTCAATGCATTTTAATGCCCCCATTCATTTCTATCTTTCATCTTGATGTACACATCCATGCTTATAGATCTTTAAGGATTTTTTATTCAGTTCTTAGAAAGTCAACTTTAGCAGACATGATTTGGGGGTTTTAGGGCTGTGAAAGATTTCCAATGTTAATTGTTTTATCCTGGACATATGATTTGAACTATTCATTCTCAAAAAAGGCAATGAAAAAATAGAGCAGAAAATATGACTGAGAATAAAATTTAATTTTTATGAATAAGCTAGCATTTATTTCTAAAACACAAAGAAAATGACTTTTTTTTCCCCTTTAACATGATAGCAACATCATGATTAAATGAAGCTAGCTAAAGATACCAGAAGTTTCACCACATAGCAGAAGTCATAAGGCAAGTTTGGGCAGAGGCTGTGAAGTTGAGTGTTTTAAGGTCCATGCTAATTAAGGAAACGAATCCCACAGAGATCATCTCAGGTCTCACTTATCCTTGCAAATAATGCCAATTCTAAATTTACAAAAGAAATGAGGAGGTAGACCAGAACCTCCAACACAGTAGTTCTCATAGTCAATTGCACAATGAATTTACTGGGTAGCTTTGGAAAAAAATATTGATACCTAGGGCACAGCCCAAGAGATTCTGGTTTAATTGGCCTGGTCTGTGGCCTTGACATCAGGATTTCTCAGAGCTACCCAAGTGACTAATTTGCAGCCAGGATTGAAAATCATTGCTCTGATGAATCACATGCTCCTCCTGTTCCACAGATATCTTCAGTTTGGGCCTGCACTGTTTTGATACTCTTTGAACTATTTGTTAAAGTTAGAAAACTGAGAAATTTTATATAACTGTCCAGATTCTTGGCTTCTCTCTCTCTCTCTTTTTTTAATTGAAGTATAGTCAGTTACAATGTGTCAATTTCTACTATACAACACAATGTCCCAGTCATATATATACATACATATATTCCTTTTCATGTTCTTTTTCATTATAGGTTACTACAAGATACTGAATATAGTTCCCTATGCTGTACAGAAGAAACTCGTTTTTTTTTATCTATTTTATATATAGTAGTTGATATCTGCAAATCTCAAACTCCCAATTTATCCCCTCCCACCCCATTCCCCCACCCCCAGTAACCATAAGATTGTTTACTATGTCTGTGAGTCTATTTCTATTTTGTAGATAAGCTCATTAGTGTCTTTTTCTCTTTTTAGATTCCACATATGAGTTATATCATATGGTATTTTTCTTTCTCTTTCTGGCTTACTTCACTTAGGATGATGATCTCTAGGTCCATCCATGTCACTGCAAATGGCATTATTTTATTCTTTTTATTGCTGAGTAGTATTCCATTGTATAAATATACCACAGCTTCTTTATACAGTCATCTGTTGGTGGACATTTAGATTGCTTCCATGTCTTAGCTACTGTATATAGTGCTGCTATGAACATTGGGATGCAGGTATCTTTTTGAATTAACATTCCCTCCATATATACACCCAGGAGTGGGATTGCTGGATCATATGGTAAGTCTATTTTTAGTCTTTTGAGGAATCCCCATACTGTTTTCCATAATGGCTGCACTAAACTGCATTCCACCAACAGTGTAGGAGGGTTCCCTTTTCTCCGCAGCCTCTCTAGCATTTATCGTTGGTGGACTTTTGAATGATGGCCATTCTGTTTGGTGTGAGGTGATACCTCATTGTGGTTTTGATTTGCATTTCTCTGATAATTAGCAATATCAAGCATTTTTTCAGGTGCCTATTGGCCATTTGTATGTCTTCACTGAAGAATTGCTTGTTTAGGTCTTCTGCCTATTTTTGGATTGGGTTATTTATCTTTTTCTTAAGTTAAATGAGCTGTTTATATATTCTGGAAATTAAACCTTTGTCAGTCGCATCATTTGCAAATATTTTCTCTCATTCCATAGATTGTGGTTTTGTTTTGCTTATGGTTTCCTTTCCTGTGCAAATGCTTTTAAATTTAATTAGGTCCCATTTGTTTATTTTTCCTTTTTTTCTATTGCCTGGGTAGACTGCCCTAGGAGAACATTGCTAAGATTTATGTCAGAGAATGTTTTGCCTATGTTTTCTTCTAGGAGGTTTATAGTGTCTTGTCTTATATTTAAGTTTTTAAGCCATTTTGAGTTTATTTTTGTGTATGATGTGAGGGAGTGTTCTAACTTCACTGATTTATATGTGGCTGTCCAGTTTTCCCAAGACCACTTGCTAAAGAGACTGTCTTTTCTCTATTGTATTTTCTTGCCTCCTTTGTTGAAGATTAACTGACCATAAGTCTATGCGTATATTTCCGGGCTCTCTATTCTGTTCCATTGACCCGTATGTCTGTTTTTGAACCAATACCATGCTGTTTTGTAGCTCTGTAGTATTGTCTGAAGTCTGGGAGTGTTATTCCTCCAGCTTCATTCTTTTCCTTCAGTATTGCTTTGGCAATTCTGGGTCTTTCGTGACTCCATATAAACTTTAGGATTATTTGTTCTAGTTCTGTGAAAAATGTCGTGGGTCATTTGATAGCAATCGCATTAAATCTGTAGATTACTTTGGGTAGTATGGCCATTTTAGCAATGTTAATTCTTCCAATCCAGGAGTATGGGGGTATCTTTGCATTTCTTTAAGTAATCTTTAATTTCCTTAATCAATATTTTGTAGTTCTCTGCATATAATTCTTTCACTTCCTTAGTCAGATTTATCCCTAAGTATTTTATTTTTTTTTGGATGTGATTTTAAAAGGGATTGTTTCTTTACTTTCTTTTTCTGATATTTCATTGTTAGTGTAAAGAAATGCAACTGATTTCTGTATGTTAATCTTGTATCCTGCTACCTTGCCAATTTCTTTTATCAGCTCTAGTAGTTTTTGTGTGGAGCGTTTAGGATTTTCTATATATAGTATCATGTCATCTGCATGTAGTGACAATTTTGCCTCTTCTCTTGCAATTTGGAGATAATACAAACTCTTAAATTCCTACTTGTTTCAAAGAAGGGTTGGATCAGGAAGAGCTTAGTCTTTCCAAGAATACTCCTTAAAGTGGTGGGATTTCACCCTGTATCTCTGTGGGAAAGTGGTGGGATTTCATGCTGTACATAATTAAGGTAGTTAGAGAATATGGGGCACATAGGGAGTATTCTCGAGGCAAGATAGAAATGAATCAAGAATGTAATAATACTGGTCTTACTCAAATGGAAGACAGGTTAAAGGGGTCTCATGAGAAACTAACGGGAACTGGCATCTCAGTCAGACTTTACCAGCCAGAGGAATTCATTTAAGTAATGTTTAAGGACTTTGAGGTCTTGTGATTTTTTAATTCTTCTTCTTTTCTTTTGGTTGGTTGTTTGCTTGGGCAAAAAGTGACATGATAAAAAATAAGAGAGAAAGAAAGGAAGTAACTCTTCCTGATCAGCTTCCAAGACTACTCTGCTCGATGACGCTTTGCATACACAAGCTCACTTATTCTCATTAGCACCCTGGAAAGCAAATTTCATTATCCATTGGAAAGATCAGTAAATAGACTCAGAGGATAATTAACTTCCCAGGTGGTACAGTTAAGAAATAGTAGGACAAGTTTTTTGGATGCAAATCCATACCTTTCATATTACACCACAAACTTATCTATCCTTAAGAGGAAGGATGGATTTGTAGGAATAAAGCCTAGAACAAGCAAGACTAATTGACGCTCTAACAGGCATCAAGCAGAGCAAGTGAGAACTTGGGTAAGACTCCAAAAATTCAAAGGATCTTTGAGAAATAATCCAGGCCATCCCCTGTATCATAACAGAACCATCCCAGATAGTGTAAGAATCAAACACTGAGTCATCAGGGATCCAATACATAGTTTAAATGGTGTAAATAAAAACTGGGCCATATTTGGGTGGAAAGTTATCCATAAAAATTTTAATTAATGGTTATTACTGAGTGTTTTGTTCATTCATGTTTTCCAAAAGTATCTGAGCATTTATTACGGGCCTTGGAGATACAGCTATCAACATAGACGAGTCCCTCCTCTTTTGTAATTTACAATCTAGTGAGGAGTGAGAGGAGGACAGAGATGGAGAGTAAATAATGAACACATGAAAATGCAGGAAGGGAGCGGGGGATGGGGGGTGCTGCTGTAGTGCTTCTCAAACCTGAAGGTACACACACCTGGGAATCTTGCTGAAGATTCAGATTCAATAAGAAGCAATGAGGCCCAAGATTCTGGATCTCTAGCAAGCTCCCAGGTGATGGAGATGCTGCTAGACAAAGGACTGTACTTTGGGTATCAAGATGCTGCATTTGTTTTGGGGTTGGGGGCAGGCGAAGCACTTTACCTATAGTAGGCAGAGACTTGGAGGTGACTTTAGAATTTTTTACAAAGTTTAAGTACTTACAGAGAAATTTCAATCTTTCCATGTTGACTACTTTGAAAATTTGAAGAAATATATCAAATCTCCTTCTTTCAAAAAATGTTTGCCACCCCTGATAGTGCCTGTTTCATCATACTCTACCAAAAGATGGGAAGGAGCCAGCCATGGGAAATCTACCTGCTAGACAGAAGAAACAGCAAGTGCAAATACCCCCAGGCAAAAATGTTTTAGAAAAGAGAGGTGTCTACAGCCACAGTTTAATGAGTCCATGGAGGAGGAATTTTATATGAGAGGTAGGCAGGAGCCAGATCACAAATGACCTTATAGGCCAGAGCAAAAAGCTTAGATTTTGTTCTATATGGAGAAAGAAGCCACTGAAATATGTTTAAGCAGAAGAGTTTCAGGATCTCACATGTTATGATCTCACATTTTAGGAAAAAAAAAAACCAAGCTGCTAAAGACACTCTGAGTGTATGACAGAAAGGCAAAGCAGAAGTGAGGAGAGCAGCCAGGTGGCTGCGGTAGGCGTTCCAGTCAGAGCCGGTGGTGGCCGGAGCCCACGGTAGGATGTCAGCAATGTCAACAGACCCTGTCAAGAACCATGAAGAATTTTTCTCCGTCTTGCAGTCTAACACGTTAGCCTACCACAGTTTCAGGATTGCTGGCAGAAGGCATGAGACTCCTGATTCAGAGACAAAGGACTTTTACCACTCACAGCCACCACCATAGCCTGAATGTCAGCGTTTATGTAGGGTCCCCAAGTCCCAGTTTCCACCAGGCAATGTACAGCAGGCCAGGCGACACCTGCGTAAGCAGTAATCATAATGGGATCCATGTTACTGCTTTTTCCTTTTTGCCTTCACTTTGAGTATGTCACAGCCCAGCACTGTTGCTGATCTTACCTTTATTTAAAATGTTGGTCAATATTAAGTTGCTCATACGCTTTTAGCATGAATTTTTGTTTTTTAAAAATATTGCAGTAAAATATTATTTGTTTGAATTACGCCTTAAATCTGTATCTTAAGCAAGTGCCTCTCTTGCCTCCTTCTATTCCCAGCCCTGCCTTCCCCCTAACCTTCTGGGTAGGATGGTGACTTGGTTGCTTGTAACCAACAGAGCATAGAAATTTGAGTTCTTCCCTCCCCATCGTTTCCCAGCATACTGGGTCTGATTCATATGTAGTGCAGCCACCCTTGGGGATGAATAGACTTTGGTCCTATCCCTCTATTCTTCTTAAGGCAGCTAAACTCAGGGTGGAAAGTAAGAGAGGAATCAGCATGAAGAACTTCGCATCTTCAGCGTGAAGATTTCCATGCCAGAAAGGAAGGCACAGTAACTTTCTGTTTCAAGCATGCAGCAGCTACTCATGCCTCAGCCAAATGCAGACCCAATGTTACTGAGCACCCTAAACTCTGAATTGAATGGCATGATCATCATTACTGTCACTGTTCATTTCAACTTTGAAGACCCCTTGAGTCAGAAGCCAGAGCCAGATAGCCATCTGCCTGGGGCACAAGGTTTGTGTATTTCAGCTAACTTGGCATTGACTAGGACAGACAGCAGCAACGTTTTTAAAGGAATCCATCTTAGTCCAGGGCACTTGCTGTCTCATCATGATAACATCTCTTAGCATCTTGCCTGATTTCAGCACAAGGGCTCGGCAAGTTTTCTGGGGCTGCAGCTGATTGCAAGAATTTATCTAGATTTCTTCCTGTCTGTTTCTTATCCTTTAATGCAGCACCTTTGTCAGCATTTTAAACCCAACACAGGTCAGTGACAGCCCCATACTAGTTCATGCTTCATCTACGGTTTCCCAGAAAATTACTCCACGTCAGGGAAATCTCAAGGGAGGACCAAGCTCCTTTTCCCTAGCCAGGTTCCACTGCAAAAAACTGAGACCTTTGTCATCTTGGAATGGATTGAAGTTTGGCATGAAAGACTACGGCAAGGGATGCGCCCTAAGAGGTCCCAGCTGTTACTTTCCTCCCTTGTCCCCTAAGGGAGACAGCCCAAGTTCAAGCAATCGATCCTATGGGATGGGGGGTTTCAAATTCACAGCACAGTTTTCTCCAAGACATCCTCCTCACAAAAGCCTCCTTTCTCCTCTCTTTGTAATGACTTCAGCTACGTGAGGGGTTTCAAAGTTATCGAAGTGCTGTTAGAGAAGGTTTTCTTGAAAATGTGCACATCTGAACTTTTCTCACCCCCACTGGGATATCTGCCATCTTTCATTGTGACACTGCAGGCGACACTGAGGCAGGAGAAGCACAGTTCTCACATCAAAGTCTACATATATGCAAAAAAAAAAACCCTAATTATACCAGTAGTGGACTTGCTATAAATAACTTAGCTATGATTTATCAAGACTTTCACATCGCAGAATTAAACAGCGGGCTTTTCTGGGAAGTTGACAAAAGGGAAAGGAGCCTGCAATCAGGGGCCCAGCTGGAGGGCGCTGGAGTGGTTAGGGGAGCAAAGCTTCAAGACAGTGAGGAGAGATTGTACTTCCAGCAATTCGAGTAAAACTAGAGTCTGAAGAACTACGATACAAGCGTAGCCTGATTTTTTTAAATCAAAAAGAGAATGAAGTCTTCTAAACTTCTGTGGCTCTTACAGTTAACTGTTCAGTCTTCAGCTTCTCTTGATTACAGAAGAAGGTCAGACACCACAGGGCATGAGAAATTATGCTATCTGGGAATAGCACCGCCTGGGGAAAAGGGACAAAGAAACCTCGTATTACTCTAGGATTTACCATAGTGACGCAGCGTGGAAATTGATAGGAGAAATAATTTATTTCCATTTTTCATACCAAAAGTGATTAAATATGTAGGCTCTTATTTGGGGTTTTCCAGAAAATCAATGGCAGCTAAAGCCAAGACAAATGAGGAGATGAGAGATGAAGGGTGAGGGCAAAGGAATGAAGAGATGCAGAGACCTAGTTCTGAGGTTTGCTTTCAGGGGAAGCAAAGAAAAGCAAGAGGAAACTCTGTCAAGGATGAGTGTCTAAGAGCCTTGAGAACAGAAAGACTGAACAATGAGTACCCAATGTGTCAACAGTCCAGAGAGTTGCTAATGAAATAATTAAAAGAGCAGATACCCCAGAAGCAAGTTGACAGTGTCCCCCAGTACTGAGTAGGAAAACCAACAGCTGTTAGGCAGAGCCCCCAGCAAGAAAGAGAAACGAAAATATGAAACAGGACCAAACTTGTTCAGAATACAGTAAATCTTAAACAAGCCAAGCTGACTGACACAAACCTCAGCAGCCTCGTCGCTTCATCGTTGAATGTTGATATTTTACCATTTAAGATTCTGACCTCAGTGGTTGTGCAGAAATATCTTTATACGAACAGAAAGAAAACAAACAAAACAGGAAAATCCATGTGAAGTCTTTGCAAGCATTCAAGAACACCCCCACACAAAGAATGTTTGCTTCTAAATCCTAAGCAGTTTTTCTGTGTGCATCCCGGACTCAGAAGATCCAATATGATTATTGGGTCAGTTTGGCTAGAGTACGGACAGAACTGTGGCTGATTTGGGTTTTCAGTTTGTTCTATTTTCAGTGCTCTCTTGCGTTGGCCACCCAGCTGAATTTATAGTCAGACACGTAACGAAGCCACCTTTGCTTGTAGGTGCAGACGACGACCATGTGTATCTCCGTCAGCCTGAGTGGCTTTGTGGTCCTGGGCTGTTTGTTTGCCCCCAAAGTGCACATCATCCTCTTCCAGCCCCAGAAGAATGTGGTCACACACAGACTGCACCTTAACAGGTTCAGTGTCAGCGGAACTGGGACCACATATTCTCAGTGTAAGTATGGAACTTGGCAACGACTGCTTCATATGTAGAGTTGCAGAGGGAACAGGCTGGGAGGGGTAGCCATGGACATAGGAACAGACAACACACGTCCATTCCTGTGAACAATCATGATTCAATTTTAGTAAGTGCTGTTTCGACCACCATATGCCAGGTACCGTGCTGGGTGCTAGGGATAGAGTGGTAAGCAGAAGAGTTCAAGTTTCTGTTTTGGCTGTGTACAGTCTAGCCAGGGAGATGGACATTAAATAAATCTACAACCACCATTAGGATTTTTGACCATGTTGCAGAGTCAGAGAATCTAGTTTCGAGTCCTGACTTTGCAACCATTTCAATAGGTCACCTTGAGCACATCACCTTACTGTTTCCTTCCTTAGCTGGCCTTAGAGTGGGATGAGATTAGTGGTCGGGAAAACCTGTTCTGTGTCACATAGATGCTGAAGGTGTTTCATGTAAGTTAAAAGAGGAAGATGATCAAATAAGACGGAAAAGGCGGCATCTTAAATACCCACTCTGAAGTTCAAAGCACCTCCTTTCACACGAGCGTGATAAAGGTTTCAAGAATCTCTACAGCGAGGGAACCTGTTTTACTTTGTTATTTACAGTTTCTTAAAAGTATCTGACCTCAGTAAAGCATCTCACATTCCATGGAATACACTTGGGACAATGCTGGAATAGATCTTCCTCTTATTTCAAAGACATAATGTTTTTTCAGCTGAGAACCAGCTGAGAAGTTGGCGTGAACTGAAATATACCAGGATAACGTCCCAGCCAGGGTTCTCTCTCCTACTGGCCTACAAATATCTGAAACACTATCCTTAGAGAATCATTTACTTCTTTAGACTCATCTAAAGCACAAATGTACCTAAAGGTGACAAACTTTTAAGCCATTTTCAACTAATCTGTGGTATGAAGTAGGAGAAATTCACTGACAGAAGGATGAGGGGTGGAGGGGGAGGGGAAGGAGGGCTGGAAGTGACAGAGACAAATGACTTCTTCACAGTTTTGCCTCCAGCCGATTAGAAAGGAAACTTCAAAATAGCTCAGCATCACAGAGTGAGCAATCGCATTAGTGCCCCAGTTTCTCCAATAAAGTACCACATTTTGTAGGGCAGCCCTTTCCCTAGCAAACAAAGAGCAGACTGACGCCTGACAGCACACGTTCAAGGATGCAGGGTATGTACCACTCCTTGGGCTCAGCGGCTAGAGAGATGGAGACCTTACTGTATTTTCAACTAAATTTTCAGGTGTCACAATGGTTGAGTCCAGGAGCTGGTAAAACTTAAGAAATAATTTCCTTGGACCTTAAAGAAACCTGCTTATTTCTGAAGCAACCAAATCTCTTTTCTAGCAGCCTCACTGCAAAAGCTGGCTAGTCCAGACAAGAAAGAACTGGCATATAACTAACACTGATAACCAATAAAAAACTAAAAAAAAACTAATAAAAACAGCACCAATAATCCAGCTAACAGGGACTCCCACTGTTTTCTTCATGCTTGGCATTGTGCTAAATACTTCATACATGTGTCCTCGCATGATATAGCTTCTTTTAACATTCACAACTACCCAAGGTCTCACACACACAGCAAGTGGCAGAACCAGAACTGAGCCAGCTTCTCTGATTTCAAAGCCAAGGGCACCCAATCACTGTATTGTGCTCCTTCATCCAGAAAACAAGCCGGGAAATTTCCCATGAAGTGAGGTACTCAGGAGGCTTTAGAGAGAACAAAAGGAAGTTTACCGTAGGCTGTGCAGCAAGATTTACCATGGGGCAAAAACAGTCTTGTTGAGAGCTGAGAGTTCTTGGTTCTTATTAAAACCATTTAGCAAAGCCCATAGGTCTTCCACAGACATCGTTCAAGTACATCCCAACCTCAGTAATTTAGAAATGGTGGCATTTTCTAATGCATATACTGGGAATTAGTAAATTCCTCAAGAGATAACAAGGGACTTTACCCAATCAAGTCTCTGCTCAGAGTTTCAGAAATGTCCATTTACCCAAAATCCAATATACTGCAATGGCCACCAACCTGCTTAAGCTGTCACTCAGCATGCTGATCTGCTAGTGGCCCAATTAATACATCAAGGTAGGTGTCTACCCAGCCCAGTGTTTTAGGATCATTTTGTTACTCAGTGAAATGTTAAATACATTTTTTTTCTTTCAAAAGATCTAAATTTAGACCTCATTTTCCCAGCAGTTTTTCTCTAATTAATCCAAATTAATGAAGTAGAATTAAAGTAACAAAGTAAAATATTTATGTAATATCTCTAGCACTTCAAGTGTGTAAATAACGAATTCACTGATCTTTTATCTGTAATTCTTTATCTTTTACTCACAACAGTTTTGTATTTGTGAGCTCATTTTATCTGTATTAGGTGTCACAAGTTCCATTTTACAAGTGAGAAAACAGAGAACAGAAGTGACCTCACAAGGATACACAATGATTCAAGAGCTGACACTGAATTTCCTGACTTGTGATTAATATCCTAACCATTTTAATAAATTGGAACCATTGTCATGAAATTCAAATTCATTCAATTATTAAATGCTTAGGCACCTTCTATACACCAGAAATGTCTACGCACCTGTGTACACAGTGGTGAATAGGACAGAATCCCTGGTCCCAGCAGGAAGCTTGGTGTCTAGGGCAGTGTTTTTCATACTGCAGAGTGTAAGCCACTAATGGGTCATGAAATTTACTTAGTATGTTTATCAGCATTTTTTAAAGGAAAATAGAACAAAGTTTCTTAGAGTTCATCATATGTAATAGGGTAAGCACTATTTCATGAAGTCTGCTCGAGTCTATGTATGTATACCAGGTTCAGGCAAAACATTTATTTCTATGAATTTCAAAGAAATTTGAAAGCCACTGGTCTGTGGGATCTAGTTCTACGTATAAATGTGTTACTGGCCACTATGATGAAAATTTAAGCAACTGGTTTAATCTCTCAGTGCCTGATTGCTCCATTATAGATTCATCTCAATATTCTATTTCCCTCTTAAATATTGGGAAGTATGCTGTTTTAATAATCAAGAGAAATCCTTAAATGGCTCTGTGTTCATTAGGTAAAGCATACGTTTGTCTTAGGCTGTACCTAATTTATGTTCTTCCAGTAAGTATTTGCAGGCATTTTATTCCAATGGATTATTGTTACCAATATTGCTACTGGTTTTCTGACTTACTCCCTCCAGAGGGAAAAATTAAAAACTCATGTATGGATGAGAGTAAGCTGATGTAGCAACAGAGTTACCCTCCACAAAAGACACATTCAGTTATCTATTTCCACCTAACACACTTCCCGTAGATGAGTGACAAAAAAAAAAAACAACCCTTTTATTATCTCCCTTGATTTTGTAAGTCAGGAAATTCAGGCAGGGCTTGGCTGAGCAGTTCATCTGTTCTCTGAGGCCTTGACTGGGGTCCTTCTGTAATATCAGCTGAGACTGAGTTGGTCTGGAGGGTCCACAGTGGTTTAATTCTTACACTTGGCACCTTGGTGGGATGCCTCTGTACTTGGGATCCCAAACAGCATGACAGGGCCTGCCCAGATTTAAGGGGAGGGACACAGATCCCACCTCCCAGAGAATCTGTGGCCATTTTTATGATACTGCACTCTCCAAACCCTAAATCCGTCCAGTACTATACTTTTCATAGGGATTAAGTGACATGACACACTTAATCTTACACCGAGAAGTCACCTTGACTGGAAGGTGCACTCACATTAATTTCCAGTTAATTCTCTGGCAAGAGAGTTGCAGAAATACCACATCATTTTGGAGTCTCAGTGAGCTCCCTGACAGAAGCTAAGGTGGTTGCTTGCAGAAGGAGTATCAGTATTTGGTTTTAAAAGCTGAGAAGTTGCTCAAAAAAGATGGAAAAAGCATAGCCAAACTTAGAAGCAGTCTTGGGAGAAAGAACATGGTTAAGGCCATCTCAGAAAACTCACCATTTGAGAAATATTTACATGTTGCTGTGTGCAAGAGTACAGTTTTAGTAGTAGCTGATTAACTATATACAGTGGGAGTCAGAATAGTTAAAGGAAACAGCAACTTTCCCCCATGAAGTGTACCCATAGGCCAGCCGTTTCCAATATTTGTGTATTAAAATACCACCTCTCTGAAACAGATTCCTAGGCCCCTTCCTTTGATTCATGGGGTCTTGGCAAAGGCCAGAAATCTGGTTGGTAACAGATACCCCAACTGGTTCAATGGAAGTGATCCACGGAAAACATTTTGAGAACCTGTACCCAAACCATCGTGTCTACTTCACCCAGTGGCATCAATCAGAGCAGGAAGCTCCACTGAGATGACCCTCAAAGAGGAAGGTTGCACTGGGTTCAGGGAAGGAGAGCTGTTTTGCAATTCTGTCCTTTGCCTCGTAATGCCAACAGCCACATCCCTGCCAGTTATTTCCCATCACCCTCTGGAATTCTCCAGAGAAGGCATCTCTCACACAGAAGCACCTGGCCACTCAAAAAACACTTACCGAGAGTGGGAATGCACCTTCCAATAGCAGTGTGACTCAGAGACCCTGAAATCCTACACTCATACTTGGAATGCTGCTCTTCCCAGAGCTGATTCCCAAAGATAGGCAGTCAAGAATGTGTGTGGAGAAACTTAGCATCTGTAAATTCAATATATTTTTTTTGAGTGAAAAGCTTTCCTGTCAGCCCTACACCTGACAGCATCTCATTCTACCAGCATGGGTGCTGCATGTAAGTAGAGCGGCACCATTCTGAAAGGGACAAGCTGGAAGTACACGTGAAGTTATGCAGCATAAAGCCCTGTAAGTCCCATGCAGGGCAGAATGTTGTCGACACCGGTGTGGGTTTGTATCAGCATAGACTGGGGACAGAAGTGAGAAATGGAGTGTGCCCAAGAGTCTTCAGAGCTATTATGTACCCAGACTTGGTCCTACAGGGATGCCTATTGCTCTTGCTCATGGTGATCATTCAGATGTATGTATGTCATTATCATTAAGATCAGCCAAGAGGCTTCTGCTAACTAATGATGCCCAGATTTGGGCCCCAGAGGAGCCGGGGGCATATGGAGATTGATTTCTTCTGCCAAAACCTTAATCAGAAAGTCACTTGTCTAGGTGGTAATGTGTGAACTGCTCAATTAATAGAATTATTCTTTATGACAAAGCATGTGCACATTATAAAAAGAAAGCAGGAGTATCAAAAGATCAAGTGAACAGTCTTCTAGAGTCACCACATAATTTGCTACAGAGCTACAGCAACAGACAGCAAGGACATAAGGACCAGGCTTTGAACTTACCAGTGGCCAGGCTTTGAAGACCCCTTAGTCAGCAGGGGGCAAGCCACTGCACAACTCTAAATAGGATTTCATACGAGAAAAAAAATAGCACATAATGCCAAGTTTTTCTTGACAGTGCTAGTCCAGAAAACCAGCGTAATATCCCTGCGCCTTTACAGTTCAGGGAGTCCCACGATGACTGGCTAGGCAGATTAAGAAGTTCTTTGGCAACACAGACTGAATGGACAGTCTCCTTCACCATAGGCATAAATATATTATAAACATAAATCCTTGCTGACCGAACAGGAAGAGCCTAGAGTATTCAGCAAGTTAAGCCATTTGCTTCCAGGCAGAATAAACCTAGTGCATCCAAATCAGATGTCGATCCATTTTCCCTTAAGAAAGGGAAGTCCGCAGCGTCCCTGAGAACCTCATTCCATTCCCTTTCACTCCCTCATTGAGGATGGGAGAATAGAGTCCCCAGCTGCAATAGGTAACCCCATAAGTTAGGAGGTAGATATTCAATACCTTTTCTTCTATTTAGCATTTCCATTTACTTGTCTCACAACTGCCCTTATACAACCCTTAAATCATCTTCTCTTTGCCTCCAATAGTTTGCTAGGTTTTCCCCACGCAGCTCCAGCCCACCTCCTTTAATACAGTGACCACAGAGCCTGGAGCTGGAAGGGGTGTTCACGATCATTTACTCTAACAACCACATTTATAGATGAGAAACCAGGGCCCTACCTATTAGGTGCTTTTAGGAATTTGATAAGTGCAGTCATAGATAAAACTCTCAAAAGCTGCTCTGTGGCTCCTCTGGCCTCTCTGGATTTTCTGCCTCAACTCAGTGACAAAATTCATCTCAGAAGCTATTCTGACAATGAGAATCTTATCATCTGCAAATTCAATCATTTTTTTTTTAAGTTAAAAAGCTTTTTCTTATGTGCCACACATGACAGCACTCTGTCCTACTAGCACGGGTGCAGACTTCTATTCCTCTCAAAAGCCCAGGCCGCAGAGTTCGGCGTATAAGTCATGTTTTTCTGAGGCCCCAGTGAGCCCCACAACCAGGCTGCATACAGACAAGATGTGGCATTCCAGAGGGGCTATCCTCAAAGCTTCTCAGAAAATGTGATTCGGTGAAGAAAAGGAATTTTGTTAATGGTGACCCATTAAATGCTTATGACAGAGATATAACTTCTCTCATTCAAATAGTTTTTTTCACAAGCAGTATCATGTCCTTGAGTTAAATCATACTGTATGGTCTCTCTTCTGTGTTGTACATTTGAACAGAACGCAAACACAATAGCTCAAGGAGAGTTCCTAAACCAGAGAGTTTATATTGTGTGAGAGATACCTACAGTCACATGCACCTCCATGGAACCCCAAATTTATTAATGCCTTTGGGAACATGGTACCATGCTCAGAGCAATGTATAAATGTCAAAAAAAAAAAAAGGAAATGTGTATTTAATCAAATACTGCCCATATACTGATCTCAGAGGATCAATACCTTAAAACAAAGCAAGCAAAGAGTCTAACATCAATTCATTATAATGTTCCTCCTACTTCCTTTTCATTTTAAGTGAAATTCTCTGGAAAACATTCATAAATGGAAATATCTGTGTGCCTACAGCAGGAAAACGCCTACTCATATAGAAAAAAAAATTTTTTTTAAATATCTGCCTTACCTGGAGGAATTTCAGAGGCTTTGGGAGAGGAACCACTAACCAAGTAAATGTGACAAATTTGATGGATAATTCATTCCTTCACTGGAGAAAGTTTTGTGGCCAGGCTCAGCTCTAGGCAATGGGGGATGTGGTCATAAACAAAACAAACCCTACACTCATGGTGCTCGCATTCTAACCAGGCAAGAGGCGGTACAGACAGGCAAGCCAAGAATATGTAATATCTTAGGTGTTGATAGGTGATGTGGAGAAAATAATATAAGCCAAACACAAATAAGGCACACTGGAGACAGACAGACAGTTGCTGTTTTTCAGAGAGAGTGGCCAGGGAAGTGATAAGGTGACACTGAGCAGAGACCTGAAGAAACGAAAAAAAGGGAGCCATGCCAGTACCTGGGGGAAAGACATTCCACGCAGAGGGAACAGCACATGCAAAGGTCCAAAGTGGGAAGCACATCAGAGAGGCCAAGTGAGGCCAGAGGGAAATGACTAGGGGTCAAAGTGAGAGGAGATGAGGACAAAGATGGAGCAGATCATGTCGGACTTTGGAGGTCACAGGAAGGACTTTTACTTTTCTGTTTCAAGAACTGGGAAAACACTTGAAGGGCTTCATCAGAGGTATGGCAGTACCTGACTTTTAAAGCATCGTTTTGGCTGTGTGGGCAGACATAAGACAGGGAGCAGGCAGAGCCATCATTTGGGAGGCTACTGCAGAGCCCAGGTGATGGTGGCTTAAATCGGGTGGTAGCAATGAAAGCTAACAAACTTGTGCAGATGTTGTGTATCATTTGAAGGTGAGGCTAACAAGACCAGCTCCACTAGGAAGGAGAACTAATGCCTGACATTATCTTAGGAGAGTTTGGCCCTTTTGTCGTTTGACTTGGTTCCCTAGCTGTAGTAGCACTTACAGCTCATGTTAGTTGTTTGAGCCTCAGGGTGAACAAGTTTCTGATTCTTGCCTGAAAACACATTTGGATAGCAAAGAGAAGCAGCAGGAAATGTGCAGCAACTGAGAGGAGGCAGGAAGAATAAAAAATCGGTAGAACAGTATAAAAAATTCTTGAGTCCTTTTATTTACACATTTGTTATCGTGCCTCCAACTTTGGTATTCCTTGAGGGAGGGGAGAGGGGAGAAAAGAACACGACTGGAAAGAAAGCAGGACAGCATGATGTGGCAACAATGGACTGCAGTATTAAGTCAAAGACCAAGTGGAATTTCTTTTAAGGTAATTAAGTTGTATCGTGGGTGACAGAAAGGTACCTGCCATATTTTCTCTTTCCTTGAATCTTGTCTCACAAGAAATGAATCACTGAATGAAGAAGTCTTTGCTTTCCTAAGTTCTAACTCCACATTTGGAAATGAAATCTTGGGTTTGTCGATTTTTATCCAACACCATAATACGTAAGATTTCCTCTTAAATCTCCTGGTAACAGTTTAGACCATTACTTTGGTCATAAAGGGGAAACACCACCTGAGAATTTAGCCTGTGTTAATTAATAATGGGTTCTCTGTCTTCCACTCAGAAATCTCTGACATAGCAAGGCTACCAAACCAGTGGCTAAGAGTGTCATATCTGCCCAGACAACATACATTAATCAACACATGCACTTCTGGGATGGGATCAAGGGACCCTAGCATAAGTAAATTGAGGTGATGAGTAAAAAAAAACAGGTCCAATGACAAAGCAGGAGGTCAAGGCAACATGGTATTCCATGATCATCGCATTAAAATATCTAAACAAGCAGACATGCTGGGAAACATTATTTGGGGTCATCAGAAACAAGGAAATGGAACAGATGGGAACAGAATGGAATGTCTGTTCTGTTTAAGTGTTTGTTTTATTTTTTTCCAAGTCTGATCTATTACACAGTTATAGTAACACACTGATTCTCAGGAACCAAGGCTCAGCCACTAAATTGACTAAGAGACTTGGCATCCATGAGAATCTCTTAAATAAATATGTTTAGCATTGACTGAGGACCCAGTTACCTGAAAAAATAGGGTAATTTTCTCCGAAGCCTGACCAGTCTGTGCATTACTGGTGCAAGAAAAACGAATTTCACGGTGCGACACAAAGCTGTCACTCAGCTACGTTGATCTCTAGAGCTTCACCAAGCTTGTGGAGCAAAACATGCCTTTTCATGGGTGTGAACAGCCCTTCTGTAATCAATGGTGGAACTTATTAAGTCTTTTTCAGTTATCTTCAGTTTTTACCATAAATAGCAAAAAGCACCACCTTAGCCCAGAGTAACTAACAGCAGCTACTCACCCCCACTCCCAGGAAAGCCAAAAATAAGCCTGCACGTATCTTATTTCTGACAGAAAGGGTGATTATAGAAATCTGCTTAACCGCACTTAAGAAAATAGGCTAAACTTATGCCATTAAAAATCTCGTAAGAATTTCAACAGAATAATAGCAAAAGCTCATCAAAAACACACAAGCAAAAATGACATTATTTCTCTCTTCCACATATTTTACTGCCTTGGGGAATAACAGATGGGCTAATACAGGAGGCATATGTGAAATATTTATGAAAGGCAAAGTAATTGAGACAGTAAACTCATAAAATAGTAATTTCCTCTACTATATTCAGCAGCATGAACAAAAACGAGAATATCTTTTACATAATAAAATGAAAGATACAGATGAAACAGGTAATAAGAAGTAGAAAAACACAAGTTCCCTGTTCCCCTCAATACACTAAAGAGTGGTTGGGGCAAAAATAACTGCAGAAAGAGTCTGGGGGGTGTTTAGCTGTTGTTATTTCCTGTAAGAAGAACTTGAATTTGCATTATCTGCCTCTCAAAGAGTTTAGACGGTCTAATGTAGGGTTTTCCCTTTAATATCCCTTTGAAGCAGGTAGGCGATTCCACATTGTTCTGTAAACGTTTATAATGATGTCCACCAGACATACAGACACTGTAATTTGAGGATGTTCTTTGTGGCTTCCTTTGCAGTCCCCGTGCTACATGGTCAAAGTAGACCCAGTTTTTAAGAAATCAGAATGCAGTGAGAAAGCAGATAATAAGCACACACTTAAGAAAAGCGTTACGTCAAGTTCCACAATTGCATGGGGAACATCAGAGCAGGTTTCTGATGCCATCTTTAAAAGTGCAGGTGAAGAAGGGATTAGACTAGTTCAAGGTGGACAGAGAGGAGTGCTGGCACCCTAGTCCCTGGGTCTCCTCGACTTACCCCCATGACACATCATTCCTCTTCAATCTCTGAAAATGAAAAACCTGCACAGAAATAATAAAGTTTGATCCTGGAAAAGATGAAGAGCTTAGTAAAAATGTCAAAAGCAGGATGCCTGCCCTGGGTTGCTTACCGCCCCCGCCAGCTCTGCAGGGGTGGTTGATGGTTGACACTACAATGAGGCTCGAGAAGCAGAAAGGCCCACCTGTTTCAAAACGAGGCTGCTCACATTTGCTCGTTAAAAGATTATTTCCTTCTTGAAACTTTCATCGGTTCCCTCATTCTTGGAAACGCAACCATTCACAAAATCCTTCAGAAAATATGCACACAGTGTCTATTCTATGACCAGCCATAGGGATAGGGATAGAATAACGAAAAGGCCAGTCAGGCCCCCACATAGTTTCTAGTCAAGAGTAAAGACCTAAGATGCTAACCAAAAAAAAAAAAAAAAAAAAAAGAGCAAGAAAAAAATCAGTTTTACAACTGAGTAATGTGATTGAGAGTAACTGTTGGTTGCTTTAGTTGAGGTGGCCTGATGACAAACAGCCTTTTGCAGGGGGTGACATTTCAGATGTGGATGACAAGGAGGGACTCAGAGAGGGAAGAACATTCCCAGCAGAGACAACGGCTACTGCAAAGGGCCTGAAGTTGAGAAACAGATGTACTGTTTTTGAGGACCGAAGCAAAAAAAAAGGGGGGGGGGTAGATGGGGGGTTGGTGGGGGGACATAGAATTAGTTGAATGCAGAAGAACAGGCATGGTCTGTATCAAGCTGGGATTTATAAACCAGAGTAAGGAGAGTACAAAGAGAAGCCACAGGGGGTGTGTAGGTAGGTGACTTACAATTAGATAAAAACTACAGCTCAGTATAAGCATGTGTGCTTAGTATGCACGAGGTCCTGGGTTCAATCACTAGTACCTCCATTAAAACAAACAATCAAAGAAACCTAACTACCACTCCCACCCCCACCCCCAAAGAACAACAAAAAACAAACCTCTGGCTGCTGTGTCGAGAAAGTACTACAGGGAAGCAAGAGTGGGCACAGATACCCTGGTGGTACAACTAATGCAGTAGCCGAGAGAGAGATGATGGTGGCCTGGCCCAGGGCGAGAGATGAAGAGATGGAAGTGGTCGGAGGTGGAGACAGAGTTGACTGGACCTGATGACAGGTTTAATATGGGAGGAGGGACAAAAAAGGAATGAAGCGTCAGCACTGGGTTTGGATATGCTTTGGCCACCTGATTTTGAAATGTCTATAAAGAGCCACACGGAGACGGCCAGGAGACAGCTGGACACAAGGCAGCTGCAGAGAAAGGACATACTGAGTGTCTGGGGGCACTCTTCCCTCTCCTAGGTTTCCAGTGAACTGTGGTTTATCCTTCATTTCACCCTGTTCCTTCTCTTACCTTTCCTAGCCGTGAAGAAGCAATAATCAGACTAAGTATATGAAGAAGCTTTGCAAAGAATACAGCAATGCTCTCACATTTGGAATTATTATCACTATCACCTTCCACTGAGTATCTACCCGGCGCACACTGGGTCTTCACAGTAGAAGGTTCAGGAATCCCAGATTATGCTGTTCCTGCTTCCCCTGCTCCCAAGCCTTTGTAGCTTTTAATAGTCTTGTATCGTAAAGAAATTTGAGCCTCATTCTAAAAAAGATAAAAGGACAAAGTCTTCAAAAGTTAGCATGTCACATGACACACAACTCCACTGTAACCTTAGGCAGCTGCACAGACTTGACTTTATCATTTTCTTACACACACAGACAAGTAATCAGTGCAAAATTGAGAGGTTGGCATCTCCCCAGCGGTGGGTCCGCCAAAAGACTTCAGTGCCCCAGATACAATGAATGCTTCCCACTGAACACCACAGAGCACCAAATTTTATAGTCAGTTTCTCCTTCATGTTTAAAGGAATTCATATGAAAAATGCAATTTTATGGGGCAAGAAAATTTCCACAATCAGGCATGAACACTTTAGCATGAAATTAGTTATCTGATTATTAACTGAGAGCTATGCCTTCAAAGAATGGGACAGCTGACTGCTCAGGGTGATCAGGGCTGAGGTCAAGGCAGCCAAGAGAATTAGCCCCTCCTGGACACAGTAGGTCCAGATGGACCGGCCAAGGGATGGGAGGTCAGCAGCTCCAAATGGTAATGTGAGGCCATCTCTAATTTATTGTCTTGGCCATGGAGTTTCATTCTGTGAAGGACAGGGCTCCTGGATTTTGTTCTCACTCAGTAAAAAGAAAATGGTTTAAGAGCGAAATAGATTTATTTTAATCATCCTTAAATTTCTCATAAAAACAAAACTTTTGTTCAAATAAGAGCTATGAATTGTATCTAGGAAAACAAAGAGCCATAAAAAGAATGAACATACATACCCGTGTTATATTCACACCCTGACACTGTCATCACTATTGCCATTAACAAGAGCATCATCCCTCTGCAGTTCTTAGTAGCCCAGCCTCGCTAGAGTTTTCACTGAGGTTATCCACTTGAACAAAGAAATTACATCAAACCATTCTCTAGAAGGCAATAGAGTTCACAGATGACTCGTGGGACTACAGAGAGTCATTGGCGCCCAGAGAGAACAAAATTGATTATGCTATTGAAAATAGTAATTAATTGAACAATCTTTAAGAAAATTGCAGTGAGTGTTCAATTTTGGATACTGTATTTTAACCAGTTTACAGATTTGCAAAGCTAATTTTAAACCCACGAGTGACTTCTTCCAACAAACCTCACCAAGAGGCATGACATTAGTGGAGGTATGTTCCAGGATAATTTTGAGCAGAGCATATTTAGAAAGTTGACCTACCACAGCATTAAATAACCTAGCATTTTCCAAATCCACGTTAATATGAGTTTAACTTAATTTCAATCAGTGTGCAGGATTACCCGTGCCAGTACCTATGTGGCCCATTTGACTAATGTGGAATTTTCTGTCCTGCTTTGTTTTCCAGCCTCTGCAAGCACATATGTCCCGACGGTGTGTAACGGGCGGGAAGTCCTCGACTCCACCACCTCATCTCTGTGATTGTGGAATGCAGTTCAGTTCTTGTGTTTTTAGATGGTTAGATGAAAGTACTCACGTGCAGCTCCGGAATGTGGAAACAGAGCAAAAGAATACCCCCTAGTACCTTTTTTTAGAAACAGTACAATAAATTATTTTTGAGGACTGTACAGTATATAGTGACGTGCTAGAACTTTTTAGACTGATTTTAGTGTCCCTATTATTAACGATTCCCCAGAACATGGAAATAACCGTTGTTTACAGAGTTGAGCATTGGTGACAGGGTCTGACAGGGTCAGTCTATTAGAAAATACGGTGGCAATATTAGGTAACTTTTTTTCCTATGAAGTTTTTTGTAGGTCCTTGTTGTAACTAACTTAGGATGAGTTTCTATGTTGTATATTAAAGTTACATTATGTGTAACAGATTGTTTTTCTCAGCACAAAATAAAAAGCATCTGGATTAATGTAACAATATTAAGAATAAAACCTTCAAGGTTTTCCAGCATGGTGGATAATGGCTTATTCTTTTTTAATCACGCCAGGTAATCTGATTCTATTGATTTCAGACCATTTATACTTTTCATGTTGGAAAATATAAACTGTGCTTCTCTTTACATTTAGGTGCATTGAACACAAGTTGTTACCTGGGGAGAGAGTTGTGAGCAGAGCTAGACTTCTTCGCAGATCACATGATCAGAATGCGACTGATGACAGCATAACTATCAGGCCCTTTCAGTGGCCGGATGATAATACTCATGTTGGTTTCTTTAAGCCACATCAGTACAGCAGCCTAGAATTCACCCCAGTAGTGCTCTGTGGCAAGAAGGAGAGGGTTTCTCCATCCCTGCATTCCTCTTAATGCAGAGGCTGACCTGCCAGGGGAAGTTTGACAGCCTTCATTTCCCAAAACGACCTTCATTACTAGCAAGGAGACTGGGAAAGTATCTTGTTATTCCATTGGAAAATCACATTCACTGCTCATAGCTGAATGAGGCAATAAAATTGTAGGTTACCTTCTTTTCCAGTGCTTTTCCAAAGTCCCAAGAACAATGCTTAGGCACAGAGACTTGTCACTAAACCTGAATATTTCACTAACCTAAACAAAGGAGCAAACAGGGAAAGCATGGATAAGCTAAAACTGACTCATTCTTATCAACACTGTCCTACTTCTCCTGGTAAACCCTGAGTCACAGATCATTTATTAATGTAGAAAAATTTACCAGGTCCCACACCAGGTACCACGGACAGAGACTGTACTGGTTTCCTGTAACTGATGGAACAACTGAATACGAACTGGGTGGCTTCACACAACAAAAATGTATTCTCAGTGTTGGCAGGGCTGCACCCTCTTAGCTCTAGGGGAGAATCCGTCCCATTCCTCTTCTAGTTTCCAGTGGTTGTCAACTTTCTGACATCACATCATTCCAATCTCTGCCTCCATCTTCACATCACTTTCTCCTCTGCGTGTCTCTTTCAAGGACATCTGTCATCGCATGTAGGGCCCACCTGGATAATGCAGGATAATCTCATCTCAAGATCCTTAATTACATCTGCAAAGGCCCTCTTTCAAAATAAAGTAATATTAGATGTGTACATATCCTTTGTGGGGGACCACTCTTCAACCCATGATGGAGGAAAAGATGACTGAGATGTAGTTCCTTCCTTTAAGAAGCATCAAGACTGGAAAATATTTTAATGAGGGAACTGTGACTGAGGAACACAGTGAGAGGAAAGAAGAAGAGGATTTGAGGGGCCCACAGGCTAAATACAACCAGGGCCTGCTTAATCAAAACATACAAGTACTATTTTTAAAGCATCCAGAAATAATGAGCAGGTACACAAAAGCCAACAGGACTGGCCTTGAGGGAAGTAAGGCAAGGAATCCTACATTAGGGAGTCTCTTCTTTCTTGCAGATGCACTTGAATTGGCACCCTAATCCATCTATCCAAAACTCACCAGATGCCCAAAGACCACAGTGCAGTCTCTAAACTCTCATATTCAAAGAAAAACCTGGATTTGGGGAGTGGATGGGGCAGATTGGGTAACAGATTCAACAGCACTAGATGGCAAAGAATTCCAATGTACAAAGCTGGCAGGAGTGCCAGATAAGTGTGCTCAGAATGAGCAAGTGCTGAAGATAAAGGCTGAGGCAAGACTGATGGGAGAGAAAATAAACTCAGTTCCCTGATGGAACGTGACAGTCTGAGGAAGGCACTATCAGTTGGACTGTTTAGAGACGCAGCTGATGCCTAAAACAATCAAACTGATCGTGGATCTTTTTAACAAGACAATTAGGCTGTGGGTGAACCTTGAGAAAACTGTTTTTGAGAGCCAGAATTTGATCTATGGCCACGATATTTCACTGCCCGCCTTTACACTGAAGGTGCAATGACTGACAGCTTCCTTCATCTTCCCTACTACAAACCTTGTTTCCTATTCAAAAGCACATCCCCTAACATGTGATCCCCAGAAATCATTTTTTTAAAGAATATAATTTGCAGCACTTGTATGGAAGACAGCAGCTATACAATCTCTTTTTACATAAGCCATTTGACCAAATCGGTTTTGGATTTCTTTTCTTTTCTTTTCTTCTTTTACTCCAGTAACAGCCTTTCATTCTTTCAAAATATAAAACTTGTTGAGCTGATCAATCTTTGCAAAACTGTCCCGAATTTAAGGAACTCAAGTAGAATCATCTATCTTACTCATAAAAAAAAAATCAGAACCTAATGATAAGGCTGATCACTGTTGGATTCTCGAGTATTTACAGTTTCTGAAACACTCTGGGTGTCCTCTCTAGTTTAAATATGAACAGATTCTCTTGCTCACTCAGGTTTCTCCGGGTAAAGTAAAACGGCCCCATTTTTAAGCTGCAAGGCAAGCTGGTTTGCAGAACGCAGAGAGGACAGATGGAGAGAGTGTCTGAAAAAGGAGGTAATTCAGCCCATGTACCTTCACAGCCTTCACCTCCACACCTCCTCTCAGCTTTACTCATGTATCCACCATGACAGTTTTGGGCCTCAGAGCTCTTTAGCAAAGGGCTATAAACATGGAGAAGCCAAGAAAAGCGAGGGGGCCAGGAAGATGGAACACCAGTATGGATTATCACCTTCACAGCCCTAATAACCAAGGCCCAAACCCCTGAAGAAGAAGGAAGTTATTATTCCCATTCTGTGACAGAAAGCTCTGCGTAAGTCCCACTGGTTGGACTCATTTTAATTAACCCAACCAACGGCCGTCTGAAATCAGCCCTCTGAGATAAAGGAAATCTTAGTCTCTTCCAAACTAAATTTACCAATATCCACAAGCTATTTTAGACAGGGCTCTTCATTCAAGAGCCATTAATAAGATGAGGAAAATTCCAGCAAATTAAAAGCCTAACTGGGACATTCTGTTCAAGGAAAATGGAGATCTGTTTCTAGAACTACTAATCATTAAAGGAATCCTTAATGTCTTTTGCAGCTCAGTAAGTCTTAAAATAGGATTTGGTAAAAGAGTATGAACTGAGGTTGTGCACTGCCTGAGCACATGCAATGGACCCTCCAGTGCAGCCAGGGGACCCCCTCCAGGCCTGGGGCTCAAGAATATATATGCTGACACTACTTTTATGCATCAATATACCCTACTCCCACACAGTTACTTGAAATAAAAGGTAAGATTGACTATTATATCCAGTTACCTTAGCAATAAAAGTTATAGAAATGGCAAGGTAAAAAGGCTTTTCAGTCAACCATGCTGGTTTATTTTGAACCAATTCACTTGTTTTAGTTTTATCATTTCCTCTTCAGTATCCATAATCAAGCCCCAGAACTAGAAGAGGAACTCTGAAGTATCTGGCTTTGTCTTTGGTTGGTGATTAAATCCTCCAGGGAGGGTGATGGATTATTCTCTTCTTGATCATCTCTAGTGACCTGAGAAACTTTGAAGGTTTGAGCTTTCAAACGGTAAAGAGATTCTTCCAAATAGTTCCGCTTGTGGGTTTCAGGGACTAAAACCAGTGGTCAGCAAAGCAAGGCTCACAGATCAAATCCTAGCCCAGCATCTGTTTTCATAAAGCCTGTGAGCTAAGAATGCTTCTACATTTTTAAATAGTTGGAGGGGGGTGGAAATAAAAAAAAAAGAGTAACATTTCATGACAAGTGAAATTTACACGAAGCTCACATTTCCATGTACATGAAGTTTTATTACAATGCAGCCATACTCATTCGTTCATATATTGCCTGTGGCTGCTTTCCTGCTACAATGGCAGAGTTAAGGAGCTGCAACAGAGATCACACGTCCTATAAAGCTGAAAATATTTACTATCTGACACATTACAGAAAAATTTGCTGGCCTCTGATAGACAATTGCAATAGTAGTATCAATTAATTTTCAATTATTTGTCCCCATCTTTTACTTATTTTATTATGATCCTAAAATGAACTCAGCTGAAAATATTAAAAAAAAAATCCAGCAAGAGTGTAATCTCTGGCTGGTTATTGTGAAAGTGAACTCCATTTTAGTGTCCAAGGAATAAGTCAGATGTTGGGATGTTTTTTAAGTTTACTCCCCTTGAGACCTTTTCTTTAGAGCAACCTTCATTTAGGACCTGGGTATATAAACCTGAGATAATGTTATTGGTTACCATAA
Organism: Vicugna pacos; assembly: GCF_048564905.1. Lineage (NCBI taxonomy): Eukaryota > Metazoa > Chordata > Mammalia > Artiodactyla > Camelidae > Vicugna > Vicugna pacos. Next base: position 66,971,688 of record NC_132993.1, on the reverse strand, counting down.
AATAGATGTGAGGCTATGTAAGTCCTCTTACATAGAGAAGAAGTTCTACTCTACATATCTTTTGTGTAAAAAGGTAGATATGACTTTAAACTTGCCAATAAAATCATCTTCCTACCCCAATTCCCAGGAAATTGATTTTCATGAGGAAGAGATAAATGATCTGCATATTAGCCTTCCATTAGGAATGCCCATGAACTACAGGAAGTAGTTCTACTGATAGACATCAGATGACAGTTCACCAGATTTGTCTTCAAGAACTAGAGTCCATCAATGACCAACCACCTGGGAACCTAGAGACCCCAGATGGTAAATGTAAATGACGAGACCCAAGCAATTGTTCCATACAACCATTTAAACCACCTGTTCTCCTCGGGAAGAGTATAATGACAAAAATCTACACCAAAATACTATGGAACATTTTTAATCCTGGAAAGGACTTGATTACTAGTAATCAAAGAGGGGAAAAGTCAACAAGAGTAAAATTCAATCTTCTAAATCAAGTGAACACATATCCAATTGCTCAACATTGTTAAATAGCATGATATAATTTATCCATAGAAGACACCATCTCACTCAGTGGAAAACTGATTTAAGTATGTTTCGACAGAGTGCTAAGAGATACTACAGGTGACAGTTGACTTAATGGAGTATTTAAGGCTTCCAAACTACTTTTAGAAAAATAACAAACAACTTCTTCTACCACTTGTCAAATGTCAATTAAAAGTCATTAGAAATATGATTCATCTGTTTAAGCCGTTCAACATTCCACTGAGCTATGCAAAGGCAAGACATAAAATTAGAGTTTTATAGCCAGGATTGGTCTGAATATTTTCCTCACACTATTCTTTCTGTCATACTTCTTCAGTGCTTGGAATAAAATGACAAACCACTGGGATCCAAAGGAAAAAGTCAGCTTTTTCCAAAAATGGGACTAAGCTAACAAAATCTACTTAATATCTAAAGTTAGAAATAAAATAAATAAATCCTTCAATACCAACTACATTTTCAGAGAGTTCATTAAAATTTAAGGAATTTTTGACATGTCAGAGATTTTAGTCCAGTGACAAGAGAAGAAAGAAGCTACCTGGGAGCAAATCCCAATTATCTCTATAGTTTGAAACATACATGTTGAGCACAGCAAAGATGGAGAGAGAGGTGACAGGTGACATGTGGAAATATCCCAACTCCGTCCAGTCTGTACAACTCTGCCAGGGTTCCTCTGAAAGTGTGCGAAAGGGTGCATTTCAAATGTATTTTCATTCTTCTGCTTAAATTTTGATCAAGATAGGGAAAGGCTCATCAGCACTGCTGGCAGGATAAAAGTGAGCAATGCCAAAATAATTTCTTCGTTAAGATAAAATTCAAGAAATTAAACATGGAAGAGGTCTACGTTATGCAATGCCCTCCCTCAATTTCACAACAAACAATAAAATAAGGGCAACCTCACCTATACTCATGAATCCCACAGTAGTGATTGTACACAAAACAAAAATTCAGCAGTAACAGAATGGTCCAGTGTTTCACTCACCAGCCAAATGAACTCAATTATTTATTTTTCTCCCATTTTCCACAAAACTAAAGACATCACCTGCTGAATCAAAAGTTAGAAGTCATATCTCATTGAAACTCTTGGGGCAAAACATTCAACAAACCCTGCCCATATGCCCTGCCTGTCTCAGCCAATCACCAGTCATTTAAAAAATATGGATTAAGATCCACAAAGATCACTGTTTATTGGAAACAAACCAGAGCACCTTCAATTACCAAAGGCCAGGAAACTCCCCTCTTTCCCAGTTCTAAAACAATTAAGCTTTACACAAAATTGGTCAAACCCAGCTTCATTCAAACTTCTTTCAATAAATAATATTCAAATTGTGCAAATACTAGTATAACCTGTCTGTCACAGGAAATATCACAATTATCTGGAACACTTTTGAGTAAGAACACTTATTTCATAACTACTTACGGTACAACCACATTCTTAGTATGAACACAATTAAACGCAATTTTCTAAAGTTAAGTTCCTGCCTTACTAATATAAAAAGAAAACTTCCATGGAAGCCATAATCCTTAAAGTCTTTAGCAGAAAAATAACCATACAAACTCTGATGCTTTACAAAGGGCAAATGTCCCACTGCTTTTTTCTGAAGACCATGAAATTATCCCAATACTTTTATATGGTCATCTGTACTTATACACAAGCCATCCCACTTTCATCTCATGATTTTGCAAGTGATTTGATAAACAAGCTTTCCCAATCATTCTATATTATACTTCAAGTATTGCATAAATGGTTTCAAGCCATTTGACTTCTGTGATACTGTTAACTTATTTGAATTAATGTAAAGTGTAGTGTAGGCTTCTCCTTTCCCCCTCCTTTTTATTTTTTTTTCAAGAATCCCACTTTCAGTCAAGCCCTTCTTACCAGATCCAACAAGGATGGAATTTCAAAGGCGATTACAAATTTAGATAACCAAGCACATGCTGTCTCTTCATAAAAAATCACTGCTTACTTAGGCTTCTGAAATCAAGAAGGATACCCTATGGAAAAATGAAAAATCTATTGTCTTTCTTTGTTCACCATTTTTAATAGAAAAGATGTTTTAAGGTCTGTCAGGAAAATAAATAATGGGAAAAATAACTGTACCTTAAAAATTTTTTTTCAAATCTTCCCCAAAATATAAACAGAACAAAGACATAAACGGGATTACAATGCATATGCTCACATCTGCCCTCCAAACACACTTTTTATGGAGAAGTTATAAAGAAGAAAAGTTACCCATTAATATATGGCATGCATCAGCAGTGCACTGGTGGGCTTAAACTTGGTTTTGAGTTATGTGTATATACAGATAAATCTCTTCCTGAGTTGAGCTTCGTCTTCAGTTGAGACCCAAACCATCTGCTTTCCTATTTTTGGCAAGATACTTGACCACGTGATAAGGCAATCAAACACTTCAACCTCCTTCCCTTTTCAGCGGCACGGCCCTCCTCTGTGACATCACCAATGTGCCAGATATGAGGACAGGCTCTAAACTACAGTCCTGTAAAAACTAGAGAGCAAGTTTCTTTGTTCAGTAGTCTGAAGGCTATAGCACTGTCTTTTCATATATTTGGAGCTCTTGAGGATTTCAGTTGAACAGATTCAAAATGGTCTTCTTTTTCCTATAGAAAAAAAATATTAAAACAAAATCAACTCACTAAAATTTCAGTAAGATTTTAGGATCTTATGTGTCCAGAGTAAGTTTTGGCAATCATTTTAATCCATGTATCTGCCACTTGTAATTAGGATTTTTACATTTACATTTACAGGAGGGTGGCAGACATAACGCAGATAGCATGCCCACCCCGAAGGATGCTGCTGATGTCCAAGATATAAGACACACAATCCAAAACAGAAGCAAATACCAAAAGACGTAGCTGTGATTCTTGGGAAGAAATCACTGAGGCCCTTTCTAAGGGGACATCTGATCCGTAAGGGGAAATAGATGATCTATCCATGCAAATTGTAGACAAAGTAGAACTGACAGTCAACTAAATATTCTCGAGATAATGTAGGCTAAATAACAGTGAAAAAAAAGGACAGCAGAAATAAAGGGATTATCAATCAGACATAAAACCATTCGAGTTCACTGATATGTTTTAGGAACATCTTTAGGGTAGGTGCCTACTAAAGATACTAAAAACTAAAAACGAGTCATCTCAGATAATAAATCAACATTTAATGCCAATACATGATTTGGCATTTGTTACAAAATATATTCAAAAAGTAGCCTCTTAAGATAGACTATTCTTCTTCAAAGGAGAAAAAGAGAAGAGGTGAGCTTTCTCCCAATGTTCTCATTGTTAGACTTGGACAAAGCTTTCTGAAAGCGGCTGGAATGTGCTGCGGTTGGGGGACGGGCTACGCTATTGAAGTGAATAAAGATGAAGAGAATGTGGATTCCTTTAAAAATGAAGGAAATAGGAAGCAGATCAGTCCTGGGTGCAAATGGTTGTGGGTCTGAAGCAGAGAAGTGAAACAAGAAATAGACACCGAGTATCTGTCCGGAAGAATAAGGTTGCTTTTATATATTCTCACATTTGGGTGGAGAAGTCCAAAACAAAAAAGTTTAGAGCTACACAGTCAGGATTATAGGGGAAAAAAAAAAATCACAGTGTGAACGTGATACAATTCCTGCCACCAGGAAGTCCCAGTCAGTCAGTGGTGTGAACTGCACACACTTGTATGTATATATCCCACTCTAGCAGCCATAGAAGCAAAATGTGAACACAGAGGACATGGCAGCTAAAGCCCGAGGAAGCTAAGGGTTTCCAGTATTTTACTTTAAATATTACCGTGAGGATAACCAACAGGTCTCTGCTTCCCCTCCCCACGGAACATGCTGAATCACATCTTCTCAAATCAAAGCCACAAAAATCTCCACTCTCCTTTCTAGATCATGGCTAATACCCTACAGCTCTTTCCTGTAATAACAGTATGAGCTTCCTGATGGCGGGCATTTTGTATCCCCTAAAGTCTAGCCCTGTTTCTACTACACACTGGTGATTATTAAATATTTGAAGTATCATTGGTTATTCCAAAAAAAATAAGGCTGGTAAACGTGAGACTTGAGGCAAGCTCTCCTAGAGCCAGTAAGTTGGGACTGAGATCTACAGGTTGTTCTCCAGGACTTGTCATCTCTGCAGAGGCAGGGAAATGGGATCTGTTGGTGTTCACGCTGTGATTTTTTTCCTATAATCCTGACCATGTAGCCATTCCCACTGCCATCAGTCGATTATTCCATGGAGTGGCCAGACACCACCCAGTCTGCAGCATGCACAAACAGGAAAAGTTGAACCAACTGCCCTGAAGCAGTCTCTCCAAAGACAAAGGGACACAATGGTTTGAGGTCAATTGGGAACTGTAAGGTTTACAAGCCAGCAGAGAGGTCACAGGCACCATCAACCAGTGCTGCCTAACTAAACAGGTCCCATTTGGGGTCCCCAACCATCGTAAATAATAGTTTCTTTCCAGAGGCACCATGTGCACCCTAGGGTGTACTTCTTGTGTAGAAACCAGGCATTAATTTCTCTCCCCAAAATAGTGTGGCTTGTATTTGAACCCCAGGAGTGATCGTAAATGGTCATAATTCAACTGTTTATGGAAACATCCTCGATAGATCACGTAGCCCTTAGACAACTGCAAAGATCTTTTCAAAATAACTCCCCGTGGTTACTCAGACGAGGTTCCTGGAGGGACAACCGACTTGTTATTCATACTCACACTATAGGTAGTTATTCAATTAGAAAAGACAGGACAAAATTTGTCTCTGACTTTAGCTGAAGTAATGAATGACATCACTTCAGCCCCTGAAGGAATTCAGGTCAACATTAACCCACTGTCTACACACTGTTAGGAACAATATAGTTGCCCTAAATATCCTCCTTGAGGCCCAAGACCAAGTCTGTGCAATCACTGAAATACTCTGTTGAATCCAGATTGTCTTGCTGGACTGTCATCATCCTAAATCAAAAGGATAATGACCACCCGGCTGAGTGTGCTGCTCACCAAGTCCCCCTACTGTGGCCTAGGTAGACAAAAGTGGGAGATACACTGGGTCTTGGTAAATTTTTGAAAATACCTTTTATCCTTTTCCATCTGAATCTTCTAGAGGAAAGAGCTCAGTACCAGTGGAAAGGTCTCAGGCTGAGTGGAGAGGGCAATGGAGGGACTTAAAGAGAAAGCCACCTAACTTCCTAACGTGGATCCTGATGATTCACGGAGTTTGTTCAGCTGTTTGGGCCTGGGACCGTGGTATGACTGAGGTCAATAATACAGGTTGGTCTGATCTTGCTGTTTAGTGTCTTGTTGGTAGTAGATTTATTTAGGTGCTTTATGATGCAAATTGACCAGATATGATTCCAGCCTCAGCTAGTCAGATTAATCAGAGTGGTCAGAGGAGCAGTGTACTAATGGGAAAATTTACCAGAAGCCAAGATGGTGCAGAAAGGAGGACTGGATTTTGTTGGGAGAAAATTCCCCATGGTTCTCTTGCATTTCTGCACAACTTACAAGAGAGACACTGATTGCCCTTTTTTCTGGACTACCTTTTTCAAAGTTCTTTGTATAGAAAGCAGCCTTTGAAGATAGAAATATCGACTCCTTCCAGAACAAAGGGCAGGCTTGCTTACAGTCTTGGAAATAGTGTTTCCGTCTGGAGCAATGAACAGGCATGCTACCTGTTGAGTACAATAACAACAATATCTCCCTTTGGAATAAAGGACGGAGATGCTTACCGCCCATCCCAAAAGATAAAGATTCCCAAAGTTTAAGGTTCCTTTCTGGTAACGCAGCCCACTGTGTGTACAAGAGTCATCTGTTCCATATAGCCCTGTAGGAAGTGAGGCTTTGGAACTGGTATAAATGCTCATGTTCTGGTTAGTGCTTCTGCTGTGAGTGTCAAACTGTCCTTTGTCTCTGACCAGAAGTCTCATGTCTTCTAAGGTATTCATGAAACCATGGCAGGCTCACTTGTCAGCTTGCAAGCAGGGTAAAATCTAGGGCTTGACAATCACTGTACATTCATGATTCCATAGCAATAGTATCCTTCCAAACCACCACACTGAGAAAAATTAATCATTAGTGTAAGGGAAATAGGGCTTATTCATTTTATTTTTAAATACTTCCCTATTACATATTTATGTGCCTAAATTAGGAAATGATTGCTAAAACACTCTCAGTAAATATAATCTTTTGCCACTTGTACCTCCTGCTGAAAATCCTTTGAAATGAATTTTCTCTCTTCTGTTTCATTTTGGTTTTATTCCCGAGTAGGTAAACTGGTAATTTCTCATCTTTTAAGTCAATGGTGAAGAATGTCAACAGAAAGTTTACAAATAATATTTAGGGTTTCATGCTCTCTGTTTGGATACAGTAATCATTTCAAAGCCGGCAAATGTGATGGCATCTCAGAAGGTAATATCTCAACATTTAATATAACTTTCATTTTTCCTATATGAACAATCTTGTTGTGAAATAAAGTATAAATGAATATGAGAACTTTTATTTACCTAAACTTTTTGGATTTTAATATTATATTATCTTTGTGAAAATTCAAATGTTACAAAAATGTATTACTGCAAAGACTAAAGACATCCATTCAATCAAAACTCCCCAAAAGCAGCTACTGTTAGTGGTTCCCCACTCAAACACCAGCAATAGAAATGAGACCATCTGTTGTGTTGTTTACACTTTATCTTGGACCTACTGAGGTATCAATACACTTAGCTACCTCAATCTTTAACAGCTGCACAGGTGCACAGTGATTCCATTATTTTGATATATGGAAATTTCTTATCTAACTCCTTACTGATGGGATTTAAGGCTGTTTCTACTTGGGTTAACCCACAAAAACAATGCCATAGTGAATATTTTTGTATTTACATCCTTATGTACCTCTTAGAGTATTTCTGTTGAATAAATACCCACAGAAATATAGACATGTTGAATGAGAGGGCTTGTGTGAATGCTGCTGTTAGGTTAATATGGCCCTTTATTTACAAATGCACGGTAATACCAGGTTAAAATTCTGCTCTCACCTTTGTTGCCAAGGATTTGAGTTTTCGCAGTAGCGACTGTTTATTGGAATATACAACTTCCTCTTCATTATCTTCTCCTTCCATGATAGCACAACTGTCTGCAGCTGGGAGTTCACACTCTTTTGAGTTAGTTGTCATTACTAATTTGGAATATTTGTACTCCAGTCTAAGTGGTGGTAAATAAATAAACAGATAGAAAAAGTGACTGTTTAATATAACTTAATACTTACTTGGGGTGGTCATACACCAGCTAATTAAATTGTCTTGTAGTACAGTTACTCCACCAACAATTCCCCTCACTCACAGCCATAGCACCACATGTTTTCACTTATGTACCATCTACACACAAATCTTTTCCAGAATTTCAGAGAATCAGTGTAATATGGTTAACTCTATCACTTATTTTATACACTGACTAAATTGTCCAATTATGATGAACTGTTGGAAAACAAAGAGAAAATTTGAGGTCTGGATTCATTTTCTTAGTTTACACATATTTGAAGACTAATTCACTAGGCAGTTTTCAAAACTTTAGTTTGGAAGAATGAGAATATTATAGAGGCAAGTATTTGGTCTTTACTCTTTCTCTAAATCACTTGTTCCTTTCTACTCCCCATCCCTGATATTACAACTGTCCCTAGATAATACAAAAGAGAACGTCCACAGCCTCATTTTAAAAGAGCCAAAGCACATAACTTATTAATATACCATCAGAGGTTAGGTTCAGTATTCAACTTCAGATTCTTGAAGTCCTGGAGTACGTAAGTGATACTTGCCTGTGTACCTGGTCTGTTTCTTTGCAAATATCTACTCACAAGGAATTGAAAAAGGCAAGAAGGCAGCAAGTTGTCATGAAAAGAAAAAGACACAAGGAGAGAATCTGCCTTGCGTTCTCAACTCTGTAGCCGGAAGCCTCTTTTCTTTGTTTTATAACAAATAGGCCTAATTCAATTATCTCTAATGTTCTATGATCTCTGTTGTCAGAAAAATCACCTCTATTTGCTTTCTTTAAGTCCTTCCCTGTAACTCCTTCACTAGGAGAAATTTCTTGCGTCTCCAAGAGAAACTGTTTGGTATAATGATTAAGTCTAAAATTTTCACAACAAAAGAGATCCTTCAGTTCCTATAACAGAGGTTACTTACTTCTGATTCTTTTTCCAGAAGTAGCAAGTGAGGGCCACCAGCAAAACGGCTGTAAAAGCGCCCACACCTGCTCCCACTTTTAGCCAAAAGTCAACTGTTTCACAGGTTGATAACTTTTTCTCAGGCAGAGAAATTCCTTTAATGCACCATTTAGGTTCATTCCATACATATAAGGTTTCCTTTGGAAAACAAAAACACACACAAACACAGATGACATGAGAAATGAGGTTTAGAAGGAGAAAGGCTTTGCTGACCCTTTCTTCACAGTAGACAAACAGGATTATTCAGCTTTCATCTAACAGAAGCTCCAGAAAGAGATGGAGAAGAGTGAGATTAAGGAGATGAATGAAAAGGCCAAAAAAAAAAAAAAGAGAGAGAGAGAATTTTCAGACCAGAAGGCTTGCTATGTGCTGAAGAGGTTGTTGAATAAAAATGATTCCATCTGGATATCTCATTTGAGCTATTTTCCCCAGACTTCTGATGATCCCTGACTTCTTAATCATGTTTTTAAATAAATGCTTAGGTTGTTTAATATAACTAACTGGAATAGGTTTCATCCACTCATCATGTAGGTCCATGTCCCCCAAAAGCCTCTCGCCTAAGTGGAAGAGCAGACCTTGGACCCAGGACACAGAGGTGCACCATGACTGGCAGGCATGCAGACTGCACCCTCTTCTACAGGCCAAAATCAGCAGGGCGTTATTCTTGGTCACCACCACCCACATGAGGTACTTACTCTCATCCTCCCAATTTTGGGGGGGGGCAATATTTTCAAACATTGCAACTAACAAATGAAGAGTACTGGGTCTCAACCAGCATTTTTTTAAAAATAAGCAGATCAAATAAAACAGATCAGAAACCAAAATCAGAGTACAGTGCATGGTTCCTTAAATATTTCAGTATATACAGTGGGCAGAGGCAATCTGCATGATGATTATACCCACTGACATTAAATGACATGAGGCATTACATTTTTTGTTCCTTGTGTCTTATTAAATTTTCTGGTGAATGGTGGTCACTTTATCAACACCCTACCAGAAGCATAAAACTATAATGTTTAATTTCATACACACACAAACACACACACACTTTTACAGTCAGTCTTCAAGTGAATGATGTACAGGAGAATCCTATTTAAAATAATCCTACTTTACTTTGATGAAAAGTTTCAACCAAGATAAGAACTTTCAACATATTTTTTAGAAAGGACGTTAGCCACTGAAAAATTTCTTGCGTAACATTTTCATTAAATTTAGTGTGAAAAAAACTATTTTTAAAATGGCTCACATGATTTTTATACAAAAGATGAGGTGAGAAATGAGGAGGCATGAGCAAGTTGGGCAGCTGCCTCTCTACATGGAAATAATGACAATAAAGAGGAAGACGTGAGCTGTAGTCGGCAAACACTGATTTCATCGGAAGGGCATTCCAACAAGAAAAAAAAAGAAAAAACACTGGGAAAGAGTTTATATGGTTGTATCAAATGCGCCAATGAAAATGGCAAGCGCTAATGTCCAATAAACATCTCAGAAATGAGCCATTAAAACCTCAAAATTATTCAGGCATGTACTTCTAAAGCCAGAATTCTTAAGTTATCAATAAGCCCCTCAAATTGTTTACAAAAAAAAAAAAAATCAAGCTATTGGCAGAATTTTTTAGTCATTAAGCAACTTGGTTGTTCTATAAATTTCTTAGTCATCTGATTAAATTAGGAAGCTTTATCCCCTAATCATTAAGTCACATGTCACTGGCAAACAAGAAAGCAGCTGACACTGCAGCAGAAAAATGTGTTTTTCCAGCATCAGGGATACTTTGTGGACAGGGTGAGATCAATTTGATGATAAAGGTAAAAACATTCCTCTTAGTGATAACACAGTATCTCTTCAAATCTTTACTACTGTGTAACATTTAGAAGGAACACTTAATACGTACTTAGAACCTGGTATAGATTTTTGAGATCCAATTTGATAAGAGCACTTTTATCACAAGTCATGTAGCTCTTTTCATTTCTATCAGCTCTATGTGGAAGACTAGTTGTGTGTAAATTTAACTTCAAGCACATCAGGATTAGATGCCTTTACAGAATGGGGAAAGCGGGACTCAGTCAATATAAAATGAAAAATTGTAAAGGATAGAGAGGCAATAGGATAGAAACACAGCAGATTTATTAAAAATTAAAAGATATCCATCACTATATTTTGCAATCATTGTTTTTTTCTATCATAAGGCTTTGGCATCCCAAGAAATCAACCCTTGTTGATTACGTTCATGGACATAATGCAAAAGGCAGGGAAAGTTGTCACTTGTATTACAGAAAGCTCACTGAAGAGCAGACTTTTTGAAATATTTTATTCAGAGATTGGAGGTGAGCAGACTGCATCAAATCCTTTTGTTTGTTATCGCAATGAAATACACAAGGAAGGACATTCATATTTTTCTAGTTAAAGCTCAATTTCATTTGGCAAATATTTTCAAAACTAACATCTAACAGAAGGGCATGTTTAACTGATTTTGTTATTTCTCAAATTAAGTTTGGAACCATAGCAGGGAAGTTTATACCTCAACATGTAAAATACGACAGAATGTTCCGCAAGATATTATTCTTAAAGCAAAAATAAACATTTGAAAAGCATCACCTCACAACTGTCTGTTGCTAACATTCTTCTAAGATATTGAACAGAGGTTTTTTAATGACAGCAGTTTGAATGAGATAAAACTAGAGAAACTGTTGCTACCTCACTGTCTTAAACTTCTAATCATTACTTCCAGAACAGAAATGTTAAATATTAAAGTCTTTGGATAAAAGGTCATTTTGCTTTGCAAAACTCCTAAGTTAAACTTGGTGGCCAAAGAAGGGAATGCATCTTTTGTTTTTCATTTACTCTAAAAAAAATTATTGTAATATATAGTTTATCATAATTTTAGAGAAAAGGTACAGATGAATTTTCACTGTGAAGCATAAAAAGTGTATGATTATTATTACAAGGATTAAAAAAATTTTTTTTGCAAGACTAGAATTTTCATCCCTGACCCACTTAAAAATTAAAAAGAAACCAGCTCAACAGTGCCTTAGATGTGTAAGCAGCACCGTCTCTCAGAGCTCTAGGCTGGAATGAGCTACCTACGGGTAAGCACACTTACTGAACTTAAACACCTTCTAATTTTCACTTAAATGTCTTCTACTTGGGGACTTTTCTATTCTGTATTAATTAATAAAAACTCATTTTATATTATTATGCCTATATTTTATCATAAAATATGAAAATAAGCACTGTTTCATAAAACAATTTTATTTTTAGGCATGTCTCCGTGTCTGAGTTTGTGTCTGTGTACTAGGCTTGATGTACAACGTATTTCTTACTACAGGTTCACTGTCCTTCAAGTTTGAAAAATAGGTTTGGTTTTTTTTTCCTTAGAAGTGGACACTACTACTTCCAAATATGCTAAATGTACAAGACTGGGTGGGGGCATTCGGATTTCCTCTCACATTTTTGCCCTCCAACTTGCCAACTAGAAGCTCTTTTTAAGACTTCTCTGGACAGAATGGCTTCTCCTCACTGCTCCCCTTATACAATCAACATTTGAGCACGTTCCTCCACTCCATGATGACCCAAAAGTCAGTACGATCCCATCCACCATCTAGATCTCAGAAATCCCATTGGAATCTCTGATCCCCACTCTCCAACAGGGTCCCCACCTCTGGTGCTGATTTATTGTCTCATCTGTGCTTCTTTAGTGTCATTTCAATGGACTGCAGGACAGTAAGGTGGTGAGTCAGTCATCTTGAAGGAGGAAAGTTTGTATTTTTATATGGTACTAATCAGAGCTGATGCAATGAAGTAGGCATTCTCAAACACCACTAGCAGAACAAATTGGACAACCCAAGCAATTCAGTAGTAAGTATCAAGAACCTTAAAAATGTCTATCTTCTTGAATTCAATTAATCTCTTTCTAGTTATAAACTCCAAGGAAATAATCAAATGTCCAACAAAGATGTTCATGACAGAGTTATTTACAAAAAGATGGTTTTCAATTTTTTTCCTAAATATACAACAGGGGAATTAGTCGATCTCAAATTGTATACATAATAAAACATTTGTTAGTAACTAAAAGTATATTTTAAAAATGTAATGACAAGGGAAATATAGTAAATGTAAAAAGGAAACAAAAGATATAGACAGTAGGACCCCAACTTTATTTTAAAAAACAAAGAAGCAAACAAATGATTGCAGAGAAAATACAGAGTAAGATCTTGGTTTATACTATGTATCTCCTTTACTCTCTAGATATCTTCTTGTGAAGTCAACTATACCATCCTCATCTTAATTATACCCATAACTACACTATATAAGTCACACCTTACTTTAATCATATCATTTCTTTATAATCTGGGTAAATATATACATAGTCTACAACTCCCTTGCTACAATTACTTTTCCCAATTCCAGTACACATCTTCAGCTACCTCAGCATATGGGAGTTTAGCTATCAAACTTGATTTTAAATACATATTAATATCACATCAGGTTAAATATAACCTTTAGCCATGCTACTGAATCTAAGTTTCTATAATGTAAGTGACGCTGGGCTAAGCAATTACACCTACAGTGACACAGGTCTACTTAGAGAGGTTTGCCCCTTACCTGAAATCCTCTCTTACAGGCTCCCTCAATCTCATGAAAGTCATGTTCTGTGCACAGAGGGCAAGCTTCAGCACTCTCCCAGAGGAAATAGAACGTACATCCATCACAGGTGCCTGCTGGACACTTGCTGAAAGAAAACATGAAAGACAACAAAAACAACAGCTTTCTTAACACATTTAATTGCATTCAATCAACAGTTGAGTTGATTTTTTTGACACTGCACACTGGGAAGCAAGGTGTGGGTGCTGAGGAAACACATGAAAAATAATCTAAAGGCGACAAAACCACAAGGAGATACTACTTTGCACCTACCAGGATGGATAGCATCAAAAAGACAGCTAATATCAGGTGTTGTAAAGATGTGGGGAAACTGGAATCCTCAACACCTCTGATGGGAATACAAAATGGTGCAGCTTTGGAAGAATCTGGCAGTTCCTTACACAATTAAAGAGAATTACCATATGATCCACCAATGCTACTTCTAGGTAAATACCCAAGAGAAATGAAAATACTATGTCCACACAAAAACTGGTATGTGAATGTTCATAACAGCATTATTCATAAATCCAAAAGGTGGAAACAACCTAAATGCCCATCAACAGATAAAAAAATGTGGTATATCCACACAATGAAATATCACTCAGCCATTAACGGGAATCCAGTACTGATACATGCCCCAAATTAGATGAACCTCAGAAATAGTATGCTGAGTGAACGAATCCAATCAAAAACAGCAAGGTCCTACTGAATAGCATGGGGAACTAACTATATTCAATACCTTGTAATAGCCTAGAATGAAAAAGAATATGAAAATATATCGAATCACTGTTATACACTAGAAATTAACACAACACTGTAAACCAACTATCCTCCAATTTTTTAAAAGTCCATACACAACATTATTTAGATAAAAGTCCATAATAGGGAACTCCACATAAACAGAAAGTAGTTTAATGGTTGTCTTGGGCTATGGAGGGGGCTAAAGTACAGGGAAGTAATAGCTAAAGGGTATGGGGTTTCTTTATGGGCTGATGAAAATGTTCTAGAGTTTACTATGGTGATGGTTGCATCTACCTAAATAATATACAATGACCATTGAGCTGTATGCTTTAAATGAGTGAACTGTAATGGTATGTGAATTACATCTCTATAAAACTATTTTCTTTTAATTTAAAGGAGAAATAGGTACAGATAATGACAAAAAAAAAAAAACCTCCAGTAAAGTTTCTGACTGGAAGTGATGTCTAAGCCGAGTCTAGAATATTCTAGGAGTTAGATGAAACAGAAGAGAAGAAAGCAAGCGAATTCTTGCCAGAGAGAGGAAACAGTAGATGAAATTACCAGAGGTCACTGTCACTGGAGTTTCAAGAGCAAGGCCATGAATGAGCACTGGGCATAGAGGCATTAGATGGTGAAAGTTGTTGTGATTTCTGTCTGAGGTAATATACACAGGTGAGGTGCTTTAGGACAAACAGGACCATGATATCCACAGAGGATGGGAGAAAGACATGAGAACAAAATTGTCTAATGTGAAAAAACCACCATCAGGCCAACACACAGCTCAGTGACGTAACTGATTTCACGATCCTGAGTTTCCTCGGCCTGAGGATGACTTCGTTCATGATGTGGATACCCTCACCACTCGGTGATAATGGGTGGGGCTTAGACAAAGGTGCAGAATTGCACTGAACCAAACACCAAGTAGAGCCTGAATGGAGACTTTTTGAAATTCTCCTTTCTGATGAATGGGCCAATTATGTTAACTTTGCCTCTTTCATTTTAGGGACAGATAAACAAACACAATATAGCTCAAAAATTAACTTGCTATTACTTTATACAGAATCCTTACTGATTGAAGCAAGAAGCTATTTGGAAAGATTCTAATAGGAATGGCTGTTCTGTTCATGAATTCATTAAAGTTAGGGGAATATTAGTCCCTTAATTTGTCTACTGCACTTCCCCTCAGTCAAGCCATGTAAACACAGGGCATTGCCCTGAAAATCTCCTTCAAATCTTAGCTGGTGCCAACTACAGGTGTCCTGCAACAACTAAGAGCAAAATAATAGATATACAATACTAGAATCAAAAAAAAAACCCCTTTTAAGTTTTAATTTTAAATGTCTGATGAGAATGTCGAAAACTTTCATTTTCAGCCTACCAGAAAGCTAAAATTCCATACTATTAGTTTACTAAATATATTCTAAGGTGCCCTGATAGGAACTCTAAAAAAAAACCCTACATGCCTGAAAACTGATGCATTTTTACACGTCTGTCTTTCCAGTGTCCGTGTGCTGTACACTAGTAGACATGGGTGGGATGTAAATAAAAGCAACATTCTTCATGACACACTTCAGAAACAGGGACCCAGGACTGTCAGAGCATAGAACAATGGTCAAAAGTGACTCTTTGGAAGAATGACTTGACTCTCTTACCCACCTTAATTACTCTATTTATAAAAAGGTGAGTACATTCAGACTAAGAAACAAAATGATTTTTTTAAGAAAAGTACAATAGATGAAAACTATACCACTTAAAACATTATTCCCACTTTCCATCTTTCAGATCAGGCAAAGCAACTCACAATTGCTCTTTTCAAAAAAATTGGGTAACCAATTAGAAAAATTCCTCAAGAACACAATTATTATTTGCACAACAGTGATTTGCAACTTCCAAAGTAATAACACTTTTTTGATCATTTAGCAAAATTACCAATAGGCTTTCCTACTCAAATCTCTCCTCCTCGAATTGCTCTCTATTTTATCTTCTCAACACAGAAAAGTTGTTTATCTTGGGAAAATGAAAGTGTTAGTCTGCTAAAGTTTGAGAAGAAAGAACTCAATGAAAAAAAAAAAGAGAAAATTAAAGTTTCAAAAGGCTTTAGAAAGAAGACTTGGATTACAATTCTAACTGGACTTTCAAATGACCAACCAGACTTTCAACTCACTGTGTTTTTCCTTAAGTGACTCAAACTCTCTCCTTACCATCGCAGTTTTGTAATGTGTCAAAAGCAGAATATCTACTGCACTGATTTCATAAGGTAGTTATGAAGGGTAAAATGAGAGAACTATTTGGGAAGGTTTAAAGCACTGCAAAATATAAAAGACTATTAACAAGGTACATCACTTTGTAAAGAACTAGTAGAACCAGAGAAAGGGGAAAAAAAATCAAGATATTGATATAATTTATAAACCTGACATTAGGTGTCAAAATACTACAATGATTCAATGCTTTTCCTTGGCAGACTTCACTTTTTAAAAGAAACTCTTAGGTTAAAAGCAGTTTAGTTTAGATTCAATTCTTCATTTCCTTTAATTCAATGAATCATTTAAAATGTGGAACATCCAAATGTGATTCTTTGTTATAAACATAATTTCCACATGTTTGAATCAGGCCTTCCCTGGGAACCAGCAAGGATGTATGAAGCAGTGATTATTTCAATATGCTTATAGATATAATAAAAATAGAAAAAAGATGTAAGAGAGAAAAGTGTTAAGACAGATATGTACTTTATTGCCAGGTATGTGAAATCTCTTTCCCTTTGATGACCTGTGTCACCCTGATCTTTACCCCTCCCAAACAGCTTTTCAGAGGTGTCGATAATTGCGCTTCTGCATAACTTTCAAGCTACGTGATCACCATAGAAACCAACAAGTACATGTTTAAAGAAATGAGATAAAGTCATAGACAGCAGGGGCTCGGGAGGGTAGAGTTCTACAGGTTGGCCAGATGTGCTGTGAATTCTAGGTTAAGAAACCACTACAGATTCAAAGGACAACCAGTTAAACATTAATTTGGTTTTACTGAGAAATACGTAACAGGCTTTCCAGTTTCCTTATTTTGCTTCTGATGTTGCCTTATCAATCAAGGTGGCACAAGTAATGTGTAAGAATTCAGACGAGTTTTTTTTTTTTTTTAGAAAGTTATGTCTTGGATTCTAAAACGGAATACATTTCCTGGGAGGAATAACTGGATTGAATCATCTTACCTAAAGCAGGACCTACCTGGTTCATATTATGAATTAATGGAGTAGAATATTGTGTTCTTATGAATTATTATCACCTAATACTCAACCTATTATTATTGTTGAGATAATTGACAAATCTCTGTAAAATTGTTTTGCCTAAACTTCATTCAAAATCCAAAGTTAAGACAAATTTATCTACACTGTCAGTACATTTCCAACCCTTCTGGAGTTAGTCTCAGGAGGCAGGTGGGAAAGGACACAGTCTTGTGGGCCCAGAACATTTATCATTTGGTGTCAGTGTACTATTGTGCTGAGCTTTTTCATGTGGGGCCTTTGTGGGTTTCTTGGGGTTCCACGGTCTCAGGGTATTCAGACTGGCATCCTCTGGCAAGGGCTTTGCTCTCTGACCTCCTGGAGACTCCCTTCCGCATTGGAATCTCAGGAAGCTCAGCTTTTCTCTGCTAAGGATACCTTTTCATTGGTAGAAACCCTTCCAGTGTCAGGTCCATATAATGCCACTGCATCTTGATCTAATTTTGTTTGCCCTAAGGCTGAAGAGCATAAATCACTTATGATAGAGTTTGAAAACAAGGTATTTTGACCTAGAGGTCTTAGATCCAGAGATATAAAATTTTACCAGTCTCCTGCAAAAGCTTCCCTTTCTAAAGGTTCTATCTTGGGTTAACTACCAAAGGCAGCATCTGATAAAGACCTAGACAAACATTAACTGACACCCCTGGTCCTTTTTATTTACAGACTCTGTGTCTTCTTCAGTGAAATAAAAATGTGTCAAAGTTTTTACATTCTTAATTCAAACTTGATCCTAAAACTTTATGAATGTCCTGTGATATTTTTATACCATTTCTTAAGGTTACTCATTAGTTTTTGAATTGTACAGTTTTAACAATTCTCTATTAGAGTTTTTCCATTTCTTTTTTTTCCAGTTAGAACAAATTAACTTATTTGTGGATGAAGAAAAAGGTAGGGAAACTGATATATGGTAGATTCTATCTTCAGTCCTTAGATTCAACATTTTAGGATACATCTGGATATTGGTTCCTTATCATAAACTTTTTTTATTGACACACAATCAATTTACAATATTATGTTAGTTTCAGATGTACAACAAAGTGATTAAATATTTTATAGATTATACTCCATTTAAAGTGATTATAAAATATTGGCTATATTCCCTTGTTGCTCAATATATCTTTGTAGCTTATTTATTTTATACATAGTAGTTTATACCTCTTAATCCCTCTTTCCCTGTCTTGTCTCTCCCCACTTCCCTTTCCCCATTGATAGCTACTAGTTTGTTCTCTATATCTGTGAATCTGTTTCTTTGTTATATTCACTAGTTTGTTTTAGTTTTAAATTCCACACACAAGTGATATCATACAGTATTTGATTTTCTCTGACTTATTTCACTAAGCATAACACTTTCCAGGTCCATCCATGTTGTTGCATATAGCAAAATTTCATTCTTTTTTATGGCTGAATAGTATCCCATTATACGTTGTGTAAAAGCTTTTAAGTTTAACTAGGTTCCATTTGTTTATTTTTCCTTTTATTTCCTTTGCCTGAGAAGACAGAACCAAAAAAAAAAAAGTTGCTACAATTTATGTCAAAGAATGTTCTGCCTATCTATTCTTTTTTTTCCACAATGTGTCAATTTCTAATGTACAGCACAATGTCCCAGTCATGCATATACATACATATACTCATTTTCACATTTGGCTATCTTTTCTTCTAGGAATTTCCTGCCTTACATTTAGGTATTTAATCCATTTTGAGTTTATTTTTTGTATATGATGTGAGAAAATGTAGCTGTTCAGTTTTCCTACCATGACTTATTGAAGAGACTGTCTTTCCTCCACTGTATATTCCTGCCTCCTTTGTCATAAATTGATTGACCATAAACGCGTGGGTTTATTTCTGGGCTTTCTAATCTGTTCCACTGAGCTATGTGTCTGTTTCTGTGACAGTACCACACAGTTTTGATTACTGTAGCTCTGTAGTATAGTCTAAAGTAAGGAAGCATGATACTTCACCTTTTCTTTTTAGTCTTAAGACAGCTTTGGCAATATGGGGCCTTTTGTGGTTCCATATAAAATTTTAAATTATTTGTTCTACTTCTGTGGAAAAAATATCAGGTATTTTTAAAAATAGGAATTGCATTAAACCTATAAATTCCTTTGGGTATTATGGATAGTTTAACAATATTAATTCTTCTAATTCATGAACACAATATCCTTCCATTTCTTTGTATCATCTTCAATCTCCATCAATGTTTTATAGTTTTCAAAGTAAAGGCCTTTCACCTCTGTGGTTAAGTTTAATCATAGGTGATTTTGAAAGGGATTATTTTCTTGCTTTCTCTTTCTAGTAGTTTGTTATTTTGTGAGAAACAATCTTCCCAGAGGCTATACCTATAATGAAAATGAATTTGGAATTTGAAGGAGGTTTTTGCAATATAATTTTGGACTTGTTTGTAAACTACCCAAGCAGTTAAATGTAGTCATAAGTTGACAGAGAGGATTATGATTTTCCTCCAACTTATAACATTAATAAAGAAGACCCTGTTTGAGGTAAGACCAGTTATTTAAAAGAAGGCACCAATAACTTGTAGATCAGTTGAGTTGTCCCACAGATAAATGTGCTATTTGCCTCTGCTTAGTGTGCTTCTTTGCAAATCTCTGCCTATGAGGAATTGAGGGGAAATGACAAGATGAAAGATGGCATGAAAAGAACAATAGACACAGTCAGGAAGTCATTCCATCTTGACTGTGCCACTCTACAGCTATGCAACCTGGGTCCTCAGTGTTTCCTACTATGTCAAGTAAATGGGTTTGATTCAAGGATCTCTAATGTGGTATGACATCTTTATTATCAGAGTAAATATGATTCCTTCTGTCTATTTTCTAATAAGGCTTTTTAATAATCTTTCCACTAAGAAATTTCTTATGTTTTTGAAAGGGCACTTAGGACACAATGCTCAGGTCTAAATTTTCCTAATGAAAGGGGAATCTTCAATTCCTCCAACCACATAGGATCATGATTAGAGGGTTGGAAAGCCTTTTAGGCAGAAGCTGGGGAGGCATCTATTTAGGGATATTAGTGGTCTATTGTGTTAGCAATTTATCCTTTGCCCAAGGTACAAACTACACTAGATAATCTCAAAAGTCCACTCTAGCTCTCAGATTTCATCTGCCAGACATCATGCTGTTAAGTTTTTATCAAAAATGTCTCACACCCTCCAGTCACTTTGTGGAATTAGAAACCAACTGCATTTGCCACCCAAACAGACAGGCTGGAGTTTCCAACTGCAGATTACTGAGTGGCCCAGAATATTTGCTGCTGCCTCTACATTGCATGTGAGGTGCAGAGAACATACTTTTCCCCTTTTCTCCTTCCCATTTGCTTTCTGTTAGGACATTCTCATTTTCCTAAGACTAGGGGTCTTCTGACATTTTCCCAGGTCACCAAGACATAGAGCCCCAGCCAACATTACTACTGCTGAAGTTGCCTTTGCCTGGTTTGTCAAGATTCTTGGCCAAGAGAGAATTCCAGGGGATAGCAACCCTTCTGAATTGCCAAAGTCTAGCTATTGTGACTTCTTGGTCAGTACATGAGATTTCTCCAGGCAATTGCCTGGTTAGCACCTTCCTCTCTCCAGGAGAATGTAAAGCTCAAAAAAAAAGCAAATTAAGTCCTCTTCAAAAGTAGCCTAAATAATCTGGCTCTGTTAACATTTCTTTACTGTTATTGGAAAATCTTTATTTAGCCCTACAGCTAAAAAAAAAAAAATCTAATTATTTCAGGACAAGCAGCTGTTTCGCATGTTCTGATCCTAGAGCTCCCACTTGTGCCCAGATGGGAAATTGATTCAAGGAAGAACTAAGGGTCAGCCCATTTAGATTGTGAGGTTCAAGCAGTGCACTCGAGCAGCTGGTCCTTAAACTTTAGTGTGCATTTTAACTATATATAAAATTGTATCACAATACAGGTGAAGGAATACAACCTGTAAACCAGGACCTTTTCAGTTAGCTTTTCAGAAAACTGAAATGCAAAACAAAGCGTGAGAATCTGTCTCAGAGGAAAAAAAAAAAAAGCCAAATCTCCAAAATGGAGGTTAAAACCAATGGCTCTCAAATTTTAATATGCATAAGAATTGCCTTGTGTTTTTATGAATATTTTTATGCTGAACATTCAGAGATTCTCTGGATTTTAGGGAAAGACTAAAAGTCAATTTTAAAATAGACACCCGAAGGTGTTCTGCACCAGCTGGTCTTGACAAACCCTGGCAAAGACAGTCAAGTTCCCCAAGTGGGAAAAAGCTGCTGGAGGTCAAAGGAGAAACTTAACTGTTCCTCTCCTCACAAGGAAAAGAATCAGCTTCCAGATCCCATCATTTAACATCACAAGGCTATTTTTCTCTTATTACTTGGAAATATCAGAACCCACTTTGGGAGAGTCAGAGTGACACATTTTTCTAAAGGACAGACCTAGTCTTTAGTAGCATCATCTGCTTGAGTCAGATACCCGAAGGAGGCTTCAGAAGTCATCCAGGTCAACTTCTAGAGGCTAGACCCAGAGAGGTCAGGTGCTAGGCCCAGGAAAGGACCTCAGAAGTGCAACAGTAAATAGAACAAGCATCTGAACTCAGAGCTCCATGGTGGGCTATCAGAGAACAATGAAGAGTCTCTGAACACACCTTCTCACAAAGCAAGCATGCTGTGCTGTCTTGACTCTAGCGTGGGTGCTGGCACAGGGATCTTTTACCACATGATGCCCTTGGGCACCAGGCTCCCTCTGTTTCATTCACTGATGTCTATCACCTTCTATTATGTACTGCTCTCATCACATTCTTCTCTCACCTTGAAAAGGTGAAAAGAAAAATTAATTCACAAATCTATGAGAACCAGAGAAACACAGTTGGTAAGAGTTGAGTGCTAATGCACCCTTATGCCCAGAAATGAGCTCAAAATACTATGTTATCATTGTAATTATTTTTAAGATAGCCAAGTAATTGAAGCAATGCTTAGACCTGATTTCTAATCCTGATGTAACGTAAGTGGGATAGTTTGAAATCTCTCAAAGGTTACTGTGAAACTATCAAAAACAAAATTAAGTCTATCCTTATCTTTTTAAACTTTTGCTAGCTTGATGGACAAAAACTGGCAAGTCAAATTATGATCCAAAGGTATATTAGCCCTAAAAGGATTCAGAATAAATAATCTACATACTGAACAATGATTAATTATGAAAAATAAAAATCAGGAGACATTTAAGCTTCATTCAGATCATGAAAGCAGTATTTATTCAAGTTGACAGTTCTATAGTTCTAAGTCTATGAAACTGATTATTTTCTCCTACTGTTCCCACCCAAAGTGGCTGTATTAATCAGATCAAGACTATGGACAGTTGTTGCCTCGAAGACACTCAGGTAAACGAACTGTATCATGTAGTCTATTGGTCAGACTCTATATTGGTGATTTTGCCACCATGGATCAGGAAACTGAAGAGTCAGAAATGGATCTACCCTGACCACTATCCCCTTATAAAAGAAACTATGGCTCAGAGGTTAGATTGTTTAATTTAGATCACCAGATAGTTATTTGCCGATGAAAAAGTATAACCCAGGAAAGTTCTTAATTCAGCTCCCAAGGAAACTGAGGCTAGATAGTAAGAATAAATACAAGGATACATAGTATAGTTATATGTTATTTAAATAATTTTCAAGAGAATTAGACACTTAGGCAAACAAGATGAGAATGTGTCACTGAGGAGACTGGGAAGTGTTAAGATTGGCAAGGACCTATACCTCTTAACAGGCACCCAGCAGATCCATACAACAAAAATCGAGATTCTTTGTTGTCGTTCTGCCTTACATCTTTAGAGAACATGTTTTAAAATAGCAAGAGTCTGAAGTTTTATTCTCTAATAAATTCAAATGTGGAAGAATCATATAGAAATAAGAATACCTAGGGACGGAAATCACTCCTGCTCCCGGTTTAGTAGGATTACACCTCATTTTCACAGCAGTTGATCGGCCATTAACGCAAGAGGTTGTAGTTGTAGAGGACCTATTTGAAGGCAAAGCAGATGTGACACAGATTATAAAGACAAAAATATCCTGTGCATAATTGCTCCAATGCTCTATTAATAAATAAAATAATATATCAAAGTTCACTAATTTAGAATTTTAATACACATGGAGTTCATTTACTTCCACTGTCTATGATAAGTTGACTATTCCCCAAGTAAAGAGATAAGCTATCATCAAAGGATTTAGTAAAGCTATTGTAATTATAATCAAAATTATAATCAAAAGAATTTTTAAGGAATTAGAGGTCGTATCTACTTAAGCTGATGTTTTGATGTTTGAATTATAAATAATTACTGCCTAGACAATGAAGTAGTCTCTTTATTGACTAATTCAAAAGATTATATATATGAGAAAAATTTTATAATGCTCTCTAAATATTCCAAGTTTCCTATTTTTTTACTAAGTCTTTCATTTAAGAACCAATTACTGATTATCTAATAAGTATAAGCTACTATGCCAGGCACCCTGAAGTGACATCTTTATGATTAAAAAATAGTTAAGAGAAGCAGCATGTTCACTTACTTATAAAAGAAATGCACATCTGGTATTTGGCTCGGTGAAACTGGGAACATATCTTCTTTTATATTAATATTTTGCAATGTGGTTTCAACTGTCACTCCTAGATGACAATAAAAAGAAACTATTAAATAATATGGGAAAATTAGATTTATTTAGTCTCTGAATATCTGAATAGAAACTAGCTTTACTTTGATGCTGCCATTTAATTGGAAATATTGTATTAAATTAATTCATTCTTGGTAAGAATAATAAAATTCACAGTTTCCAAAATAAAAAATAAAAAGATTCTACTCCCCAGCTTTGCAATTTTTCATAAGTCACTTTACTTTCTTGGTTCTTATGTCCTGAATCTGTAAAATGCATTCAATAATTTAGATAACCTTTAAAGTCTCTTCCAGTTCTAACATTTAAACAATCTAACATTAGAATTACCTTCTTGTGAGTTTTGTCAAATGAGCTGGGCTACTTTGCTAATATAGGTTTTTTGTCCATATTTGACAAAATAGAAATTTTTGTGCCTTACTAATTTCCAGAAAATAACTCCAAAATTTGCTTAATCTAGAAGTAAGGCATTCCCTTCACTCCAGGCAAAAAGGGAGCAGAGCCAAAATGCAAGCAGGAACAGCAACCTTTGTTCTAACAGAGTTCTGATGCTGAGCACAAGCTCAGCAACTGTCCTTGGTGCTGAAAATTACAGTTAAATTCTTCGGCAGTCTGTATCAATGGTTCTCAAATCTGGCTGCAGAATACAATCATCTAAGAAGCTTGTTAAATTGCTAGATTATCATATGTCTTGTTAGATCCCTAATCCCTACCCCAGAGACTTTAATGAACTTTATCCTTAAGAATTACTAATTAGGGACTTGAATTACTCTTAAAAGTTTCCTATACTTTCCAGACCGCAGGGATAGAAAGGGCAGGTGGGGAATAACACTCATTCACTCTTGCTGCTTGTCACCAGCTTACTTCTAGTATGAGAAAAGATGATGAAAACTGGTAGCAGATACTATGAGTTAAGTTTATATTGTTTGTTTACTGTTCTTTTGTTCGGTTTTTCTTTTGATTTTTTAAAATTATTTTGCCTTTTAAAGTCCTAGAGAATCTGATGAAAGGCAGACTCTCAAAAAACAACGTATCATACATGAGTTAATACATAAATTCGGAAGCTTCTTGTACTCAGTGAGAATGATCAAAAAGATTTCACTTGCAGGGGCTTTTTAACCATGTTACAAAGTGATGATTTAGAATTACCTGCAGACTTTAATCATCTATGGTAAGCACCAATGCATGACAAGTTATCAGTACCATAGTTTTAGAACAAATGCATGCATATATGAACCAAATGAAGCTTACCTAAAAATGTATCTGCAAGAATGATGGATTGTGATGATAAGGCTGCTCGGAAACCCTTACTTTCAGAAGGAATAATAGTTGACTGGCATACAAATGCTCCTACCAAATTCGTGTAATCATCTGACCCTGCCACCATTTCCTTTACTGTAAAGTCTGTAATATTGTTGGTACAGAGAGCCATCTTCTTCCCCTAGAAAAATAAAGTCATAAAGAGGTTTTATTGAAGGTCAGTCTGTAACCTGGATCTCAGCTAGCCAGTAACTCTAGCAGAGCATGGGCTCTTTCTTCCCTGAAATTCTGATTTAACTGATCTCATATGGGGCCTGGGCACCAGCACTTTTAAAAAGCTCTTGAGGCAATTTCAGTGTTTAATCAGGGTTGAGAGTCACTGAAGTTATAATGAATACGGTAATTCAAGACTGTAAGGCTCCTGCCAACTACAAGCATCATCTGTGCTGGATGAAAGCCGTCTAATTTAAGGAAATAAAAGTCATCTATGAAATCTTCAGTTCTTAGGATAACAATGCATACAAAGTAACCAGAAAACTCCTGGTGAATGTTTCAATACCAAGAAAAAAGACTTGCTCCTTCTCCTTCTGTATAGGCCATATGTGGCAGAAAAGTAATGTCAAGGCTGAAAAAGAAAACATAAAAGTCTAGGACAACATCTAAACTCTATAGAGTTACTACAAGTGTCTTTATTTACCTACTCTTAGACTGTGTGATGTGTATCTGCTCAACTAGACAGTAAGTTAAAGGGAGTAAAGGAGTTTAGTGTTTTAATCATTTAAAGGATAGTTGGAAGACACAATTTAGGAAAATCGGAGGACTTTAAATATAGTATGTTTAAATAAACTGCAGTCCCACTGCAAAGGACTATAACTTCCTCTAAAATTTCTACGAAGAAATGTATAAAGAAAAACAAACACTATTTCATTGGTCTTAGATGTAATGTGCACAGATAGGCATAAATAAAAGAGATTTCTCTTTCTTAATGCAGCTAGCAATTCTAACCTATAAAATTTTCTCCCTTCACCAAGCCCACTCAACAACAATGCAGGTGGCAACATATTGTTACTAAGCTTGAATTAAATTGTTGACACCATAAGAAAGAAACAAGGAAAAAGAGCAGAGAGAAACTACTAGGGAAAGGAAGAGGAAAATGACAGTAAAAGGAAAGGAATGAGAATAAAGAGGAAAGAAAGAGAAGGAAGACGAAAGAGAAGATCAAAGACAGTGGGAATACAGGCGTAAGACTGCGAAGTGTGATGTATAATGGAATTAATTTTATTCACTGCTTTATGCAGTATTTAACACAACAGGTGTTTGATATGTATGTATTTACTGAGTGAACTGAGTGACTAATCAATTGAGGGAGTGTGTTGGATCAATACACATAAAATCAGGACAGGACAAATGCCATATCACACAGAATGTACTGATCTTTTTGTCTGAAAACTTCATCAGATCTCTTTTTACTTCCTTTGTACAAAGGTTTGCATAGCATCTGATAATGAAGACCACCGGAAATACAGGAGTTAAGATGGAAAGAGACATGGAGGAAATGCCTTATTATTATTTTTCACCTTTGCTAATGGTGAATGCATACATCCCAAACCCCAACCTTGTATGCCCACAAAAATACTGGACACGTAGTCCTATAACTCTCCCATTACCAGCATCAATTAAGGCTCTGCTTCTTCCCAAGGAAAATAAAATCCCATTATTTATTTATTAGCAGAGGGTACCTGCTCAACTGAAATTTGTCCCCTGCTTTCTTTTTCTTTTAGGACAAACTTCCTCCTGAAAGTCTTTTCTTTTTCAAACACAAAACTGAGGATATAAACAACAGTAAAAAACTTTCTCAAACTATAACTTCCTGCCTAAAAAAATAGGTGGGATTGACAAGCTTGGCCCATTTTTACAAAAATGAAAGATCTTCAAAGCACTTGTATCACAGCTCCAAGCTTTGGGGTTCAACTGACTGGGTAAGTGCTTTGATGGACTGAGAACCAGACAAGGTTGCCCCTGGGGGAGAAAACAGCGAACATGCTAGGAGGCAACAGAGGATTTAAGCTGTCAGAGCTCAGTTTCGGACATTTGGTTGTCAGTTTCCATAGAGATTTTTACTGGTCCATCAACACAGAAAATAACTCAATCAGAGCTGACACAGAGCTCCATCTCACCTTGGCAGCCAAACTCACCTCATGCCCACACAGACTGATATTGAAGAAGTGGAAGTATTTTGTTCCTTTGGAGGTAAAGCTGGGACCATTCATTAATGAGCCCACACTGCTGAGGGTGCTGAAGTCATAGCGCAAACTCTGATTTTCTTTCTCATGGTAGAAAAAGCAGTCACTATAGCAAACTGAGTGGTCCTTTGATTAGATATTAAGAAAGGTAAAAAAAACCAAAACAACAAAAAAACAATATGGTAGGAAAGAAAGTATTAACCGCTATGAAAAAATGTGCTTCAAAAAAACTGTGGTTTCAAACTATTTCAGTAATTTCTGTCTTAGTTACGGTATATTTTACCACGTTAATACAGAAAATTCCCAAACTCTAGATTTCCTGAGGCAAAGTTCAGAAGAGTCAGAATTTTTTTTAGAGAGTAAAGTTATTCTAAGATTAGTTTCTTGTAGAAAGACGTTTTAATAAAAAGACAAAATTTCCTGTTGTGCCAGTTTAAATATAGCTTAAACTATGTTTCCTTCACCCATAATACAGCATCAATTTTTGCCCTTAAAATATTATAAGACCTACTTGCCGTTCTCCATATCCATCTACAGCTACCTACAGAGAGGTAGTCACTTGCTCCACCTTAATGGAATAGATCAGAAATCGGTTCTAATATTTTTGGGAAGTGTTCTAACTTGGAGGCTCTTCTTAATATTTCACATCCCCAGTCATTAGCACATTCATGGCACACAAGTGCTTCATGGATGTGAGAAGAAATAAGATAAGAAAGGGAATGAAAATGTCCTTTATAAATTTAGATAGCAACTTCATAGCTCCTGGAGACACAGTAAGAGGAACCTTTGAGTTTCTCTATTAAAACATGCTTTCCTGGGGATAACGGACATACAGACCCACTTACCTGAGTGCTTCTACTCCCAGGCCCACATGGAACACAAGCCTCCTTGCCATAGACCTGATGAATGGACAGGTAGGTGTCAGGGGGACACTCCTTGCACTGGTTGGTTTCTTTCTCAATGTAGTGGCCTGGGGGGCAGGGGACACACGATGAGCCCGACTGTTCAGAACCGAGGGCACAGGCACGGCATGAGGACGCCACCCCATCAACTGCATTAGTGGCAGTGACAGAATAAATCTTCACCAAGTCATTGACGAACCGTCTGTTCTAAAAAGGAAGCAGAGAGTGATGACTTCTGCCTTGGGGCGCAGTTGTACAACCAGATTGTTTTCTGTTGATACCATCAAAATTATTAAGCTGAGTGTTCCAGCCCAACAGACTATAATTGACAATGGATTAATATTATTCCTTTTTGCATCTTTTTTTTTAAAAAAACTTAAATCTTAATACTAGAAGGTAACTTTTATAGCAATGGAGTTCCAGGAGTTCTGCCACAACCACCATAAGATTATGTCAGAACTGGTACAAATTCAGGCATATGTACAGACTTAATGTCTGGAAGAACTAATACGATTTAACAAAAGAGCAACCTTATCTCCCATCACTGTTTACTCAGACATATGCCTAAATGTACTGATACAGTAGGATGTCTGCAGCGTGGCAAGGTGCAAAAGACTTAGACTAGGGATTTAAAAGGCTTAGAGTAGGACTCTGGTCCTCACCCAAACACATACGGTGTGATCTTGATGCAATCACACCATTTCTTTGGGCTTCCTCTCTCTCTCTCCCTCGAGCACTTTTCTTAACCAACATAGTCTGATTTCTGCTGAAGGGATATATAACAGAGAGTGAAAAGTAAATCTCCAGCATCTTGCTTTACTTCTCCTTCTCCTTCTTATGACACTGGGTCAATTAAGGTCTAGTTTTCATCAGGTGGTGAGCATCAACATATCATTAGAGAGTGGCGTTGCTGTAAGCTACTTAATGTTTTCTGTCTAGGGCAAAGACAAAAGGGAGGTGAGGAAGACTTCCATAGCATGTTCACGCCCTATGCGGTGGGAATCTGAACAGAACTTCTAGAGTCAAGTAAAATCTTCAGAATGGGTTCCCCCGTGACAGCCTAAAGGGAAAAGAGAAAATGCTTCACAAGTGCTTGCCACCATTGTTTTAAGGCAGCTTCTGTAAAAGTGATTTACCTTGATCTCACCCTAAGAAGGTCATGTCAATGGAGATCCACAAAAATAATACAAAAATAAGGTGTAATTGAAGCATACAATAGAAATCACTTAGGAGAGGATTAAGGTCTACTCTAGCAGGGAAAGTAAAAGAGAATAAACAGTTACGTGTGCTAACCCAATTGTGTGTACATACATACTCTCCAGGATGTAAAAGGAGACAGTAATTACTGTAATGGAATAATAACCAACACCAGTTAATGGCTCCTGGACAAATGTCAGATCATTCAGGCAAGAAGAAGATAGTCACCAGCCTCTCCAAAGTCTCAGAAAGCTTTAAAAGTTTTAAAATAATTACAAACTCTGATTTCCTATGTCTTAAGCTTTTAGCCACTATATTTGTTCAAAGTGTCAAAAGATTCAAAGATACATTGTGTTATTTCATTTCATACATTCTTGTTCTCAAAACACAAATCAAAAAAATATCATTTTTATACCAATCCACGCCATAACCAAAAGATCGATTCCATATCAGTAAGAAGCTAACTCTTTTTCTCCAGGAGACTGGAGTAATCACTTTGCACAAATGTCGAGAGAGGGCATCATTTTTGTGTTTAAAAAAAAAAAAATTAAAAAGTGCTTGGAACTTACATCTTGACCCTGATTAGTTCTCTGGAATGCCCACGTAAATGTAAAGGTGGCATTCTTGAAGATGATGTGGGTATAAGCTTGCTTTTCTTTCGTTCCACCCCATGATTCCACCACATTGGTACTTTTTCTATTAATATCCTAAAATATAGTAGAAAAAAATAAATACCAAAAAAGCACAAACTCAGTATTAATTATACATGTGTTTACATTACAACTGTATGTTTATATTTACAGTGAACCTTAAAGGGTTAAATGTGAATATTTATCTACAGAGCACGTAACCCTAAAACTCTCAAAGCTCCCCTTTAAGTCTATACAAAGACTCACTGGTCTCTTTCTCACTGGCCTGAAAGAGGTCTCAAGTCATAGTATGTTTTTCCTTTTGGTGAGGGGTGGGCTTCTGTGTATGTGTGTGACTCTACCTTAGGAAATACACTTCAAAGGGGAAACCTAATTCTTCAAACTTCTCACAGTAAACTTCTAGGATCATAGAATGAAAAGGCTTTCCATTTTTATCTTTTCCCTTGAGAGACTCAGACAGGTAGCTCCAGCACAGGAATTCTAAGTTCCTCCTGAATTATACTTGCAATTTCCAGTGCAGTTTAACTAGAATGTTATTTTATGTTCATGCAATCTTTTGCTTGTACTTGAATTTCACAAAGATTAGTTTGTGAAATGTTTTATTTCTGAATTCCTGGGCCAAATTCAATATTTAGAATAGTATATAAATGTGTGACATCCCAACCAGTATGTTGTCATTAACATGGTTAGAAAGCAAATATAGTAAGTAAAGCAAATAATGTAATACACATCTAATTTGTTTGAAACGAAAACCCAAGGCTAACCCTGAACTTTCTAATTAGTCTTCTCTGCAGAAACCCTAATAGATGACTAAGGAATTTGGATAGGCCTCTGTTATCTGAGATATCGATAATCCAGTGGCATGAGCTCAAGACATGTCTCTTTCTTTCTATGATATAAACAGAGAAGTCAAGCATGCTATAAAGTAATCAGATATGCTATAAAGATACGCTCTTCAGTTCACGCTGCAGATCAAAATATCAGTGTGTGCTTGTCACACATTTTGGAATTCCCCACAATACCAGACCACCAAATCATCATACATGCCATTTCCTGAAAAGAACTCATAATATACAGATAGTGCTTTGTTAAACACCACCCTTCTGGAAGTTTATTCCAATAATAATGGAATATATGGCACTACCGCAAATAATACCACCTTACCTTTAATTACGTAAAACACTGTATGATTTTGAAAGCATTTTGATATGCTATTTAGGTGATGTTATCTCAAAAAAATCCTGTGCAGAGATCACAGAGTGAGGGAAAGAACCTAGCAGATACTGCTCTACGCTAAAAAACTCTTAAGATTGATTTACCAAAAGAAATACATGTGATCTCTACCCTCAAGAAAGCTTGGTCAAGTGAGACAGACAAATACATGAATACATTCAAATCACTACAATAGGGTTTTCAGAGCAGACTGGAGACAGTGCTTACCCTGACTTAAGGAAGTAAGAGAATGCGTCTCAGAAGAGGTGATGTTTGAGCTGCCCTCCAAATATGGATGGGAGTTCACCAGACAAAAGGACAAAAGGAATAAAGTCATTCATTCTAGTTTAGAGTGTGTCAAGGCATTAGAAATGAAAAAGTATAGAGTGTTCCACTGACAAATTCAAGGTGTCTAAGGAGGGGTAAGTAGTAACAGTACTTTGGAAACAGAGGCTGGGCAAAGAGTGCAAGAAGCCATACAGACGTCATGCTAAGGAATTTTACATGTATTCATAGGCTGCTGGTTCTCAGAACCACCCTCATGGCTTGCTAAACTACAGAAGGCTGGGCCCCACCACCAGAGGTTCCCATCCAGACCAGGGTGGGGCTCAGAGACGTGCATTCCTAACAAGTTCCCAGGTGACGTTGGCACACTTTGAGAATCACTGCCACAGGCAATAGAAAGCCACCAAAGTGAGCGGGTAGATTGTTGCAGCTGCCTCTACTCGTGTTTTTATGTTTATAAAGATAATTTTGACAGCAGCATGGATGAAAGAATAGAGATAAAACAAAGGGATGGGAGACTACTGTTTAGAAGTAACAGTTGAGAGAGAACAGAAGTGTGCATTTCAGTAATGGATGGCACTGAGTATGAAGCGGAATTAACAGATTAAAGAAATAAAGAGGAGGGGCTGGGAGAATTGGAGGCTTGCTGGTTGTTCGTGGTGTAGCAGATGGATGTGTTAAAGGTTATCCATGACCTTTTACTACCACAACGTCTATTTTTTTCCAGGAAAAAGTAGTCTGCCTTCATTTAAGCTATCAGTAATCATGAATAAATATTTAAATCTCCATATATCTTATGTTTCATGGAGGAAACTGTTATTGGACTGTTAATATTAACTAGCTGCTAAAAGATCATTGGGAAAAAAAGCAAAAACAAGTCATGCCTATCAAGTCACTATGTAATTATAATGCTGAAGTCGTAGCCAACAATCTTGTAAAAATACCCACGTAGGGTCTTAGTAAAATTTGTGTTGCTACTTTTCTCAAGCTAAGAGTTGAGACTTATAGGACCTTGGGGGGGGAGGGAGGGGAGATGGGCAAAACTATGACTTACAGTAAAGCCCTTTGTCTACATTTATTAATTTAAGAATTTAAGGAAGAGTTTTCTTTTTCTCAATGCTCCCCACCTCCATTATTTTGTGCCCTCACTTATTATAACATGTTTTTCCCTCCTGATGATTTGAATTTTTGAATGGTTTCTAGGGGAGAATTTTCACCCTGCTGGAGGCATACCCTTATGAAGGAATTTTCTACAGTATCAATATTCCCTGGCTTCTATCCATCACCCCTACACTCAGTTCTCCCCACACGAACTGAACACTTTCTTTGTAGGCATCACTGCAATCCTTAGTGACGTTTTTGACATTTTTAAGTGTTTTTGGAAGGTCAGAAAAATGGGTTTCTTAGCCCAATTGGAGGTGGATTTCTAGGATTAGCCTTCTCTTCCAAATATGTTCACATTTGGAAGAGAAGGCTAATCCTAGAAATCCACCTCCAAATGCCACGCTTTCGCTTACCACCATGAAGTACAGAACACAGTCGGCCGAACAGAGGGTCTCAAACACAAATGTTATCCTGCCCAGTTCAGTACCCATAGCTCCAGTCACAGATGTCGGCGGCCTATTGGACAGATCAAAATTACAGTATTTATAGCATGTTCTAAATACAACCTGAAACAAAATTAAGTCACTTTTTTCATTAACCTGAAAGCCACACTCTCCTCTTCCCCTGATCTACTGCTCCTGCCAACCACAACTCCTTCCTCCCCTAACCTCTGCGTGGAGTCTACACAGTCACAGGGTTAAGCTCAGATCTCCCAGTGTAAATGCTGTCCCATCCTACAGCAAGGAGAAGACTCCTGCTGAAAAATTTCAATATGAGGGACTAACCAAAATGTCATTAAACCATTTGTAACACTACTGCCCAAATAGAACTGAGAGAAAAATAAATATAAAAGCCAAAAGATACTTCTGCTAACAACTTAAGACTAATATCTCAGAATTAAGCATCCGGAATCATGGTTATTGTAACATCTGGACAGAATATATTCAAAAACTTTCAGCTTCATCTAAGTAATATACAATCAACAGTTATTGTTTCTCAATCACTGATTCTATAGGTATTCTTAAACATAGTACAGTATCCTATGCAGCTTGTTATTTGCTAAATACATTACAATGTTAATGTATTTTATAAAGATAGTCCTACTTCATCTATTTCTATAGGGAAACAGGCATGAGGATTCTTACAGAAGAGAATCAGAATTGGTTTTTCTTACTTAAATCCTGGGATATGCAAGTTTAAGATCAGGTAATCATTATCAGAACCTCCAGCCCCACTCTGGATATGATCTCCAGCCACCTCCCAACCTAGAAATGATAAAAGTTATCTTTATCAATAAAAAGTTCCATTAATGACTTCCATCAATCTTTCTATATAAGGCCAAAAAAAAAAGAATTCCTATTTTTAAATTGCAGTTGCAAATTTCATGAAGAGCTAGACTCTTAGATACTAATAAAAACGTTGCATATGATTCTCCAGGAAGAATCAAGTAATGCATATTTTTGCATACATGTTATTTAACAGTAAAATTAATAATAGTTTTCTCAGTGAGGCATGATTACTTTTTAACTAATACAGATGATCTTTACCCATTTTAATATATTAAGATGGAAAATCCCAATCTTCAAGCAACCAATGGAAATAGACACTTCAAATTACTTAATGAAGATGCAGGGTCTGGAGTTCTTTCCTACAGTTTGTTGTACTGTTGTTCCCTAATTAACCCCTGTTCTGCATTCCTTCACTTATTCATTCACTCAGCTGGCATTCACTGAGTACCACGAACCATGACATACACCAGGGTTAGAAAGACATGACTGGGTGAGGGTGGCCTCACTGAGGAATCAGCAGACTACGAGAGACACAGCTGACAACTGTCAACAGTATAGGGTGACAGAGATGCACAAAGCAAGTGATGTGAGGTTCATCCCCTGCACAGAAACAATGAGCATGCCAGGGTCTGGCACAGCCCCTGTAAAATGAGGAAGGGAGAAGCACCCCACACACACCATCAAGCAAGGCTATTAACAAATGGCAATGCCTCAGCACCAACACGTCCGCCGCCATAAGAAAATGCCAACATCTGCTACTTCAATAGGTGTGAGAGAAACTGGGGAAGAGATTTGTATCATCAGTGCTATCCTGGTGATGTAGCAAGTTTTGAAATGTTATGATCGACAGTTCATAGAGGTGATATGTGGAATATACATAATTCAAGCTAGTTCTAAAAATGATACGTACTAACCTACTTGAGGATGAGAGAAACACCAATTGTTCTGCCAATCTAAAGGTTCATGTGGCTGAAAAGAGACATAAGCAGGTCCTAATCACCTTCTAATGCAGTGGGATACCAAGCCTTTGACTGCAGTGTAAGTAATGTGAAAGGCTTTTAGGTTTAGAGAGACAGCGAACTTGTGGCTAGGGGTCTTAGGGAGAGCAATACTCCCATGTGGAGGAATTCTATACGTAGAAAGGGAAGACTTATAAATGTTTGTCTAAGATCACTTCCCAATGTTCAGCTATGTCACCGGGACAGAAGGAGGGATGGAATCTCAGACAAGGCCAAAGAAAAGAAAGCAGTGCATGAATAACAAGCAGGTCGGTTTGGAGGGGACTAAGAATCCTTGCAAGAAGACACAAACATTCCCATGTTTGAACATGACCTGCTGTCAAGTATTAATGTATCCTCCCTGCCTCAAAACATACATTGAAGTCCTAAATCCCCAGTATTTCCAAATGGACCTCATTTGGAAGGGGTCGCTAGGGTAATTAATCCAATATGACTGGTGTTCTTATGAGATGAGGGAAATTCAGACACAGACACACAGGGAGAAGACCATGTGAAGACAGACACACAGACACAAGGAGAAGATGGGGAGAGAGACTAGAGTCACATTGCCACAAGCCAAGGAATGTCTGGAGCTCCAGGAGCTAGAAGAGGCAAAGAAGGTCTTCCCACAGAGGCTTTGGAAGGAACATGGCCCTGCCAATGCCTGGGTTCCAGACTTCTAGACTCCAGAACTGGGAGAGTGGAAATTTCTCTTGGTTTAATGTTTTAGCCCAGTTTGTTGCAGCAACTTTGCCTTTTGCTTTTTCCCTCAGAATGAATCCCACATTTTCCATGTTTCTATACATAATTTATATTTTAAGATTTATTTTTCTTTGCTTTTAGAAATCATATTTATATGTATTACAAAATTTTAAAAGCCACAGAAAAACTTAAATATGAAAATGAAACTTACTTACAAACTCATCACCCAGGAAAAAACCACCGCTAACATTTTGAGGTGTTCCTTTTCACTATCTTTTGATGCATATATGCTTTTACATCACTGAGATACTATTGTTGATGACACTTTGTATCATAGTTTTATAAATTAACATCACTGCATAAGGATTTTTATGTATAAATACTGCATCAACCTGCTAATGACTGAATTAACAGTTTATCATGTAGATAAATATAATTAATTCCCATAATTTACTAAATCACTCACACTATAGGACTTCCCGTGGACCACACATCCAATGTAACCACTGGGACTGTTTTACCTTTTAGCTAGTATAAGTGACACTATAATGAACATATTTTTGGTAAAGATTTTCTGTATTTTTTCAGAAAAGAATCCCAGTGACATAATTATTGGGTCAAATAAATATATTTTTAAACCAATATTTTGTAATGTTATTCTAATTTTGAAAGCAATGTGTATCCATGAATAATATTTATTGAATACAATAAACTAAATGAAAAAAATGAAGTAATTCAGACTTCTCAGAAACTTCCCACCCTCAAGTGATAAACTCAACATTTCAGTGTATTTCTTTTCACTCTTTTTCTTGTGCATAATTTTCTTAAAAACGTAACTTAGGCTTTACTGTAATCTACTTTATTTTCTGCTTTTTTATGTAACACTATCTTCTCACTTTTCTAATTATCATTTTATCAAAAATATTTCCCCATTAAAAATCCTTTCTATATCTAGTGTTAAGGAGTTAACAATATGTTGTATGTTATATCATCAATACGTTATAATTTTATTTATTCAGACTTCATTGTTGAAAACATTGTTTTCTCTTATTTTTGACTCTCATTAATAACACTAAAATTAACATATTTGGAAATAATTTCTTTATGTCACATTATTTCTTTGGTATAAATTCCCAGAAGTGGAATTACTGGGTTGGAGAATGAGAACACTCACAATTCTTGAAACACTGCCAAATTGTTTTCCGTATGGCTGTCACTTCTAATGATTATACAACATTTCATCCAATTAGTACGGCATAACTTTTGTAAATAGTATTTTCTTGCAGGAATTTATAGATTATGTCAATTTCTGTTATTATAGGTAATGTTCATTGAAAAGCTTCATGATTAAACAGTAACTTGTTCTCAACTCAGAATTCCTCTTAGGGAAAATTCCAATACCAGATGTACTTCTACAAACTTGCTCCACAACTGTGGTAAATTCAGACTGAGAATATAAAAGAACTCCAAAGCACTCCAAGTCACAGTTAAGCTGGTCAAAGTGCATCCACTTTAATTCCATGATGGGGCAACTACTCCATGAGACAGGTGACCCTGGGCCTCTCGCTTTGACCCCAGGGTTTTGAGTGCTGCTCTTCTCATGGCTGGTGACTGAACCACTCCTCACAAAAATATACATCACCTTGTATCTTTTTGTATTTTTCAAATTTCTGCTTGCTAGTTCAATATCACATACCAATACTGCAGACATGTACACTTAATAACAGATCATTTCTGAAAATTAGCCAAAATTTAAATGATAGCCTCTAAGTGAGTGAGCAAGCAGGTAAATTGAATACTATCATGAGCATTAGACTAAGAATAACTTCTTTAAAAGATCAAATAAAAGTTTCAGATAATCTTTACTAGTAAGTGAATACACACACACACACACACACACATTGATGCTTTCATCAACACATTCCCATTCTTATTTTTCCAATGTCTTACACTTTCTCAACTTGGAATTCAACCATAGGATCTTTCTGGAACATAAACCCTTATGGCTAGGTAATAACTACTCTGTTTTTTTTCCTCCTTCTCCTTTAGGATAAATTCCTTAAAGCAGGATTATTAGTCTATAAAGAGAACTATTCCATAATGTTCTTGGCATATGAAGGCTTTTTTTTTCACACATCTGTTTAACTAGAATTATTCAAGAACCTATTACTTGTCAATCTGTGTATCCCTCACTTCCTACACCCTAAGCCTGTTAATTTTGGATAGTGCTGACTTAAAATAGATGCAATTGAAAAACATTTTTTAACAATGATCAACTATAATATTGAGAAAAATGAACAGATTAAAAAATGCCAATGAGTTTATGAAAGTAAAGGGTATATTGTGGTGTAAAACCCTAGTATTTAAATAGATGTTAACCTATTTCCAGTGTCAAGTTTAAAAATACAAACATAGATATTGTCATTCATTCAACCAACAAATATTGCATAATAGCCAAGTGCTAGGCTCTCTGTGCATTTAAAATATTAGAAAAAAATATAATTCAGCAACCACCCTATAGAACTCTGCCAAGTCTTCAGTAAGTGAGGTTCACATACTTTGTAAACACTTCATAGGCAAGGGGAGTTAGAGATGATGTGACCCCTCACCATGGCCCAGTGCTGGGCCAGACCGAACCAATCCAGGCAGAAACGCTTTCACATAGTGGTATGTATACAGGATGACTCTTTCAAGTGGCAAAGAACATAAATGTCATTACCTCCCTTGGTGATCTATTCTGGTATTTATAAAAACCATAGTGACCCTCCATATCTACTTCAAAACTGACTCTAAAAATAGTTTATATTCTTACAGGAAAGTCATGTGGCTATGACATCGCATTCACTATTTTTATATGAGGGCTGGAGGACAGGCAAGCAGTCAGATGACAAGAGGTTCCTCATACCCATGTACTTAGTGTGTTTTCAGACAGGTTCAAATGCACTGAGTAGGCTGATTCTGAACTCACCATTCATTCCGTCACACTTGGAATTCCCAACATTGAAGCAGGAGGTTTTCATATTGCCAGGAAGGACATTCCACCACTTATATTCAAACCCCAGTGCAGGCTCTGTCCCTGCTGGGCACGGTCTACATTCTACAGGAGGCAAGTGGGGCAAACAATCACAATTAAACTGCATCTGGACAATTTCCTCTTCCTCTGTTCCAAGCACTACTCAACTGTAATTAGCAGAGAGGTAAGTGGGAAGGACAGGTATTAAACCATCAATTCCCTTAAGAGTTAACGTTTTCCAGAACAATCTGGAAAGAAAAATCATTCTGGATAGAGTATATCCATATATACTCGGACAAGGAAAAGAACACAGAATCGTTTAAAATAAATGTTCCTTTCATTTCTGGGAGTAACTGCTAATACTGAATTCCTCTGCATATGAAGAGTCATTCTGAAACAAGTTCTCTTCTATGTCAATTTAGAATCAGTTTCCTCCACCTTATAAATAAGGAAATATTCCACTATTTCTATTAGTTATTAAACTTTACAGAATAGTATACCACTTAATTACAGACTGATTATTTGAAATTCAAAATATTGGCTATACTGGAAAGTGATGATGGAAGTTGAAGGGTGGGGAAATGGTTATATTTATAAATAAATCTGATTTAAATTAACATCCACAACATTGACATACAAAGGTTTTTTTATGACCACTTTTGAATTTAGCCAAGACACTTTGCATTATCACATCAGCAAGAGAACAGGTAGAGAGAGAAAATGTTCATCGAGCAAGAATCTCCTGGTACCAAAGTCCTACAGAAGACATTTTTACACACCCTGCTTGATAACCACAAGCTAGCCATATTCAAGTAAGATACCTGCAACAAAAATGCACTGTAATCTTTGTCTAATAAAAATTTTAAAATTTTTTTTAATTTCTCTTTCTCCATTTTATTTTTATTTATTCATTTATTTTTGGTCGGGGAGACGTAATTAGGTTTATTTGTTTACTTAATTTTAATGGAAGTACTAGAGATTGAACCCAGGACCTCATGCACGCTATGCATGTACTCTACCACTGAGCTATATCCTCCCCCTGCCTAACAAAATTAAAACAAATTCTATAACCACTTTCTTTATTTGTTAAGTGTTAAATTTTCCCCAAATATACACTTTGAAACAATCTACTTAGGGACTATTTTAATTGCCATCTGATCAAAATAATCAATTTTTTCTATTATTATAGCATAAATTGTGATTACTCCAAAGCTGAAATAGAAGTTATATTTTATGCTTGCATTAATATATGTGCACATACACACACTAGAAAAGGAGTGCTTATCCTTAATCACATAAATTGGTGAAATTTTTTTATAAATACCCGAGAGACATCCCATTAAGAGAGTGTTAGTTACACAAAATGCCATGAAACACTGCAGTCTCATAATCCCCTTACCATACTTCTTAACTTGTCTTCAGTCTGTGAGATAAGAAAATTATGTATTTTAAAGAACTTTCCACAGAAACAATTTAGAACAAATGTCAACGTGGTCTAACAAGATGATTTTACTAAAGGTCCAATTCTTGACTCAAATGACACCCTACCCTTTGTTCCATCTGAAAACGTTCCAGGAGGACACGGATGGCAGGAAGATGATCCATTGTTATAAAATCCTGGATTGCAAGGTGGACAATCCTTCTTCTCTCCAGAAGGGGGCAACCGAATAGCATCTGTGAGATCCTCCCGGCAGATTTTGGGCTCTATCCACTTGTACATTATCTGCGTCTGCAAAAAAAAAAAAAAAGAAAGAAAGAAAACAACGCTCGCAGGTCCCATAACATACTTTATTTGCTCTCAACTTCCAATAACAAAAATGTTAAATCGACAGCCTAGGTAAGGTACAGATAGTGACAGAACTGAAGGGCCAGTTAAAGAGAAGCTAAAACTTCAGTAATAAAATGAGACAAAAAGAAGAAAAAAAAGACTTTGGTAACGAAATGACCATCACTGACAAATGTTTGTACCCTGAGCAACAGGAGGCCTTACCTTGTACACAGCATGGTCTGCATCATAAAATTCCTCTCTGAAATATTCTCTCTTCCTTTGCCCCACCCAGAACACACATCATCATGTTTTGCACATAGTGATCACAAAAGAAAAAGTTTATTAAAAAAAAATCTAGCTTCATATTTCAAACCTGTCAGTTCATAAGCACTGGTAAGTGCTCTGAGTCTTTTCCAATAACCTGATGTTAGACCACAAGACCTATAGCACGAATATTTTCTCCTAAGGCTCCAGGCCCTGCTGCGCATGCTCTGAACATCAAGATTAAGACAGACTCTACCTTCGTGCAGAGTAGACTTTTAAACCTTATCCTTTTTCTCTCTCACACATGCACACATTCACAAACAAAACGAAAAATAAAACTAAGTAGCTATACTCAGCCAAACCCAGAAAACTGTGATTGTAAAAGGATTCTTTTGGCCCAGAAACGTTAAGTGGGTTAGCCATTTCAAAACAAAATTTATATGCTTAGTGAAAAAAATAAAAAGTATTCTGAATGCAAAAAGAAAAATCAATTCTTTTATGACTTAAAAAAGTCTCCTTCATTAGCCATATCATCTGCTGAAAGTATTGTTTCTGCTTTGAAGCAACTTCTGCAATGTAAGTCTAATACTGAAGCAGGAGAACCGAAATTAAAGACAATTCTCCATACCTATTTCCAGCTAATGGTAAATCATATATAATAAGCCCTTAGGCCACTCAATTTTAGTCCCAAATATTCCCTTATGGAAGAGTAAATTACCTCATCTAATGAAGGATGTTTAAGAACATGGTTTAAAAAGGAGATGTCTCAAAAGAATTATAAATAACACGTTTTTCTTTTTACAAATCTCTCTTCCTGCATTTATATTATGGCCTACGTCACAATACAGCTTAACCAGCCACTTCACCCATCTGTCTCTCTCACCATCTGTAAAATGATGGCTATTCCTACTGGAGTTTCCTAAATAGCTGAAAAAATAAATTAGATCCTGTATCCATAAGGGGCTCTCAATGCCTCTGAGAGAGACAATATAAAATTCAGAGAATCTAAGTAAATGAAACATCACTACATTTGGGGGATGGTCTTGTTTTAATTCTGGCTTAATGAGTATAAAAAGCAAATTTCCACTACTAATCAATTCACAAATTTGCCAATTTACTTTGACATTAATTGCACTGAGTTACATGTGAGCTACTACATTTTGGGAAGAGCTGGTTTCCACGTGGGAGTGGGTGCAGGGCTGAGGCTGCTCACTGGAGGCTCACCCTGGGAGCACTAGGTAATCCTCCTCACCACTTTGGGAGGTCAGTTTTATTATGCTCAAGTTTATAAAAGTGGAAACTTCAGATAAGAGCTGTTAAACGTGCCCAAAAGTCATACACAGTTAGTAAATGGTAAAGTAGCACTAGTCAAGGAGACTCAGTTTGGTGAGGGTAAAAATAATAAAATCTGCAAATGTATTTTTGACAAATGAGCTAACTACATGATTTTCAATCCAAGCACAGTACATGTTTAAAAATTAGAAAGGGCACACCACTTTTAGAAGTCAAATTTCAAATGCTCTGGAGCACAAGTTGTTTGCAAAGCCTCTTGCTTCACGTGGCAGACTGATTCTGTGCTCCTCTTTCTAATAGGGACAGATGCTGTCAAGTCTGGCTGACTGGGGAAAGATAATAATTAATATTAATGATACTGAGCACCAGATGACTCACAGTGCAGGTGAAAAACCAACAATCAACTCATTCTTTGGCAAACTGAGATAAAATTATGAAATGCTTTATGAAACCAAAACCCTAATGAAGCATAACTTAGCAGATTGCCATTAAGATTACAGAAGAGCTATGGTTCCCAAGTATATTAAGCATTAGAAAAATGCATTTTGAAGAAATACATTGAAAGTATCCACTGGAAGCTGGTTTTCATATCAAAATCAAAATTAAAACCGGGAACACTAAAATTTAGACAAATTTCAGAACTGGGTTTGTCCACGGTTGCCAGCTTTCTTCCTTCAAAAGTCCCTGCACAAACGCACTAAGGTTTTGGAGACTGGCTGAACTCTCTAAGTTTAATTATACGTGCTTTAAAAGGGTTACTAGCTGCCACTCCAACCTAACAGCCAAGAGACTCATGATGTTCTAACTCAGATGTCCCCACCCAGGCAGGCTATCATGTGCCTCTCTCTGCCTCTCCCACACCTTGATCCTTTCAAGTTGCAAGCCACTGGGCACTCATCATTTGTATCTCTTGGAATTACCACACCATCCTGCCAAGTTGTGTCTGACCCCTCTCTCAAAGCCATGCTCAACATTCACATGTACTCTAAGCATGTCCTCAGCCCACTCATCTATGAAACAGCATACACTTAGATTCCTTTTCTATGAAGCCTCTGAGCTTTTCTGTTTTTTCTTGTGAATACCTCCTTTGTCCCTCTTCTAAATGCTTAAAAGCCTGGGTCCTCTTCTCCCATTATGTGGGAAATATCATGGGGATTTAACACGGTACTGGAACTTCTAGCCAGGGCTTTACGTTAAGAAAGTGTTCCTTTAAGAACTGACTTGTGTGATGCTGAAAGGAGCTTGGAGTTACATGGTCTGGTCTCCCCAGCCGTAGGGGTTAGCAGGTGAACTAAGCTGTCCATCCAAAGTAACCCGCGCTGGACAGAATGGTTGGTCTGAGATGGGCTCATGATTCAAGCAGGGCCAATGTGAGTCTTTTCTGAAGCTCTGGTCAGCGCTCCTATGATCAAAAGCTGTGAGGATGATAGTGCCTTGGGTGGAGATGTCAGT
Organism: Vicugna pacos; assembly: GCF_048564905.1. NCBI lineage: Eukaryota > Metazoa > Chordata > Mammalia > Artiodactyla > Camelidae > Vicugna > Vicugna pacos. Next base: position 66,927,995 of record NC_132993.1, on the reverse strand, counting down.
GGGTATCTGGCACTACAGGAAAGAACATGCCTGAGAAGGAAATCAAACTGAGCCAAGAGTATCAGTGAGAAGAGCAAGGGAAAGGCTTGATAAAATTATTTGCTCTATAGTGACTTCCCAGTCATAGGGTCAAGAGACTCCTGCCCTGCCTCTCCCAATCCCAATTTTGAAAAGTAAATTTAAATTCATTAGTGTAATTTTATAATTATCCCCAAGGGTAGAAGCAAAGCTGACACCCTGCTTTATCATCATTAAAAGGAAACGTTTATCACATCCCAGAGTGGAAGGGTAGGGGGGACCACTTTTTACTCTGAGATAAAACTGACCAAAAAAAAAAGTTACTCTGTCCAGTTCTAGTATCCAAGATAAATAAATCCATAAGCCTTTTCTATAAGTTGCTGACTCCTTTATAAAACAACCTTATGCTGGTGACTTATGCAAGCAGGTATGAGATAACCTTTGTTGCTATGATGAGCAAGTGAGAAGGCTTGCTTTTGAACCACAAACAGCTTGAGCGAAAATCCAATTTTCAGTTTTCTGTATTCGTGGGAGTTTTTTTTTCCCCCTTTAAATTTCTGTTGCATTTTTTATTTAGCGAGCCAGGTCTTCTAAAGGTTGGATTATCTTAGAAATCATTTTGGCAAGTTAACATTTTCTCTTTTATAAATACTTTATATCTGCGATTTTCTTTGACACAAATAAACTTTGATTTTACTAATTTGAACTCATTGTTGAAGCACATTGAGGGCTTTCTGAATCTTAATATTGTCACTCTTTCCCACTTTACTGATTTACAATTTATTCCTAATGTCTTCATGCAAGTTAAGGATTTTTCAATTAAATGATAAAAATAAGTGATCTGAACTCATGTTCTTCTTGCTATGAGTTAGGATATGTATACTTTGTTAAATTTATATTCTGACAGCAAATACTTGATACTAACTACACTCCTAGTTAATATCAACTACACTCCTAGCTGATATCCACTTATCAAATCAAATGTTTTACATATAGTTTTCAATTAGCCATATATTCATTAAACTATATTATTTGGTCCACAATTCTCCATCTTATCCAGAGGGAGATCATGAGAAGCTCTATCAAGTATCTTGCTAACATTTTTTTATAGAGTATGTGCCCATTATCACTGGTCAAGATTCTTTTGGGCTCAAGTTTCAAGCACTGAATCTGTGCATATGTTTATACCTCACTCAACATATGTAAAAACTGGGCTCTGAGCAACCTTTAGAAAATAAAACACATAAAAATTTCAAGCTAACTCACTACTATTGTTAGAGCAGACAGATAGCTAGATATGAGCAGAGAAACCATATATCTTGTAAGCACGGGGGCGGGAGGTCCTTGGGCAGACAGAGAAAAGTAGGAACCTTCAGACTGACAAGAAATAACACATTTTGGAGTGACAAGTGTCCTGGAGGCAAGTAAAGAAAGATGGGGAAAAGCAATAATCTCCAGCGTCCAAGTGTAACCTTTTGCTCATTATGCCCTCATTACAATAAAATTAGCCTTGCAGATTAGAAGTATCTATCATGCACTGACGCCATGACATTTCCGATCTAGACTAAATGAGGACAAAAATCCCTCCTCCCCTCAGGAAGGTGGAGCTGGGATGGAGACCAGGGAATAAGACTCCAAACCCTTCCCTCCCAGTGAATATTCCACCCATACTTTTTTCACCCTATGTAACCAGCCTGCCAACAAAACTCAGCGTAGCCTTAGTCTGCCCACTCTCTCCTGAGAGTGTTCTGTCCCTTAATAAAACCTCATTTTTACTTTCTCGACCTCTGTGTTTCGCCTCTGAACTCTTCCTGTGATGAGACAAGAACCTACTCTCCAGTAACAACAGCACTAATAAGCAGTAGATGTGAAAATCAAAGCCAGGAAGACAAGCTTCAGAGTCGAAATTCTCAAATTTCCTCTGTGCTACTTGCACATGTGTGCTATGAATTGGCTCAGTTAACTCTCTCATCAACAAATTCGAGCCTGCTCAAATTGGGAAGAGAGTTGGGTAACTGTGGGGTGCAGCTGACTGAACACGGCCTGTACCTTTCCTTCCTCATCACATGGAGTGTGGATCTGGAAATAGTCTTTAGTGGTACAGGGAGGGCGCTCCGTGCACTCACTGGATCCTTCTTCTGCAACAGAAAAATGCATTTCAGAAATGAGTCATTTACGCGGTGACTCTCAGAAAAGGCCAATGTGAAAATAAAAATTTTTTAAAAGCAGACAACTGAAAAGTAACAATAACCTCTCCAGAGGAATTTAGGTAGAACTAGCAAGGCTTCAAGAAAATAAAAGCCTGTATTTTTATTTTCCCTAAAGCAAGAAATGTTTCCATGATACACAAGGAGCATATCATAGTTTTTCCAAGAAACATTAAATTTCTTCCATTATCACTGGACTGATATGACTTTAGCACTGGTTTCTGACCCACTGTTTTCATCACATTTTGTCTGTGATTTCTGGCTTATGACTATACACTCTCAACAAACATCAATTTAGACAGAAAAGAACAAGGAGCATAAACTGGAGTTTATACTAAGAGTCTTACCTGAAAACTGAGAGTCCTCGTCACACTTGATGCATTCTTTGGCTCCTTTCTCAGAATAGGTGTTTCTGGGACAAACTTGGCAGACGAACGACCCCGGTTTGTCGCTGAAGGTACCTGGCTTGCATGGAAAGCATTCTGACGTGTATGCCACCCCTGTGGTATGGGAAACAGAGCATGGCAGAGAGGACCCAATGGCAACATGCGCATCAGTAACTTCTCCCTCTGTGAGAAGTCAGAGGGAAATATTAACCGTAAGCTCAGCCTGGGGCCTTTACAGCCCATTAATTCAACACCGAAAAGGTATTTACTGCGTGCAAGGAATTCGGATAGATATTGAGTTAAGCATAGTAAGTATAGCCAATAAGAGATTCAGATTTGATAGAGGTATACAGTCAATGTATAAACTCAACAGTCAAAAGATAACTCCACTAATCAGAAGGGGGACAAACTCTAAGGTTCCTCCAAGTGCACAAGCTACCATTGTCTCATCTGTATGGCTTCCTGTTCCCTTTTTCTCCACTGCTCACTAAGGCACAAATAAGACCCTAGGAAACGCTCAGACTTTTCTTCTGGTTTACAATTCCAGCCTTTGCCAGCAGATGTCCCTACGACTAATGCATTAACGTCACAGAAACAGTACTCAAAACATCTAAAAACGTAAGCCAAACTTCAATAAAGGAGAGTCACTGCTTTAATTAAAAGCAGCCGCAATTGAGAATGAACCATGCCAGGGTTTACTGGCCACTCTCCTGAGCCAGAAGAGGCCCAGCTTGTTCAGAGAGGCTAACGGTGTAGGAGACATCCAGGCCGAGATGTTTATTTCAGTGTTATTTTTATGGATACAGTGGTGACGAGAATAAGCACTATGCCGGCACACTAGAGATTTCTCAACTGAATAACAGGCTGTTATTAATAAAGATTATTTTCTTTTATTTAAAGATACCTACAATTGTCATTATGTTTACTTTTTCACAAAGATTAAAAAATTCAGTTTAGGGTAGAGGAAAAAACAAAAAACAAAAAACTCCAGTGAACTTGCCAGGAATAAAACCAGGGTCTCTAGACTTGTATGATGCCTAACATATTAATTTCTGTCCCATATGCCCTTGAAACAAATAATATAATCCATATTTTAACTAACTCTAAAATATGACAGGTGACCACTAAAGCTGATTGCTGTGAAATACCTTCAATTGTGATATTTTTTACCAACACTGGCTTGACTGCCTTAGAACCCATAAGGATGCCCGTAGTTCTCCAGTACAGGATGTTTGTGCCTGATTTCAACATTACCTGTAAAAAGACGAACAAGACACTCAAGGTTAGATAAACCCTGCCACTTCCAACCACACCTAAAAGCTAACCCCTTGCACTTTTCAATGCACTACAATGAAACATCATTAATTTGGAACCCATTAATTTAAACCTACTGTTAATTCAGACCTAAGCTCTGCTTAAATTCACATTTTCTTAAAACAAATTAGTTTGCCAACCCCTCCAAAAAAACATAGTACTGAAGGAGGAAAAGAAACTCCTTCAAGCCTGAACAAGAAAGAGAAAATGATTTTCAAATCATTTGCATGAAGTCTTGGTTTATATTTAAAAGGGATTCATTTTAGAGAGTGAAAGGCATTTAGCCCAATTATATATTTATTTGGCTGCCACTATTCATAAGTAGATCTCTGGGCTCTGAAAACGAAAAAGTAACAGAGTGAGTTCTTTCCTTTCAAAACTATTTAATAAGCAACACTGCAATAGCAACAGAGGAAAAGCAGTACTGGTCTTACAGAATAACCTGATTCAGCTCTATGACTCCAGAACTTAACTGATACTACATCTGATATTTGTTTTCTTTGCCACCAGAACATTTTTATTTTTAAAAATCAAACTACTTTTCTGATAAATTTCATGCTGATTCAGTCAAGCAAACTAACGGTAAGGGTGGCTTGCTTTCTTATTTGCCACCCTTATTCTTCGATGCAGTATCTGGCTTGCCAAACTCAGGCAGGATAAAACTCACAACATATCCGACTACTTTCCCCTGTCAGAGATTCAGAGAAGTAACGTGCTAAGTACTTTCCTCTTGTATTAGGTCTCTAAGTGACAAAAGCATATTTGTTGCCAAGGTTTACTTCTACCTTCAAAGCCCAGCAGCCTGAATGCTTGGGTGAATGGATCTTAAGTGGTACTAAGCATATGGATCAAAAAAATTACTCTGAAAGGTACATGATATTAATCCCTCAAGGATGAGGTACCTGCTACTGCACAAAGGCAATGACAGATAGCAACTTACTGAGAGAGAGTTCAGTCTGCGCTGCAGGCACCACACTAGGCCATCCCCACATAACTCATTGCTCCTGCTTCTCACATGAACTCTCAGACTCCAAGAGAAAGAAACACAACTGCCTAAAGAAACACAACTACTATAAACCAGACTTCGATTTTAAATCCATGTCTCACTCTGAAGGGACAATGCCTCAGATAATGACAGATTCAGAGACTGTGTTACCCAATAACTGCCTCGAGGCATTTGGAACTGTCCTTGGAGAAGCAAGCAGTTACTTTACGGGATACAACCAGAGAGGGCAGAACTTTGAGCAATGGGTGGCAAAGAGATAGAAAGCAGCCTCCAGACAGGAGTGAACTGTGTGATGTGCAGAGCTGTCCAACAATGGAGTCAGCACAGACCTCAACAAGACAAGCTTGAAAATCACTTGGTGGGGAGACTGCAGAGAAAGTTGGACGAAAGGAACTCAAGGGTCCTTCTGACACCAAGAGCTACTGATTCTCTTTCATGTGACGGGCACATCAGTAAACTTACACACTCAGAGGTTCTGTATATTAGTTTTGGTTGGACACACTTTTTTTAACTCTTATTTTTTTTGAAGTGTAGTCAGTTTACAATGTTACTTTCATGTGTCAAGCAAAGCAATTCAGTTATATATGTATATAATTTTTTCAGATTCTCTTCCATTACAGCTCATTACAAGAAATTAAATATAGTCCCCTTGCTACACAGTAGGTCCTTATTGTTTATCTATTTTACATATAGTAATACGTATTTATTAACCCCAAACTCTTAGTTTACCCCTCCCTGACTTCCCCCTTGTTAACCAGTTTGTTTTCTATGTCCACGAGCCTATTTCTGGTTTGTAAATAAAATTTGGGTTTTTTTTTTTTTAGATTCCACACATAAGCGACATCATATGATATCTGTCTTTCTCTGTCTGACTTACTTCACTTAGTATGATAATTGAGTAGACTTATTTCTTGTTAATGCCCCTTTGAAAAGGAGGAAAGTTAAGAGTGTGTGGGGGATAGGGCAGGGAGAGGGAGCAAAGGGCAAAGAAGAAAGTAGGAAAATAATACTAGGAAGAGCTTGAGTCCATGATACTCAGGGGCAATTTCCTTCTTAACTAGAAATTTCTACATTAATAAACAATTTTGACTTTTTCTTAAAGTAAACTTTAAAAAAATAGGTTGGTAAAAGGAAAGAGAAGAATGGGGCTGGTGGGAGAGCAGAACAGATAGAAACTTACAGAATGAGAGCCCCATTCTCCATTGTCTGTGAGTTTTACCCACTTGTCAGCGGTGGTGTCCATCTCCTGGCACTGATCATTCTGAATCTGTAGATTAAACACAAGGGCCCCAGTAAAGCTCCTTGAATGATGGCTTTAATTAAATTTGTTACTCAGCACCGGACAGGGCTGCAAGAGCTTCTTTCAATGCACACTAAACAGTGGCCATGAGTAATTCTCAACAAGTAAACACACCAAGACCTCTGGACCTAAGTGACAACTGCATATGAGTGAGTAGTTCTCAGTACACCATCCTCATTATTGTAACAAAGAGACTAGCCCATTAAGAAGTAGGGGAGGCGGGCAAGCAGGAGCCTGGGAGGCAGAGGAGGAGAGAGCAGTTAATACTGAAAAGTCACATAAAGGAGAAAAAGTCATTAAAAAATTTAAAAGCTTGCATTCACCATGCGGGCCCAATAGTATAAAAAATAAAGTTTATCTGTATGAGATTCAGGGCAGTAAAATTTTAAATTAATAAATAAGTGAAATCTGCTTTGTTTTCAGTTCCCCAGGACTTAATCCAAATATGCAGTAAGTGGCTACAGCCAAAGTCAAAGTCCCCAATTTGTATTTGGGGGCAAATGTTAATGATATGCCATGCCAGTTCAAATGATGATGGCCAACACCTTTAGCACCAAACACTTTGTGCTTTCCAGACAATTCTTGAAGATGCCTAGGAGTTGGGACATACTTTTCCAGGACTACAAAGAATACATAGACATTAAAAAGTGGGCCATTTTTATAGTCTCACACAACAGTCAGCAATGGAGTAGGGTTAAAATAACATCTCATCACCTATACTTCTGCCAAAATGAATACTTCTCTCTTCTCTAAATCATTTTTCCACTTCATTCATTCTCCTGATCAGTTTTACAAACAATATTAAAATCTTTTCCAGAAGAATCATTTCCTAAAGAGTTTCTAACTAGAAAATAGATCCTTTTAATAGCCAAATACCAGCGATTATCAGCTACTGAACATATTTGGTTTAATTGAATCTAAGTGTCATATTTATAAACATAATGACAATTCTAGTGCAAGTGTTAAGCCATTTTTAAACAGATATGGACACTGAATCTATCATCGGTGGTTCATGTTCAGTTAAGCTGAAAGCTTTTTTTTTTTTTTCAGCTGAAATCAGACATCATGTGTTATTGTGACATTCTACTAGCCTTCTGGAGACCTGAGTTCTGTTGTTCACTCCAAAAGTAACTAGTAAAGGTATAACCTTGATCCAATTACTTAGTCTCTCCAGGTTTCAGTTTCATCATTTGAAAAAAATAAAGTGTGGAAGGGAGAGCTGAATGAAATTTCCAGACTCCTAAAGTTAAATACTTTAGTGCTTTCAATTATGCAATGTTCACACGTACAATTGCATCTCTCAGTCTTCAGATATTTCCTTTCCATTAACCATTAGCAATGATGACTATAAGGTGTTGACTCTCTGAGTCAATAAATTGCAATCTATAAAGCTGAAATGCCAATAAAAGAAGGAATATGAACTCGACATCCCTTCTCAGTCTAAAACCAGAAGAACAAAGACATCATTGAAAGGAAGTAATGAAACTTCATGCCTTAAGAGTATCTTTACTGACAACTCTCAAAGGACTTAAAGGACAACATAAAACTAAATGCTTATTTCAACAATTACACAATTACCTTGCTTCTTAACTTTATTTTAGTTTAGTACTATTGCAAAAATGTCCCACGGAATAGGGGTTCACTCTGAGAAGTGTCTTGCAAACAAAGTGTAACTTAAATAGCAAATCTGTCTGAATATTGCTTACCATCTTAAACTCATCACAGGAAGTTAGAGCTAAGAGGCTCTGCCAACAATTCACTTTACAAAAAGAAAATGCTGAGGGCTGGAAAGTTAACGTACTTGTCCAGTAACACTCAACTAGCAACTGCACAGTTGGGACCTGAGCCAGAATCTCTTGACTTCAAATCTAAGGCTCATACCTTCATGGAAGGTATCTCTTCCTAGCAAAGCTTTGATTTAGAAATTTCCATTATCGAGAGCAATATAAATTTGTTTTAGAATTATTACCCCTTTATTCCCAAAGTCTGGACCACAGGAATGTTTTACAAGATATTTTCCCAGTTACTTGCACAACACACACACTTTTTTTTTTGGTTTATGAAGTCAATCTGAAGACTTTTTCTCAAGCATTTGAGTCACTGCCTCAACAAATATTTGTGAGATTAGATATGGTTTATATAAAATAGTTAAATAATTTTCGTTGTAATAGCCCATTCTGTTAGACTATTATTTTTACCCTATATTATGTAATGCTATTTAATCTCTTGCCAGAGACATGAATTATCTCATTGATTGATTCCTTATATCCAAAAGTAAAATAAGCCAAATGTTATTCTACAAGGTGAGAGCTCAAAGGTAAAGAAACAATATTAACAAGAAAATATACAAATAAACATTTCATATCAAAAGCTCCAGTTAACACACAAAAAACCAAGAAGGAATACAATGGAATGGGGACAATCGATGAAGAGAAATTTTACATGGAAGTCCTTTAAAAAGTAAATCCTAGAATATAAAAGGCCTTACAAAGAACTCAAAGAAGATGTTGTTGTCGACATACTGGTACTCAAAGAAGACATAACCCGACTTCTTAAGGTGCACAGCATAGATCAAGGATACCGTGCAGTCATCACGATTTGACTCTATGTAATTTCCACGGGGAATCCAAGAAGAGCTGTGGAAACAAAACCATTTCACGTTAGCGTTGGGAAATGGAAAACGTTTCTGGTCACAAGTTTTGTAACTCAGATTCAATAGTGGTTTCATCAGCAAAGCACAGCAGAGAAGTTCGAAGCTCTTGGGGACCTCAAAGACCAACGCCCTTATTGGGAAAAGGTTTATTTCTTGACACATGACTTCCGAATTTGTGATAAGGTTATGCAATCAATTTGCTGTGGAACTGCTATGTTTCACCAAAACTTTGATCACTAAGTAGGTGATCACTAATTCCAGTAGTCTTAGATGGAACTATTCTCTCACACAACATCTAATGTTTTATTAACAAATATACACCTGGCAGGGGAATGCAGGGGATCCTTGATAATGAAAGAAGCAACTGTCCTAGAAAAAGCCCATTTAAAGTGAACCTAAATAACATATAGAGATAGTCTCACAGTACGTCATAGGGGTAAAAGCCTGATTGGAATTTTTATCTGAAAAATAAAATGAAAACTTAAGAAAATACATTAGTGAACAAAATCTGGGTTGCAAATCTAACCATGAGCTAATTCTTACATTAACCAATAATAAGTCATGTGTTAACTTTTTGGCCAAAAAAAATTTCTAACCAAACTATATGAGAGCACAACTCAATATCCTTCTCTTCAAATTTAACTTTCTATGTGGATGGTAAGAGAGAGATTTTGGCAAATTCTTTTCTTTTCACTAACAGAAAAGAAATTTCAAATGATAGGCTGAAACTTCTACATCCTAACACAACTCACTAATTGGCATTGGATGTGCCCTTTCTCTTTAATAATCTAGTAAACTAAACAAAAGACATGACTGTTTTCAGGCACTGACAATAGGCAGTGCAGGACTGAGAATCTCGACAGCAGGAAAACACAGAGGGTGAAGCCCACGCTGACCCTGACCTCACTCATCAGGATACTCTCTAGACTATGGCACTGGGAGACAGCACCCAGGCAGAGCCCAGTGGTCTCACTGGGCTGAGGAGCGGGAATGAGAGCCTCCGGGGCAGCTGCAGCAACTGAAATGCACAGGCGTGAGAATCAGAGAAAACAGGGGCTCCAGAATCCCATACAGAGTTTCTCTGGAGGTCCTGGGCTTGGGGCTGGAGTGTGCAGGCCTACCAGGCAACAGCTACCACAAACCTGAGACATAATCAGAGACATCACTTTTACGGGCGTCACAGGAGCTCCAGGGCACCCAGAGAGGAGAAAATGTAATAACCATATCAGACATTCATCTGAGACTCCAGAATTGCCACACATTAGGAATAAGGGTCACACCCTAGGGTAGTTGTCAGCATAAAGTCAGTACTTTTTCATAAAGGGCCAGAGAGTCAATAATTTTGGCTTTGTGAACATCTAGTATCTCTTGCAATACTTAACTAGGCCACTGTAGCTCAAAAGCAGCCACAGACAATATGTAAGTAAATGAGTGTAGCTGGGTTCCAATGCAATTTTATTTACAAGAACCACAAAACTCCAGCCCTAGAGTATAGACCATGACCTAGAACTACGTGTGAAACCAATGCAGAGCCACCTTAAAAACTTTTTACAACCAGGCCTGCTGAGAGCAAGGTGCTCTTCCAGTAAATACACCGCCTCCCAGAACAACATTCAAAACCGTTTAAACGAAGGAAAAAATAATCCACATTCCCTACCTGTTCACATTCCTGACACCCAAGATACAATAAAAATTTACTAGACATGCAAAGAAGCAGGAAAGCAAGACCCTTAACTGAGAAAAAGTTGTGACCTCTGCAAGATATCTGAAGATAAAAAACCCCAACCATAATAGAAAACATTGGTAAAATTGTACTTTTTCAAATTTTAAACTTTTATCAAAGGACACCATTGAGAAAATGAAAAGTCAATAGCTACAGACAGAAAGCAGTACTATAGACACATATATGCATATGTGCATGCATATGTGTATGCGTATATTATGTTAAATATTAAACATATACATGATAAGAACATGCCCAGCAAACACAATGAACTCCTATAGCTCAATAATAAAGTGACCCAAAAAAGTAACAAATGGTTAAACATTTTGATACTTCACACACACACACACACACACACAAACATATAGACAATGAACATATGAACAGTGCTCAACATCTTTATACAGAAGGGAAATGCAAATTAAAACCACAAGTAGCTATCATTTCTCATCGGCGCACTAGAATGACTAAAATAAAACAAGACGATAATACAGACGTTGGTAAATATGCAGAAGAACCAGAATTCAAATGCACTGCTGGAGTCTAATGACACAATCAGTTTGAAAAGTCTGTCAATTTCTTATAAAGTTTCACATACATCTTCTTTATGACCCAAGCAATTAAAAAGAAGCAAAAAGAATGCAAGATTGGGTGGATGGAAAAAAGGAAGGAAGGAAGAAGGGAGGGAGATAATCATATCAGTATCAGACTGAAATTTACACTGAGAACATTATACTAAACAACAATACATTGAAAAATTTACACTTATCGTTCAATTTCTTTAATGAGTAAATAATTCCAAGTAGAAAAAGAAGTCACGTCACTATCTCCTGCCCCTCAAAACAAATATCTGAGGCCTCGTAACATCCTACTAGAACCTTCCTCTAAGGAACTCTTTTATTTAAAAAAGAATTAAATTAAATTATACACATACAGGTTTCCCCCATTATGCAAAAGTATAGTGTCCCCATGAAACCTTTTGTAAGCTGCCATGGCGTAAAGCAAAGAAGCAATCACTTTAGGACACATCTTGCTAATGGGTTTACAAAATAAATCGAGATAAAGTCCAGATGCCCACAGACACAGTTTCAAGTTACAGCAGCTTGATGCTGAGACACTGATTGTAGTTCTGGGAAGGAGCTTGGTGGTGACACTTGCTGCAAAACCAACACTGATCACTATTTTTGATTTTTGCCTTTTTTTGTAAAAGCGAAAATCCGCTTCAGATTTCTTTTGGTTAGCAAAAACAGGTACTAATAATATAGGTATTTCATAAAAGTGTAATGATATAAAGCAAACTTTGGAAAAGCAAGGGATACCTGTATACACATACACGTGTATGTACACACATACATATACTACACAGGTTTGAACTGCACAGGTCCACTTGTATTCAGAGTCTTTTTCACTAAATAAACACACATTACAGTACTACCTGATCCATGGTTGGCTGAATCTGCCAGATGTGGAACAGTGGACACAAAGGGCCAACTGTAAAGTTATAAGCAGGTTTTCAACTTCAAGGAAGGTCAGAGCCCTTAACCCTCACATTGTTCAATGTGTGACATATGTACAAACATACATACATATATACATGTATTTTTTATATGTTTAGAGGAATAATCCTGTCAATACTATATAACGTCACAACCTATATGATGAAATGACCCTTACTAGAAAAGTAAAAATGTCACTTGGCAGTGAGAGAGAGACAGCCAGGAAGCAAGAGGGATGGAGGGAAGTCAGGAAAGAAGAAAGGGAAGGAGCAAACACGTGTGTTATCACAGCTAAAGAACTTCCCAGCATCTTCAGCTCATTGTAAAAATTGTGAGTTCTTGGAGAAGCCATCTTTGTCAGAAGGTACCCAGAGGCCTAAAGTTTAATTCTCCTAAACATGGCCATATGAGAGGAAATGTTACAGAGTCAATAAAAGAAAACAGGAAGGGTAAGAGTCCGAAAATAAAAATTCTGTAGTCTTTCAAAACAATTTAACATTCCTCCAGTATTATCAGAGGCAAAGCTAATAACCCCCTATTAAAAAGGTAGAAATTAAGCAAAGGTGCGCCCCACTTTAGGTGTTTAACCCACTCTCTTCAACAGAAGAAAATCAAGTATCTAAATAAAGGTTGTAAGTCTTTCCTTTCAGAGGAAGATTTTTAAAATTGTAATTTTTCATTATAATTAGAGAATGGTTTGTATTAAGACCACCAGCTTGAATATAGTTATAAACATGTTATTAGCAAATTGATTTCTTTTTCTAATAGCTTTATTGCATTTTTGCATACAGTATCTATTATACCCTAAGAGCAATTATTTTAACCTCATGAAGATTCAGCTACATTATTCATAAGGACTATCCAAAAACTGTAACTCTTTGAAATTAGTTGATCTATAATCCCAATCACTACCAAGATTATCCTCAACTTCTTTCTGGAAAAGAGCAATGACACCCTCCTCAAGTATTCAGTCAAGACCCAAAGGCTCCTTTGGATCCTTACTTGTTACAGCCATCTGGCCTGCTGTCAGAAGGGCCAACCACAGTGTCCATGAATGTCGCAATGTTGGAAAATCCAGCTGGCAGTTCATCCCACTCATCAAATTTAATGCCACTGCCCAAGGAGTAGGTGCCTTCACCACACTTACTGCACACCTGGTTCTTCATTTCGAGATACTCCCCAGAAGCACAGGAGAAGGCTGGAAGGCAGAAGAACACAGAACACATCAGTCACTGCACCCCCATCAACTTCCCGCTGTTCACACTGCCATCAGCATTATTTTCATAAAGCTCTGATCCTGTCACACCCTAATTAAAGCTTCCCAAAGGCTCCCTTATCACCACACGCACTTGACAGTCTGGCCCCAACCTATTTTACTAGGCTCCTCCCTTGACCCATTCTCTTCTAACCACAACAGAAGTCTGACTATTCCCAAAATGTTTCATCCCCTTTCTCTCCACCCTGATCTTTCTTTGGAGAAACACCAAAGGTTGGTTTGACTGACCAAGCTAACTGCTCACCTGGAAAACTCCTGTTCCTAACTCAAAAACAGCCCTCTTCATAACAAACCTCCCTGCCATATACATATATATATATATATATACATATACACATATACAGTTGATGTGAGACCTTGAGCTTCCAGAAAACAGGGATTATTATTTTGGGATTCCTAGCTGGATCTGACAAATAGTAAGTGCAAATAAAGGGTTGATCCAGTGACTGACATAAACATAAAGGGGATAACGGGAGGCCAGTGTTTCAAGTGCAATACTAAACAAATATCTCCACGAGTCCATGTTTTCATTGTTCACAACTCCCACCTGGTCATTTCCACAACCGCCATCGTATTCCCGGTGTCAAGTCCTGTGCTAATTCTGAGAACTGGAATGAGAGACAACAGCCCTGGGCAATATGCAGAACCGCTGACACTGTTTTAGAAAAGAAAGCAATTCTGCTGCTAAGTTATTATTCATTCAGCAAATGCCTGACTGTGTCCCCCAAGTGTGTGGCTCTGTGCTCAGGGCAGTATTAGTGACTCAAACATAGCAAAGAGCTTTCTAATCCTTTAATCTGGATACTAAAGAAACAAGAACAAAATAAAACCCCAAATTATCCGATGAAGGAAAACAAATCTCCCAGCAGAAAGTGAAGCAGTAAAGCCTCACGTTTAGGTAGACTGCCCTTTTAGAATACATCTGGAAACCTAGCAAGAAATAAAAACAAGCTAATTTTGAAAAACCAATTTAAGAATGAGAGCTAAAACCCACATTCATCTACTTACTCACTGAATAAACATGTTTTTCTTCAGAAAAGCTTAAGATGCTGTACAATGAACTTCTAACCCTCAAATCAAAATCTCAAAATTAGCAGAACATCAGAAAATAAGAAAAGGTTAGTTAGGCAAAAAATATTGCATGCTGGCTATACGATTAAAACTATCTTGGGACTAAGTTGGACAATTTCCTAATGCAGTGACCTCAAGTGAGTTACTTCATTTCTCTGGACCTCAGTTTCTGTCCCTGAAAAATAAGATAATAACCATAGAACTGGCCTTATAGCGCTACAATGAGAAAACAAAATAAAGTGGTTAGCACAGTGCCAACATTTAATAAATGCTCACTACACGCTATTATTATCACTACCAACACTACCAAGAGAGAAACTCAGTTACAGAAAAAATTAATTTTACTTCCTACAGTTTATATGTCTTCCGGTAAACTGATAAACAATGTCATAAACCAGGATCTCACATTACACTAAATCAATGGTCAGCAAACTAGATCTCACAGGCCAAATCTGGCCAGCTGCCTGTTTTATTAAATAAAGTTTTATTGAAACACAGTCACAACCATTTATTTATATATTGTCTATAGCTGCTTTCACACCACAATGGCAGAGTTGAATAGTTGTGAGACTGTACCACCTGCCAAGCTGAAAACATTTACTTTCTTAAATAAACAAGATCCTACAGTACAGCACAGAGAACTACATTCAATATCTTATAACAACCTATAACAGAAAAGAATACATGTTATGTATGACTGAATCACTATGCTGTATGCCAGAAACTAACACAACACCGTAAATCAACTATACTTCAATAAAATAAATAAAAAGAAAATTTTAAATAAAATATTTACTTTCTGATAAAATGAAGTTATCATGGAAGACAGTTCAGTTTAATGTCCCAAACTGAAATTTTAACTAAATAATAAGTGATTTTTTGTAAGTTGTTAAAATGGACCCTAGAATCTAAATGGGAGATGACTGTGTTTGTGTTTGATAAGAGAGTGTTACTGCCCTTTAAAGTAATTAAGAATATCCCCATCTCTTTCAGAGGTATCTCCTTGTCTAAGGTCAGAAGGGAAACCAAGAGATAACGTTAAAAGTGACTGTACTGAGTACTTATAACACAGTCAACTCCTCTTACTTACATTAGTTATACAAAGTTATCATGAACACTAAATTGGTGAATAATGAACCACTACTCCCAGGGAAAATACAGGGTTAGGCTCCTGAAAATCTCTGGTCACAGCATCTTTATCAACAGATCAGAACATAAAACAAGGTTATGTGTGTTTCAGTTGAAAAACATTTAATAGATATTATTGATTCATTAACATTAAAATTGTCACCAACAGCACAACTACTTATACTTGAACTAAGCTTATTTCAGATATGAATCTTCTCCAAAAGGCACAGGACAGCCCTCTTGCACTCTTGCTGCGTCACTAGCCAGCACTTCAGCACTATTTTAAACAGTAAAATCACCAATGAAGAGTACAAAAATGCAAAAATCATGGCATTAAAAAGACTGTGCAAAATACACTGCTGACAGTATGAGAAATGAAATAAGAAGGCAGAGCGTCATCTCATTCAGCCTAAGTTGGGACCATGTGGTCAGGTGACTCAAACTTTTACTGCTCTGTACATGTCTGCAAATGACAATAAGCATTACATGTACTGATCCAGGCTTACAAATAAATTTTTAAGGTAGGTACATTTTCAAATACGGAATCCATGAATGATGAGAAATGATGTATTTTAACTGAAGGAGCAAGATATTATGCCCATCTGCTGGAAGAGGAAACTGAGGCACTGTATATTTAAATAACCTGCTTAGAAAGTTACCATTTAACAAGTGGCAAAGCTGATACTCAGATTTGGCCGTGTAGGATTCCAAAGCTCATATCCCAAGAAAATTCAAGCTAAGCAATAATTATCATATGTAAAAAATGGCAAGTAATTTTAAATTAATTCACTATTATATTTCACCTCATGCTTCATTTGCTGTTTTGAACTGTTAAACAATATTCATGTGCATTATAAAGCAATAACAATTTCCTATGCTCAGATTTCTTGTGAAATTTTTAATATATTATAGTTAAAACACAAAATATGTTAGCAAGCTACGAAATCACATGAAGGTCAATGTCCTTGCCTATAAAAGGAAAATAGTAATAATATCTATCTCCAAGAGTTGTGGGAATAAATGAGATATTCCATATAAAACATTTAGCTGTGTGCCTGGCACAAAGCATGTAATAACTGTTAGCAACAATTATTAATAATACAATTCAAGGGTCTGGGAAAATAAGAATTCTGCCACTAGAATGATGATTTTATATCTCTTGAGAATAATCACATGGTCAAAGTTAATCAAGTGGGTACGAGGCCTTTAATAATACAGGGGAGCTAAAGAGTCTAAAGCTTTTTGTATTTTAATCATTCGCTCCTCCTCAATTTTTTTTTCCCATCCTGGAAGCCAGCTCTAGAGCCACTTGTCAAATGAAGGGAAGAACTCCTGTTAAATACAAATTACTCCAGGAGAATTTTTTTAAATAAATATTGAGGAAACATATTTTAATTGCTTTCAAAGGGTCTATATTATAATATTCAACTGTGTCATGAGGTGCCCTTCAGCTCATGAGAAGGAAATGTTTTCTATTACTCACCTCTCCTCTCCTCCCCTGATGTTATGGGTCTACTTTTTAAAGCCAAAATAATCCAACCTCCCATCCTTTTTTTTTTTTTTTTTTTTAAACTCCAGGAGATTGTCGATGCAGCCCTGTGACCTCTTCTCGCAGGCACCAATCATGACCCGCCTTCCCTCTTCTGCTATCTTCTACCCTAGTTGCATCTACTTTTGACTTTAACACTGCTTTGCCATTTGGTCTTTAGTTGGATCATAAAGGGTTTTTATAACCTTAAGGACTACACTCTTTTCATTCAGATTTATTTAGACTACAACATGGGACCATTTCAACAAAAGCAGGATGATAGTTATTGTAAATAGCTGTTGTAACTGTTGTGAATGTGACTTTGACTAGATTTGATCTGAACAGTTAGCCATGTCTCAGATAAATACTAATTTTCTTCAACAACCTTGAAATTCTAGTGTAACTGTACAAAAGATAAGCCAACTCCAGAGTTCTGATATGAGAGCAGAAAGACTTTATATGAGTAAGGTCCACACACTACTTAACAGTAAACGCAGTCTAGGATTTCATATTTTACCTAAGCATCCAGTAAAAGAGTGATGGTTAAAAAAAAAAGAGAGAGAGAAATCCAACTTCTTAGAGAATCAACTGTGATCAAGAGATCATGTGCTAAATTCAGTGTTCTTTTTCTCAGCTTTTTGCTTCTTTTCTGACATCTACTTCTGCTACTATGAAGATTGAAATATGCAGGTGTGAAAAAGCAGGTATGGAAAAAAGCATTTACATCTATCTGTCAGCAACCAGCAAATGGCTTACCCCCTCCTCCCTGACAGGACAGCTTGCGGTCCTATGAGAGACTGGAAACCACTCTGAAAGTAAAAAAATGACATGAAAATTCAAAGCATTACCATCCTCATGCGACTACCTAGTACAATATACCAAATGATGGTTTCTGAATTGAGTCATTTATATACTGATAATCATCTATGATTTCTGCCTAACAGTAAAGAACATCTGTTTTTAATATTGTCACCACAAGGGCCTCTTAGTTTTGCTTTTTCTTCCTCTGGAGATCATGCTTTGGAAGATGATGGCTATCAATCACATTTATTCATAATTCATCCATTTTTGCTATTTATATTCAAAGTTATTTATTAGTGAAATTTGTTTTCTAAAGAGTAAACAGCAATCAGAAGCAGTAATAGAAGAATTTCCAATTTACTTGTTCCATGAGATGTTGGTGATACAGTGAGCCTGTGCACTCTCATTACAGGTAAGTATGTAGGATTCACACTGTATTAATTCACTCAACAGATATTTCTTGAGTACCTAGTAGTAGTAGGCACTGAGGGTACTTTGGGGAATAAAATGAAAACAGTCCCTAGACTCATGGAGCATGTAGTCTAGTCTAGTCCAGACTTACCTTCCTCAAAATAGACTGAATTTACATTTCACTAAGCTAAATTAACTGTAAACTCTAGCTGATCTGTTAACCTAAGTTAATAACTAAACAAAAAAAATTATACATTTATGGGGAAATGATTAATTAAATCAATTCCAGAATTAAAATGAGCCAATATGTCTATTTTTCTTCAACTGTTTCACTTCATTTACATAAGGTAAGTAAAACAAGGTGAGAGCTGTAGGCACTGTCATTACTGCCTACACAGGAAGGTCACTCTTACAACTGTTATTATTCACGGCCATTAAGGGGCATACCAACAGGGAAAATAATGTACAGTTTGTGGGCCTCAAAAATGATAACTTTTAGCCAAACAATTATCATTATCAGATAATTAAAACTTCAACTGCCTGCCAGGCTTATAATTCTAATTCTTCTCACAGAAAACAAAAAAAAAAGCAAGAAATGGCAGCTGAGAGAAACTGAACATCAGACCAAATCCAGCAAATACTGGTTCTTTCTCCCTCAGTGCCAGTGACAAGGAGAATGCTTGGACACTCTCTCTTTTAAGTTCTTATTTGTGAAATTCTTGGAGAAGAAAACATGATTTCTCTCATTTTACAAAACTCAAAGTGAGACAGGAAGACTCCAAAATAGTACATTTTAAAAAGGCCATTTCTTGCTAATGTTGTTATTCACATTAAGGCATTTTCCCCCCTTGGCTGAAGGGAATCCTTGTTCTCTTTAATTGAGATTTTATTTATCTCAATTAAAGAAGTGTGCTTCTCTTGTCAAAATCCACAAGGCAGCAGTGCAGGCTGGTTGTGAGCACCTCATCTGTCTGTCACGTTCAAGTAAGGCTGGAGGAGAGTCATGGAAGGTCACACTGCGCAAATGCTAACAGTGGAGACACTGCAGTGCTCCTGCGAGGAGGAAATATTCATGAGCACTGAAGATATGTTAGTACTCCACTACAACTCACAGATGATGTGATCTGAGGCATGATGTGTTCGTAACAGGAATAAATTATGACATGGAATCACAACTAACACTATCACAAGGACCAAAAGGGACTCTTGAGATCATCCAGTACAAACCCTTCCAACATGGATGCCAAGTTTCCTCATCTGTGACTGCCCTGGAGCAACTCAGTCCAACTTTCCTGCAGTCACTACGGGCAGACTCACTATTTAAGGGCCTCTCACGACTCCTATGACTCTCTGTCTAATAAATGCACTCCCTGTAGTACCATGAAGCCAAAAGATTTTTATTATGGCTAAACCGAGAAAAAGCCACTGTTTTTATCTGAAGTAAAGAAGAATAGCATTAAAACAAACAAACAAAAAAAACAAACAAAACACAACCTCTGCCCGAGAAGTCAAAAGACATGAATTTTAGTTCTAGCACAGCTGTTCACCCATGTGGAGTAACAAATGAGCTGCTGTGTTAAGCTCCGAAGTGGCGTGATAAAACTATCAGAACTGAATTCTCTTTTTTTCTTAACTCAAGTATAGTTGATTTACAATATTGTGTTAGTGTCTGATGTATAGCATGGTGATTCAGTTATACATATATATATTCTTTTTCATTATAGGTTACTACAAGATATTAAATATAGTTCCTTGTGCTATAGGACCTTGTTGTTTGTCTATTTCATATATAATAGCTTGTATCTGAAAATCCCAAACTCCTAATTTATCTCTCCACCCCTACCCTTTCCCCCTGGTAACCATAAGTTCGTTTTCTATGTCTGTGAGTCTGATTCTGTTTCATAAATAAGTTCAGTTGTATCATATTTTAGATTTCACATATAAGTGATATCATATTGTATTTATGTTTTTCCCTCTGATTTACTTCACTTAGTATGTTCAGAATCGAACTCTTAAAGCCTGATCCTACCAAGAACCATCTTTAACATTCCATTAAGACTTGGGGATGAAGAAAGAGATCACAGAGATGTGCTTTTAAGTTCATATTTGTGAAATTCTTTGACAGAGAAGGGAGAAAAAATAATTTTCACCCCTCTCTTTTACAAAAATGAAAGGGAAACGGCAGACATACAAAAGAGTACATTAATACAAACCAGTTCTGGCTAATGTTCTCTAATTCACTGTTCTCTGAAAACAGTATTCAGTGGAAGGATTGCCTCTACATCTCTGAAAACTAATTTGCACCTCTAACATTCTCTCCAGTGAACAGGTCTTCACAGAACCCTACCGGGCAGGAGGGTGCAACGGTCACTGCACTTCTTAGAGAAAGAAGACTTACCAGACAGAACACCAGCCCCCTGCCAAAAAAAAAAAAAAATCACCAACTCCTGGCAGGAAAACTGACGTGTGTGACAACACAGATACAATCCCTACTAAATCAGCAGAGCCTAGATTAAAATTTCCCAGGTTCTTATAAGTGAAAGATAACTAAGATAGTTTTCATCTTTAAAAAAAAAATACAAATGTATTTTATGTGGCTTCCTGACTTCAATGTTTGATGGGGAAGAAGATAAATTCCAGTTCATCGAGCACAGGATGGCACAAGGTTTATGGGAAAAAATAGAGCAGCGAAGGCCAGGGGAAGGAAAATGTTGAGAGTATCTGATGAGGTCACCAAAGGGGGCAGAGCAATGCAGCTGTGAAATTAGTATTCTCAACTTCCAATTAGGTCCTAACACTTTGATTATCACCCTCAACTTTTCCTCTTCCTTAGAAACTGCTGGTCACCCTGTACTTCCCAACA
Organism: Vicugna pacos; assembly: GCF_048564905.1. Classification (NCBI taxonomy): domain Eukaryota; kingdom Metazoa; phylum Chordata; class Mammalia; order Artiodactyla; family Camelidae; genus Vicugna; species Vicugna pacos. Next base: position 66,906,814 of record NC_132993.1, on the reverse strand, counting down.
GTCTCTCTGCCCTTGATTCTGCAGTTTTGAGGGCTGAGTTCTCTCATCTCCTTCTAAAACACGTTTTTCAAAGAAGCTCCCTCAACCAAAGCTCCCATCAAACACTGCAACTGATGTAAAGCCTGTTTTTGATCTGCTATCTATCTTTACAATCTCATCCGTTCCTGCCTCTCACCTACCACTTGTGTGCTTCTAAGCAGATTTAACCTCAACGCTTTTCCACCTAGAATCTGATGCATCAACATTCCAAACTAAGCCTATTGAGGACAAAATGTTTCTGTCCTTTCATATGTAGAAATTTCACAAATTTTTACCAATCTGACTAGATCTCTGTGTTTCACCTACAGAAGTGAAACACTGAAGGCAGTCTCTCATCTGATGACACCAAAGCTAACCAATCAGCAAATATCCCAGTGTTTGGAGCTGTCTCAGGACCCAGCAGAGGATGACAGCACCTCTTCTCTTGGGAAAAATGACACAGGACTCTATTCTAAATTAAGAATTTCTATAGTTGAAAAAGTACCAGTATTTTTCTCATACACATTGAATAATGGAAATACACTGTATGTATTCAGCACCAACAATTTTCTAGGCACAGGGAAAGAAAAAAAAAGACACTAAGCAACTTATTGTATTGGAGGATATGACTATAAATGTGCCCTAAATTCTTAATGTTACTCTCTTGTTTTTCTGAAAAATAGACACAATGAAGAATAAAATCTACAAGCAGATCATTAATCAATGAAAATGACCCACCAAGCAATATTATCTGAGCCTTTAGATGCCATTTAAAAAAAAATCCATTTACCTACAGGGGATTTTAATTTGCAGCTCATTTCCGTCCAGAGGTAAATGTTAGGGGGGCACGGTGCCTCAAGAAGGGGTCTCACACTTGTTCGGCAAACACTGCAGTGCTGTCCAAAGGGGGCACCACAGGGGCTGAGAACATGCACCCAGGGGCCAGACTGCCTGGTTTCACACCCAGTTCTGCCTGTGACCCACCTGTGTGAGGAAATCCGAATACCTACTTCACCAGCTTGTTGGGGTGACTGGATTTGAGTGAATACCTGTAAAGCATTTCCAACTGTGCCTGAAATGCAGCGAGTAAAGACTGGCTATTATAACTTTTCACTGTTATTATCATAAAGTTACATTATTGTACAATTATGATTCCAGGCTCTAAAGATGATAGTTACCACTTCATTTAAGACCCTGTGAATGACTGTCCCCAAGTCCAAGTCCTTGGTATAGCACAGAGGTGCCTACGAGATTTACCAGAATCTGTCTCTGCTCACATCCTCCCAGAGCACCAGCCATACCAGGTCTTCCCGAGGCCCCAAGAAAACCCAGAGTGGCCTCTAAGCTGCACCTCTGCCCACGTTCCCTGTGCCTCAAATGCCAGGCTGCTCCATTGAGTTAATGAACAGCTTCCTTCAGGGTTCACCTCAGAGACCCTCAGAAAATTAACACTTAGGACCCATTAAGTAAGTCATTTAGTCCCCATCTCAGCTCTTTGCCAGGACACAATTGTCAGGACGCAGTTTTTCACATGAACTTGCCAGGGGTCAGATAACTTCCCAAGGTTGCTCAGTCTGAACTTCACACTTATACCTGCTTCACTGTGAAGTCCTTTTGACTCCCTCTGAGCAGAAGGTACCCCTCCCTCCTTGGTAAGATCACCCCACGTATTTAAACCTATCTTGCATGCTGTCCCTATACAAAGATAATTTATCCATCTGCTCCCTTATTAGAATCAAAAGTCCTGGTAAACAGGATTCTTTTGTTCATTTATTTTTGGACCCCTTTTGTCAACAGTACAGAAAATACTCAACAAATGTTTAGTGAATGAATTAAAGCTCAATAAATAGCTGTGGACTGAGTATTTTGCCCAAGACATACAAGTCCGTGGCAAATCTGGGGTTTAATCCCAGGTGTGTACCACACCTGACCATAAACTGTGGGTTGTCTGTGACTGGATATCAAAGCAGTAATGCTGCAACTGAAACTTAGAGAGCAAAGAATTTACATGAAATTAGTTAAATCACAGCATAAGTCACAACATATAAAAATATACTAAATTAGCCAGGCATGAGTGTTTAAATCTGTGCTTCCCCAAAAACAGTATCTGCAGAAATTAGCCAAAAGGGTCCAACTACACATTGGATAAGAGTCCTATAATCAAATAATCTTGGGAAACTCTGGGTAAAACAGAATGCAGCTAACACACAGTAAATGTTCTATAAATATTAATTATGTATCTCAGAGACTTTATTACAAAAATGTACACTGTATCCCTTGGTGAAGGGGAGACAGTATTCACCGTTTTCTAAAAAGTACTGGTATTTCACCACAGAAAACCCCGACACGCTTTATTCACATGAAATATTTCTAGGATGAGAGTTCCATAGAACAAACTTACAGCATGATACGCAATCACCGTTCAATACTAACATACTCAATTTGCCCAAATGGACTGGCTGCCATACAAGTAACAACTCCACACAACTGAAACAGACTATGTATGGAATCCTGGGGAAAATCTACATTTAATAGAGCTGTGATTCCCCCAAAATGGATTTGTAAATATCCCACCCAGGAAGCTAAAACCAATTCTTGAGAATCCTTCCTCTTCTTTCAACTCCAAATTGGAATCAAAAGCTGTTGACTCCAACTGCCACCTCTGCTTACTCCTTAAAGCCATGAAATGTAGGTCTTAACAACAGATCTGAGTGACACAATGAAAAAAGGAAAAAAAAATTTATTCAAGTTTTTTTTCTAATCTGAATATAGCATTTTTAATCCAAGAACCATATATTAGTTTATATAAAGACTGAAGTACAGCATTAAACAATGCCCAGAATACTATGACTTGGTGCTAACATACCAAATGGAATTACAGATGCCTTAAATAGCCATCCCAAATTAGAAAATAATGTGTTAAGGTTGTACTTGAAGTCATGGGCTGAGAAATACATGAAGGAGCAAACAATAGCAGATACACACTTCCCAAAGGAAGAGATACTTATATATTATGTTTATTTTCCCCTCTGTGCTCTAGATTTGTCTGAAAATAGTTCTTGATAAAGGAATTCCCTCCTCACTCCTAGGAGCCAGGCTTTTATTTCTAAGGTTTGGTTTGAAACAAAAAGTCCCTTTTCTCTAGTGTGGTTGGGTGAGAGCGAAGAGAGAGAAAGAGAGAACGTAGACTACCGAGGCCACCATTCCAAAATGACTACTGTTTTTAATAATCTAAGAAAGTCTAGAGGATTCCCAGAGGGTCAAAGGAAGATTTAAGAAACTCTTGCACGAGAGGGAAGTGACCTAGCAGTGGAGAAGAGATGGGGTTGGGACAGGGGTTACATCCCCTCATCAGGGAGAAGACAGTGAGGCCAGGTTCAGGAATAATGTGCTACTTGCAAGCTGTGCCTGAGTGATGCCAACACTTCAAACAATGGATAATGCCCAAGGACAAGGGACTCAGCACCAGGGCTTAGAAGAAGGACAAAGTTCCCTGGAGCTAAGCCTGGAGCCCACAGAGAGGAGAGATGTGAAGCCATCTCAGTGGCCTGCCCCAGTGCAGCACTGCCTAAGAGAGAGAGGTCTCTACAGCAGAGGGGACAGAAGGACAATGGAGACCTGTGTCAGTCAGTTACTAGGGGTCTCCTCATCCTATTTCCTAAGTGCTACAAGTTTCAGGTTCATCTATAGCCCAGGGATTCAGCACAACAAAAACTGACACCTGGCTTCTCTGTAACTTTACCCTGAGGAGACTTACAGCCAGATTTTACATGATTGTTTTAAATAAAGATATAATATAGCTTGCCCATCAATTTTACGAAAACATGTATAACTGTATTATGTGAACATTCCTGTAATCCCTTTCTAAGGAAAGGCATCTTTTACTGCTTCTTTTTGAGAAAGAGGGAAGGATCTACCCAATTACATTTTGAAGAATCTATAGGAATTTCAACTGAGGCCAAATTCTGGAGTTTGCTTCACTGAGAGACATTAGGATCTGGGGAAATAATGTCACCCACAACCACTGCCCTAAATGTTTTCACTTACTTGAAGCTGCCACGTTCCACTTCTTGATTTTCCCTTATATGGCCCAACTTCTGGGCCGTATCATCATGGCGTAACCGCTGTTTCCAACGTCTGTGGGCATCACCCACCATCCGAGGTTTGGGCATCACTCAGGCACACCTGCTAGTAGCATGTCATTCCCCAACCCCAACACTTTCATCCTCTTTCATCTTTTTATCCTTGAAGCACAAGTTTCTAATATCTTCCCTTGAAGATGGCCAGCAACAGAGCTTCATGTCCGTTGCCCCCAGCCCCATGAGGCCCTGGTAACTTCTCCAGGCTGTCATCTTCAACCGGCAATCTAATTCAGTAGGTAAGAGTCAGATACAGACAGATCTGTATCTGAACCCCAGATGTACCACGTCCTGGCCATATGACCTGACCTGCAGTAACCTACCACTTTAATTCTGAGTTGTCTCATCAGTAAACTGGAAACATTGAAAGTGGCTATCGGAAAGGGTTGCTGTGAGGATACAATGGAAAATGATGGAAAACTCTAAGCACGATGCTGAACATATAATCAGTACATGATTATTAGCTATTATTAACAGTAGAAAATTTAAGACATTGAAGAAATATTCAGTTAACACCATAACTGCCTTCAGTACGTTAATGACTAGCAATGTGGTAAGCACCATGTTTAATGTTATGAATTCACCAAGCTTCTAAGTTACTTAGCTTTATTAAGTTTCTTGTGAGTTTTAAAATAACTTGCCTTTACCACACAAAGAAAAAAGTCATATATTGGAGGCAAGACTAATAACTTCCAGAGCAGTTATAAGTATAGCATACAGAAATACAAATTCAGATTTCAGATTTCAAACTACCACGATAAAAAATATCCCAGCCATCATGTAAGTGTCATCATTTTTAGGATTTCATTTTTAAAATAATGACTTGATTACTAGAACTAGTTTGTTAGAGAAGTTCTAGCCCATGTGTCAAATTCCTAACATTATGTGTGGAAGATTATAGTAAACAATGAGCAGAAAATGTCCCTGGCAACATTCAAAGACATAATTCCTATTCAGGCATCAATCCTGAAACAGATTTTTGAACCCTTGACCAATAAATCTAGTCAGTGCTGTGCTGATAAGTATTGAACAACCAGCTCTCAAGAGGCACTGATTTGTAGTATTTGCCGATTCCCATAATGTAAATACTCCACTGCGGCCCATTTCAAATGAACAACCAGTTCTCAAAAGCCAGCGCTAGCCAACAGCAGCACACCACTTAGATCCAGAGTAGTATTCAAGATGGTAATGTAGTCCACCTCAATAGGACTGTCTATAAGGGAACCAAAGAATTAACCCACAAGTAAAGGGGAAGTATAGATAAATGATACACAGATTTTCTAAGAAGCGACTGAAGCAGTTTTCAATGAGCTAATTCCATAGGCAATATCCAGGCTGTTCTCCTTTTAACGGCAACCCTGTCTCACTGAGTGCTGGTCCTCTCTGCACAGGCAGTGGCACAACCCAGCCTTAGATCACCTTCTTCTACACTGACGCCACTACCCTCTTAAGATTCATGCTAGACTGAACGAAGTCCTTCCCAAGCTACCTGGGTCCTCAGGTTCTCTCTGTATTCATTTCATACCATTTACCAAGAAATAATGGCTTTCTTCCTTAATTTCCCTTCTAAGACTTGCTGTCTTCCCATCTCTCTCATCTGTCAGCCCACGCCTATAAAATTCCTCCAGCCTGTAATGCAAATACAGTTTCTCTATGAACAAGAAGGAATTAACTATCTGTTTAGTTTGCTTATCTGCTCTTTCATTTGGGAACAGAAGAACTCAGCTTTTAGGAATATTTGGAAGACTGCAGGAAAACCAAAATACTATTTCTCAGTCTTCCTTTCAGCTTTGAATTCCAGGACACCCCATGACTCCTTCATGGCAGGGACTTGGGACTCACCAAATTTAAGTATTTTAAAAAGTAGAGTTTATAAATGAAAATAAATTTCATGACCTATTTCTCTGTTAATTCATAATGCTGCAATGAAATCTGCTTTATGGCTAAAAGACAATCGTCAATTCTCGAATCTCTCTGCACGTTACACTAAGAAGGCAAATTACAGTATTTCTATGTCTTAAAAAAAAAAGAAAAAGAAATCCATTACCAGATGAAAGCATCCTGTGGGTGCATGTTGGTGAGGACAGCACAAGACTGTGACTGCACCTAATGCCACTGAACTTTACACTTAAAAATGATTAAGATGGTACATTTTAGGTCATGTGTTTAACACTATTATGCATGACAAATGTTATGTATACCAAACAACTTCTGAAAAGTTTTTTTAAATGTAAAGAAAAAAAAGAAATCTATTAAAGAGAAATTCTGCTCCTTTGAGTTTCAAGTAAGACACTAAACCAGAGGTTTAAAAAAAAAAAAATCCTTTAGGAGTGCCTAGGTCTCGTTACAGACTTTGAACACAAGGACACTGAGTGTCGAGAAAGGATGCTTTTGCTCTGCTCAACATCAACACTCCTTTTCACAAAGGTCTCTCCTATTCATTACAATTCACTTCCGGGGCTCACGTGAAGGGATGTGGTTTCATCTGGAAAAGGAACGGTCAGAAAGTCAGAACATACTGCATTCTTTGCCTCTCACTGGGTCAGGCAGGCCAGAGCAGTCCACGGCAGAATTCGGAATGGCAACTCTCCACCTGGAGCCACTGCTGTCGCATTCTGTGTATTCAAAGTGGTAATCTTTCTGCAAAGAATCACAAAAACAAGCTTTTGTTAGAGCCGGTTTTAATGGGACAACTGTGCTTTCTCAGTTATCCCCCAACTTGCCTGTCAGCCTGGTTCCATGTACTCTCTGGTTGATTCTCATTCTCCCCCAATTCAATCCACACTGAGAAGTTTTGTGAGCAAGAACGGATCCTGCCAGGCACTGAGTTGGTGCCAAGGATATGACGAGGGTCAAGACAGCCAGTGTCTCACCATGTGATCATTGACCTTCAGTCTCACTCACTCCAAAAGGCTACAGCACACCACTCTATTTTTTTGCAGGCTTTTTGAAGCTCTAAATAATTGATAGATATGAATCTAAGAGCAAAATAACCCTAGGAAATTGAAAGCTATCACTGTCTCAAGTCTTTCCAAAAAAAAAAAAAAAACAAAGAAGAGAACCATTCCCAATGACCTAATTTCTCCCTCTGTGTAAAATTTAACAGAAGGTATAATAACCAATCATCCAAACACAAACTAAAAGGCTACCAGGCTCAATACACTCCTTTCACAGCAGGCTCCCCTCAATTACAGACTATAAAATGGACCATTTATTACAACTGCCAAATTAAGACCAACCCACTTGTCTCTGGCCTCTGGGTGCTTAGACATCTTCACAGTGACCGCCCTTGGTCAGAGCACATTACACAGCTGAGATGCCTGGGCTGAGAGGAACGAGGACAAAATGTCACTGGAGCATTTCAAGAGTGAGAGAAGTTCTAAATCTACTCCCAAACATGTTCAGGTTCACCATCTTACAAGTTGCTAGTCTGCTTCATCTACTCTGTTTGCCTCCATTGTTCTACCAATGACAGAAGTGAAAGGGAATACCACCATATCACCATTAAGGAAACCGGGTGTGGGAGGTGAGGGTTTCTGTGTGTGTGTATACGGGTGTGTGTGTGTGTGTGTGTGTGTGTGTGTGTGTGTGTGTGTGTACACCTGGAAAGAACACCAGTTAAGAAGTGGATTCTGGAATCAGACAGGTCTGAGTCTGAATTCACATCCCGTTCCTCCACGTACAATCTATGTGATATATTACGTAAGCCACTTCTCAAAGCATCCATTTCCTCATTGGTAAAATTAGAATAATAATATTTTCTATCTTGTATGGTTCTTGTGGAAATTGAGATAGTGCATGTAAAATGTTAGGCAGTTAAGCTACATTGGTTTAGCCTTGCTGAGTGGTAGAATTACCATCCTTATTAAGGACAATGAGGGTACAGAGGACAATACAAAGGAAGGGACTGGCAGTGACACAGTAAGGCACAAACTGCCTGAGTGTGTTTCCCTTGCTTCAATTTCCGCAGATACAGAAGATAAAATGAGGAAGGAATGAGAGTTAGAGAAGGTGTAATTACCAGGCTAGAAGGTGTAATCACCAAAGGTCTGTATGCCACATCAGACTCTCCTCCAGAAATAAAATTTAGTATATCCTTTGGGCCATCATCTCTGAATAGCATTTTTCCCACTCAAATTTTTTTTTACAAAGTTTGGTAACAGACAATTTGAGATTAAGTTATTTGACAAGAGTCTGGATTTCAAGTACGTTTTACTGCCAATAAAGGGCAAACTGACATACCTATTAAAAAAAAAAAACAATAAAAGCCACCAAATGGGAAAGGCTTTCCAGAGGGAAAGATGGGAAGGAGGAGGGAGGAAAGGAAGAAGTAAAGGAAGGAAAAGAGGGACAGAGGAAAACACAATGAAGTCACTAACTTTGACAACACACAAATGTTAAACACTGTACAGCAAAATGCATCATAAACAAAAGTAAAAGGTAAACAACAAAACGATGAACTGGTGAAGAAACACACAACAGAGGTTAATTAATTTAAGAATCCTGGGTCTCTGAAAATCAGGAAGAAAAAGGACAAATAACTATTTGGAAATATGGTCACAGAACACAAGCAATTCATTAAAGAATGATACAAATGCCCAAGGGGTCTGTGGAAAAAGGTGAACCTTGCCCAAGAAACACAAATAATGATCTCCATCAAGCTGCCATGACACTTAAAATTTTTTTAAAACTCTCTAAGGTAACAGGACAGTAAAATGAGTACTCATGTGCTTCCAATGAGAGAATAAAGTGGTACAGGCTTTTGGGAGAAAAATATGTCACATGTATCGAAAGCTTTCAAGTGTTCAAAAATCTGACCACAAAATTCCACTTCCAGCATCAAGTTTAAGGGGGAAAAGATGTTTCATGTGTTCCGCTATTTACGTACAAAATCGCTCATGATAACTTTGCTATAGGTTAAGGGAATGTTATTAACAGGTGAGAATCATAGAATCTTACGTTTACATTATCCAGTAGTTTTCACATGTATTTGTATCATTAAATACTTGTAATAATTATGTGGATTAGGGAAGACAGTTAAAACTATTCTCACTGTTTAAACTGGGTGATTTACTCAGCGACATCCAGCTAGTAAATGGCATAGCTGAGAGCAGAAGTCAAGCCTTCTGTTTATTTACCAGTGTTTTCAGTTTCTATAACACCATTGTGCTTAAAATAGAAGGTTACTGTTTTAAAATAGAAGGAGTGGGCAAAGTTTTGAATACAAAAGCCTGACAGTTACAGAAGTCTAAAAGTAATCTTAGGATGTCTCACACTGGAACAGAACCCAGGAGCCCACAGAGAAGCAGAAATTTCTGTATTAGTTTTCTAGGGATGCTGCCATGAATTACGACACCCTTAGCCACTTCAGATCACAGAAATTTATTCTTTCACAGTTCTGGAAACAGAAAGTCCAAAATCTGTACCACTGGGCCAAATTAAGGCATTGGTCAGTCTGCTCCCTCCGGAGGCTCCAGGGGAGAATCCCTGCCTTGCCTATTCAAGTTGCTGGTGGCTGCTGCCGTTCGTTGGTTTATTGGCTGCACCACTCAGTTTCTACCTCTGTGGTCACGCTGCCCTCTCCTCTTCTGTTGTATCTCCCTCCATCTCATTCTTATAAGGACACTTGTGATCGCATTTAGGACCCACATAGATTGTGAAAAATAATTTTCCCCTCTCAAGATTCTTAACTTATTCACATCTTCGAAGTCTTTTTTTCTGTAAAAGATAAGAATTTGTAGGTTCCAGAGATGAAGATGTGGATATCTTTTTTGCAGGGGAATGCATTACTCAGCCAACCTCTGGCCTCTCACCATATACCAACATCCCCTGAAGTCTCACCCTATTACAGCATCAGCTCAAAGTCGAAAACCTCATCCACATGCCATCAGCTCAAAGGTACCAAATCTACTTGCCCAAATCAGGGAGACTCTGGTTATGACCTATGGTGGGGCAAAATTTCTCTCCATCTGTGGATCTGTGTTACCTGCTTCCAAAGTATGATAGTTTTTGACATTAACAACAGTTCATTCTCATTCAAAACAGGATAAAGCGGAAGTAAGGGAGGAGGGAAGAAGTCAACAGCCTCAAGCAATTTCAAAATCTAGCAAATTCCATTAGGTTTCAAGACCTGGGAATAATCCTCTGTAGTTCTTGACTCCAACTTCTGGACCCAAGGCTCCATCCTCAGAGTCATTCTTTTATTTTATTTTATTCTTTTTAAAGTAGACCATGTTTGTAGCTGAACAGTTTTACTGGGCTGCTTCTTGCCTGTAAAGTTTTGAGAATCCATGACCTTCCTCCTTTTCCTCCATCTTTGTCACTGTCTTGCTGCTGGCATGATTTCCACTGATATTATCAAAACCCGTGCATGTCACAGGAGTCATGTCATTGGATGGAAGATCCTCCTCAGGGCTTTCGTGGATAGTCTCATCTCTGTTTCTGGCTTCTGCTGAGATGGTTGATGTCCATAGTCACATACTCAATTTCTTTGGCACGAGCAAAAGGTTTTCCAGCCACACTCTTGGCCTTCTCTACAAAGCATACTTTCCTAATGGTGTATCTCCTAATATTAGCATCTTTTGCCATCTGCTTAGGCTGAGACTTTCCCAAATCATCAAGTCTGGGCTCCTATTTGTTTAATGATTCCCCCCTTGTTTCCCCTCTTTTCCCTAACATTTTACTAAAAGCAGCAAGAAGGAACTAGCTATACCTACAACACGTTGCTCAGACACCTCGTCTGTCATATCCAAGTTCATCCCTTCCAAGTGCTACCTTCCACACAACCAGAGGACAAAATTCTACTGAGCTTTCTGCTACTACCTAACAAAAATTGCCTTTCCTCCCATTTCCAACAGCGTATTCATTTTCTTCTCAGCCCTAACCAGGAGCAAACTGAAAATTTCTATCAACATTCAGCTTAGGACAATTTAATATTCTCTAAGTTATTATAGGCTTTTTCTACTGTGCTCTTCACTTTTTCCTGGGTCCTCATTGGAAGAATCTTTAACATCCATATTTCTACCAACAGTCTGTTCTAGGCAATCTAGGCCTTTTCTTTTTTTTTTTCTTTTTAAACTTTTTTTTTATTGAGTTATAGTCATTTTACAATGTTGTGTCAAACTCCAGTGTAGAGCACAATTTTTCAGTTATACATGAACATACATATATTCATTGTTGCATTCTTTTTCGCTGTGAGCTACCACAAGATCTTGTATACATTTCCCTATGCTATACCGTATAATCTTGTTTATCTATACTACATATGCCTGTCAGTATCTACGAATTTTGAACTCCCAGTCTATCCCTTAATCTAGGCCTTTTTTATCATGGGCTTTAAATTCTTCCAGCTTCTGTTTATTACCCAGTTCCAAAGCCACTTCCACATTTTTAGTTATTTCCTACAGCAGCTCCCCTCTTTCAGGCAGTAAAATCTGTATTAGTTTTTCAATGGCTGCTATAACAAATAACAAAAATTTAGCAACTCAAAACAACAGAAATTTATTGTCTCACAATTCTAGAGACGAGAAATCCAAAGGCAGCATCACTGAGCCCACACTCCCTCTGGAGACCCTGGGGAAAAACCATTCCTTGCCTCTTCCAGCTTCTGGTGGCTACTAGTTTCACTGACTTGTGGACATATCACTCCAACTTCTGCCTCTGTGGACACACTGCCTTTTTTCTCCTCCCCTCTCTCTCTTTTTTTAATTGAAGTATAGTCAATTTATAATGTTGTGTTAATTTCTGGTGTGATTAAGTTATATAGGCTATTACAAGGTATTGAATATAGTTTCCTGTTTTATACAGTAGGACTCTGTTGTTTGTCTATTTTATATGTAGTAGTTAGTATCCGCAAATTCCGAACTACCAATTTATCCTTCCTCACCCACACCTCCCTTTCTCCCAGATAACCATAAGTTTGTTTCCTATGTCTGTGGAGTCTGTCTCCGTTTTGTAAATAAGTTAATTTGTGTCCTTTTTAAGATTCCATATATAAGTTATATCACATAGTATTTTGCTTTATTTCTGGCTTACTTCACTTAGTATGACAATCTTCCGGTCCATCCATGTTGCTGCAAATGGCATTATTCTCTTTTTTTCATGCCTGAGTAGTATTCCTGTGTGTGTGTGTGTGTGTGTGTGTGTGTGTGTGTGTGTGTGTGTGTACTTTTTTATCTAATCATCTGTCAATGGTCATTTAGATTACTTCCACGTCTTAGCTATTGTATATAGTGCTGCTATGAACACTGGGGTGCATGTATCTTTTCAAATTAGAGTATCCTCTGGATATATGCCTAGGAGTAGTGTCCAGCATTGCTGGATCATAAGGTAGGAATCTCCGTATTGTTTTCCATAATGGCTGCACGAAACTACATTCCCACCAGCAGTGTAGGAGGGTTCCCTTTCCCCACACCCTCTCTAGCATTTATCCTCTGTGGACTTTTTAATGGTGGCCATTCTGTCTCCTCCCCTTTGTAACTGTATTTAGGGCCCACCCAGATAATCCCTTATCTCAAGGTTCTTATTCATATCTTCAAAGCCTTTTTTTTTTTTTTGGTCATCTAAGGTAACATTCACAGGTTCCAGGGATTAGGACATGGGTACCATGGGGGTTTTTTTGGCGGGGAGGGTGGGGGTAGAATTCAGTTATCACAAGCTCCTTTTGCAGAATAGCCTAGACCAGCCATGTAGCTGCATAATGGTTTTCTTGTTCCTCTCATTCCCAGTTATTTGTATTAGGAAGTCTTTCCTATTTCCATATCCCACTGAGAAGATCCTGGCCCCTAATATGTAAAATTCAGGCAATTTGTTATCATCCTTGCAAAATAAAGATGTTGAGAAGTCTGGCATGAATTTCCAGGAAGGAAGGCCTCTGAGTAAAATAGGTAGGCTCAAGAAATCTCTCCCCACTGCCTCTGTGTTATTCAGGTTGCCACTTATGAGAAGAGAACAGCAGTAAGAACACAGAAAAGGTATACTGTGTTTTCTGGCTGCAATGGTGCATGTCATATGCCAATTAAGCTTCCTATGATTCTTTACCCTGCCTGCCTCCTCTTGCATACCCTTGAAATCCAAAAGGCCACAGCTATTAAGTTACAAAATTCTTAGGACTCCAGCAGGAAGCTATAATGTGTTTATTTATAATGTAAAAATACTGAAATACACATCTACTTCATACCAAAGGCAGCACTTGGGGTCAGGAATTTAGATTGTAGCCCATGCCAGGTGAGGTTTTTCAAAAATTTACTTAATAGGCTATTTTATCTGAGCTGGTAACAATTTTTAAAAAATTTTATTTCTGAAGTCAATCCTTAAATACATAGCAGAAATTAAGAAATACTGTGATGCAGTGAAGTCACTAAAGAAACAATATATTCTGACTGACATTAAAGGTATTGAATAAAGAGAACTACAGCGAATACATGTTTGGATTTACAGATAACATAACTCTGGCCACAGACCCAAGTAAACATTGAGCTAAACTGGTCCCTTGGAAATGGGAATTTTCTGGGTGTTAGAGAGCAATGCAAAGGACAAGGTAAGAATTCTTCTAATACAAATATAGAATTAATACATGTCAAAGACTTTATTTAAGTCATTAACTAGCGAGCAATTAGGAAGTAAGCCAGAGCCACCAGTTCAAAGCAGAGTTTAAAGAACACACATAAACAAGCCATCGGGAATGTGAAATGAATTAACTAAGAGAAGCAGAACTGGGAAATATCCCAAGGGTAATAACCAATGGCATTTCAAAGGATAAAATGCATTCTCATTTCTATGGACAAGAATCATTTGTATTACTATCAGTTTCCTTCATCTTACAGTGTTGTAAAATAGTTCAAAGACAAAGAAAGATGCAGGGCCCTACAGAAACTCATCATTCAGAAAGGTGCAGTAAGCAGGACACCGTCTCTTTGCTGCCTATTTCAACACGTTTCATAATTTCTCCTGACAGAAGGGAAAATTTCCAACGATTTTTCCTACACTACAGGGCTCCCGACAGTTTATCACCAAACATAATGATATGAGTCAGAGCACACTCTATACAACAGAGTATCCACTCACAAGCCACACTCTCCAAACTATAAACTGGAGGAAGTGCTTGGCCCTACCCTGCTCAAGAGATGGCAGTTATTTAGACAGGTCTGCAAATCATGAAACACTGCCCCAAATAACAAAACCTTACATTGAAAATATGTGGGAACCAGGGAACATCCCAGGGAGAACCAGAGCATGGAAAAATGATACAAATGAACTTATTTACAAACCGGAAATAGACTTACCGACATAGAAAACAGATTTTGGTTACCAAAAAGGAAAGGGGTTGGGGAGAGGGAAAAATTAGGACTTTGAGAGTAACAGGTACTATATATAAAACAGATCAACAAAGACCCACTTTGTACATTCAATATTGTGTAATAACCTGTGATGAAAAAGAATACATATGTATAACTGAATCACTTTGCTGTATACCTGAAACTAATACACTGTAAATCAACTATAGTGCAATCACATTTTTTTTAAAAAGAGAGAACATGGAATTATTCCTGATCAGCAAACACCTAGGGAAGATTATCCCTCAATACAAACCATGGTACACCTTCCCTCACCACACACAGTGTCCCACAAATCAAGGTATAGGCACAAACTCTCAAATAACAAAAACTCAAACTGTGTTATGTTACATCTAAACACAAACTGTCAGGACACACCCAAATAAATAGATGCCCACATTACCCACTACAAAAGACCCTCTCCTTGACCAATCTTTACCCAGCTCCTCTGACCAGGCTAGACAATGTTTCAAACAAATCTCACATATAAAAATAATATGTATATATGTATATGTCTTAATATTACACTAACAACATACATTTTATATATTAATATTAATATATATCATTTATAGTGCTTTATGCTCAAATCAGTGTCATTTTTATATATTAACACTAATGTGTATTCCTCTTTATTACATGGCAATTATTAAATAAGTACTATGGCCTAAATGCTATGAGGGAGATTTAAAATAAATACAGCACATAGTCCTTGTACTCAATAAGCTTATGATTTCGTTGAAGTGGACAGGGCACACACATTCATATAATTTTATAAGAAAGCATAAAGATTAAGGGCTCCGAAGTGGGACAGTGGCATCACAAGTCAATGTGCAAGTAAAAACGCTATCTGGTGAAAATTACCAGTAGAAGCCCCCTAACTCTCCCATAAAGTAAAATGTGTACCACTTCTCAATAAACTTATCACAGCCACTTTTCCTTTCTGCCCTCTATCAGATACCCATTTCTTAGCACTCAAATGGCTTGCATTTTAGGGGCCATGTTTTGCAGAAAAACAGGGTAAAATATTCATGATGTGACCTCATTATATCATGATTTCAGAGACAGAAGAAATTTCTGTGATCTCAAACTACTTGAAAAGGCTTTGAAGAGGAGAAAGCCCTGAAAGACAGGCAGCGTTTGTAACTACTCCAGTGTTTACCAGTTTCTCCCTAACTAGCTAGTCTGACAGAGTGCGATAAACAGTGAGCTCAAGCCTGAAGATGCTGCACCTAAAGACATGCAGTGAAACACAATAGTTAAGAAGGATGGACAGATGAGTGAGTGAGTGAGTGAACTAATGAAAGAACAAACGAAACAACAAAGCTTCCTGATCTTCACTATGCTGAGATGTGTACATGTCAGTGACTTGCCAATGAGAAAATCAGCTCCCAGATGCTCCCTGCCTATATCCTCTGTAGACAATTTAGAGTTGACCACAGTTCATTTTAAAGACCCAGCAGAGGACCACAAATTTGAGTTTCTAGAATCAAAAGCAATAGTGGCAGAAGAAGAAAAAGTGCTGATACCTAACAGAACACACACACACAGAAGGAAGGGACCAAAAAAAGCAACTGTCATTCATTTTCTTCATATAAGGCACCTTCTCTTTGAGTATTTTTATGTGAAATGTTGGCAACAGCATAATCTTGTATTTGATGAGACTGCAGCTCCTCTGGGAGAAAGGCCCTCAAATTTCAGTACTCAGCAAAGTGCAGGGCACCCTTGTTGGAAAGAAAGTGAGATGGGGAAGGAAAAAGGTGGAGAGCATGAGACTGTACTTCTTGGTACAAATATTTCAAGTCCAATTCCGAGGGGTGAGCAAGCATACTCATCCTACCATGTGTGAAGGTCAAAAGCAGAAAGATACTTAGTGCAGATTCACATGTGACATAATAAAAACTTTCTTAGCCTACATTATCAAGCACACGAGCACACAGCATGGTGCAGAAATATTTATATTCAGATTTTGCTTTCATAAAAGGAACATGAAGCTAGTTACCATGGGAACCTGAGGCTAAGTAAAGCAATATGTATCTGATCTATTTATGACATATCCTCTTATCTGCATCTGCAGACACAATTGCTTTGTAGAAATTATTTTGAAAACATTCATGTTTCAGACCTAAGTTCCATGTTTCTCTTTGTAAACCAGGCTTCACAGGTACTCAACACGTTCTGTAATTTGGTATATACTCACTGAGCAGCCCCAGATGCCTGTGTGGATGCTGGGGATGCCACGGGGAATGAAGTAGCCCAGTGTCTGCTCTTGAGGGGTTTACATGTTAGTGTGAAAAGAAGTGCACTGGGTTTCTTGGAAAGACCCAGCTTAGACCATTTTCTCCTCTGGCTCTCAGGCCAAGTTTATAAAGGGTACAACAGGCTAGATTCCTATCTCCCCCCTACCAGTGCTAAATGTAAGACCCTGAGCAACTCTGCCTCCTGGATCCCAGGTTCCTCCTAAGCTCCGCTCCTAATATTATAGGTTATTTCTCATGTTTTCACTGTTCTAGATAAAGGGAAACCAACCACCTCTCGCACTCATGCACCATCAGGGCAGGTTGCAAAAAAAAAGAACATTCTAAAACAAGTCTCCCCATGAAGAAATGAATGAAACTCCAATTTCCTGAGAAGTCTGAAGCTAGTCAATCTCTAATACCAATATTAGAAATATTAGTTTTAAAAAAACTCTCTTAGAATATGCTGAGGAAAATGTACGCCCTTGTACATAAAAGTCTTTAAACACATCAATTGTTTTATTATCTAATTACACTTAAACTTGCTGAATTAAATATATGTTTATCCCTACTTCCCACAAACTTGCAAAAAAAATAGAATTTAAGGAAGCAGAGGAATAAAACTATTATAAATGACTTTAAGAGACTAGAAGTGAAAAGGACAACAGAGGCAGGTGTCAATTTTTTGGGAAGATGGAAAGCATGAGAGGTGAGCTATAGTTGACTTATCAAGGCTACAACACTAAGGGCTGCACAAGCAGATGATAATAAGGAGAAAGCTGGTGTGAGCCCCAGAGGGACTCAGAGCTAAAGGCCCCGAGTATCTCAGCAAGCAAACAAAATCTACACACAGAAAGACTGGTTCAAAATCTGTCTGAGAATGTAGATCCCTCCAACTCCCTTCCACATCATGACAAGAGGGAAAAGAATCATTTCCTCAGGAATAGCTGCACTAGAGAGGTTACAGATTCAGGGACATCAAGTGCAGCAAATGGGAGAAAAGGCATCTGAATGCAAACAGGTGACTATGTGAACTGCTTTATACTGAATGACGAGACCCACCCCAGGGATCCTTCCCCAGCAACACTGAAGCCCAAGCCTAGTTAACTCCCACACTGCTGCCTTTTCTACCTGAACCACTCCCTCAAACTAGAAGCCCCTTCCTGCTCCCCCAAAGGTGCCCCCTTCCTGGATGCTATACCTCACAACTTCACCCTATCATTTCACATCTGCTTACCCTAGAATTGAGATTTGCTGGAATGGAACCTTTATCCAACATATGATCATTATTATTGTCATTAATAATAACACTAACAACATTGGCCAACCCCCGTAAGCTTTTCAAAATAGTTTTTGTAACATTATCCTACTTCAACTGGTCAAGCATAGCCCTACATGGTGTCATCTCCATCCTCATGGCCACAGCCCTATTTCTGTCACCACCTTCTGCTGCCTGGATGAACACCCACAGCCTAACTGGCCTCTTGCTTCTGCTCTTGTCGACATCCACGGCACTCTGCAGCCAGTTCTAATTATGTCATCCCTGCTCAAAACCCCACAATGACTTCAAATTCACCTGAGGACAAAGTCCATAATCTTAGCAGAGCATAAAAGGCTTTTCTGGATTCATTCTTGGACCGCTTCTCCAAGTTTCATTTCTCTACCTTCTTCCATATGAAACATTGAAACAGTGGGATTAAATATGCTATCCCCTTCCTTGCCTCTGGGCCCTAAACATGGCTCTTTCTCAGCCTATAAGGCTCTCTGTGTCCATAATCTGTCATAGCAGAAGGAAAGCTCTATCATCACAAAACACTGTGTAGCGGGTTCTCCTTGAGGCCCAAAGCTAACATTTGCAGGACCAAAGGCAAGAGTAGAAATCGAGGGGCCTGTTCATCTTCTATACTCACTCCACACCGTCAACAACCTCCTCACATATAAGTGGCGACCCCAGTCGGCGCATCCAAGCTCAGTCAGTGCCCCTCCCACAATAACACAGTCTCCACTCAGGAGGAAGGACCTGGGAAGAGCCCATGAAGGCCCTAGAAGCAGACTTGAGCCTTTTAAGTATGTAACTCTGAAGTCACATTAGCCACAGTACAGTATAAAAGGGTGCAGGAGGGGAACACGACATCCAGGTGGGCACATCTCTTCAGCACATAATTACAAGGCAGGAGGAGGAACAGTCAGCAGGAGACCAGAGGGGTGCCACCTACAGCAGAGACCAAAGTAAGGGTCCTGCTTGCCTGGTCTGAAGGTGGTATCCATCTCTCTTACATAACAAGATCTAAAGAAAAGAGCAGCAAGAAAGACATCTACCAATTCATAAGAAAGAATTTCCAGGGAGGGAAGGAAAATCAGTCTACTTCTTGAAGGGTTCTTGGGTAGAGGTAATTTTTTTCTTTTTTTTTTTTTTCTTTTCTATTCCCCAACCCCCTCCTGTTATTTTTTTTGACTTCTTCTAAAATAAAACTGTAGAATGGTATGTAATAGTCCAATATTCCAAAGGGGGAAAAAACAAATCCTTGGGAATTCACTTGTTTTGTCTAATTACATATGGTTGTGAGCTTATCTGTATGAAATATGAACTACAAATTTTTCTATATTAATCAAGCTGAAACTGAAAAGGCACCTTTGCTTCAGTAAAATTTGAGCAACTACTTACCATTTAATAAGCATCAAGAAAAACTGCATCCAAAGCTTCAGAAATTTATTAAATATAATCATAACTTATCAATTCCACTTCCACTTCTAGGCACACGACCCAAGGAAACCATAAAGGGTTTGCATCATAAAATTACTTAAAATAGTAAAAACGTGAAGACACTCTAAATGTGCAGAAATGAAGGACTGGTTAATTAATTATTGTGCACTCATGATGGGATTTTATATAGTCCATTCTAAAATGATAATGCCATTGACATATTTAATGACAAAATTATGACATATTTAAGTATAATATAAAGGTTATAAAAAACAGTATGTTTGAACTTGTGGGTGTGGGATGTAATCAGTATATAGAACAATGACTATAGGTATATATACCAGAAGATTGACAGCAGTGAACTAAGTGTGAAACACAGTGATTTTTATTTTTCCTTTTATGGTTCTGTGTTTTTGACTTTTTCTACAATTAAAAATGTGCTACCTCCCTCAAGTTCAGGTAGTTGCTTTGCTAAGACATGAAAAATACTCCTGTTTCCCCTGCCTTTAAAGTAGGTACCCGATGGGACATGTAGCACCCTTTGATAGTTCAGGGGGTAGCAGAGAACTGCAGAGGTGATTAGCTCATATGCATAGATTTGAAGATGACCACTGAAGGATTATTCCATTAGTATTCATTAGTTGCTCCACCTAGATTAGTTTCTCTGATGGGTGTCAATCACTAGCAAGACTTTACTGGTAAAAGTCACAAGACATAGGTCAGAAGCTCTGTCGAAAGTAATGTGGAAGAGAAGACCCAGAGCTGAAGTAATGTATGAGAGGGCAGATACAAGGATTCTAAGTGGATAAAAAGTGGATAAGGAAAAGTGGGGCTAGTCCAATGGGAGAAAAGAGAACAAGAAGGCAAAGGAACTTTGATAGCACACTTAGCTGATGTCCCAGTTTGGCTCAGGAAACTCCACATCTGAATCCAGCTAAGCCACTGGCAGAGTTCAGAGAGAAAAGATTTATGAAATACAATCTAAATTCAAAAGCTAACTCTTGTCAGTGCTGCCACATGAAATTGAGCTTTACTGGTAAAGAGCCTACAAAAACAGCATAGGTGATAAGAGGCTCTGAAAATTCTGACATTCAAATCATGTTTTTGCTTGTAAATTTTGTAAGCTAAATAAAAATAAGCTGGTTATGTAAGTTCTTTTGCACTCATCTGACCACATAAGAATTTCTCAAATTAACAGAATTTTTTAATAGTATAATCCTAATATCTAACCACACTCTTAGAAGATAAATTTAATATAACTATTAAAAGATTTTCTTTTTAATCAGAAAGGGTAGGTGCCTGTCTGGCTAGCATCCTTTTCCCATTTCTTCTGGATAGTAGCTTGCCTCCTGCCCTCAGGACCCTTTGATGAACTGTTTGAAGATTCCAGGCTCTGACTGGGCAGCCAAACACAGGACTCCAACCCCTGGCTAGGATCTAATATGGACGTGTTCCTGGCCAGTTTTAATAAACTATTCACGGGCACCAGCCAAGATGGAGGATGCCTACTACAGCTTCTCTTTCCCAATTTGCTCAAAAGGCAAAAAGCAAGATTGTGCAAAACACATTAATAGCACATGGTTTGAGGAAGAACAGTGAAACCTGAGTAGCAGTTAGGACAATGGTAGTGAGTCTGCTGGTTTCTTTTCTTCCTTTAACTCCTGGCTTTGAGCTAATGGTGGGCCCAATCAGGGAACTGTCTGGTGCATGTGGATTGCAAAACTCTCAAGAAAATACCATCTTTCTGGCCAGAAGATCAAGAAAAGGGATCCCTGTTAGCTGGATAAGGGGTGAAGGTAGGGACATGTGCTTCTTTTTTTCCCTTCCAACCCTGTCCCAAGGCCAACAACTCTTGTAGAACTATACTGACGCCACCACAGTGACACAGGTACCTAATACCCCAAGACAAAGCCTGTCTCTCTGGATAAAGGAACTGGACTAAGGAGCTCCTGCTGTGCAGAGTTCGGGTGAAAATCCTTGTTATCCTCTTTCTCCCTTCTGTCTCTTGCCACTTCACCCTAGTCAAGTGGAATTGCAGGAAAGCATGAAGGCTAAGACTATGCAGCAATCCATCTTTCTAGCCAGATGAAATATCAAAAGGAGTCCCTTAGAAAATACCCCAGAGTGATGAAGAAGGGGACCTCCTGGTTCTGTACATGAACCAATACAATCCCCAGACTCAGTCTCAAGCTAGATGTGCATGGAATGTAATCAAAGCAGCACAGCAAAGCCACAGAGAACTCAACTACAGTATAAACCACAACTCCAAATCAAGCAAGGGTTGGACAACTCCTCCTGCAACCCACCCACTACCCTCCCCTCCCTGCAAAAAACTTTGAAAACTGAATTAATACTGGACCACTACACACAGAGGGTAATCTGTGATCTGAACCTAACCAGGTCAGCTGCTTGCTAAAATATAGAAAAAAACAAACCAAAATTTCTATACAGGATTTTCAAAGGACCCAGTGTCTCACCACATACTATTTCAAATATTCAGAATGCAATCCAAAATTACTTGATAGAGAACCAAGAAAATCTGACCAATACTTAAGAGAAAGACAGTCAACATATGACAACCCCAAATGCACAGATGTTAGAACTATCAAATCAAGAATTTAAAGCAGCTATTATAACCGTCTCCCATTAGGTATTTATTTTCAAAATTTAGATGGTATTTATATTACCAAGTATGCAAGTAATAAATATTTACTGTAGAAAAATTAGAAAATATAGACAAGGATGGCTTTCCTCAATTTTCTCTTCTACCTGTAATAAAACTGTAATACCTTCTCTCCATATCTTGTAGGATTGTGAGCATAAGCAACCTAATTGAAACCACTGTAAAATATAAGGTGATTATTCATATACAAGATAGAGTAATACTTAGGTTTACGTGCCAGGAAACTCTTACTGAATTGTTCTATTTCAGGCCTCGCACTACACTAGGCCCTGGAAAATAAGCACTGGAACCACTTTAGCTCATTGTAGTTTACAAAGATGTTACACATGTATTTTCTGATTTGATTCTCCTGGCAACAGTGTGAGGGAGGTAGTATCACATCTCCTCAATCCTCAGATGTGAATTTGAATACTTCAGAAATCCACATCAAAAGAAACTTGTCACCAGCTATGCAGGATGACGTAACTGTCACAGTCAGTGCCCTGTGCACACTTAACAATAGGTCAACTATCCATCCATTCATGTGATCATCACTTCAGTCGAGCTGTTTGTATCCCAGGAGCTGGATTTTATCTTTACTTGTTGCTTACACGGTCTGAACAAGAAAAGTACACAATGATGTGGCACAGAAACCAAAAGTTAAGTGCATAAAACCACCTCTCCACTAAGAGGTGATGCAATCAGGGGAAGTGGCCCCTTCCCTAAGAACAGACCACAGAAGTTAAAAAGCTAGAACAGAACCCCTTCCTGCATCTTGAAGAACTGTCACTGAGATGTTATCTGCCAAACACTTCTGAAAAACTCCAGAGAGACGGTGTTTAATTACCAATGACAAAGCCATAAATGTAACCTAGTAGGAAAAAAAAGAAGCTTTTAAGGATATTTGTAAAACAGGTTCCAAATCATTGACACTAAAGAATACAATTTTTTAAAAGAACAGAAACAACAGGAAACAGACTACAGCCCAGCCTTAATTATGGCACACTCTAAGAACTAACTGATTAAGCATATAAACAGGCGCATCCCTAATTCCAGTTGAACCTGGGCATAAGTCAACAAAACAAGAGTCTTGATGATGATTGAAGCCAGAATGCAGAGAGAATGAAAGCAACTGGACAGAATCATACAAGAGGAAAATTAGGCAGAGACCAACGTCACGGAATGCAAGAGAGAGGCTGCATGAGGTCAAGCCAATACAAACCAGGATTGCAAGTACAGGCTTAGAAAAGAAACATGTCACCCAATCTCCTGCTGACAGAAGTAGTTTAGAAGAGTCTAGATATGTCAGGTGAAGGCAGAGACTCAGTCTTTGACAGAGATATTAATTATGTATCATTCTTCCTTAAGTCAATATATTTATACCATTGTAGGTTGGAAAAAAATACTGTACATTTAACACACTGGAGACGTCTCCAACCCTCCAAGAAATTTAATAAAACTCCAGTGCATTCTAAAATAAATGTTTTATCCAGCAATCCCACTCCTGGCATGTATCTGGAAAAAACTCTGATTCGAAAAGATACACGCACCCCAGTGTTCATAGCAGCACTATTTACAATAGCCAAGACATGGAAACAACCTAAATGTCTATCGACAGATGACTGGATAAAGAAGATGTGGTGTATATATATATACACACACACACACACACACACATATGTATACACATATATATATACACACATATACATACATACATACAATGGAATACTACTCAACCATAAAGTGAATAAAATAATGCCATTTGCAGCATCATGGATAGACCTGAAGACCATCATTCAAAGTGAAGTAAGCCAGAAAGAGAAAGAAAAATACCATACAATACCACTTATATGTGAAATCAAAAAAAAAAAAAGAAAAAGGTAGGGGGGACACAAATTAACTTATTTCCAAAACAGAAACAGACTCACAGACATAGGAAACAAACTTATGGCTACTGGGCCAGGGAGCAGAAAGGCAGGAGTGGGTGGGGAGGGATAAATTGGGAGTTTAAGATTTGTAGACACTAACTACTATATAGAAAATAAACAACAAGGTCCTACTGTATAGCACAGGGAACTATATTTAATACCTTGCAATGGCATATAATGAAAAAGACTATAGAAAGGAATATACGTGTATAAATGAATCACTATGCTGTATACCAGAAATTAACACAATACTGTAAATCAACTATACTTAAATTTAAAAAAGAGAAAAAATTGAAATAAATGCTTTAGAATGGATGAAATAGGGAGCTGTGAGAAATCTGAGACTCAAGACTTCTGAGATCCAGTAGCACGTGTAAGGCAGAGCTAAGGGTCAAAAACAGATAAAATTCTCTTCACTGTATCACAGCTTCTAACATTAGCAATTCATTTATTATGTATCAGGGTACTCCCCTCTTTTATTACTGTCTTTTGTACTGAGCACTTCCAATCTCACCGGGATCCCCATCCCTTCTCAGTGGTCTTCCTGTCCTTCCCTCATCAGCTCACTCTCCTGTTCTCCTCATAATAATTCTAAAATTAACACGGATAATTTCCAGTCATGGACGAAGGCTTGGTCCCTTCACTCTCAACAGATAACCCTGCATCCAACCTCAAAAAAAAAAAAAACAGAAACCCTCCAGGCACACATTTCCCCAGTGGTCTCTCTTCTTTGAGCGTCTGCGCATGCACACTTAATCCACCTGCTCGCCTCCCTCCCTTGGGTCTCATGGAACAATGCAACCTTCCTATTTTACAAAACGAGCATCTTTGAGTGGGCTTTCAAGCCTCATCCTCTCCTCAAATATGTTCCATTCATTATTCTACCCCCTCCCCTCCGGTTCTTCCATTACCATATCAATTATTCATGTCTCCCACTATTAAAAAAAATCTCCACTGACCCTGTGTGTTGGTGACTCATTATCTGCTCCTCAAATCTATTCTCCACCCTCATGCACCCGAAGTGAGGCCTGGAGAGGCTGACCTCTCTAGACTGTATCACTCAAACACCTTTGTCCTCCGGATCCTGGTTGTCTTTGTCTAAGGGAGACACTGGCAGGAGATGAGAGGAACTGTTTATCTCCCTTTTGCCTCCCACAGCCACTGAGCATCCCTAATGCCATTCCCTCCCTCCTGTTGCCTCTTCTGCCCTATGAGTGCTAACAGCTTCCCAATCTGCTCCTGCCAGTCCCTGGTGCCTCTGTTCTCAGTTCCCTTAATATTGGTCCACACCTCCTCAAGAAGTTTTTTTTTTTTTAACTCTGTTCAGTTGAACTTTGTGTGTGAGCTGTTTCCTACTGGAACTGTGACTGACAGATCTCATGTCCCTCTCCAGTACCTTTCCATTTCTTCCCAGCCCCCACTTCCCAAAAACAGTCTAAACTCACCATCTCCCATGATTGTCTCTCACCCCTCAACTCACAATGATCTGAATTCTGTCCCCCATGAGCCCACAAAACTGAACTCTCAAGTAGGGTGTTCAAGACCGTTAATGATCTGGTCCTACCTTCCAGCTCGATCTCCCACCATCTTCCATGAAACCACACGCTCCAGCAAATGGCCTTTGAGCTGTCTTCAGCGTTTCACAGGATTCTCTTCACCTGGAATGTCCTTCTCTGCTCCGGCACCTAGCGACCCCCTAGTCACTGTGCAAGCCTCAGCTCAGGAAGCATCTCCCTCTGGGAATCCTCCCCTCACATATCAGAATTAATTGTTCCTCACTTGCACTTCCAGTTCCTAGATACACTCTTGCACTCATCACATTGAATCATTGTGATATGACTTTTTTTTTTAATAATTTCTTCCCTTTCTGAGACAAGTCTAACACCCAAAGCTAAGATGTTTTATTTATCAATCAATGTTTCTCAATTATCTGGGAGGGACAATCGTCATTGTGTAGGACTGTTTCACTCATCTGATCCAGATTAATCTTACCGTTTAAAAAGAGAACTGTTGCCATTCGACTGAAACCACTACTTCTAAACTAGTAATATGATGTTATGGAACTATAATAGAAAATAGACCTTCCACTGGATCCAAATTCTATGCTACATTAATAAAGAACAACTGATCAAATGTTCATTCTGACAATCACCATAACCATTCTCTGAAGAAGCAGCTCTCCAATATTACAATATTGATGCTTTTCTTATCCATACTCACTCTACTTTCTTATCACTCACTAGTATCCAGGTAAGCCCAAAATTATGCAACCTAGATAAAAGAGCAAAAAGAACTTCCCGAGTCCCTTTTTTGATGAGAGGGAATCTCAATCACCTGTGATCAGAGTTACCAAGCCACATGATTAGACTAAACAAATAAGGTAGGGTTAACAATAAGCCGTTTCAATGACAAAGAAGAAAAATTAGCCTATGTTCACAATCAGGTCTGTCTGAGCCATCGATTGTGATAAGTGAAAATCGAGGTCCAGGTACACTCACATCTTTCGCTTAAATCAGTCCCCAACAGGAACCTATGGTTGGAAGACATCCTGAGATGTCATTTAATCTATCTTCTCCCCAGAAGGCAAAATAATATCAAAAAGATAACAGAGTGTCCTTCAAAATTTCCAGAACAACCTTCAGAAGTGGGAGAGCTGAGTCTCTCCCTCCTGCTGCTGGGCAGGAACCAGGCCTGAGAAGCTGGGTGAGCAGCAATTCTCCAGGGGTGTACAGCTGGGCTCCAGAGCACCGGTACTGGACGGCCCGAATCTCATCAAAATGAACTCGAACGGGTAGTCAAAAGTCTTCAGTAGTATCGTATCATTGAATCACATATTCCTTTAACAAAGGCTGCACAATCTTTCGAAAATGGCCTATTTTTACACATATTGCTAAGTATCTGACTCAGAGATGCTGCTGCAGAAACCATCACCCTCTCAAAAATTAAGTGGAGGTCTCCCCTTCACGTTTTTATTAAAATGCTTTTGCCTAAAGGTTCGTTTTGATTACTGAATGCACTGAATTTTGGGGTCTCTGTTAAAAGCAATCAGATATTTACAACTTTGTTCTTGGCTACAATAATTTACCTTTCAACCAAGAGGCAGAATTCTATGGTTCATAACAGAACAGGGCTCTGAAACTAGACATGATTTGATTTATGGGCAGGCTGCTTAACTTCTTATCATCTGTGAAGTAAAGGTTATAGAAGTACCCTTCTCACAGAACTGTTGTAAAAGGTATATGAGTTGATAAATGAAAGCATTTAGCACAGACTGGGTCATAGTGACCGCTATGGAAGTATTGTCACTATTACTACAAAAACAACTCAAGCAAAGCTTTTGAAAAGCAAGTCTCCATCAAAATCAGAACATATGCTTGCTATATGTCTGTGTGTGCCTGTCTCCCCTCCTCCAGAGATTCTAAGCACCCCAAGGGACGGATGATGTCATCTCTATTCTTATAAATCTCAGAGTCTATCGTTGAGCCTACACACTGATCTGCAGTACACATTGTGTTGCCTGAAATAATGAACTAAAACATTTCCCACTTACTCGAAAACAAAATTCTCCCTGAAGTTTTGGAAAACAAAGAGAAAGCCTAGGTGAGTAAATTTACTTTTCTCTCATGCACACCAGCAATTTAAGCAGAAACTGACCCAATTCAACAGTGTTATAAAACTATAAATAACTATAAATTAAAACCCCCAAAGCCCTTCATAAATAGTGAAATGTTCTCATGCTAGCAAAACAAAATGAGCACACGAAGGCTAACCAATCACCTGTTTTTGTGAGAGTTTCATAATTAGTGAACCAACAGACTGTTGATATTTTTTAAATCTGCAATTTTAATCAATTTTGGCTTCATTTCCCTTTTAAATTATGCAAGCTATATGTTCGGGGCCCAAATATCTTGCTGTTTAGCTGTAATGAAGAGAGTAAAATATGCACACACAAACACATGCCTATTTAGAGACAGGAGATTTCTCACACAGTGGCTTTTGGTTTCCTTGGCTCACAATTTGGGACAGTGTGAAGCAGACGGTCTGGCAGCAGTGAGCGCGATGACGTTCACTGGGCTAAGGGCTGCTGTTTTTTTTTCCAAAGTTTTCTGAACAACTGCAAATGTAAACAAGCACACCAGAATACACAGCCTATTTTTAAAGTAACATTTGCACATATTTTTGCCCTTTACATTGAAAGAAAACATAGGGCCATGACACTGCAACATTATTTACTACCACTTATGCAGAAGTGACTGAAAAGAAATCCATGAGGCAGAGGTGATTTTATTTACAGCCCACACTATATCCCCACCTGGCAGCTTGGACCACCATCCTGAGGTTTATTGTTTGTGTCTTGATTCTTGGCCCCAAGTTTCAAGTGGAATGCCCTAAGTTCTGCTCTTTAAACCGAGATCCCAACGAGCAGAAAGTTTACAAATTTGAAATACAAAGAAAACAGTACCTTTCCATTACTGTAAAACAAGGTGATAGGCCCCCAAAACGCTGATTCTGCCTTGGATAAAATCAAAAGAGAAACTATAGGTCAAAATAGCATTTTAAGAGATACCACACAAAGAAAAAATGTTGCAAATGTCAGTTCCTTAAGAAGTCAAAGTACTGAGCTAGCTGTTAATCTTCTCAGGGAGATAACAGAGAGGTTAAAGATTATTTATTTTCCATTGACCACTAGAGCACACTGAACAAACAGCAAAGTTAGAGAACTAGTTAAGTGGATTGACGGTCTCACTTCAATTTAAATCTGTATAGTCTGTGATTCTCATCATAAAATATTCCTTTCTTCAGTGCCTGCAGAGAAGAAATAAGGTCCCTAGCTGTTAACTACAAGGAATTAACATCATCTCCCTGGAATATAACGTTTAACTATATAGCACGTTATAGCCACAAAGCTTGGAGACCCTATCTATCAAAGGAAACGACGCCTGTTCCTTTCATCTATGGGATATATTTGCCATTAAAAATTTTTTTGAAATTTTTTTCACCTGAGCTAGAAGTAAATCCATCAACACCATGTTTATTAATCTATCAATGTATGTAATCATATATATTCACATATCGTATTTATTTATAAATGTATCATCTTTAGATCTGCCACATCATGACAGAAGGCAATGAACGCTACAGGTAAGATGAGGATTAATGCTAATGGAAGTCCCAAGGACTGCAAAGTACCCGCACAGAGTTGGCACAGAGTAAACACTTGGCAAGTGACTGTATCAGCTTACTGAGAGAGTTAAGATAATTCACTTTATGATGGAAGAAACAAGAGGTCCGTGGTATTAAATAACTATGTTACTGATATAGCTGGTCAATGACAGGACCAGGACCAACTATCCAAGGCACCATACATACTCCCAGCCTGATTTTTCATGTGGTATACCACACAGCCTCTCTTACCAGGAAAACAGGTTCTAATCTCCAGACCTCCTTATTACTAGTGATCATCAACACACATGTGGTCAGTGAGCAAATTTACAGTCTTCTTTCAAAACACATGCATGATATTCCTAATTATAAGTATAATTACAAAATCATTGTTGACAGTTGGGAAAATGTGCCCCAGCTCTGTTATGCCAAGGTTTGTTCTCGCAGGTAAAAGCAAGCAAGAAACAAGCAGTCCAGAACTGGTTTGGAGACTCCATGAAGTCAGGAGACTCCTTCTTGTCTTTCTGCTTCCTCCCTTTTGACTTCCATCCTCAAGGTCATCTCATGATCCAAGATAGCTGTGGAAGCTCCTGCCATTATATTCCTATGACAGTCAGCAAGACAAAAAGAACTGAAGAGAAAGAAGAGAGAATGTGTGACCTTCCCTTTTGAAAAGCCTTCCTGAAAACCCTATCTGACACATCTCTTTATATCTCATTTGCCAAAACTTGGTCCCTGGCCACAAGCTGCAAAGCAGCTTGGGAAACTGTCATTTAACTAAGCCTGCTGCCCAGGTTTCTGTCACTAAAGAAGAGGAGATAATCAGTATCAGGAGAAAAATACCTCAGATGCTTTTTCCAATGTGTAAATAAAAAGTGTCGTCAATGAAGGAAAGGAAAACAAACTACTGCTTTAACAGAAAGCTGAATAAATACATATATATATACACACACATATATGTATACACACACACACATATATATATATAGTTCCTAATGAGAGATATTTCTAAAATCTAGTGTTTCTAGATTTAGTTCAAGAATCTTCAGTAGGGTAGAGGTGTATAGCTCAGTGGCAGAGTGTGTGCTTAGCATGCATGAGGTCCTGGGTTCAATCCCTAGTACCTCCATTAAAATTAATTAATCAATCAATCTAATTACCCACCTCCTAGCACCCCACAAAACAGGAGAATCTTCAGGAAGGATGAACTCCAAATAAAATGGGGATCTACCATCAGCTTATCCTAAAGAAATTAGACCCACATTATTTCCTTAACTAAACTCATATGGAAAAATCAGGAAAAGCAATTTCAGCTAAGCCCTCATAAAAGCTCTTTGTCTCTCCCAGAACAGACTGTCTAATCACATTAAAGGAAAAGGTAAAATTCCTCCTATTGATGCTACCATGGGAACAGAACTCTATCATTCTAGGAAAAGTTTATCTAATGTATTCACTGATGTTTTGATCCAAAATAATTTCAGAATGTTAAATATTGGAAATCCTACATCGACTTGAAAACAGCACCTGAAACCTTTTTAATCAAAGAATGTCATGATCCTCTGTTATTTTTTAAATGCCACAACTGTGAAAACTACAGAGATTCCTTGAGAGCAGAAATGAAATCCCATGAAATGAAGTGACTGGAACCCAGACTTGAGTTTACTTCAACTAGCACAGAGTGATCCCCCACCATGCAGTAAGCCCTGGAAAGGTAACAGTGAATAAGACATGGCTGTGTCTTCTAGAACAAATGGAAGAATTCAAGAGGTGATGAGTGATGTCAATACCACAACTACGTGTGTAGAATGCAAAAGAGGGAAGGATATCATCCATCTTGGTAATTAAAGTGAGAAGACTCTTACCAATATTTGGAGGACAGACAATTAGTTCTAACGATGGTAAATCTCTTATTTTATTAACTGTATTTTTATATTAAATTAGAACTATACTATTGTCTTTCATTTTCTTCTATGAATCATGATTATTTACAAAAGCAGTCAGGGACTTCAGACTGTATGAGAATCCAAACCACTTGCCCATCCAACTTCTCCATAATCTAGCCCTCACAGCCTTCTGAAAACCCAACTTTTAAACAATGCCAACATCCCAGCCAAACTGGTCTAATTACTAACCTGTAACGGTATTACATGTTCATCTGTCCCATCTGTTATGAACAACTCCCTTACTCATCACACAAACACACACACACACACACACACATACACACTCCATTCAGCTAAATTCTCCTCTTCTTACAAGCCCACTTAACACCTCTTCTCTATGGAATCTATCTCAAATCAAAATCTCTCTTTGATGTCCTTTAGCTTTTTCACCTGCACCACTGATATGATTCCTCAGATTTCCTTTCTTAATACAAATAGATTCCTGGCCAAATTTTAATCTCTTGTGAAAACAGGAATTAGGTTTTATATCTCTTTCTATTATCTTAACTTAGAGTAGCAAAGATGTTCAGTGAATATTCATAGTATTGGTAATTTTTCAATCAACCCTTTACCCTATTCACAGAAGGAAGGGCAGGAGAATACTCCTAGAAATGAGATGCCCACTCGGGAAATGAGGAAACCACATTAGACCTTCCTTTCTTCCAAATACACACAGTTGTACTGTATCAATGATAAGCATAAAATATTCTCTTGAATTAAAAGGTACAAGAATGAGTAAAGCAAAGTCATTTATGAGGTGCTTTAAAATTCCAAGATAAAAGCTGTCAAATTAGTCTAAGGTCCTCATCAGTCAACTCAGCTGCTCAAATGATGTGGCAAAGCGTGAATAAAATGCACATCCCAGAGGAATAGCTCCACTAACACATATACTTTTTAATAATTGAACTGGTTAAATAATCCTTGTCTAAAATATGATGCATTTCCTTTTAGGGCTTCCTAATACTTCACAACAAGGAAGTCATTTCTAAGGAATTTCCCTGGTCACTGAGCTTGGGTGGTGGAGATGTGAGCGGTTTCACCAGCAATACAGAAAAAAAAAATAAAAAACTGACAGATGTCTCAGGAATTGAAATGGGAGAACAGTGTTAAGAAAAAGGTGACTTTTCAGCTGGTAGTA
Organism: Vicugna pacos; assembly: GCF_048564905.1. Classification (NCBI taxonomy): domain Eukaryota; kingdom Metazoa; phylum Chordata; class Mammalia; order Artiodactyla; family Camelidae; genus Vicugna; species Vicugna pacos. The sequence continues at coordinate 66,874,545 of NC_132993.1, read as the reverse complement.
AAAAGAAATTTGAGTTTTATAGACATACTTAGCACTCAGCGCATAAATCAACGCCTCCATGACCAAAGTGATGAGATAGGACTGCAATGCCTGCCCCTCACCTTACTTACTCAGTCATGCATCCTTTCACCCATTCATTCCAACATGTTAAGTACTAATATATCCATTAGAATAACTGGGGCTACAAGTAACAGAAAATGCCTTCTCGAATTGGTTTAAACAAGAAACCTGAATTTTGCCATATAACATGAAGCCACCAAGAGAGGAGAATTTTCAAAGTAGACTTCAGTGGCCCAAGGATGTCCTCAAGAACTCAGGCTCTAACCGCAGTTAGCCTTTGAACAATGCAGGGGGTTACGGGTGCCGACCTTCCATGCAGTTAAAAATCATGTATAACTTTTGACTCAACACTTAACTACTAATAGCCTACTGCTAACCAGAAGGCTTACTGGTAACAAACAGTTCATTAACACATATTTTGTGTGTTTTATGTATTCTTACAATAAAGTAGGCTAGAGCAAAGAAACTTATTAAGAAAATCATAAGGAAGAGGAATAGTGCATTATATTCATCAATACTGTAAATTTACATCGCCTGCTTACAAAATGAATCATCTGTCAGTACCTAAGTCAATATTGTCTTATAGGATACAAAGCACTGTGGATGTTACACATATTACTAACACTGGACACCAAAATGAACAAATGTGAAAAATAAATTTGTATTTATTGTAGGATTAATGATTCATGCATCGAAAACGCAGAAGCAGCAATACAACTGCTTTATGGTAGCTTCATCTGATGGATAGGATTGCTTCAAGAAAGCCTAGCCTATACACCAATGAAGGAATCATTTCAAAAGCTTAATGGCAGAGAGTATTATAGTCATACTTATAATACAGTATGAGTATTAGAAACATTGTTACTTCTTTGTTAAAAAATCCACTTACCTGTGATGACAGGCTGATATGTATTTTCTCAAATTATGAGAGAGACATACTGTATGGTAATGTAATTCTTTACAAGCAAAGTTATAAAACAGTAAGAAAACTAACACCTTATTAATTTTATATTAAATATCACTCACCTTATGCCTATGTAAGGATAGACCAGTATCTACATTTGTTTTATGTATTTATGGCATACCTTTCTCTTAATTTTTTCAGTATTTCTAGGCTATGCAGTTCATCTGCAAGTTTTTTCAAATGGTTGCTAATCTCCAAAAATTTTTCCAATATATTTATTGAAAAAAATATGCGCATTAAGTGGACCCACACAGTTCAAACTCACGTTGTTCAAGTCAATTGTGTTCTTCTTTCCCATCAGGGTTGGCTTCATTCTTCAAATGGCCACAAGATGGTTCTTGTAGTTCCAAGTGCCACCTTCATACAACACCATATCCAGAAACAGAATAAACAATCACCTCTTTCCATTTTTCTTTCTTACAGTTAAGGAAACTTTTCCTCACATCTCATCAGCCAGAAAAGGATCATACGCCCACGTTTAATCACAAGCAAGGGAAAGAGCTCCACGACTGGCTTCGATTGTTCATCAGCAAACTATTTAACTCCACCATTGTGGCAGAAATAGACAATAAATAAATGCATAAAAGTTGCTGTTCCAACCATATTTACAAAAACTGGTGGAAGACTAGATTTGGTTTCATGTAGTTGGCTGACCCCTAGTTTATACTAACAGAAAGAATTCCTGGAGTTGTAGAAACAGTTATTTTCCCAGAACCACAGGGTAGATTCATGAACAAAACTGAGGGGGAAGGAAGATGGGAGTGAGCCAATGGCTGCAGCAGCCACCTGGGTCCACATCAACCTGCTTTGTGCTCCAGCCTGACACCAGTAATGGGAGTAAGGCCAGGTTGCTGTTATCCTTTGTGGTTTCTTGTCCTGTTTCAAAGACTGTAATAGGACTATAAAGTGACTTTCCTCCCAAGTTGGGAATGGGGGCAAAGGAAAGAACATAAAATAGGTAAGATTCAAGAGAAAGAATGTAACTAGCAAAAAAAACTTGAAAGGCAGGAGAGGAGTTATTAAAATAAATTCACTCCAGGAGTCTAACACTGTGGATTAATTTGTTTGTGAACAGTTATTAAGTGTCTATTATAAGTTAAAGTTGAGCACTTACTAATGTGCTATGCATGGTGCCAAAGACTACATGAGTTACATAATTTTCACAACAATTCCAGGAGATAGATTCTACGTTACAGAAGAAGACATACAAGCAACATAGTTACAATGACAGTGTAGGGAAACCAGGCCATGTGCTTCCCCGAGCCAAACTGTTAACACCAATGCAACCAGCCAATGAGCTAAATGCAAGGGAACTGAAGGAGAACAAGGCAGACAAGAGATTCACCTTTGGGAAACTCATGTCTCTTTGGGAAACTCAAGGATGTGATACAAACTGGAAACAAATAGGGTGTCCTACTTTAGATAGGGTGCACACAGTGGGTGGCATTTATGATGTGATCTAAAGGATGAGACAGAGCTCATCAGAGATAAAAGAAGAACATTCCCAGCAGAGGGACCGGCAGCTACAAAAGCCCAGAGGAAGAAGAGGGGTGGAACGTTTGAGGAACACAAAGAAGGCTGATCTGACATGAGTTTGGGGGAACCAGGAGAGGAATGACCTGAGATGAGAGGTACAGAGGACAGGAGATAGGGTCTTGCAGACCATGAAGTGGACTTTGGATTTTGTCCTCACTGCGATGGGAAGTCATTTTACAGTTTGAAGTAGGAGGATAATTTGAAATTGTTTCTTAAAGGGCACACTGGCTGCTGCACAGAGATGGAAGTGGAAGTAGGAAAGCAGGGGCACCACTGAGGGGACTAGCGTAGTTTTTTAGTCAAAACAGGAAAGTGGCATGGCTAGGTTGGTCAATTTTAGATATACTCTGACTTCTTAAAATTGAGATAGAATTCATATTCTATTAACATTCACAGATAAAGTATACAACTAGGGAGCTTTCAGTTTATTGACAAGTTTGTACAACCATCACTACTACTGAATTACAGAATATTTTCATCACCCTCTGAAAAAAAGTAACCCCATATCCCTCAGTAGTCACTTGCTCTTCATCCCTCTTCTTATTCCTGGCAAACACTAATTGTATTAGGGTTCACCAGAGAATCAGAACCAATAGGAGGCAACTGATTAAAAGACAGATAGATGACAGGCAGACAGACAGATAGATAGATAGGTAGGTAGGGAATTGGCTTGCACAATTATGGAGGAGGCTAGCAATTCCCAAGATCTGTGGTTGGCAAGCTGGAGACCCAGGAGAGCTGTGGTTTAGTCCTCATCAGAAGGCGAGGAGGCTCAAGAACCAGAAAGAACAGATGATTCCGTTGGAAATCAAAGAGAGGGAAAATCCGATGTCCCACATGAAGGTAGTCTGATCAAGTCCCAGAACAAGAACTCTGGCCTAGGAGAAGTTCCCTCTTATTCACAGCAGGGTCAGCCTTATTGTTCTATGCCTACTTTCAACTTATTGGATAGGGCCAATTAGGGAGGGAAATCTGCTTTACTCTGTCTACTGATTCAAATGTTAATTTCACCCACACTCTCACAGACACACCCAGACTAATGTTTGACCAGATGTCTGGGCACTCTATGACTTGGTCAATACATAAAATTAACCATCACACTAATCTACTTTCTTCTAGATATATTCTGAATGTAGAACAGACAAGACCCTGTGACAAACTCAGAAGTTCTGATTGACTAACTCCTGAGACAATTTTAAGTATGATATTAACTGCATTAATATTCAAGGAAAGTCACAAACTGAACTATATCCAACACTTACTTTTCTAAGGCTTTTTAAAGCTATTTATATACTTTATAAATTTCTCTGAGTCTGTCACCAATTTTTCCAAGTAGCAATCTATCTCTAAATTAAATCAATACACAGAAGGGAAAAAAATAAAATTTGTATTTTTCTGCATACCTCATTCTTTATATGGGTGTTTAACGGTTTAGAATAAAGCATCTGTGGGGGAGGGTACTGGATAAATTTTTGGAAAAGTGTTGTCTGATGAAAGAAGCTAGCAAGTAACCTAAATACACTTACATAACATTCTGCTCCCCCAGTGGGTGGTATTCATAAAAACATTTAAATAAAAGCAGATGAGCATCACAAAGAAAAGGCACTGTAGTACTCCAGGGTGTATCACATTAGCTCTAAATCTGATTTCAACTAAGAAAGAAGAGATCAGCAGCTACCAGTCTCCCCCTGGCTCATCTTTTATGCTCAAGGGAACTCTTCCTCTGTCTCTCCCAGGGAACTGCCAGGCTTTAATGGTTCCAGAAATGGTTTGAATGTTCAGCGTTAAAAAGTCCACCCTTACTTATCCATCTTCTCCATACATTTAGAAAACTTAGGCAAAAGTAATTCAACCAGCACGAGAAGACATGGAATCTTCAACAACATCCTCACTTAACAGCCTGTGAGGCTGACAGGCTTTCCAATCAAGTCAAGAAATTCAGGTCCCTCCAGAACTAATCATAGTCCTCAATTTGACTAAAGAACTATCGTTAAGTGTCTCTACTTCTGACCATGGTCACTTAATGAAGGGTATCTCTGGGTCCATTCCAGATCACCTGTGGACCCAAATCTCCAACAAGTCATAGAAGTAGCTCTCAAACAAGTGTTCATCTAGTCAGCTGCACCACACAAAGGGATGTGTTCTAGAAACCTTAACTTAATCAGGTGGTTTGGGTACTGAATCACTGTTTATGAAAAAGTCTTCAGTGTATTTTATATAGGCAATATGTGGTATGTGACTTACGTCTCCCAGCAGGTGAGAGAGGAGCCTGACCTACTACATAGCAGCGACAATTAAGCAGCGTAATGCAAGAGTGGACAAACAAATGAAAGACTAGATCTTCATGAACGGAAGGTCTAAAATATACACATATGTGTACGTAACTAACAAAAAATACTGTTTCTTCATATACATGTCATTGTACTTGAGATATAAAAGAAATGTAAGTGCAAACCCTACTCTTCAAGAGATCAATGCATGAAAAATTCTGAATTCATCAAGAAGGTATTCTGGTTAAACAATCATATTATAAAAACACTCCAATTTGTTTTATTCTATTCTATTATCACACAATTGGTACACATCCTTCCTTTAGTTTATAAAGCATTTTAACATCCATTAGCTCATAGTGATCTGTACTACAAGACTCAAAAATGAGCCGATGATGAAGCATTATCTGTATTTCTATAAAGAAAAAACTAAGACATAACAAAACTCAAGCAGATTTGCCTAACATTTGATGGTTCTTGAATGGCAGAGCTACAATCCAAATCCAGGCTTCCTAGCTCTGGATCTAGTCCAGCATTTCCCAACAGTGCACTTCTGATTTTTGGGGACAGATGGTACTTTGTTGTGGTGAGGGCTGCCCCACGCACATCGGGCTTCAGCAGCATCCCTGACCTATTCCCACCAAATGCCAGCAGCAAAGCCTCCCTCACCCAAGTTATGACAGTCAAAAATGTCTCAGAGAGGGCCAAATGACCCCCTGGGGGACAAATTCACATACCTGCACCGACAGCCACTCATCTAGTCTACTTTCTAGGATTCTATACAGGTTAAAAGGAACTATATATATATTTACAGCATATGGCAATTCTGATTTCTTGGATCATCATCAATTTTTCATAAACTGAGTATGAAATATGTATATATAACACTATATATAATGTTATATACATTATATAAGTTATATGTTACATATCAACCTATTTTACCAAATATTTTTTAGGATTCCATTGTTTCTTGACTTTTTTCAAAGAACCTGAGGCAACTATAATGTCTCAGAATCACGAACATCAAGCTACAGATGTAGGAAAGGGATAGTTAATAGACAGCGGTGGTTAATGGAGAGTTCTGGAGCTTTCCTGGTTTGAAAAAAACATTTTTTCTGAAATGTACTTGCACGTTAACGAGGTTAACAAAAAATAAAAATACCAAACTGGTACGCCCATTTGTACTCCCCATCTTCCCTAATTCTGGTGTTATCCATCTTTTACAGTTGTGAAACAGAGATAAAAAGAGACCCTTAGTAAATTACCCAGACTGCATCACCCAAAGAAAAAAATAGTGGACAAAGTCCCTACTTTGGCACCAAGAGCCTTTCCTTCGCATCCCCCGGTGTGGCCACTGGGGAACATCAAGCATGTAATCCTGCTTGATTTATGCAGAGTATTCAGTATTTTGATATTCTAGCATTTTTTGGAAACAGAGTTTACTTTAATCACTATGGCATGTGCTTTGCTCTGCTACAGGAATAAAGAAACTTCCCTAACAGAAGCCCTAGAAGGGAAATAGTTAAAATGAAAAATGTATCCTCCCATCAGCAAACTCTCTAGGGTAACTCCTAACTAATTTTAGTAAATGATATATTTTATCCATTATCATCTTGATTATTCAACTATAAAAATTCACTGAGTATGTAAGATGCAGAGTAAAGAATATAGATGCTTTGAAATCAGAGCCTAAAGTGGAAAATTAGGTCAGTTTCCACAATCATGGGTGTGGGGTTGCCTTTCTGCTCTGTTCATCAGAATTATGCAGCAGCTTCTGGAGACAGCACACACAGGTTTATCAACACCACCTACCAAAACTACCAAAACACCGTGCCTCCCCAGAGAAAATGGGGCAATAACAAGTTCTGTCCATGAAAACAACATTCAGACAGTTTGAGCACCCGATTTCACCTATGTTCTAAAAGGCTGAATCTAGATTACACTGAACAGATTCTATTTCCCCAGGTGAGCTCCTGCAGTTGAGAACAATTTGATGGCCTAAAACACTGAGGATGAATTCTCTGCATTTTCATAACAAAGATCCACACACATGATATGAGCCTCCTTCACAGTTCATTTGTTTTCAGAACAGACCAATTTCATGTCTAAAAAAGTCAATACCTGGCACAGTTGATGCAAGAATAAAAGCAGGGCCATATGGAACTTACCAAATTTGACTGCAAAACTCATCCATAAGAGCCAGATCACCCTCGCAGAGAACACATTACTGTGCATATGCAAAGCAAAATGCTGTGAGAACCATCAAGTCCCTGTGTGACACGGGACGCCCATCCCCGCCAGCCATCACACCACCCTTCGTGAGACTATTCTGGTGAGAAGTCATCAACAAAAGACTAGGCTCCCTTTAGGAAACCACCTGTTTTAAAAGGGGGACAGAAAGGGAGGCATTTGTAAAGGGAGCTATGAGGTAAAAGGGGCATGTCCTCGTAACTGCAGACTTCAGAGGTGACTATTTAATAAATGCCCCTCCTGGCCCCCATACCATAGTCTGAAGCATGGTTTTCTAAGCCAGAAAGAGAAATCTCCCAAACCCCTATGCCAGTCAATGCTAAGGTGTTCTGTAAATTTAATTCATTCCAGAGATGCCTGAAGGTGTCTAGAAAAGAAGAATGTCCTGAATTCACTCACTGGCCCAGACTCAGCGTCTGACTCAGCCCCGCAATGTCCCCGACTTGCTCGGGCTTCTGAGCCAGCCGCTTACTGTGCTGCTGCTGTTGTCATGACTCTGCCTTTGCTATTAACCTAAGCAAGTGCCAGCCACATTCTACATATGGCACAGAATATACAACAGAAAATGAACCCCACTCGTTGGCTTCACATCACAAGCTTCAGCTTGGCTAACGAAAAACACTGGAAAAGCACTCTTGTTTTGATGTTTTCATTCAAGAGAATAAAACATCATCCACTGATCGAGGTCAGAAAGCAGCTGCACTGCTGAGTTTCTGGTGAAGTTAGATACCCTGTCCAGGGTGCTGACCTAGAACAGCAGCATGTGCTGGAGAGAAAGGGGGCAGCCTAACAGAACGAGGAGTTTAAATCTCAGTTCTGTCTCTTAGTCAATGTGTGACCTTGACTTCTCTGAGCTTCACCTAGAAAAGGCTCTTTATAAATAGAAATAGTGTCACTTAGAGCTGGGGGAGGACTAAATGAGATAATGTGTACCCGGGATAACAGGGCACTGTGTTTTGTTCTTCTCCATAAATTTGGCTCCCTGGAAACCATTCTGCCAAGAAATGACATAAAGGAAATCTTGGTCCAATTGGAAGAAGAAAGCCCACCTCATCAGGCAAATGGCGAGATGGGTGACTCTAACACCCCCTCGGTGAAGCTCAAGTCCCAGGAGGGGGAGAAATATTAGACAGATTGAGGAGATTCCATTACAATAAATGAAGCAGCTTTATTTTCTGTGCACATTTGAACTTAATGGAGTAAACTGTGATCCACCAGAGCGACAAGTCAATGCTGATCTGTTCTGTCAGGTTTGGCTGAAGAATCTCAACACAGTGCTGGGTTTTTTTCATGAAATATTACCAGTCCCAAACTCAAGGATGCCATCCAGCTGGGCAAAGGTAGAACTAACTTGCCATCTAGGGATATCTCAGTCCAATCCAATGTTTCTAGTCTCCTCTAGTCTAAAACTTAGTCCAACCCAGTTCCAAACCAGGCTGCCCATCACTTCTAAGAGATTTAACCTGCTCACAGGTGGAGTTCCTGCCAGAGATGGGAGGGAGGGCCCTGCTTGCTCCCTGCTCAACATCACCCCCCTCCCCAGCAAGGAGAAAGCACGTGGGTGGAGGCAGCTTGGGCAGCAGCAGTCCCTATTCTGTTGGCCACTGCTCCTTCCCCATCAGATGCCAGTGACGAATAACTGTTGCCACAGCATGGCCTCATCCTCTAAATGAATGCTAAATACTGAAGCCTTCTACCACCCAAGTGCTCTTGGTGCGTAGGCAATGCATGCTGCCAGGCATTGTCCTGCCACAAAGGCACACAAGATGCTGCAAGGGGAGTTTTTGCATCTCCTCTAGAACCTATGAGTGGTAAGGACAACACTCCCTCATCATGCGTATGCATCCTCACTTAGTTGGGGTACATCTCCCAGAGAAGCCCAACGATGCCTCCCACCCAGATAATCACCCCATCTTTAACATGCAGGTCCTCAGGAAACCACAGGCCTGTGAATGCTGTGAAGCTTTGGCATGTGGGGCTAGAGGCCTCCACTCTTCACAACCAAGTATCCCATCTCCCAATTCTTCACTCTAGGATAGCACAGGGCACTTCTGTGAGTTGCCAGCCAAGATAACTCTAGGTGAAAAGTGGACTGCCCTCCTTCAAAAGCTCCAGTGCTACACACCAGGCCAGATGTTCTCTCTGGTTTTGGGTCTTGGTATTGGAGAGGGAAACAGGATGAATGTCACCCCCAAAGAGGAGGGAGAGAGGTAATTACTGTATCACAACCTAGTTCTCTCCAGAGGTTTTCTCTTCCTACACAGATGGGTAGAGGAAGTTACAAAAGTTCTACAGGTCCGCCCTCTCTTAGCCGGCCCTGCTTTGTGGGACTAGTAACCCAGGCCTTTCTCTGATCTAAAATACACGGAATCATTTCCTTTTGATCTCAATGATGAGCCATCTCCAGAGCAAAGGGGAACTGGGAGGGCATCTCTTAGTGTCATTACATATCACCCTGTGGCACCGTTCATATCAGGCACTAGAAACTGAGATACTCACCTCCAGCCTAAGCATGTCCCAACAGGGCGACAAAGGTCGGGGCAGTCATCTGACCTCTCAGAGGCTGGGCTGATGTCCCTCAAAAGACAATAAAACCATCTGCCCAGCAAACTGCACACTGAGACACAGACTAATAGAGGCATTTTGAAAACTAGTAAGTTTTAAAAACAATGTCAATATGCCAACAGAGAAACACCACCCTGATTATCTTCGAAGAAGCATAAGGAAGAAGGGTGTTGGAAGGCCTCGCCCTATGTTTTCACAAAGGCAAAGACAGAGTAACATGGCAGGGACCAGCTGAACCCACCCTTTTCCCAAGGTCACACATGCGTGCTACCAGCCTTGTTTTTTGTTTTTCTTTTTTAAAGTGAAAGCAAGTTTATTCAGGGAGATACACGTGCCATAGGCAGAGTGCGGGCCATCTCAGAAGGTAAGAGAGGCCCCGAGAGATGGGGGTCTTCTTGGCAAGTGTGAACAGCTTAGGATACACACGTTCCATGGGTGGAATGCAGGCCATCCCAAAGGTCTAGGTCCTGTATTTATCATGTCATGGTGTATGAAATCTCCAATATTTCAACATTCATTGAGGATTCTAAACATAGAGCTCAAAAGTGTCTAAAGACTCGTTGTGGTTCAAATGCCTCATTATAAAATGAAGGAGCTGGAGCTCTGAGAATGAAGCATTAAAGAAAGCACTCTCTCAGAACGCAGGCTGTGCTAGTCTGGAGTAAAGAGCTGGTTTTTCTCCAAAGCCGAGAAAGGTACAACACAAAGGAACCACAGGAAGTAACCCAGAAAGCGCAACTGCAGTCACGTCCGCGGGGTCAGACAAGAACAGCGGTGTGGAGAAAATGCGCACTTTGCTCAGCAGCTGTGAGACTTGAACGGGGCTCTGAGGAAGCACGCACATCCCGGTTTCTCATTTTGCTACAGAGGCTCCTATCTCCAAAGCCATCTAAAGAACGAAGTGTGAGGCACCGGCTGTGCCGTGAGCTCGCTAATTGAAATGTATTAACAGTATTGAGTCCTATTATCCTTTCAAAAGGGAGAGAGCCCCACCAGGCCTCCAGTGGCCAAGAAGATAATTAAGCAAAACTGTTTCTCACAGATAAATAATGGATATGACAACAGATGCCCCTCTCTCCTGACGAGGTGGGGACAACAATGGAAGACTGTGCTTGTTTCCAAAATGAATGCAAAATAGCTGCGGGGCTCAAGATCGGCCCCCATTTAAACATCAGAACCCAAACAGACCAGGCTGTGTGAAACAAAAAGTCAATGTTTCTACACCCGTTACTTATTTCATTATGTCTTTCCCTTTGCCTTACAAAAGAAGCTAATACAAATTCAATACGTGTCCACCTTCCAAACATAATGCAGCTGCCTTGACAGCCATGGGGAGCCTTGCCACAAACTCTAAGCATCTTTGACAGGCTGTTGGACACAAAATGCTGCAGAAAGCAGCTCTTCTGGGGAGACTTGGGCTCGCCTGCCCTGTCAGCTGTGGTGGATTAGAGACAACAACAGTCAGCCAACACATTTTTCCCTCACACACACTCTCAGGGTCCCACGCTGATGGCTACTGGAGGCATGTGATCAGCCGCACCCCTAATTACAAATTGCACATTCTCGCCATGAAAGCCATGGGGCGTACTAATGCAGAGGACAGTCTAAAACTGCTATCATGAAAGGTCTAGAAACAGAGAAAAATGAGACAATTCTAAGTATTTTCCTCTGAAGAATAAATATTAGACTACAAAACTAAATTGCTAACCTTGGAAAAATGAATCCTGAACAATAAGCAGTGCAGAGAGCTAGGATTACTCTTCACGATAGCCCAGAGCTACTAGTAATGAGATCTTGAAGGCAGCTTCCTAATTCTGTCAGGTGGTGTGGGGAGCATGCACAGTGCATGTGCATATTTTATGGGATGAGGGAGGTATGGCAAATTTCAGCCCTGTGTTATGCTCTGAAATGTGTCCAAAGGTTTATGAAATGTGACCACAAAAAGCCAATTGCCACCCACCCTGCAGGCCCACAGTGAGGTAGCTTACAACATGAGCTCAGTACATACACACTGAATAAAGGAACAAAAACAAATGGGTCAGGGGGAAGATACCAATTGCTTTTACTTTTTAAAAATTTATTTACTATAAGCATCATGACATATTTTTGATCAAAATGAAAGACTGATTTATTGCATTGTTAAAAACTGTATTTCCTAAATTAGGTAAGAAAGACACTACCCAGGAATCCTTTTATATTTGCAAAAGGACAATGTTGAGAGAAACAAATGGTACATGTGTGAGACTCCAGGGATAGATGTCACCTCAGGGCAAAACACACACTAGCTTTATCCTGGCATTTGATGAAGAGGAAGGTCAAACCACAACAAATTGTCCCTAGGTAAAAGCTAGGTAAAGTTTTTATGAATGCTGCTTAAAATGTAAAGTAAGCTCAATGAAAATCAAAGCCATGTTTGTAATTAAAATTATTCAGGGAACTCACACTTACACAGGCAACTGATTGTCTGAACAGTGCAAAAGTAATTAAATGGGGGGAAAAGTCCTTTTGATAGATGGTGCTGGACAACAGGATACACATATGGAAAAATATATAAACCTCAACCCCTATTATTAAAGGTATATAAAAAATTAATTCAAGATGGATCACAAATCTAAATGTTAAAGTTAAAACTATAAAACTTTTAGAAGAAAACAAGTGAATATCTTCACTGTAGGTAAAGACTTCTTTGGCAAAATACAGACTTCCCCAAAAACTTCACAAAGATATACAAATAACTGATACACATACAAAAAATTTTTTCATCACTGATCACCAGGGAAATGCAGATTCAAATCATAATGAGGTACTACTATTCATCCACTAGAGAAGTTACAATCAAACAGACTAAAAACTCAGAATGTTGACAACAATGTGAAGCAAATGGGACACCCCTATCTTGCAGATGGAAGTGAAAAACGGTTCAACTATCTTAGAACAAGTGTTTTGTAGTTTCTTATACAGTTAAATAAACACCTATCCACTGCTTCAGCCACTCTATGCCTAAGATTTTGCTCCAAAAATATAAAATGCCCACAAAGAAGACTTGTACAGAAGTGTTCATAGCCTCTCACTTTATTCATAATAGCTAAAATCTATAACCAACACAAATGTCCATCAATAGAAGATTGGATAAACAAATTGTGGTACAATCACCCAGGGAATACTGCTCAGCAATAAAAGAAATTGCTGATATATGTATGTATATATATACATATATATATATATATACACACAGCAACATGGATGAATCTCAAAAATATAATGCTAAGTGAGAAAACTCAGATACAAAAGAAATATGTACTATGTAATTCCATTCATATAACGCTCTAGAACCAGCAAAACTCAACAATGGTTAAAAGAGTCAGAGCAAGTTGTTGCCTCTTGACATCAGGGTTGACAAGAGGATTAATTGGAAAGGAACATAAAAGAGCTTTCTGAGTGATGGAAATATCCTCTGTCTTGACAGAGATATGTGTCACATGATACGTGCATTTGTCAAAACTCAGGTTGTACACTTAGAACTTGTGCACTTGATTATACATACTTTGTACCTCAGAAAAGTGAACGAATATTGAACTCCAGTTAGTAGGTCTGTTTTTCACAGTGGTATGGGCTAGCAATTCTGAAACCACTTTCTGTGTAATCTAAACTTGAGTAAATGAGTATAAACATTGAGTCTATTGAAACCAGGTTTCTAACTATTGGAAAAGGGAGTTACAAATATAGAAAGGTAAAAAATATGGATGTACTCTGTGCTGTTTGATTGGAACTGAAGCTACCAGTATAAACTTGTAGTTCTTAATATGAAGAGACAGATGAAGAACTAAATAGGATATATATATAATATATATATACATGTATATACACACACACAAACACACATTTTCTAGCTTTGTCTACTGAGAAGTTCTAGGGAAAAAATGACAACCAGTAAAACAAATATGTTTGGCTCCCAGATTCCAGGTTTTAAATGCCATCCTCCATTAAAGGACTCAGGGTTCCTTGGAGAAAGGGCTAATTCAAGGGTGAAGCAGAAAAAGTATATAGTAAGCCTAGAACATCTCGTGCTACAGTAAGGAAATGTTCAAAAAATAAATGAAACTGGTAAAAGTGACACAGTAGCCAGCTTGAAGGTTGAATGGTTGAATTCAGGTCAATTTGTGAATGAAAATAAAATTACTGACTAAAATAAGAATCCATCAGTCTATAAATAAATAAATAAATAAATAAATAAATAAATAAATAAAGGCTTTTTGCTGAGGTATAACTGACACATAACATTAACTTAGTTTCAGGCGTACAACAACATAATGATTCAACATTTGTATATATACAGAATAGTAACCACAATAAGTTCAGTTAACAGCCATCACCACAGAGTTACAAAATTTTTCTAGTGATGAGAAATTTAAGATTTACTCTCTTAGCAACTTTCCAATATGCACCACGGTATTATTGACTATAGTCACCACGCTGTGAATTACATCCCCGTGACTCATTTATAACTGGAAGCTTGTACCTTTAGACCATCTTTACCCATTTTGCCCACCTGCCCACCTCCTCCCTCTGGCAACCACCAGTCTGTTCTGTGTTGATGAGCTGGTTTTTTCCTTTTTTTTTTTTTTTAAGATTCCAGATATAGTGAGATCATAAGGTATTTATCTTTCTCTGCCTGACTTACTTCACTTAGCATAATGCCCTCAAGGTCCATCCATGTTGCTGCAAATGGCAAGAGTTTCTTCTTTTCTGAGGCTGAATAATATTTCATTGTATTTACCTACCACATCTCCTTCATCTGCTTACCCACTGATGGACACAGGCTTTTCTGTATCTTGGCTATCGTAAACAATGCTGCAATGAACATGGGGATGAGGTAAATTTTTGAGTTAGTATTTTTGTTTTCTTTAGATAAATATCCAGAAGTGGAACTGCTGGATCATATGGTAGTTGTATTTTTAATTTTTTGAGCAATATCCATACTGTTTTCCATAGTAGCTGCACCAATTTACATTCCCACTAATAGTGCACAAGGGTTCCCTATTTCTCCACATCCTCACCAACACTTATTTCCTGTCTTTTTGATAATGGCCATTCTAAGAGGTGTGAGGTGGTTATCTCATCGTGGTTTTGATTTGCATTTTGCTGATGATTGATGGTGATGATTGATAGTGATGTTGAACACCTTTTCATGTACCTGTTGCCCATCTACATGTCTTCTTTGGGAAAATGTCTATTCAATTCCTCTGTCCATTTTTTAATCCCATTTTTTTAATGTAGAGTTGTATGCGTTCTTTATATATTTTGGATATTCATCTCTTACCAGATACGTAATTAGCAAACATTTTCTCTCATTCAGTAGGTTGCCATTTCATTTTTTAATGGTTTCCTTTGCCATGCAGAAGCTTTTTAGTTTTATGTAGTCCCACTAATTTATTTTTGCTTTTGTTGCATTGCCTTTAGTGTCAGACCCAAAATATCATCACCAAGACTGATGCCAAGGAACTTACCACCTGTTTTCTTCTAATTTTATAGTTTCAGGTCTCACATTCAAGTTCTGCAACCATCTTGAGTTAATTTTTGTGTATGGTGTAAGACAGTGGTCTAGTCCCATTGTCTTGCATGTGGCTGTCTAGTTTTCCCATCACCAGTTATTGAAGAGACTGTTCTTTCCCCACTGCAAACTCTTGGCTCCAAAAAGGTCTTCTCATCAAAAGGAGATTAACTAATAAGTACAGAAGGAATAATGATGTTAGAAAGTCATTAATGGTTGCTAAAATTAGTAGGTAAAAGTTTTTTTTTTAATTTAGGTGCAGTTGATTTACGATATTATATTAGTTTCAGGTGCACAACATAGTGATTCAAATTTTTTATAGATTATACTCCATTTAAAGTCATTATAAAATACTGGCTATATTCCCTGTGCTTTACAATATATCCTTGTAGCTTACTTATTTTGGCTTTTTATTTGTTTTGTTTTGTTTTGTTTTGGGGGTGAGATAATTAGGTCTCTTTGTTTGTCTGTTTATTTTAATGGAGGTACTGGGAATTGAACCCAGAGCCTTGTGCATGCTAAGCGTGCACTCTACCAATGAGCTATCCTCTCTCTTCCTATTTATTTTAAACATAGCAATTTGCACTTAGTAGGTCAAAGTTTGGTGAGGACCAGGATAGTTATATAGTCTAAACGTATCAACCACGAACTACTATTTGGTTCCAAAGAGGAAACAGTAATTTTAGAGTGGAGGGTCCTGACTGACTTAATGAAAGGATCAAAGTTTACAACACCAATACTGGGGCAAATAGATATCACATTCCCCGGTATGATATACTAGGAAGGACATAATATTACACGCACTATTTGGGACAAAAACATATATTCTTAATTTAATCATAAAAATCCCACACACCCAATTTAAGCAACATTCTATGAAAGAACAGGTCTGTACTCTTCAGAAATGTCAAAATCAAGAAAGACAAGACGAAGGAACTATTCGAGATGAAAGGCTAAAGAGACGTAACAAAAAATGTAATCTGCAAGATTATATACACTAGATTGAGTAGGGGAAAAGCTATGTACTATATAATATACACTAGATCGGGAGGAAATTGCTATGAAGATCATTCTTTGAACAACTGACAAAATTTGATTGTAAACTGTAGATTAGATAGGAATAAGATGTCAAAGTAAAATGCCCTTTTCTGATTATTATTCTACATTATTAGAGAATGATCTTGTTCTTGGGAAAAGGACACAATGTCTCCAAGTTCAAACAGAGAAAGAGAGAATAAAGCAATTGGAACAAAATGTAAACAAATAGGCAATCTGGGTAAAGGGTATACAGGAGTTCCTTGTACTATCCTTTCAATTTTTCTTTAAGTTTAAAGTGATAAAAATAATCAGAGAAACATGAGTAAGACAGAGAAAAGCTATTTAATAAGTAGTAAACAACAATATATATTTGTTGTTTAACAAATATACACAACAAGTAGTAGTACACTGAATTTAGGTTAACTGGGAGGAAAAAGAACATATCTGAATTCATTGATTCATAAACTCAAAAAATACTCCATCTCCAATTTTTGTTAAGCGTTACTGGGTAAAAAAAGACTTATAAAACATGAGCATTTATCTATAGGATAAGTAAGACTAACTAACCAGCATGTGAGATGAATTGTGAGAATCACTACAATACAGGTACCAGTTTAACCAGTAAGCAGAAAGAGCATTTACATCAGCAAGGGTGATCCCAGGGTGGTTTCCTGAAGGAAGTAGAGACTTCATCTATGGGTAGGATTTCAACATATAGAAGCAGGAAACAAAGCACAAAGATGCTCCACACAGAGGGAACATCATGGAGAAACGCACTGGGGAGTAAATTGTGGGCTTTTTGGCAGGAATTGTGAGGAGACAATTTTGCTTGGAGTAGATTGAGATGGAGAAGTAGGAGAAAAGACTGGAAAAATAGTGTGAGAACAGATTATTAGGAGCTCTGGATGCCAGAGGTGGATGAATTTAACTGTACAGCCAGTGGAGTACCCAGTGCTTTGGGGATTAGGAAGGCTGGGGAAGGAATTTCACGCAGAAAGTCAGGCAAGAGGCTAATGTAACCGCTCAGGAAAGCGGGCATAAGGGTCTGTGTCAAGAGGAGGCAGAAGAAGACTGGTGTTCCTAAACCTTTCTCTGGTCTTTTCACCTTCAGCCATAAAGGCTCAAAGTAACCACCATTTGTCAAGCAAGCAAACAAGCATGAAGTTGTGCTCACAGAGTGTTTTACAAGTTCATCTTTAAAGCAACCTATTAACAGTCTCCACACCTAGAATAAGATATCTGTACAGATTTATCAGCTCTTCTGCTTTTCTCCAAAAAACCTAGGAAGGCTTTGAAGAAACATCCTTTAAAATTCCCATGTATAAAACTCTTTATAAACACCACCTTTGAAGTCTCTATCCAGGTAAACTCATTAAAGAAGGAGAAGGAGAAGGAAGAAAGGAAGAAAGGAAGAAACAAAGGCCCCAAATCAAAGCATTTTGTTTCTCCAAGTCTTTTTTTTTTTTTCTGGATTCAGAAATAAAATCTGTGCCTGTGGCTATGGTTAAACTTCACAGGGAAATTTACTTTAAACATTTCATACATGTCATCACTCCACAACTAATATTAACTTTTATGAACAGATACATTCTTTCCAAAGGAGGTGGAAATTAAAAGCAAGATTCCTGATATGATACTTCCCACCCCCACCAATAGTTTTGCCAGCTTTGCAACTGGAATTCTTTGAAAATAGGATTCAAGTAGTACTAAGCTGATTTTAAAGATATAAATGGAATAAAATAAAGCTCCAATGTAGGGAGAAGAAACATACTATCAGAAGCACTATTTACATCTTCCACCTGTGTTCATATTTTCATAGCATTAAAATGACAGGCTACATAGGGGAAAAGCTAAACATTATTACACATTCCCATTGAAGGCCACCAACAACTTTTAAAATCTGAATTCACTGAGAATTTTTCCTGTTTTTAGGAGGTGACAGGAGAGGTGAACCTTAGAGTAGAACAGAGAAGAGCCTCATTCTGGAACCGTCTTTGTTATTTCTTCAGGGATAGTATTACCTCACAATCCATGCAGTTTAGAGACGGGTACCATTATAGCTTATAAATATAAAACCAATAAAAATTATGTAAGATGCTACCTAAAAACTTTTTAAAGTTT
The DNA here is from genome assembly GCF_048564905.1 of Vicugna pacos. NCBI lineage: Eukaryota > Metazoa > Chordata > Mammalia > Artiodactyla > Camelidae > Vicugna > Vicugna pacos. The sequence goes on along the minus strand of NC_132993.1, from coordinate 66,856,187 downwards.
TCAAACACAAGGAAGCATGAAGAGTCACATAGATCACATTCTATAATTTGGTAACCAACAGCATCCCACCCACAATTCTGGATGGTTTCTTTTTGATTCTCTTAACTTCTGGCCATAAAACTAGTAGAGAAGTTAGGTGATGGCAGATAAGAGCACAGACTTTGAGCAACACCAATCCAGGCGTGACTCCTCATCCTGCCATTCGCCAGCTAAGCAAGTAATTTGCAAATTACTCAGCCTCTTGGAATTTCTTTGTCTGTGGAAATCAAATTTATAAATGGCAATAAAAATATATTTCTAGTAAAATAAATAATTGCCATTTGATTTAATGCTTGCGTGGATATGAAATGTTAAAGATTAAATGAGATAATGTGTATAAAATGCTCCCTAGAGAATCCTTGCACAGCTGGGCAGTTTGAACGCCATATAAACATACCCTCCTGAGAGGGATGAGTGGGGTCTTAAAACCCAGCCCACACTGCCTAATGAAAGGTATGCCCACAGAGAAGACACTGCCTCTTCTTTTTAATTCATATCAAGCCAAAGTATGAGGTTAGCTGTGGTCCCAAATATGCATTCAATGGTACCCATTATTCTTAAACATCATAAAGCAAAGGGTAGGACCAGAAGAACTCAGAAAGCTTTCAACCTTAAAAATATTTTCTAGTGTATAACTACACTATTTTATTAATGAAGAGATAAACTTAAACTTTCTAACTTAACAGATGTAACTATCTAAGCCCCCTTAAAAAATTGAGAGAATAAACACTCTTAAGTGAGGGTTAGGGGTCAGTAGTGGAGAGGGAACACTAATAAAATCAAGTTATGAAATCAAAGAAAGCAAGCTGGCAAAACTTAAAATTTTTAAGTCCCCCTTCATTCGACCAAAACACACACAGACACACACAGACACACACACACACACACACACACACACACACACACACAGAGAGAAAGCTACATGAGGTAAATAAGGACTGACTTAGACCTCAGTGCCACTAAGTCTAATTTCGTACTGATTCTAACTCAATGACATTTCAAAGAATACTAACCTAGCACACAGAAAAACACCCAAGCACCCAAGCTGATCAGCTGTGATGTACAAGAAATTAAGCTATAAATTATTTTGTACCCAGTCACTTTTTTTGCCTAATATAATTAACCAAATCTAAAACAAATCCCTTAGAACAAATGAAAATTCAAAAAGACACCCTTATCAAAGTGTTGAGAAGAAATGATACAAGCCAAAGTAGCTCTTTGAGGAAAAACTCACAAAGAGCACTAAACCAACAGTATTTCTGAGTCCGAATATACTGTATTTTCCTCTACAACCAGAAAGTAAATGTATGAAACTTTTATTACATTTTTCACCCATCACATTATACCAGACATTAAATTCACCGTCAAATATTAGAGACCAATTTTCATTGCCACCTCAAAGTCCTTACACATGCTTCATTGTCTGTTAAAAACCTGGAAGTCCTTATACATGCTCAATTATTGTCTGTTAAAAATCTACACATTAGTATATTGAATATAGAGACAATTATGAGAGATATTATATTAAAATTAGGTATTTATGATTTTGCATTGTCCAAATTTGAATGAGTAAAATGTTGCTTTTATAATAAAGGCTTTATAAATTTAAAAATATGGCCACAAAACAAGTTTGCAAATAAAGCATGTGCTTGATGCTATATCAAACAAAATAATAAAGGACAGAACATTTCCTGGACTGAATCCACCTCTGTATACCTGAAAACAGCAGCCAGCTTTTAAAAATGTGTAATATAGCTCAACACTTTGGTAATATTTAATTCTCCTTGACTGATAGTAACAAAGTTCAAAAGAACTCATATTTGAAAACAAAGATTGCTGAAGTTTATTTCAAACTCCTTTTAGCAGATTCTCAAAACAGTTTTTTCAGTTTTGCTACATTCTCAAAACTGCCAGTTGGCCTAACTTCAGCACATAAAAAATACGGTCTCATATTATCCAGCTTTTACTAATTCGGTATCTTGGGAGCTTTCACAGGAGTGCATAACAACTACCTATAATGAGAAGTGTGGCCGGTGGGTCACCAGGGAGTTGATCATTGAAGAAACATATTATATTTCTTACCTTCTACTCAACAGGACAACATTACAGGTATATTTATAAGAAGGGAGGAAAGATAAGAGATGAAAATAAGAAACAGGGTCTACACATTGTAAACATCTAGCAAATAACATCTTATACCAGTTATATATTATATACTAACCCACTACAAATAGAAATATGAGCCACAAATGTAAGTCACATATATAATTTTAAATTTTTAATAGCCAGATTAAGAAAAGTGGAAAGAATGATACAAACAAATGGAAAGATATACCATACTCACAGTTTGGAAGAATTAATGTTAAAATAACCTACTACCCAAGACAATCTACAGATTCAATGTAATCCCTATCAAAATATCAATGGCATTTTTCACAGAATTAGAACCAATTACCCTAAACTTTGTGTGAAAACATAAAAGACCCCAAATAGCCAAAACAATCTTGAAAAAAAGACAAAAAAGCTGGAGGTATCACACTCCTTGATTTCAAACTCTACTACAAAGTACAGTCATCAGAACAGTATGGTACAGGTACAAAAACAAAGATCAATGGAAAAGAATAGAGTCCAGAAATGAACCCACACTTATATGGGCAATTAACCTATGACAAAGGAGGCAAGAATATACAATGGGGGAAAAGACAGCCTCTTCAACAAAAGGTGTTGGGAAAACTGGACAGCTACATGCAAAGGAATCAAACTGGCCTACCTTCTCACACAATGAACAAAAATAAACCCAAAATAGATTAAAGACTTAAATACAGGACCTGAAACCATCAAATTTCTAAAAGAATATATAGGCAATACACTCTTTGACATCAGTCTTAGCAATATCTTGGTGGGTATGTCTCTTCAGGCAAGGAAAACAAAAGCAAAAATAGACATATGGGACTACCACTAAAAAGGTTTTGTGCAGTCAAGAAAACTATCAACAAAACAAAAATGCAGCCTATTAAATGGGAGAAGATACTTGCAAATGATATATCTGATAAGGGGTTAATATCCAAAATAAACAAAAAACTGGTATAATTCAACATCAAAAAACCCCAAACCACCCAATTTAAAAATTGGCAGAGGACCTGAATAGACATTTTTCCAAAGCATACAGAGAGCCAACAGATAAATGAAAAGACGCTGAAATCACTCATTTTTCAGGGAAATGCAAGTCAAGACCACAGTAAGGCAATCTCACACTTACCAGAAAGGCTACTATTAATAAGACAACAAATAACAAGTGCTGGCGAGACTGTGGAGCAAAGGGAGCCCTCATACACTGTTGGTGGGAATGTAAACTGGTGCAGTCACCATGGAAAACAGTATCAAGGTTCCTCAAAAAATTAAAAATAGAACTACCATACAATACAGCAATTTCACTCCTGGTATTTGTCCAAAGAAAACAAACTGCTAATTCAAAAACGTATATGCATGCTTATGTTCACTGCAGCATTATTCACAATAGGCAAGATACGAAAGTAACCTAAGTGCCCATCGATAGATGGATGGACAAACAAGATATGGTGTATATGTACACAACAAAGTATAACTCAGCCATAAAAAAGAAGGAACTCTTGTCACTTGCAGCAGCATGAATGGACCTAGAGGGTATTATGCTAAATGAAATAAGTCAGAGTGAGAAAGACAAATACCATATGATTTCACCTACATGAAGGATGAAAACATAATGAATGAACAAACATGACAAAAAAAAAGCAGAGTCATGGATATGGAGAACAAACAGGTGGTTGCCAGAGGGGAGGGAAGTGGCACAAGGGGTGAATGAAATAGGTAAGGGAGATTATAACGTACATCCAGTTACAAAATGAGTTACAAGGATATTCTTTAAAACGATTCAGAAGATAAAAGAAACAGGTAAAATCTGTTATAATAGTATATTTTACCCTGATATCATTTAAACAAGTCATCATAGAAAAACATTAACAGGAAACTATATTTTTTTTATTTGTGCCAAATCATCTAAATCCAGTGTGTATTTTACACTGACACCGTATCTAGTTTGAACTACCCACATTTCTAGTGGTCAACAGCAACATGTGGCTAGGGGTACAGTACTAAATAGCATAGAGCCACACTTTCTACATGTAATCAATTTTTATTCTATTACATCATGTCTTTCTATCCTGAGCTAGTGATAGTTTTTGCATTTAGAACATGAAAAACCCTCTGAACACACTCTGCACTGCAACAAAAATATGACAGGAGTGAAATCTAATGTAGTCAGGAATTAAAAGAACATTCCAACTGCAATGAACAAAGTATAACAAAAGTTGTATCTGAAATGGGTCCTCTGGCAGAAGGCAGCATTAAATCTGCAACTGTTCATAGCAGAGAAGAAACTTCACACAGCCTGGCACTGCTGAACAGACCAGGGAGTGGGGCACTAGACTAAAATCCAAGAAATTTAACGACTGGAAAATTCTCTAGAAAAATGGACCACAAAAAAAAAAAAAATTAAAGCTGGCCCCAAAAGCAAGGAAGTAAAGCACAAAATTATGCAAATGCGGTAAGGATGTCATGGAACAGAGCGCAGAGAAGTGCTGTGATCTAAGGACTGCTGCAAACCTTTCCAGAGACTTTGGAAGGCCAGCGCCATCTTCACACTCCCCTCCGGGACGGTGCTCCAGGGCACCAGTATCACGTGAAGGGGAGCTCTGACACAGGTCTGCCACCCCAGTGTTCATATCTGGTGTCCAGGTGTGGTGCCTGCTGCACAGGGGGTGCACCTTGAAGGCCTGGCTCTGTTTCCAGGAGGGCTTGTATTCCTGGGTCCCCCAGGACAGTCACAACTGGAGAGTAAGGTCTTGGCAGGCTACCCCTCCCAGGGCACTGCAGACTGCCAAGTGAAACACAGCCCCAACCTTTGTGTGACAGAGGACTATTTGCTTGTTCTGGACCTTTAGCCTAGAGGGCAAGCTTCAGGTTTGGAACACATCTAGAAGCCACAAGGTGCTCCCAGGGAACACAGGCTGGGGGAAGCCATCTTTCCACTCTCCCTCTACTTTGCCACAAAACAGTGTCTACACTTGTCTGGAGCCCTCTATAGGGGACAACTCCAGATCGCCTGGTCTTGAGGCCAGCCGGCTTTATGACTGTAGTCCCACAGGACTGGATGTATTAACAAATTTTAAAAGCTACTGCCTGAGGGTCTGGCTTCCAATCACCCTGAAACTAGATGTCAACTGAGATCCCTCCCTTTGGACCACTGACAGGGCTTGGCATACCCTCACTCACTGGTAGCTATTAACCATAAATCAAGGTGGGGAGGGTACAGCTCAGTGAAAGTACATGCTTAGCTGGCATGAGGTCATAGGCTCAATCCCCAGTACCTCCATTAAAAATAAGTAAATACCTAATTACCTTCCCATTACACCAAAAAAAATAAAACACAAGCTTAAAAAAATGCAAAAAAAATTTTTTTTAAGTTGACCAAATCAATCAATCAATCAATCAAGTTGCTCAGACAATTGCAAAGGTTCAAAAGACAACCAAGAGCTAGGGCAAGGTGAACAGTAAATTTTATCTCCTCCACGAGGCTATTCCTTCAAGACTGGGAGAGGGGGCTGTTTTGCCTAATGCATAGAAACAAACACCGAGTCAAGAAGTATTTGGCAAACTTTCTCATCAGCTCTGCTATTACTCTAAGACACTTAGCTTGTGTTTCTAGACCACAGAATCCAATCTTATAAGATGAAGATAATGTTCCTATAGCAGGAATGTATGCAAAACTAATCAAGACTGTTTTCTATCTGAGTTTTTATACAAACCTCAAAAGTAAAGAAAACTCAAGATATTAATCCAGAATTGAATGATCATCCCCACTGATCTAATGGTAAAGACTAGCATTCTAAATCATCATGTACACCATGGAAAACAAAGTGTTAACAGAAAAAAGGATCTGAGCCAGAAGGGAAGTAACAGTCACAAAGGTAATATACTGAAGTCCCTCTCTCACTCAAGTTTCCTGAGTTCAACTCGTATCTAAAAACTTTTCTTAATCATTCAGTGACTGTGGTTTTCTGTTTCCTCCTAAAACCTCTAGGTTTTCCCTACGTTATAGGAGATGTCAGATTAGGAGCAGCAAGAAAGGGAAGGAGGGTGTTAGACACCTAAAGTTACAACATTGAGAAGTGCCAGCTGGGAAGGAGTGAAGGAGGAGCAGGTGATAAAAAAGATGAAATGAACTGGGGGACATGGTGGGAGTGGCAATGACAGACTCTCAATCAAAGTTGAGAATTTTTTTATACTCGAAAACATTAAAAAAGCAGTCAGAACTGAAGAATTCAAAACTGAAATGCAAAATACACTAGAAGGGATTAATAGCAGACAAGGTGCTACAGAAAAATGCATAAGTGACCTGAAAGACAGAATAATGGAAATCACCCAATCAGAACAGAAAAAAGAAAAACAAAAATTTTAAAATGAGAACAATTTAACAGATCTCTGGAACAAAATTAAGTGCACCAACATTTGCATTAAGGGCTACTAGAAGAAGAGAGAGAGAAGAGGGTCAAAAATGTGTTTGATGGAATTATGGCTGAAAAATTCCCAAACCTGAAGAATGAAACAGGTATCAGTATAGAAAGCACAGAGGGTCCCAAACAAGATTAACTCAAACAGGCCCACGCCAAGAAATATCACAATCAAAATGGCAAAAGTTAAAGAGAGAATTTTAAAGGCAGCAAGAGAAAAAGAGTCATATACAAGGGAACCCCCATAAGGGTATCAGTTGATTTCTCTGCAGAAACTTTGGAGGCCATATGAGAGAGGCATGATATACTCAAAGTGCTGAAAGAGAAAAACCTGCTACCTAGGATACTCTACCCAGTAAGATGATCATTTAGAACTGAAGAAGAGATTTTAAAAAAAATTTTAAGACAAGCAAAAACTAACAGTTTATCAAAACTAAACCTACCCCAAAAGAAATGTTAAAGGACCGTCTCTAAGTGGGAAAAAAAAAAAAAGGCTACAACAAGAAGTAAGACTCTATAGGAAAGGAAAATCCCCACTAATAAAGGCAAACGTATAGTAAAGGCTGAGGATTCACTACTTAAATAATCTAATAAGATTAAGTGACAAAAAATTGTAAAATAAACTATAACTACAATAATCAGTAAAGGGATAAACATAAAGAGGTAAAACATGACATCAAAAATACAAAACGTAGAGGACGGGAGTAAAAAATGTCGATCTTTTAGGATGTGTTTGAACTTAGAGGATTATCTGTTTAAACAAGTAGGTATAGTTATAGGTCAACATATATGAACCCCATGGTAACCACAAATCAAAACCCTATAACAGATACATAAAAAATAGAAAGGAACACAAGCATACCACTAAGCTATTTAAGACCACTTTTTTGTTTTCTGTCAGGATGACCTGTCCATTGATGTAAGTGGGTTGTTAAATTGAAGTACTTTTCTATTATTGTATTATTATTATTTCCCCTTTTATGTATGTTACACTATTTGCTTTATATACTCAGGTGTTCCTATATCAGGTGCATATATGTTAACGTGTTATATCCTCCTATTGTCTTGAGCCCTTTAACATTTTTAATGCCCTTCTGTGAATTTTGTTATAGACTTTGTTTTAAAGTCTACTTTGTCTGACATGAACATTGCTACTCTAACTTTCTTGCAGTTTCCATTTCCATGAAATATCTTTTTCTATCCCCTCATGTTCAGTCTGTGCATGTCTTTAGATTTGAAGTGAGTCTTCGTAAGTAACACATAGATGGGTCTTGTTTTTTTAATCTGAACAGGCACCCTATATTTTTTCATTGGGGCTTTAGACCATTGATATTCAAAGTGATTATTCATAGGTATGTACCTATTGTCATTTTGTTACTTGTTTTCTGGTTGTTTTGTACTTCTCTGTACTTTTCTTCTTTTAGTTTTTTCCCTTGTGGTTTGATGATATTCCTTAGTGATATGCTTGTGTTTTTTTCCATTTTTTGTGTATCTGTTGGAGGAAGGATAAAAATCACATGATCATTTCGACAGATGTAGAAAAAGCATTTGACAAAATTCAACATCCATTCATGATAAAAACTCTCATCAAAGTTGGTATAGAGAGAACATATCTCAATATAATAATAAAAGCCATTTATGATGAACCCACAGCTAACATCATACTCAACAGTGAAAAGCTGAAAGCTTTTCGTGTAAGATCAGAACAAGACAAGGATACCCACTCTCACCAGTTATATTTAGCATAGTATTAAAAGTCCTAGTCACAGCAATCAGAAAAGAAAAAGAAATAAAAGGTATCCCAACTGGAAGGGAAAAATGTCACTATTTGCAGATGATATACTTTATATATATAGATAGATAGATACACACACACACACACACACACACACACACACACACACACACACACACATATATATATATATACCTAAAATTTCCACCCCAAAACTATTAAACCTAATAAATAAATTCAATAAAGTTGCAGGATACAAGATTAACATACAGAAATCTGTTGCTTTTCTCTACACTAATAACAGACTATCTGAAAAGGAAAGCAAGAAAACAATTCTGTTTAAAATTGCATTAAAAAATAATAAAATGCCTAGAAATAAACTGAACCAAGGAGGGGAAAGACCTCCTTGACTTTAGACTACACTACAAATCTGCAGTAATCAAAACAGCATGGTACTGGCACAAAAAGACACAGATGAGTGGAACAGAATAGAGAACCCAGAAATAAACTTAGACACACTTATGGTCAATTAATCTACGACAAAGGAGGCAAGATAAACAATGGAGAAAAGACAGTCTCTTCAACAAATGATGCTGGAAAAACCAGATAGTTACATGTAAAAGAATGGGATTAGAACACTTTCTCACACCATCTATAAAAATAAACTCAAAATGGATTAACAACCTAAATGTAAAACATGAAAATATAAAACTCCTAGAAATGAACATAGGCAGAACACTTTGACATAAATTACAGCAATATTTTTGGACCTGTCTCCAAGGCAAAAGAAATAAAAGCAGAAACAAACAAATGGGACCTAATTAAATTTAAAAGCTTTTGCACAGCAAAGGAAACCATCAACAAAATGAAAAGACAACCTGCTGAATGGGAGAAAATATCTGCAAATAATATGATCAATAAGGGGTTAACATCTAAAACACATAAGCAGCTCATACAACTCAATACCAAAAATACAAACAACTTGATTAAAAATGGGCAGAAGCCGGAATAGACATTTTTTCAAAGAAGATATAGAGATGATCAACAGGCTGTGAACTGCAATGCTATATCTAAAGGTCACTGGACACACATCAGAAATCTGCTTTAGGTGTTCTCTGACACCATTTTTAATTCCAGCTCTTTCCTACTCTCTGCCTAAAGTTTTTTCAACAAACATAAACTACTTAATTCCTCACTAACAAAATCTATCAAAGCTCTGTTTTGGAAGGCTACCTGTTTCAAATCCTTTAAAAATAAAAAAATCTTCTTCTAATGTGAATCCATATCCTTTTATTCCGTATTTCAGATTGAGCTCTTCACACAACAGGTTTTCTTAAAGTAGGTTGTTTGTCTGCTAATAGCCATGAATTGGCCAATTTCTTAATTAAAGCGCTGGACAAAACAGCAATTTCCTTTCCAGGCAACAAATCTCTCTGTGAAGGTGTGATTATTTTCACACTCTCAAGGCTTTCTTAAATTAGTATCTGGACTTAATGATTCACTGTGAAGCTGAAACATAAGACAGACAAATCTAAACCCATCCATGAAAGCAAACAGGTAGAAAATTCTTTCTTAACCTTCAACAGACAGAGACAGAGACTTTGATTACAATGACATGGTTCTGTATTTTGATGTTTATGTGTATAGAAATATTTCATCCCCAAACTATATCTTTGTTTTTGGAAAGAGATTATTTATCACTGATAAAATTATAATGTTCTAAGTAAGAAAGTTTTAAGACTTGCAAGGAAGGGAACACAAACAGTTGGAAATCGTAGAAAACAGCACAGCAATGCCCAAATAACTTATAGTTCATGTTCCAATTGCTTCTGTAAGTTATGTAAGAAATGACTCCACTGACGTGTTTGCCACACCAGACCACGAGACTATCCTAAGCTGCTGAACCTTTCTTCTCTCTATCCCCATTACGCTGACCAGCAACTGCACAAGGTGGGCTCTTCACATCCATGAGAAAGGCAAAGGAAGAAGCTGAGAACAAGCTGAGTAATCGTCTGCAAATAGTAACACCAATAGTAAAAACTCTTCTCAACGGGAAAGACCCAGATCAGGCATGGTCAGGAGAATGAAAACCTCCATTCCAAAAACTTGCCCTCAAAAAGTAACCAAAAAAAAAAAACAAAAAAACCAAACCAAATGCAAAAAAGCAAATCTTCTAGAAATCCTATGCCACTGACCCTCTCATATCTGTTTTCCACAGTAGGGAAATTAGAGTGGAAGATGAATTGCGACACAGAGAGCTGTAGAAAGATAAACAATGTCTTCAAAATGAAAAGAAATTTTCACTTTATTTTGTGTATTACATTTGAAAAGACACTACTCTAGATTTCTATTTTCTTGACAGTACCATTTCTCAAAAAAAAACTTAAAAGATTCAGAAACTGGATACATTCCATTTTGAGGAATTTGTCCTAAGGAAATATTTCAAGATAAATATCTAGGTATAGAAAAGATACAGCACAACAATTTTTATTACATAACTAAAAAAAATCAAGAAGTGGAAAACATTCTACATGACTGACAGTGGGGAATTGCTGCAATATATTTTGACACATCCACACAAAGAAATTCTGTGCACTCAGGACAAATTGAATATACTCACCCTTAATAGGGCAATACGTCTCATGCTGTGATGAGTGAAACACGATTCCGTTTTTATAAAATGCATGAATGCATGTAAATGGAAAGGATCAGAGCAGATATTCACGAAGGCATTAACAGTCATAATCTCAGCATATTTGGCTTGCTTCTATTTCCTGATCTCTTATAATAAACACATATTATTTTTATACAAAGGAAAAAAGAGAAAGATCATTCAGAAGTAAAATAAAAAAAAAAATAGATAAAGACTAAATGACTTGTCTTTAACATCCTCAGCCTGAAGCAAACAGATGTTCTATTTCATGCCACCAGAAAAGTCACTTCTCATTCTGACATTTAATGCAAGAAAAATGCTAAATGCCTACATAGGTTACCATGATTCATACAATTTATTTCCCTAAGAATATTCTACCTGTGTAGAATAAGACAAATAAATTGGAATGTCTAAGAAATGAGGTGTTCTAGTTAAACGATCTTCAGATGTTAAATCAATTTCCCTCAAAAATGAATCAGCTCAATTTCCTGTACAGGTAAATAAAGTATGATGAATAAAATTCAATCTTCCTTTGATGAATGAGGATCAGACTACCTCTAAAGTCAATGTAACTTGTAAGACTCTGGACACAGAGAAAAACTACGGATAAAGACCAAACAAGTTTGTTCTGACTGGAGCACATGGAAATGGGTTCCCTGAAGAAATCCCAGACTTGCCCTTGTAGTCTAGCGATCTTTCTATCTCTCAAGTATAAAAGTCTCCAGGCTGAAGGTTTGAGAAGCTCTCAGTTAATGACAGTTTTTTCTAAGTCTTTGGGGCAAGTTTGTATTTAGCAAAATAAATGCTGAAACAAGCAGCATTTGTGAACATTATGTAAGCTTTAAGCCATGTTCACACAAGACAAGAAAGGATTTTTGTTCATTATCAAACCCATTTACCAACCACTTAAGGAAGACTTAGAAAAACATGTGAGCAAGGCAGAAACCAAAAGGAGCAAAGAAGATAGATTTTACTACATAACGACTTGTAAGTCCCCTGTGACCAGAACACCACAGACAAAACAAAAAGACAAACAGCAAGCTAGGAGAAAATATTTATAACTGATTGTCAAGACTTAAATCTTCATTACATTTTTAAATTCCAGTTATCAAGAAAAAGAGAAATTCACTAAAGGTCAAGAAGTAGGCATTCACAAAAGGAAGTAAACAACATGGTAAGATGTTTTATATGAACAGAATTTTAAAATACAATACAAATAGATACTGTTCTTGTTAACATGACAATGATTATAAATTTTTTAAATGAGCAAAAAAAAGAGGAAATAGACACTCAAATATTGACAGTTGGAATGTAAATCAGCCTAACAATCCTGGAGGGAAAGGTAGCAATGTAGGTCAAAAGCCTTAAAAATACTCTGAAAAAACAGTTCTATTCCTAGGATTTTATCCTTAGAAAATAAGCACTATTTGACAAAAATAAAGGGATATTCATCATAACATTACTTAAAATAAGGGTCAAAAGCTAAGCTTTTATCAACAGAGGTTGGCAAAATAAATTCTCTTTATTAAAAATCATGATGTACCAGAATACTTAAAGATATCAGAAAATATTTTAAAATGTTAGATGGTAAATACTGCTGTAAGACAGAATGTATGATATGATTCCCAGTTTTTCTCTTTCAGAAAAGTATGTTTTTGCTCACAGCTTTGTTTTTATTCACATATATATGCATTAAAAAACACTGAAAGGATCTGTATCAAAATATAAATTGGGATTATTTGCATTTCCATGTTTTCTAAATTTTCTATAATAAATCACTGTTAGCAGAAGAAACTGTTTTTAATAAAAATAAACATCAGTTCATAGCAGCACTATTTACCTTCACCAAAGTGTAGGAAAAGCTCAGGTGTCCATCAATGGATGAATGGATAAATACATTTTGATATATACATCCAACAGAATATTAGTCAGCTATAAAAGTATCAAAGAAATGAGGTGCTGACACCTGCTACAATGTGGATGAGCCTTCAAAACATTATGCAAAGTCAAAGAAGCCAGACACAAAAGGCCACAGGTTATACGATTCCATTTAGATGAAATATCCATAATGAACAAGTTCATAGAAACAGATGCAGATTGGTGGTTTCCAAGGGCTGCAGGGAAGAGGGAAATGGGGAGAAACTGACCAACAGGCACAGGTTTTTGCTTTGGAAAGACAGAAATGCACTGGAACTAGACAGGGACAGTGGTTGCATAACACTGTGAATATAATAAATGCTACTGAATTGTTCACTTTCAAATAGTAAATTTCATGTTATGTGAATGTCACCTCAGTAATTATTTAGAAAAAATAAAAAATAGAAAAGGAAAAAAGTAATAAGCACCTAACCATCATAATCCTCTTTAAAGCTTACCAAATTGTTTCACTCATCGGACACTGAGACCATTTCCTCTACCAGTGAATTCCAAGTATGCTAGTGTGTCTGTCTGTCCATTAGTCTCTCTCTCGCTCACTCACTATTTTTATTACACAAATAATAATAGCAAACATAAACACAGTACTTACGATTTGTTCTAAAGAGCTCATATATATATAAAGTATACTGAATCTTCACAACTCTATGAGGTAGGTTATTACTGTTGTTATTAATTATTATTATCTCAACTGTAAAGATGAGAAAGAGGCACAGAAAATAAAGTGACTTGCTCAAGTGACAGCTAGTAAGTGACAGGATTGAGATTTAAACTCAATCAGACTGGCTGCTGAGTTCTATGCTCTTAAGTGCTTCAACCGATATGTTCTCCTCCCTTTCAAAGAACCCATGGGTTTTAGTAGAAAAATCAGAAATAGAGGTTAAGTGTATAAAGTAGGGGGGTGGCTGTTCATAATTTTGCCACCCAGGGATTACCACTGTAAATCTGTTGCACATTTTTCCAAATAAATACACACATCTATATACTTACACTGAAGTTTTCATAACATGCTTTTTAATCAGCTTACCATATTGTTAAACCTCTTCTGTGTAAATAAACACGCTGCTAGGTTATCACATTTAATGGTCCCATGGTATTCCATTTAACAGAGGAAACAATCTATTTAACCAGCTACCCACTAAAAATTTGGGTTGTTTATGAATAATGCTGAAATGAACCACCTTATACATATACATCACTGTCCAGTTAACCAGTTTATTTAAGATAACTGCAGAAGTAGATGTAAAATACTTGGTGAGACTGGCTTTAAAGCTCTTGACACATATTACCTAATTGTTTCTAGAAAGTACTGAATAGTTTATACTCTCAGTTGTAGATTATCAGAGTAACTTCTCCTGCTGCACTTCTTCAGAATTTTCCCAGCTGATCTCAGATCACATCTATCTTATGAACCTGAGGACCATTTTATTCCCTACTCTGTCTCTCCAATAGATACAAACTTTCAGTGGCTGGAAACTAATTGGATCTTGGAGGATTCTTTTAAAATGATAGATCAATTTGTGGAGCATAACATTTTTACAACGTTGAGCCTTTTTGTTTAAAGTATGGTATAACTGTATTTAGGAATAATTCTTACAGAACATCCTTATGTGGCACAGTCATTTTCAATGAGAAAACAAGGTCTCAGCAGTTGAAGTAACACCTTAGGTCAGTGAATAAACTAAGGAAGATTAAAATGAAAAGCAAATTTCACCCAGCCTGCTTTGTATCAGTAACCTGCAAGTCTTTTCCTACAGAAAAAAATCCTAGGCTGTCACTGAGTCTTCTTTATTCTAGATCATCCAACAACCCAAAGCAGAATTACAGAAGGCTGAGACCTTGAAGGCCCCCAAACCTTGTCTTGAGGAATGTTAAGCATCTCTGGCTAAAGATCTAAACTCAATAGACTCAAATGACCAAAATCATAGAACCAGTCATCTGCTGGTAAAAAAATGCAAACACGTATTGCTCTACGTCAAAGAAAAATATCCTAGGCCAATTCACCAAGCTTCCTTGTTGACCATTTGTAGACAATGCTTATTTTCTAGAAACTATCAAGCTATACCTCTCTACCCAGTATGACCATATTAGACATGAAAACTTCCACATTCAGTCAAAAGTATCCAGGAAGAAGCAAAGATATAATCCCTGTTTCCCTAAAATATAAAACTAGACAAATGAAAGTCATAAAATGTTGAGTATGGTTTAGATAACTTATGAAGGCTTTTTCAATCTCTTTCTTTTCCAAATGAGGAGATCAAGTACATGAGAAAAAAAGCTACCCAAGATCACAGAGCCAATTAGCAACAAGAGAAGTTCTGTAACTGGGTCTCTTGACTCCCTGGCCAAGACCCATCCCACCACACTGTGGTGCACACAGATCCAAATTAACATTTCCTCTCTATTAACTGATTTCCAAAAAACAATTGCAATAAAAATAAAATTTTTCTTCTGAATAATTAAAATTAGACTGTATGCTTTTTAAACTGTTATAAATTGAGGTCAATTCTGTGAACAATATTTAAGAAACACTAAGCATTTTTTATTAAATCATTTTAATAAATGAAAAACATTTCATCAAATAAAATCCAATTTGAACATGATCCCTCAAAAATCCTTAACATTCTTAAATATACAGATTAGACATATATCGCATTTTTCAAGGAGCCAATTAATTTGCTGAAAAAAAAATTATCAATTGGAAACTGTCAAACAGTGTAGAAATAAAGGTGTACATTTCTGGCAGGCTAGCCTAGGAAAGAGAAAAAGCAGCAGCTGGTACAGAGGAAAACCTTAAACAAACATGTCCTCCTGTTGCATTTGCTTAAATAAACCAGTCTACCAAAACATAAAATCAAGACCTACGCATATATCTGCTTCCATATGCTCTCTGTACTTCATCAGTAGAGTCACTGAGAAAGCGCCAAGAAAAAGAGGTCTTTCCAGAGTCACTGAACATGAAAAAGTAAGGGGAGATGCTGGAAGGGTGTTGATTTCATGAATGCAGAAGAATGTCAAATGCAGATTTCACTGAGCTGTGGTCATCAATGAGGTAAACTGCGGAGCCAAGACAAGAATCTATCTTAACAAATCATTTGCTATAATATTGTTAGTATTTGAACTACTGCCAGGCTTAATCTGTGGAAAAATCACTGAGGATACGCTTGCTGCTATTTTACATTAGAGAAGCATTAGCTTTCTTATTCAGGGTTATTTTTTTAGTGTTTAAAGTTAAAGCATATGGGGGAAAAAGAATTAATTATTTCAACCAAATACACAAAGTTAAAAAGTCAAGGCTGTCTCCAAGAATTCATTCAGTGGTTATCTCGGGCATTGCCAAAGGTGAGGTTTCCAAGCCAAACTGTAAATCAAAAAATATCCAAATAAGTATTCTATTTAAAACTAATTTCGCCACAGATATTTTCTTCATTTTAAAGCACTGCATTCTGCCTTAATGCTGTAAGAAAGCAATGAGCCCACACAAAAAATTTGCTATTCCACTATTAAATTTACATTTCCCCTTGTTGTGCTAAGAATTTAGAGCTAATGGGTCCATGTACTGACAACTGCAATCATTAGTTACCACCTGTATTTTAACAGTTTCCAAATGAAATCCATTATAGTCACAAACTGTTTCATAAGGACATCTTAATGGCATATATTCCAGCTAAAAAGCCTGATGCTAGAAAAGAAGCAACCCTTTAGGAAGAACAAGATAGCCAGAAACTCACTGGAAACATTTCACTAGATTCGTACAACTACATGTACAAATAGAGACGATTTATATAACACTTTTCTTAGTGCAACATAAACAAAACTTCTTATAATAAACAACGTAATTTCTTTGTATGATGAGGGTGATATATTACGAGGTCAGATGTTGGCCTTTATTTAGAACTAGGCTATGTTGCCGTCTTGGTAAGACCAGGGAGATGACAGCATTTAGGTAGGCGTTTTCCTAGAGAAGGCACCTTGATTTCTCTAGTGTGCCCGAGGTAGACAGTTTGCCTCTATTAGCTTACTTTTTCTACTATTTTAAACCTGAGACTAAATGAGATGTCTAAGAGAAGGCTGACTTCATGTTCAGATAAAGTAGTAAGAAATCACCTCTCCAACTCATTTTATATTTCTTTTCAGAGGCGATGCACTGAAGGTCCAATTCAGCACATGTTCATTCTACATCAGGAAATCCACTTCCTGGCCCAAATCCTCTAAGTGAAACCTACTGTTACCAGGATGACTAGCTTAAGTAGCCAATAACTGCGCCTAAATACCACCAGCAGAAAAATTTTAGATATTATTAGAATAAAACTTTAGAAATGAGCCTATGGGAAAGTAAAGGTGTTATGTGCCCCACAGATTCTTATGACGAAGTCCTGACTCAAAGGACCTCAGAATGTGAGCTTATTTGGAGACAGAATCTCTACAGAAATAATCAAGTTAAAATGAGGTCATTAGGTGTTTGATTTAGTCCTTCCCTCTCCCTTCCTTCAATGCTTTCCTCATTTGGTCTCTGGGACATCGCTGTCCTCACACTCCTGCTGAGCCCCAGCGCTTGGTCCTTGACCTCTTCTTTCTCTACCTAAAGTCACTTCCTAGGAGATCTTAGTAAAGCCTATTGTCTCTTTCAAATACAGAAAAATTTGTTCTGTATACAAAATACACACAGAATTCCATCACCCCACACCTCTAACCCTAACCAAAGCTGCCACGATGCCTCACCTGGATTGTCATAACTCAACTCATTTGTTTTCACCCATGTCTCCAGCATTTATCTCCCACACAGCAGCAAGGTTGACCTTTTTACGCATAAATCATTTTACTTCTTGCAATACCCATGGAGGCTTTTGAGCACAGAATAAAAAGCAGTCTTTAACATGCCCTAAACATAGAAAAAAGTCAGAATCTTTAACGTGCCCTAAAAGATGCCACATCATGGACCACACCCGATCCACCTGGGCCCTTGGTGTGTGCATCTCCCATCATGTCACCCTCACCCATCCCACTCCAGCCACAGCAGATCACTCTCCTTCAAACATGGCAAGAGTACACTCATCTCAAGACCTCTGCTCTTGCTACTTCCTGTGCCTGGGAGCCCTTTCCCCAGAAGTCCACAAGGCTGGCTCCCTCTCTTCATTCAGGCACTGTTCAAAAGCCATAGCATCAGAATCCCTTTCCTGACCTCTCAGACACCTCCTCTGTCCCCTCACCTCCCTTATTTTCCTTCTTAGACTTACCACCACCTGTCATGTATTTGTGTAATGTCTATATTCTACCATTTTATAAACTCTCTAAGAGCAGAAATGCTCTGTTTTTGTTCACTGATGTATTCCTGGTATCTAAACCTAGGACAAAAACAAAGGAGATGCCGATAAATGTTTGTTCAAAAAATAAATGAACGTCACATGGTCTGCCATAGAGTAAGTTTTAAATAAATGACACTCGAAAAATAATCATTAGACAAGTGATTCTTAATCACAACTGTACACTGGAATCTATTTCTTGGACTTTGTCCTCAGAGACTCCTAAATCAGAAATAAATTATTGGTCTGTGATTCTAATGTGCAGCCAGATTGAGAACCATCACATCAGGTTATAAGCTCCTTAAAGGATTCTTTTTTCATCTTTGTACCTCTGGTACAGTGGTTGGCAAAGTGGTTAATAATGTTGATTAAATGAATGAATCCAACAGAAATGGTCATTTAGTCTTGGCTTGTATACTTCTATGGATGAAGAGCTAACTATTTTATAAAGCAAGTCTCTTTCACTTCTACACACCTTTAAAGGTTACAGCTCATCTTTCTTCTGAGGAAAGATGTTCCTCACTATGAAGTCCACTTGCTGGTCCCAGGTCTACGGTTTGAAATACACTTCAAGTCCATTTTCTCAAGGTAGCCGGTCGTGTATTTTTAAATGGTCATACTGAGCCTTTTCATTGGGCTTCTTATTTAGTCAGGACAGATCAAAGCCAATATAAGAAGTGTTATGCCCCAGACTCATCATGCTGGGCAGGGGGTATCTCAGCCAACAATAAGGACATTTAATCCAGGTCCTGAATGATAAAGGTTAGCTGTACCAGGGAGAGGAAATGGCTTTTCAGACATGGCCACAAGCAAAGCATGCAAGGATGGAAGTGCATGATCATCTCTGGAAATTGACAACTGTGGTTAAAATGCAGAATAAGAAAGGCAGTAAAATGGAAGTGTTAAAGGCATAAAAAGGAAGCTGGAAAAGTCACCTAAGACCATATGATGAAGGGTCTAGCACACCATGTTAAAATGATTTATTTTATGATTGATTGGCTCCACTTGGAGTTTAGAGATGAGAAGAGGACTAATGAAGTAAAGTCAACCACTATCAACTAATCAAAAACAAAAGCAAGTAGAAAAACTAGTTTCAAGTGAGGGGAAGATAATGAATTTGGTTTGGGGTGAATTTAATTGGAAGAAATCCAGGATATTCTACTAGACGTGTCTTTTCAAGAGTTGTAAATATGTTTTGTGGAATTTGATGGAGAATCAAGCATCGGAGGTGGGATTTAAGAATCACTTAAACAAAGGCTGTAAGTAAGACAAGCAGTCGGATGAAAAATATTAACACCGGTTCCCCATAGTGGGATTGCAGGTGACTTCTTAATCTTTTTTGCTTGTCCAGAATGTTCAAGTTGTTTATAAAAAGTATGTGTTACTTCTATTTAAAGAAAAACAAGAATTAACAAAGGCAAATATGGATAAGATCATTCAGAGATGGCATGTACAATGCAAAGAAAAGAAAACCAAAAGCCAAAACCTGGGAAAACCAACATTGACAAAGAAGTAACAGGGAAGTAGCTAGTTAAAGAAATAAGGATCTTAAGACCAAGTGATACAAGACTTCAGTGTCTCAGAAAGCCACAGAGGAGCAGCCTGTAAACAGGGTTAAATGCTGCAGAGAAATAGAGTAGGACAGGGATTAAAGAAACACTCGTAATTAGCAGATGATTACATAACAAGAGATTTAGGAACATGAGTAAGATAAAAGCCAGACTACAGTGAGTTGAAGAGAGACTAGAAAATTAAAGAAATAAAGCAAAGACTCTAGTTTTAAAGAGAAGGTCAGAAAAAAGTCCTAACTGGAAAAGGTCAGGTTAAAGACTAGTCGGCCTTTATCTGTGTCCACCAGGGAGAATGCAGAACTTGCTCATATGAAGTTAAGTGAGACACTCATTCTCTCTGTCCTATCAAAGTCGTCACCCCCTGCTACAGAAGAAATAACCCTAAATGGGATGGATCAGACAGTCTCACAGTCAGTCATAAGTCATGTCAGTTCCTTTTGTCTTTCTGGAGGGAAAAAAAATACCATAATTTTCAGAGCCACTATTAGTCTCAAAGAATTCTAAACACAAACATGTTAGTCAACTAAATTCCCATCACCTCCCACAAAAAAAGAAAAAAAATATAACTAAACCTAGCTATCTTGATGGATTTATGTTAACAGAAATATAATTTCAACTAATAATGAGTATATTTAATTATCCTTCCAAATTAACTCAAAGACTGCTCTCATTCTCCAGAGTCTATAATGGAGTAAAACCCTAAGAGGCCTTCCTGGGACAGATCCTCCCTGATATCCTCTGCTCCAGCTCCCCTCTGAAGTACCCAGGTAACAGTGGCTGATACACATTTCCTGAGCTGTTCTAAAGAAGCTAAAACCCCCTTCAAATGGGAGAGGTTAACTACTTGATGACCATGAATGCGTAGCCCCCAGGCCTACTGGCACCTAAGGACTGATAATGTTAACCCCTGTGACCCTGCCCTGTTACCTCACCATCAACCACTCAAAGAACTGTGCATGAGCTGATCACATTCCCTGAAACTCCCCTCCCTCACCTGGCCTTTAAAAATGCTTTGCTGAAACCCACCAGGGAGTTCAGGCTTTTTGAGCCCTAGCTGTCCTGGACTCCTTGTGTGGCACCTATAATAAATGCTGCACTTTCCTTCACCGCAACCCAGTGTCAGTAGATTGGCTTTACAGTGCCGGTGAGCAGACCCAAGTTTGGTTCAGTAACAGTAAGTCCACAAACACTCATCACCATGAACCAAAAAAAAAAAAAAAAGTCCCCATTTTAGCTTCTGAACAAGTGGTGGGAGGTCCACCTTTCTCACCTGCACTCTAAGAGGTGACTGTTCATCAACTGATAATGAGACGGTCTGTAGCCAGATAGGCAGGCAAGGAGAAGTAGTTCCAACAGCAAGTTTATCTACTGATTGAGTCAATGATCAGCTCTTCAAAATAAAAAAAAAAAATCAAGATTTGTCTGAAATAGCCCTAAATACTGAGTGAAATGGAAAACTAAATTACTTCCCAGAATATCTCAGAATGCCAAGAGTCCCTTCATGCTTAATTTACATTTTAGGCTACTGCTGTCGCACTTTATAAACAACCTATTTGGAGTACTCACTAATGAAGTCTTGATATTCATAGATTACATTATCATACTGGAGTTTAAGAATATCAAGTGCTATGATTAGAACAGTGTTACGTTAAAAACAGATGGGCAGATGTAGTATGCCATAGGAAGAAATGCTACTCAGCAATAAAAAGGAACAAACTATCGATGTACATCACAACGTGAATCAATCTCAGAATCATTATTCTAAGTGAAAAAAGCCAGCTCCCTCCCCAGAAAAAAATTTTTTAAAAGAGAGAAAGAGTGCATGCTACACAATTCCCTTTATATAAAACTCTAGAAAAAGCAAGTGAATCTGTAGTGACAGACAGCAGACCAATGGCTGCCTGGGGACAGGGTAGAGGAAGGGCTGGATTACAAAAGGAAAGTGAGGAGGATTTGTGGGTATTGGATATGGCTATCTTGATTATGCTGATGGTTTCCTGAGTGTATACATATGTCAAAACTGACCAAATTGTATGCTTCAAATATATGTAGTCTAGTGTACTTCAATTAATCTTCAACAAAGTTTAAAAAAAAATTGAGGTAATTGTTCAATCTTCCCATAAGATATCTGAATAACAATTTAAAGCAGTATCATTTACATATGAACAATGAGCGGATTAATAATAAATGATTATTTTCAAATGCATTAATATGTCTGCACACTTGGAATAATCCCTGGCCCACAGACTGTGATACAAGTCTTTAAAAAAAGAGGAATAAGAAAACAAAAACACTAAAATAGTTGTGGTAAAATGACAGAACTATGGCCCATTCGTTTTCTTCTGAATTGTCTTTGGTATACACTGTTTTTTTACAACAAAGTTTGACCTTTTACTTTTGAAGTTTTACAGGTTTGGTTTAAAATGTCATTAGACTAACACCCCTTAACCCCACTTACTTCTTCATCTCCATCCTTTGTTCCCTGAACCATACAAATAAAGACAGAGGCAGACCATGCCCTAGATCTGGTGCCTGTCATGTGCTGCTTACCCTGGAAGAACCACAGAAAGTTCTGCTTCTTTACAACTCTAAAATCAATCTCCCAGTCAAGAATCGAGTATAGACAGAATGAGATCCCCTTAGTTGATCAGCACAGCATGGGAGGAAAGTTTGCCTGACAGCAGAGGTTGAACTAGGGACACTTGCACAGATTTCTCATCTTAGCAGCAAGAGGCCCAATGGCCATGCACACACCTGTGTGTGGGTAAAACGCAGTGGTCCAGAAAGCTCCCTGGCTAAGACAGGAGGAACACCAACATATGCCTTGGAGGAAACGGAGGATTTCTGAAACACTTGAGAAAGGAATTACTACCTTGAGAAAAAGGAATAATCTGAAAATAATTGACTAAAGGAGAAAAAATTTATAAATAGCTGCTTGGTACACTTAATACCTAGCCTCCTGGACACAGCCATAGGGAGCTGAAAGTATGGACCAGTTACGTGTAGGCAGAATGGGAAGCAATGGGGTTCTCAGGGGTCTCTACAGACAAATACATCCCACCCTCATGGCTCACAAGCTCTGTCATCTTTTGCAAGTTGTTAACTGCCCTTCAGCTCCAGTTTCCTCATCTCTAAAAGTGGAGGCATGGACTGCTATGAGGATTACTGCTAATAGAAATCTTTTCCACATTTAATTACTCAACAAATGGCACTTGTGATCAAGAAAATTGAAGACAATTAACTAACAAAATATTAGAATTAACCAGACTGTTCTGTAAGAGACTAGATATACAATTAATTTGCAAGAACAAGTGGCTTTTCAACATACCAGGGAAAAATCAAAAAGCAAAATGGTAGGTGGAAACTGCCACAGAAAACAGTAGCAAAAATAACTAGGTATACGAAGATATGCTAGTGGGAAATACAGAATGCCTCAGACTGAAACAGACTGTCTTCAAATGTGAATACTATAAAGATGACACTTTTTCCCAAATAAATGAAGTGATTTAACAGAACCCAAGAGAAAACTCCAATGAGAATTTTTAAAAACTTGTCAAAATTATTCTGAAGTTGAACTGGAAGACTAAGTGGAGTAAGAAAGGCTAAGAAACCTTCCAATGAAAGAAAAGCAAAAGTATGGCATAAAATCACATTATAAAACTATGTGCAATCGTGGTATAAAAAATAATCAATATAAAGCAACCCAAAAGAAACAAAATATTTCTGTGTATATACAATATGCCATATATGTCATATATTATACATTAAATAATAGTTACAAATAACACATATACACACATACATAAATACATACACACGAATGCATGCACACACACACACACACATAGACACACACACCCCTAGACAATAGAAGGTATAGAAAACAAACCAAAGGAGAAAAGATGAATTATGGATTGTTCAAAATACTATTTATGAAAGCTGGCTATTCAGAAAATAAAGTCAGAGGCTTACCTGACAACGAGCACTGAATAAATATCTAGATGAGTTAAAATGTAGGAATAAGTTCACAGCATATTGTTTTTAAAGTAGATTAACAAACTGTATTACAGAATATTCCCATTTTGTAAACCTACATGCATATTCATAAAGAAATATATGCAAAGATATATGTGATAGAGGCAATATAGTTAGATGGTTTAACAGCGTAGGCACTGGGGGAGCTCACAGTCCTATAACCATGCTGCACGTATTACGACTGAGCTCATTAGGGGCTGGAGGATGAGTGAGTTAATACAGGACGTGTCTTCAAACTGTACCTGGCTATTCTTCTTCTTATATGTTATTCCTATTACAAATGCTAAGATGTTAAGAGTGGTTATGTTGATATGGTAAGATTAAGGGTGTTTTTATTTATTTTTCTTAAATGCACATACATTGTTTTTAACTTTTAAAAGATTAAATGTGAAAAATGAAACTGTAAAAAAAAAAGCTAGAGAAAGTAATGTCAGCATTTATCTGCTCTTTAGATAGGGAACCTCTTCTCTAGTATACCAAGCTCAGAACTGTTTAAACATCTAATGATTATTTTGGCTCAAGTTATTTCCTAGTATGCATTATTGCCAGGCCAAAGAATCATCATACAGAAGTATGTGTTAAACTGACATTTCAAATGGCCACTTCTTTCTGCTCTCAGTTTTGGGACATCAAACACCAAAGGACACTACCTTATGTTTACTCCCTAGCAATCTTAGAATACAGTCCTAAGGATGACAGATTAAGAAAGAATGTGTCCTAAGACTAAAGCACCAAGGAAAAAGATTTATCGTCTCGCCTGTTACAGTATATATGTATACATAGAGAGAGACACGGACACATTCATCGAACTGCACCTTAAATCCACCACAGTAACCTAGATGCAATGCGGTAAACCAGAATTCATGGTTCCCACAGATATGACCCTGCAACTTGTGGAGTTCAAAAAAGTAGCACATGACCCTACAAATATAAAACACCTTTCTGAATGAACTGAATTCTGCATTTTTCTATCTACTACCCACTAACCCTAATCTTGTCCTCTAAATGAGCATTACTGCACTTACTGTTATTGGAAGCTCACTACTGTGGTCCCCTTACAACTTCGTCAAGCTAAACAGCCTCAATTTCTTTGATCAGTCCTCAAGCATTTAGAGATACTTGCCAAATACACAGTTTACCTTCCTCATTTGCACTTTAAACTAGTATCTCCATATGTCAATGTCTGTCTTCAAATATTGCACTCAACTTATATTAATGACCTGTTAAACGTCCATTTTCTATGAGCTACACACTATGCTCATATTAATAGAACCTAAGAACCCTCCTTCCTGCCCATCATTGCTTTTAGCGGCCACATGGCATCTGAGGATTCAAAAGTACTTTTAAGCAAGAATTCCCCATCTTATGCTACATCTAGATTTCAGAACCAATAAGGACAGTCCACATTTAAAACAATTATGTTGGCCCAGTATTCTAGCCTTTCATAATCATTTGAATACCAATTCTGCTTTCCAACTCATTAGGCATCTTTCCCAGCTTCCAGACTTTACATAATTTGGTTAAGCCTTCTCAAAGCCAAATTACTGACTAAATACTAAAAGTGGAACAGTAACAGGACAGAGACTAGACACTAAGACCAAAGACATTACATTAGAAATCTTCCTCCAGTTTAGCATCAATTCCTTAAATAACCTCAGAGTACATTTGTTCAAACAGCCAAGATTGCCTACTTATATCATTCAGCATATGCTTCTGCATCTTGTCCACAAGGATATGACATTTCAAATGGCTTACCAAACATCAAAAGATCACATATCTGCATCATACTGCAGATTTACTGGTCACCTACCCTTCGACCTGCAGCCAGTCTGTGTGCTATCACTCTCTTCTGGCTGTGCCTTCTCAGTTTCATTCTCCATCACTTCTCGTTCTGCTTGCCTCTTAAATGCTGATGTTTCCCTGAACCTTCCCCTCAACACGTGGTCTTGCTATGTGCTTACAGCCCAGGTGACCTCATCAACACCACTGGCTTCAACCACCTCTTATGTGCTCCTGGCTCCCAAGTCACCTTTTGTTTGCACTCCCGTACATCCAACTGTCCCTGGGAAGGCACTGCTCTATGTCCCTTTGGGCACTTTAAACTCAGGATGCCAATAATGAACTCATCCTCTTTCTTCCAGTCACCTCATTCACCTCCTCAATTTTCAATCTCAATGAAATGCAGAGCATCTACCATGTAGCCCAAAGCAAAATCTCCAGAAGTCATGGTAGACTGAAATTTATCACTCAGCTGTCAAATCCATCTCCTAATCTCCCCTTCCATTCTGTCATTTGCTTAGCTCTGACAGTGTTTTCCTCTCCATGGGAGAAGCTATGGTCTCCTAACTGATCTTCCTGCCTCCAACATTATATTATGCCCCTTGTATACCCCTCCACTCACAAATAGAATAAATTTTCTAATCTGATGTCAATGGCTTCCCAAAGTTTTCCTCACAAAACCCTCAGTCTCTGTCTTCCTCATTAGCTAGTCATCTCTTGCCACTGTCACCCACGTGCCTTCACTCTAGCCCCTGACATGGTCACATGGTTTAATTCCTCTGTGTGAAATGAAGCAAGACCCTATGGGGCTTTCCCAGGACAGACCACCCCACACTATGTCCTCGGCCTGCCTTTTGCTGCAGAAAAACTTTAGTCAAAGAATAAATTTCATCAGAGAAGTGAGGAACTGCAGAAGCAAAGGAAAAGCAGTCAAACAGGACAAAATAATAGGTGAGTCATTAAACAAAGTCAAGGACCTTTAGTTCCTCTTCTAAGGCTATAGATAATATTCAAAGCCATATCTTTTGAGCTGTCGGGTAGATACTGAAGCCTCCACCAGGTGGAAGAAGTTAACTACATGATGACTAGAATGTAGCCATGACATAAGCTGCCACAATTCCGAGAACTGGCCTCAAAGAAATGGGAACAAATTGACCCTAGAAGTGAAGAGTAACTGAACTTAAAACAATCAAGACGATGCCAAGTAGACTACCAGTTGCCGGCCTCTGGACTGAAGCAAACGCTCCTTTCTACCAACACCTGCCCCTCAAGTATTGGCTTTTGAACGGCGAGTAGCTGGACCTGAATTCAGTAACGTAGTCATTCAGTCTATTTTCTTTGACTGAGATACGCTGGCCTCTGTGTATCCTGTAAAGCACTTCTAGAAATCTCAAAAATCAAGGCATTTTTCAAAGGTAACTTTCTTTGAGGCCAGGGTTCCTTAGTGCGAATTAACCTCCCCTCTCTGTGCGTCAGTATAACTCTGTGTATGACTCCATCACAGTGCTTAACACATCTCTACTACCACCATAGACTTGCCTATTACTAGTTCTCCTATGAGAGAAATACACAATCTCAACTCATTAAATGCTACAAGAACAAATAAACATATGAATGGCCACCGAAAAAGAAGTAACAGAGAGGGAAGTAAGGCTGCTGTGAAATTTCAAAAACACACTCTTAGAACAAAGACTGTCAACCCAAGCCGGAGAACTCCTGGTCACTTTGCAGCTGTTTCAGGATTTTTCTCAGCCAATCACGTCAAAGGCTTCATATATGGTGGGAATTTAATAAGGTACTACGTATCAAACATCAGGGGTTTTTTAAAGTAAAATTTAGTCCTCTTTTATATGTTAAGAGAACCAATTCCATATACATTCTTATTATCTAAATAGTTGCTTTCTGTGGGTTTCATGTTATCTCAAAGCATGTAAACAAGAAAAAAATCTAGGGAAGGATATTTTTCAGTGTTCTGTATATATGTTAGCCTTACTCTTTTAAGAGCTCCTTGTTCATACGAAAAATGGTAAGTGAAAACACCCACACAGAAATCCCACAAGTGAAATACAAAAAGCTAAGTCACATGAAAGATACTGACCTCCAGTAGTGATTAAAGAGATGTAAATAACACCAGCGAGACAGCATTTTCCACCATCAAATTAATATTCATAAATTTAGCCAGGGTATAGTTCATACCCTTCAACCTAATATTTCTGCTGCAATTTTATCTTCAATAATCAGAAACTCAGACAATGTTCTGTTTTGTGGTTTATGATGATATTTTTATACTATAAAGAATTAAAAACAATCTAAGTGCCCCGAAATAAATCATCTCAATTCATTCAACACAGTGCCAGACACTGAGGTGCTAAGAACACACGAGCTTAACAACAACAACAACAACAACAGAAGGAAGGAAAAAAGAAAAGAAAAAAGGGACTACCTTGTCTTTACAAGGCAATTTCTGGAACTTACAATTTACTGAGAGTGAGCTCATTAAAAACAACATAATAATTAAAATACATATTGTGATAGATGCTAAAAAGTGCTATAGAGAAAAATAAAAGCATGAAAAGGGGGATAGAGAGGAGGAGGCTGCAATTTCCAGTAGCTGGCCAAGGGAGGCCACTGAGAAGACACTTGAGTAAAATACCTGAAGGTTGTGAGGGGAAAGTCAAGCAGATACCTGAGAAGAGAGCTGCAGGCACAGGAAAGGACCAGTGCAGATCCCTGAGAAAGGAGCTTACACAACATATTCTACAAACAGAGGAGACCAGAGAGGCTGAAGCAGAGTGAAGAATTGGGGGGTGCAGGGGTTAATAAGAGATGACATCAGAAGCTTCATGGAGGCCAGATCATGGTGGGCCTTGTAAGCCACCATCAGAGCTTTGGTTCTGAAAGCAGCTTTGGAAGAGCCTTGACCAAAAAGTAACAGCTTTCGACTTATGATTTAAAGTGATCTCTTGACTATGCTGCTGAGATCAAACTGGAGATTAAGATGAGAAACTAGAGCCATAATGCAGGAGAGATATGATGGTGGTGTGGCCCCGATGCGACAGACCAAAGGGTGAGAGGTTCTGACTCTGGTTATCTGGAAGCAGAGAAAAGAGTTTGTTTATAGACTGGAAGTAAGATATGGGAAGAAAAGAAGTCAGCGGAGACTCCAGAGTTTGAGGCCTGAGCAACTGGAAGGGAGGAGTCACCATTAAAGGAAAAGAGGAAGACGATGCAGGAATAGGCCTGGGGGAACATTCGGAGTTCTGTTTTGGAAGATTTGAGGAACTTATCCAAGTGGAGACACTGAGGCTGTGCTTGTCAGGAATCCACAAGATGGTCCATGTGAGAGATGTAAACTGGAGAGCTGCCCATATGCAGATAGTACCTAAAGCCAAGAGACTGGATGTAGCACCTAGAGTATGAGGATAACAGAAAAGATAAAGAGAGTTAAGGACTGAAGCGGGCAGCCTCAATGTAAAGAAGTCAGGGAGACGAGGAGGAACCAGCAAAGACTGAGAAGGATCACAGCAGAGTAAGAGAAAAACCAGGAGAGCGTGGTGCACTTGAAGCCAAGTAAACATTTCAGTGGTGATGGAGGACTCAGCCAGTGTTCTAATAATGTAGGCAAAGATGAGGCATGACAGCAGGACTTAGCAAAGAAGAGGTCATTGTTGACCTAGAAAAGAGCATTCTCAGTGAAACAGTGAAGTAAATGGAGTAAATGGTTCATAAGTGAACAGGGGCAGATATTCAAGTGATGCTGTATTTTGCAATATATCACATATTAAAATATTTTAAAATATTACAAAAATATTTATAAAGAAACATTAATGTCGTTGGGAAATGCTTATAATAACAAAGGAAAAGATAACTTCTACATAAAACACACACACACACGCACACACACACACACACACACACACACACACACACACACACACGCATGCACATTGCCCAAGGCAATCTACAGATTTAATGCAATCCCTATCCAATTACCCAGGACATATTTCACAGAACTAGAACAAATCATAATAAAATTTATATGGAACCATCAAAGACCTAGAATTGCTAAAGCATTACTGAAGAGAAAGAAAGAGGCTGGAGGAATAACTCTCCCAGACTTCAGACAATACTATGGAGCTACAGTCATCAAGACAGCATGGTATTGGTACCAAAACAGACATATAGACCAATGGAACAGAATAGAGAGCCCAAAAATGAACCCACAAACTTTTGGTCAACTCATCTTCGACAAAGGAGGCAAGAATATACAATGGAATAAAGACAGTCTCTTCAGCAAATGGTGTTGGGAAAACTGGACAGCAGCATGTAAAACAATGAAGCTAGAACACTCCCTTACACCATATACAAAAATCAACTCAAAATGGATTAAAGACTTAAACATAAGACAAGATACAATAAACCTCCTAGAGGAAAACATAGGCAAAACAATATCTGACATACACTTCAAAAATTTTCTCCTAGAAGAAATAAAAGCAAGAATAAACAAATGGGACCTAATGAAAATTACAAGCTTCTGCACAGCAAAGGAAACAAGAAGTAAAACAAGAAGAAAACCTACGGAATGGGAGAAAATTTTTGCAAGTGAAACCGACAAAGGCTTGATCTCCAGAATATATAAGCAGCTCATATGACTCAATAAGAAAAAAATAAACAACCCAATCCAAAAATGGGCAGAAGACCTAAACAAGCAATTCTCCAAGGAAGACATACAAATGATCAAAAAGCACATGAAAAAATGCTCAATATCACTAATTATCAGAGAAATGCAAATCAAAACTACAATTAGGTATCACCTCACACCAGTCAGAATGGCCGTCATTCAAAAATCCACAAATGACAAATGCTGGAGAGGCTGTGGAGAAAGGGGAACCCTCCTACACTGCTGGTGGGAATGCAGTTTGGTGCAGCCACTATGGAAAACAGTGTGGAGATTCCTCAAAAGACTAGGAATAGACTTACCATATGACCCAGGAATCCCACTCCTGGGCTTGTATCCAGAAGGAAATCTACTTCAGGATGACACCTGCACCCCAACGTTCATAGCAGCACTATTTACAATAGCCAAAACATGGAAACAGCCTAAATGTCCATCAACAGGTGACTGGATAAAGAAGAGGTGGTATATTTATACAATGGAATACTACTCAGCCATAAAAACCGACAACATAATGCCATTTGCAGCAACATGGATGCTCCTAGAGAACATCATTCTAAGTGAAATAAGCCAGAAAGAGAAAGAAAAATACAACATGAGATCACTCATATGTGGAATCTAAGAAACAAAAACAAAAACAAACAAACTAACAAAAACAAAGCATAAATACAGGACAGAAATAGACTCATGGACAGAGAATACAGACTTGTGGTTACCAGGGGAGGTGGAGGGTGGGAAGGGATAGACTGGGATTTCAAAATTGTAGAATAGATAAACAAGATTACACTGTATAGCACAGGGAAATATACACAAAATGTTATGTATCACAAAATCACAGAGAAAAAAATGTGACAATGAGTGTGTATATGTCCATGAATGACTGAAAAATTGTGCTGAACACTGGAATTTGACACACCATTGTAAAATGATTATAAATCAATAAAAAATGTTAAAAAAACACACACACACACACATGCATGTTTTTAAAAAGGAAAAAGAAAATATACAGGTAGAAAATGGGCTAAAACCTTAACACTAGATATCCCTGGGTAGAAGAATTAGAGCTGACATTTGTTTTTTTATGCCCTCCTTCCTCTAAAATTTTCACAATGCACAACCTCCATGATTAGAAAAAAATATGCCTATAAAATGCTTTTGTCAATAAACAAAGTTTCCTACCCACATCCCAGTCCTTTCACACTTCAATTCATCTCCTTAGAAACACCGTATTTAACGTACACAAGGATAACAACATATGGCATTGCATTAAAATTTACAAAGCATTTTCAAATGCATTAGCCTGTCCTCATGGCAAATTTAACGGGGATAAGGCAGGAGTTAAAATATCTCCATTTGCAGACACAAAAAGACTCCAAGAGGTTGATTTTCTCAAGGCCACACAAATCAGTGGCAGGGCTCAGATCCGAGTAAGTTCTTTCATTACCTTCAACACTCCTTCTACTATAGCAAAATGCAAAATGAAAAATGCCGCTGGAGCAAAACGCTCCAAAATGTTGGAACAACATTCTTCCCTCATAAGTAACAAACATGGAAAACACCAAGAAGGCTAACCATACCCTCTTAATATTGCCATGTTCTTCTATTCTAATGCCTATCTCAGAGAGAGGTACTTCATCATTTCCATGTATGTTCTTCTATCAGGCTATAAGCACATACACACCAGGTACTAGGCAAGATGCTGGTGATGGATAACACAAGATTCAGATATCACTTTTTTTAACCACATTAAAAACCATTCAGTTTCATTAACATGTATTAAGTTCACACATAGCCCAAATAAACCTTTAAGAACCCATGTATGATCCTCTATCAAAATACAGATTACAGGAATTCAGAAGCCTTCTGCTTCTGATAAAATGATCTGAGAATTGTGATTTCTACAGTTTACAAAATGGAGGCTAATTATTTAGTAAACATGGACGTACATTAATCTCACAACCCCTTATGGAAGGGTTACCTATATTCTTCTTGGTTAGCAAAGAAGATGTATTTATGTCAAACATGCCAACTTCATGACTTCTATCTATTGATTTAGTGAATGTTTACCAGGATTTTAATGATCTGCCATCTTTTTATCCTTAACAGCAAATGGCATAACTATTTTTCTCATCCTTAATAGCAAATGGCACAACTATTTACAATTTGGAGTGATCCTTTGTCTTACTTTAATATAAATAATGATTCCCTGAACACTTAACTAATGGTGATCTATAGGAATGTTTTAAGTCAATGATAAACATCATCTCCATTTAGAGTTTCAATGTACGTTTTACCTACGGATACCCTCTGCATGCTGTGCTATTGCCAGCATTCTTGCCTGGGACCTGGTGTACAAAAGAGAGTTGACAAGTGCTTGCTGATGTACTTCATGGTAACGAGAGCAGCTCGTGCTCTATTTGATGTGATTATGTTAGGAGTTTCTAAGATGCCCTGCAGAAGCAGGAAGTACGCTAGGGTTACAGTTGAAGGAATTTAAGCAACAAAACAGGTCCCTGGGTTCCAGACAACTAAAACTGTATCCATCACTTTATAGCTAGGGCAGTGGGCTCCAATGTCAGCAGGCATCATAAGCCCCTGGAACGCTGGCTGGGACAATCCCAGAGTTTCCATTCAGTAGGGTGTGTAAGGGGCCCAAGAACTTGCATTTCTAACAAATGCCTGGGTAATGCTGACAGTGCTACTCCTAGGATGACACTTTGAGAACCACTAACCAAGTGAAAACTACTTCATTAAAGTCAAGTTTTGAATAAGTAATAAACAGTACTCTGAACTGCAGAGCTGTAAACTGACTTGAGAATAAACTTCAGTACATTCTGATCTTTGGGCTTATGTTTCAGTCTTGAATCTGGTACAACTTAGAGAAGGTGAGGTGTCTGTTAGGATTAAATGTATTATAAAGATCAATTCCTTTTCATAATTGAAAAAGTAGAAGCCATCCACTCTGTTTTCAAGGCAGTGATTAGTGCTCCCAGAGAAGAAGACCTGTATCTTACTCATTTTCAAAACCTCTAAAATGCCTTAAACAAAAAGATACTTAATCATGGTTAGCTGAATAACATGATGATATTCCTGCCCTCAATGAGAATGGTTTGGGGGAAGGGGAAGACTAGAGCCTCCCGTAAGCCATATGGCACCTTTGAGTGACGTAGAAAATGGTGCCGTCTCTGGACATATGAATCAGAAAAGGGTCCTCCTTCCCCTGGATGGATGTAGATCTGTGCCAGGGCAGCTGGCTGGGCACACTAAGCACTGGATAGATTCCAGCTCTTCCATGCCCCCACAGCTGGGTACAACTCACCCATCCATACAGGGTAGCCCTGTGTGTGCCAAGCATTTGTAGGACAGCATATGTATGTGCAAGAGTCAACAAAAGGTCTGGGACTGGAAGCCATTTGTCTTCAGTACATCACGAGTGGGTAAAGGGGGTTACAGAAATCCATCTAGCCATAAAGCTTCCTCTGAATGAGACATTCTATCACCAAAACCCATGACCTTCATCCAACAAACTCCTACTCATTCTTTGGGGCTTAGCTTCAACATCTTTTCCTCTGGAATCCCCTGTCACAACCAGACTAGAAAGGCTGTACATCCCCACTGCATACAGTCAGTTTCCATCACAGAACTTATGACAAATGGAATTACCTGATATGTGGCGGTGTTTTGATTCCACCCTCATGAGATTATAAGGCTCGGTGTTGGCAAGGGCCATGTGTTTTGTTCCACATTTTACTACTAGTACCTGGTACATAAGTACATAGTAAATATGCCTTTACTATTGAAACATTACAGAAAACTTCAACTAAGAAAGGCAAACAGGGATAAGAAGTATCCATGGTTTCTTCCAGGGTAAGGAAAAGGCAACCAAAATTTAACTGGTGTTTTCTGACGATCAAGAATTCTTCTAAGATCCAAGGCACTTTCGGAGACTACACCCTGCAAGGAAAACGTGCCACTCTACACTACGCTCTGCTATTTCCATCCCTCGTGCTAAAATATGACACTTCAAGGATCTGTCAACTCTTAGTTTTACATTGTAAATATTGATGGTGTGAATACTTGCTCACATTTGCCTAAAACATGAGAAATGGTTCTGAGCCTAAGAACTTGAAATGGAAAATTCACCTCCACAAGCCTAACAGGCCAGATGAATTATGTTCATTGCTTGAAAACAGAGGCTGAGTCCTCACTCCTTCAGCAACAGGGTGGCTTTAGAATCTCTGACACCCTCACCATAGCCCATGACTTTCAGAGACTTCCTGCAGAAAGGTTAAAGGTTATTTCTTAACGGCTCCCTTCAAAGTCTGAAACAGAAGACATAACCACTTACAAGTCCCTGACTGATACAGACTTGGAAAACCCAATTTCTTATCACATCTCAGAAGGCTATATACAATAAAATTCTACTCTGTCACTACTGCCTCACCTCCCAGTAAATACCGTCTCCACCACTCCCCAGGAACCACACTGGCATCGAGCACCAGTGAGTTAACTGTCAAATTCAATCTTCACTTTTCATTCCTCATCTTTTTGTCTTGTTTTGTTTGTGGCGGGGAGGGAGTAATGAAGTTTATTATTTTTTAAACAGAGGTACTGGGGATTGAACCCAGGACCTTGTGCATGCTAAGCACATGCTCTACCACTGAGCTATACCCTCCCCACCTCAGTACTCATGCTCAAACTTCTTTGGGCAACTGACACCACAGCCAACCCCTTTCTTCTTCAAAGGCATTTCTCCCTTTCCCCATCACTCTGCACTGTTGTATTTCCCTTATACTTGCTATCACTTACTTGTTTCTTTTGTGTGCTGCTCAGTCTCTCCCTCCTTTAATGCTGGTAAAACCCAAGTCCTACTCTTTTGTCCTTTGTTCTCACTGCCTGGTTGATCTCATCAAATCCAGCAGTGTCAACCATGCCCTTCACTCAAGCGATTCCTGCATCTCCACACCAGCCTGGACCACGGCCCTGAGCAACAGGGCCTGCTACCAAACTGCCTAAGGAACTCTCTTAAGGTCAGCTCTCCAGGACCAGGCTCCTTAACACACTTTGCTCACGCTCCTCCTGGTGGAGGGCAGAGGCACCATCCTCTATCAAGGCAGAAGCTTCCACTCACTCACCGTCCACATCTGTTCCTGTCAATTCTGTCTTCTAACATCGTGCCCCCTTTTCCATCTTCACTGCTGCTCCTCAATTGCAGCTCTGCCATCCTTTACCTGGACTATGATCATTGCTACTGGTAGGTCCCGCCCTTCTAATGTGACCTCCGTATTGCTGCCAAACTAAAGCGTGTTTTCTTACTCCTGATTTTTAAATCCTTCTCTTGCTCCCATCATCTACCAAATGAAGACCAGCTTCTCAGTATGACAGAAGGTCCCCTATGATCAGGCTTCTGCCTGCCTCACAGACTCATTTCTCATCAGGCTCCTTATAGCAGGCAGCACTCCAGGTATAACCAGTTACATAGCCTAACACTGGTTTGTGCTTCTGCCATTTTCAATCTGTGCTGGATACCAGAATGTCTTTCCCCCAAACTAGCGCACACTCACATCCGACCCTTTACTGCTTGACAAATTTCTATTTATCCTTTAAGGCTCACTCAGTTCTGCTATAGGTCTTTTTCAGATCCTCCCATTTACAGCCTCTTTCTTCTCTCCTGGCACCAAATCACTTCACTGCAATTGTTAGTTTACGTATCTGTCTCATCCTTACCCAATTAAAAAAATTTTTTTTAATTTGTAATTTCACATCAGCTGACACGTCGGCTGGCACAAAGTTTAAGCTCAATAACTGTGGAATAAAAACTCTTGGCAAAAAAAGTCATCATTCAATTAAAACTCAGAGACGAGCAGAATCGTATTATGTACATATTAGAGCAGTGAACTAAGAATCAAGCTATTCTGTGATTTAATTTTCCAAACTTAAATAATGCACACATAATCCACTTAGTCCTGTCCTTTTGACTCTCATGCACTCTATCTTCTAATCCCTTACTCCAACTCTGAATCATCTGTTGGCCTGTATCTTTCTTTTCCTCTGGCAGCCCCATTAAGTCCTATTATTCAATGAGTCAAAACTTCCATTCCATCCAAGTCTTGGATAAGCCTATTCTCTGAACCTCTTAAGTCTCACTATAGACCCTTCCTGAAACATCAGGACCTAGATCTACTAATCTAGCAATCATCCACTCTCACTTACTTGTATAGGGTTTTTTTCTTTTAACTTATTTTCATCCCATCTCATCCTCACAATAAGGACAGGCAGGGCCCCTTTTATTACTATCATCTTACAAGCGAAAAAGAGATACCAAGAAACCCAGAGGACACTTATCCTTATTCCCCCACAAAAAGCTGAAGAAAATTAATTCTGTACTTTCTCACATCCAGTCCTTTTTTCCTTTAAACATCATGGATCAAAGTCACACCCTGTTGTTGTGTCCTTCAGCTGCTGGCATGTTGGCTGCACTTTTGCTGCTGCCTCCCCTTCCTTTCTGTGCCTGTGCGTCCACCCTGATGATGGGATCCCCGGCTGGGCATTCCCAAGTCATCATTTCTCTCCTTTTTTCAGCTCCATAATCCAAAGACTTTGACCACGGAAGCTGAATGGCAGGAGTTTCAACCCAGAGTCCAATCCTCCAACAAGACTCTCCCCAGCTGTCTTTTGGAAGGGCCTTTTTCCTGAACTCAGGCAATCATAACGAGATTACTCCCAGGCCAGTCGGCTGTGCTTCTCGTCCTCTCCCTTGTGTCGCCTTCCTCCAAAGCCAGGCAAGGAAAATGAGAGTCCATGTAACTTAAGTTAAATGTGACTACTTTGATAAAAAACACTGATCGATGAGGATGAGACAAACTACTGGAGGAAATGAGGCTTAGACTTACCTGCAGATTTTTTCCCTTCAACACTCTCTCCTGTTGTGAAGAGTTGGCTTTCGTCTCTAGCCTCAGACCCCTCACTCTCTCTGCTCTCCCTGTCCTCTCCATGGCGTGGAGCTGTCCCTTACATGTGACACTCACCTGCTTTTCTGTTAGTAAAGAGTGGAAAGGGATAAAGGGGCAGGAGTGGGCACTGAATAGTCACTTTGTTCACAGCAGTCTGGCCCATAGCTCTGTCTCAGAGGAAGTCCCCTCCTGACCCATAAGCACAAGGCGACCCTTACCCTCAAAGCCTGAAAAACACTCAACCCTCTCGTTTTCCCCTTAAAAACAATGTGGGAGAGAAACAATGATCACTTCTATAAATTAGCTCAGCTGGTTAGACCGGATGCCAAGGAGCAGATTCAGCCCGAGAAGCCACGTGGCCCCTCCTGTGTCCCAAAGGAACCTCTGACTCCCAGGCAATCATCAGTCATCATGAAGAATATAAATGGCCCTATGCATCATTATTCCTAAAACAACTAGCCACTGGCAGGCTCGGGAGCATCCTCCTATACATTCTATTTATTCCTATAAATTCAAACTTGAAACCTCAAGGGACTGAGTCTCCTGCAGTTTCTAAAGTCAGTACAATTAAATGAACACCACCTTCCTGAACCTTCTGTCATCTTCCTGCCTCTGGTTTCAATATTTCTGTCATAAGTTGCAGACTGTCACTCCAGTGCATCTAGGCATACATGTGGAGAACACATGCTTATCCAAAGGGTTAGTCTGCCTATAGTGGCCAAAAGCATCACCCCTACTGGCCCTGACTCTCACCAGTTTCAAGCAGAGTCTTCATTACTAAGAATTAATTTTACAAGAATCTTAAGACTTCTTGCTTCAGGAAAAAAAAAATTAGGTTTTGCATAATGAGGTGGAGGGCAAGGTTTTAAGTCTGTCCTGTTGTAACTGTTCAGTCAGAAGGTATCCAATAAGCAGCCTTCTGTGGAAGCCTGGAAGACTGGACTATTCCCAGGTGACAGGAGAATACAGATTAAACAACCAATTATACTAATAAACTCTGAAATTAAACACAGCTGTTCATTGAGCTTTTGCACTGATTTCTCCAATTACAGCACTACTGTGTGCTCACACACACGCCTTTGATCTGATTCTCTTTCATTTCAGTCTATCCTGGGACTGGTCTTGTGGGAGAAGGTGAAATCCATGGATGACGGACGATGTCTAGAACACAGATATTCTATAATTCAAGACTAGGTAAAATTCACAAGTGACACAAAGGAACAAGGTCTGGTCTTTCTTCCCAGAGGGGCTATTACCTAACCTACTTTTGCTACATCAATTAAAATGACCCATCACCATGATTCCTAGCAATCTTCCTAAAAACAGTATCCACTCCTCATATCCTCCCCAATATTATCACTAAGTAGGTCAGAAATGTTGCTTCCTTTCCCTCATTGATTTTCATTAAGAGGATGCACTTCCTGGAACACTAAAAGGAAAGAGAAACACCCAATACAAGTACCAGTGACACCCCTCTGTAAATTTCTGGCACAGAAAGCCCAGTTCCCCCTAAAAGCAGGAGAAAATCTCATCACCCATAATTTATCCTTCTTGGCTGTACATCAACAATAATCTCAAACTTTAAAATACACAGTGGCAATGTTTCAGCCGGGTGATGGACATCTCCCAAAAAGAGCATATTCACTCCGTCTTTTCTAATTTCCTAAATCACCAACCCACCTCTTCCTTAAGTACACACTTCTTTTCTTCCTCATTCACATCCGTGTTTTGCCAGAAGGATGCCAAGTGACACCGCTTAGCATTGGCTTAGCAAGCCCCTAGTCTTATCAGGAAGCCGAGTGCAGGGGAGTAGGAAGAAAGGTTTTGTAGACACTGGGGAGTGGAGAAAGGGGGAGGGGAGAGGGGAGCAGGAAGTCTCCCGAGGCAGTATTTGGCTCTCTAGAAAAGCTATGAAGAGATGGGTCTCCAAATTCCACTGGCGGGGCTTCCCTGGTCACCTCCCCCCGCTGAAATCTCTGCCTTGGCCCCAGGTCCTCAAGCCGGGCACTCCAAAGAGGGCGCCGCAAAGTCCTTCAGAGCCCTCAAAACACAGGAGCTCGAAAAGCATCCCCTAAAAGACAGCAGAGTCACACACCCTCTCTCGGGCGGCTTCCCGGGGCGGCCAACTTCATCCCTGGAAACGAACGAAAAGCCCTTTCCTCCAGGGAAGGAAACAAGCAGCGGCAGAGAGCAATTAACTGGCATGACCCTCACGCCTCATCTCCTTCCTTTCCCCCTCCCCCTCAAACTCCAGGCTAAGGACCAGGTGCGACTCACCTCCAGGCAAGGAGGAAGCGGGCGACCGGAGGAGGAGGGCAGGTCCCCAGCCCAGGCCGCCTGGCAGCCGGCGAGCGCCCAGCAGCAAATCCAGGCAGGGCTCCAGGGCGGCGAGAGCCCGCGGCAGGGGGCTCCAGCCGGCCGCCTCCGGCCCCTCCCCCGCGCCGGCCCCCGGGCGAGGGGCAGCATCTCAGCCCCGCTGCGGTCAGCCCGCCGGGCCGGCAGGAAGGCAGCCTCCCCGGGTGAGGCGCGCTCCTAGTGGCTCCCGGGCCGCGAGGGCTGCGCGCTCGGCTCGCCGCTTGCTGGCCCCCTACCCGTCAGCCCGGTGACAACTCGGCTGCGCTCGCGGCCCGGGCGGCCGGCGCCGGTGCTCCCGTCACGCCGGAGGGAGGGACCGCGGGGCGCGGGCGCGGCGCGGGGGCGGGACGCGGGGCGGAGACGAGGGAGCCCGAGAGCAGGTGGCGCGGGCGGGGGCTGCGGCCCAGCAGGGCTGGTGCTGGGGGGCTGCGCGGCCGCCGGGGGCGGAAGCCTCATTACGCGGTAGACGGCGAGAAAGGCCGGGGTAGCCCCGTAGTGTGCCCCATCCCCAGGTCCCTTGGCCCACCGGGAGGGGCGCTCCGGGGGCCGGGGGTGAGGGCAGGGAGCCAGAGTAAAATCCAGGACATCAGGACATTGTTTTCCGGCGGCGAGTCTTTAAAATCTTCCTACTTCCCGCGTCACACACAAACACACACAGATGCGCCCCAAGAGCATCCCCTCGTAAGAATCTAAGCTAGCTGGCGCCAGATTGAATTTGGGGATGGTTAGGATTTGCGTGAAATGGCAGTGTCAAGGATCTCAAGGGTCTTTTCCTCTAAAATTCTGTGAATGAGTGAATTATCCTGTTGTTCAAAAGGAACACCCAAATTTCTGATAATTGAGCATCTGGAGAAATCTACCTGGCAGACTCAATATAAGTTGACTTGAATTTGTGGCACTGTCTCTAATGTCCTTTAATAAACATCTCTACATGAAATACGAAAGTTCTTTTCTCTCTTCCTCTCTCTCTTCCTCCCTCTCTCTCTCTCTGCCTACCAGCCCCCCGACCCCCATCTCTCTCTCTCTCTCACTCTCTCCCCCCACCTCTCTCTCCTCGGTCTGGTGTGTGTATGTGTTCTGATTGTAACAGTTATGCATGTTTACTATAAACATTTTGGAAAATATTAAAGATTGTCAGGAAGGATTTTAAAAATCACTAGGGATCCCACCGCCCGGAGATGACACTATTAATGATATTAGCATCTTCGGGAATTTTCTTCCTTGTATTTAATTGTGTGTGTACTGCAAAACTGGGATTATAATTTGTAATTTGCTTGTATTTTTCCTTAACATGAATATTTTCTCAAGTCATTAAAGTCCGTGACCAGAGCTTAAGTAACTCCATAAAATATATTGTTTGTATTATATATAATTTAGCATTGGATATGAAGCAGTTTCTCAAGTATTCAATATTATTAATAATTCTAGTTAGTTTCTCTATAAGAATACTCACTATTGTCCAATACACTTTAATATGAAATAATCTAAGTGCTCCAAAATGGGGGAATGACTAAGTGAATTATGCTGTTTCACATAGTACGATTATACAGACGTTGAAAATCATGTTTTTCAGAGAATACAAAATGAATTGAGGAAATGTGTTTAAATAACATTAATGTAAATCTAAATAAACAGTATATTCCCAAGTATAGCGTTTCTTGGGGGAAAGGAGGGGATTTAAGTGTGTTTTATGGAAGAAATATGTCTAGGAGAAGATAAACCTGTTAGCAGTGTTAATCTTTTAATGCTGGTGCACAAGCATTTTTTCTTTCATTTTTACAGATGTTTTCAATTTTTCCATAATTATTATATATTACTTTTATAATCATTATGGATTTCTTTCTGTCCTTTGCTGCCAATCAGTTCTACCTGAAAAAAATCATCAAAGATGTATACTAAAATGTAGGAACAAAAAGTTTCACCGATGTTATTGGTAAAAGAAAATAAATGAAACCTAAATACCTAATACTTGGGAAACAGTTAAGTAAATACTGATATTTAATGATATATGATCCTAAGTCAAGAACTTTTAAGAAAAGCATCTGACAGAGAGATAAGCTTTTATGAAAATGCTTCCAATTAAATGAGGAAAATCATGATAAAAAACTTATATACAATAGATATATTCAACATAGTAAAAGTATAATACATGTGCAGAGGATATGAACCAATTTCAGGACAGTGATTTTCAAGAGGAAAACACAGAAGAGTGGAATTGGAAAGGACTGTAAAAGGGACT
Organism: Vicugna pacos; assembly: GCF_048564905.1. Taxonomy (NCBI): domain Eukaryota; kingdom Metazoa; phylum Chordata; class Mammalia; order Artiodactyla; family Camelidae; genus Vicugna; species Vicugna pacos. The sequence continues at coordinate 66,814,367 of NC_132993.1, read as the reverse complement.
TCACTTGTACCTCTAATACTTTATTTCTGAAAGGGAAGAAGGAAAGAAGGAAGGAAACATCTGAAGTAAATATAATAAATGTAGCACTATTTTTACTGCGAGCTTGGGGTGGTAATGATTATAATCCTATTGAGTTAACACCTATTGAGCACTTAATGGACAGGCACCAGCAATGTTCTAAAAGCTTTACAAGCACTATTTCTTTTAACTCTCAAAACAACCCTATGAGGTGGGTACTCATTATCCCCATTTTACAGATGAGCAAATAAAGGCAGAAGTGTCTCAGCAAGATACTGTGTAAGGTTTAGACACAGGCAGTCTGATTCCAGGACTCACCTATTTAGGAGGTTTTTTTTTTTTTTTACCATCTGTGTTTTTCTAGATTTTTTTATATATTTAATAATTTAAATTTTTACATAGAATAGGATCTTAACTAGGCTCTAAAATCCATATTTAAAAGACTGAAAAAAAAATAGACCAAGTGATTAATAATGGGTATTTTCTGGATGACATGATATGGGTGGGGTTTTTTTTTCTATTTCTTTTCATTTTTCCCTATTTCCAAATGTTTTACAGAAAATATATATTAGTTTAACTTTTAAAACAAGAAAGCTGGGGCATATTAAAAAGGAATATGACACTTAAGCTATTCTTCTATCATATTCTAGGTATTACACATCAAGTTGGTCACCATAGCTTAAATAACTTGTAGGAGAAGAAGTATGAGGAATTGGGGAGGATAAATGGAAAGAATTCTAAAAGGAACAAAAGAGGTGGTTCAAAAAATGGAAAATAGGTCATATGCAGAAAGTTAAATTAGGATAACTTCATTTACTCTAAGTCCATGAAAGCCTTTGACCAGTGAGATATCTCTCCTTTGCTCTGCATGTCCTTCAGGGATCAAATAAGAAGAATGTGGGGTCAGAAAAACTTGCTTTTTAAACTGAAACTCCACTACTTACTGGCTGTGTGATTTGGGGCACACTGCCTCACCTCCTTTGGCTTCAGTTGCCTCATCTGTTTACAGTTTAAAAATACCTGACACTATCAGTTTGTTGTGCAATGAGTTAATGTACATGAGTTAATGTAACTAAAGCATCACCATGCTTATTGGTATATTTGTAGCTCTTTATAAATGTTCCGTTCTTAAATGATTTACACAATTTTCTCCATGGGAATCCAAAAACCCCCAGAAGAGGTGGGGGGAAGGGTTTCCTCCAATGTCTTCTTTGGAGATTAGGAGTTTTCTCTGAAAGTTTTTATAATCTGTATTCATATTTTATTGATAATCAGGAAAGATATATATAATTTTTTATAATGTGTATAATTATATATAATTTTATATAATGTACAATTTTATATAATTATATAATGTGAATATATATATATTGACATATATATTTTGATTACTTGTATGTCAGTCTTTAGCATGAAATGTTAGTACCTCTGTCTGCACTTGACTTTATATCTCCAAGGCACCTCACTCCCCACAGGCCAGCCACACTGGCCTTCTTGCTGTTCCTTCAAACCACCAGACATGCTTCCACCTCTAAACCTTGTTATTTGTCTGTTCCCTCTCCCCAAATGGATCTTTACTCAAATGTCACTTTCTTAGTAAGCACTGGCCACCTTTTCTAAAATCCCCATCACTCCCTGTCTCCCTGCCTTGCTTTACTTCTCTCCCTAGAACTGTCATCATTGCCTATTTTGCTTATTGTCTGTTTCTCCTCACTAAAATGGAAGCTCCATGAAAACAGAGTTTCTGTTTGCTTTTAATGATAATATTTTCAGATCTAGTACATAGGCACTCACTGAATAGGCACTCACTGAATATGTGTTGCAAGCATGAGTGCATGATGTGCATCATAAATCAGAACAATTAATGTTTTACTGTTCATATTAAATATTTCAGACACACAGCAATCAATTTAACAGTTTCTAAAAATTATCCAAAGATCAGTGTAGGGGGGAATCCCCAAATTCTCAATTTCAGAAACAAAGGATTAGTTACAGATAACAGAATCCACTTATTCCAGTTTAAGGAGAAAGGAATTTAGTAAGCAGTATTGGGACCTTACAGAATTTCTTGAAGGGCCAGTAAACAAAGCTTGGATCTATGCAGCCAGATAGAACACAGCTTGGAGTGATATCCTACTACCCACAAAACTACTGTCGTGCAAACTCCACAGCAGCCTTCCTGTACCACTCAGCATATGTGACACTAAAGACTATACATTCAAACCTCTGTGCCTCCTAGAACCAAAGAGCCAAACATCCCTGTTGCCATGTCAGCCAGGAGAATTAATCCACACACCTGCAGCTACCATCTCCTGTTGCTCACTTACTCCTTCTGAGTCTTACGTGAATGTATTTCCTTGGCAAAACTAGTTCTAACGTAAAATCCAGCTACAAGAGGGCCCTGGAAATGTTTTAGCTGTTTCATCTCTTTGGTTCAAAAAAGTACATGAAAAGTGGGACAGTTTGCAAATAAGTGAATCAAACTCCAATTCTGCAGCAGTCCACCCTTCTTGCTACTCAACATACATGAACACTCATAACTGAATTAAAGCGTCCGTCTCTGGGTGCCACTCATTTCTCTTCTACCTCAGGGACAATCCCATCTTGATATCCTAAAATCTCAGATAAATTATAAAGTCAACTACCACTAATCCACCATATATTAAAAGCCAGGCGATTACTATTTGGCAATAAAAAGGAATGAGCTATTGACATACCTTATAAGTTGGATTGATCTCATAGGCATCAAGCTAAGGAAAGAAGCCAGTCTGAAAAGCATGCATACTGTATGATTCCATTTATATGACACTGCCAAAAAGACTAAACTCTCATGATAGAAATCAAATTAGTGTTTATCAGAGGTTAGGCCACATGGTAGGGAAGTGTGACTACAAAAGGATAACATAGGAGGAATTTGGGAGGGTGGTGATGAAATTGTTTTGTATGTTAATCGTAATGGTGGTCACACAAATCTATATATGCATTTAAAGTCAGAGAACTGTACAGCAAAAAGTCAATTTTACTGTATGTTCATTTAAAAATTCATCATTTTTAAAAGTAGTACAACAAATACTAAAATTATCAGCCCCTAAAACTGACAGTATGTTAGGTTTTATAGACATCAAATATTTAGTAATTTTGAAAAAACAGGGAAACAAAATAAAAAACTAGTATATTATTTTATACATAGAAGAACAAGGAAGAAAATATAGAGACAATAATTTTCATTTCTGCAATTGCTTCTGAAATTATCTTTGGTATTGATAACTTTTTTCCTAAAAGTTCCCTTTGTGCTCAGGCAACACCTCACATGGTCATGATTCTTTGGCTAGTGGGCTAATCCAAAGCTCGATTCCTGAGTGGTCTGAACCTTGGTGATCCTGGCTATCTGGGGTTGCTGCAGTCTGCCAGCAACTTTTAGCACTGGATTATTACAATGCTAGGAGGCACTCCAGAGGAATCCCTGAGCTTCATCTTAGAAAATTATAGTAAACCACTACAGTTGACTTTTTCCTTCCTGCTCCATTGGCAAAGGAACTCAAGAAGCCAAATGATAGTCTCAACATCCCAACTTCCAGTTCAATTGCCTTCCCTGGTGGGATATTTATCCAGTGAAGACTAAGACCTCCAAAGTAGCAAGACTTGGACTTGAGAAGGAAACTTTTGTGCTTCGATCATTCAGTGTATAGTGAGAAATACTACTCATACTTTACTCAACTTCTGGACCTGGTTTGTGGAGAAACAGCATCATATATTAGTCACTAGTTCAGAGAATATACTTCATCCCAAAGGATACCACCCTAATGCTCAAAGGTATTATTTCCCAGCTGACACAGTAAATTGGTTGCTTGGGTCATTCTGCTATGCCATAAGCCAGGTGCTCTGGAGTGAAGTTTTTATGGAAATACCAGTGAACCCCAAGAGCACTGGCCTTAATTATTTTCTATGAAATGAGTTTCTTGATTGAAAACAATATTCTGTGAGAAAACATGATGTAATAAGGCATGATGTATCTAAGGCATTAAGTCAACAGCATAATGGCCTGGGAGAAAAAAACATAACCAGATTGTGTTTATTCCAGTGGGGACAAAAGACCGTTCACTCAGTAGTGGAGAGGAACCAATATAATCAACCAGAGGGTAGGCTGGCTCCCTCATTATATTACATAAAATCAAGAGCTCCCTATTGGTCTCTACTGCTGGCTGATTGGCATTTAGCCATAGTGGGAGAGCCAGGTCAAGCTTGGAGAGAGGCAATCAATTTTTTTATAGAGGCATATGCAATCATCATCACTGCTATGATGGGCCATTGTTTATGAGCTCACTGACGCAGTAATATCACCAGGGAAAGAAGCTGACTGCATCAGCAGGGTGAGTCATCTGGCTCACCTGGTTATTGAACATTTGGTGAAAATTCACATGCGACATTAAGATTCCACATGCTGCACCCATTTCAAGAGATTCATTCATATAATTCTTCCCCAATCATCCTTATCAGCAAGATTCCAATCCCTTTCTTTCCCACCTCCTTTACTGGATGGCCAAACCTTTAGCTGTTACCCATGAGGTGATATAGATCTGACATCATGTCAACTTCCTGGTAAAGTTCACCATAAGGTTGTACCCACTGGAGGATTTTCTCACATTGTCCTTCTGAGCCACTCACAATTTATTTGTTAATTGATATAAAAGCAGAGGGCTAGCCCTTGAGTTTTTTTAAACACGTAATTCTAAGGCCAAGAGGCATGAACTAAAAATCAAAGAAAAATTAAACCACTTGGAAGCAGAATACTGTGAATGAAATACTAAATGTCAATGCAATTTTTTCCTTATGACATACATAGTTCAAAGAACCTCCTGCAATAAAAAGCTTATCTGTGAACTGTATACTCAAATCTACATGCCTATTAGCTAACACTGATATTACCTGCGACAGGAGCATTGCTGGCAACTACAGCTGAGCCATCTGAAATCCTGTGACCTGACAATTCTTTAATCATTTTATCCACTTCCCTATTTTAAAAGAAACACAAGTCTGATTGGCACGCACAGATTCCGCAAATCCATTTACCCAGATACATCAGATAAGGAACAGTGAAGGAAATAAATTTTAGCCCTTTAAGGTCAGGGGTATGCAATTCTTATTTAGTGTGAGAGGCTTCAGTCAAACAATTTTGACGAACAGACCAGGTGACTGAATGCAGATTTTTTTAAAGGTTTTAAAATGTTAAGCACCGTAAAGAATTCAACAGATGAACCTCAGGAAAGTATTGGCCTTTAAAGATCACTGAGCCAAATCCCATCGCAAATCCCTGAATCCTCTCAGCATCTCTCCCTCAAATAACTTTTCAGACTTAAAAAAAAAAAATACTTCCGTGACTGAGAAATCACTATCTTCCCAGGCAGCCACGCTACAGTAAGAAAGCGTCTTCAGGGGAAAAAAAAATCTGTCTCATTGTCTCAGTTCTAACTCTGGGACCCAAACAGAGCAAACCCCATTCCTCTTCCAGTGACGACCCTTCAGATAGCTGCTTCTATCATAATTGTCTCTGGATAACGTCTCCAGCTTCTTCCATCATTTTTCACATGATTTGATTTTACATTCACCTCAATTTTTCGATACTCCTCTTAAAAGTATACATTGAGACTGAAGTAACAGCATAGATTTAGTCTATAACAGAGTAGAGTAGAAGCATAATTTCCCATGTCCTAGAGAACTTATAGTTTATTTTTTTCAGTTTAATGTCCAAGTGGATTTTTTGGATGTTGCACTAATATTCACTGTAATTGCTCATTAGGAGCTTACTCTGTGCCAAGCACCTTGAAAAGGGCCTCACGTGTATCCTCTCATTTAATTCTGATGACAATCACCTGTTAGGTAGGTGCTATTTTTTTTTTTTTTTTGAGGAAAATGAGCCTAAGAAAGAATAAGTACCTTGCCCAAGATCAAATACCCAATAAGCGGCAGTATCTGGATCCTCTCCAGGATTTTTGGAAAAGTATTAGCACCTACTGAACACTTACTATATGCCAGCACTGCGTTGAATCCTTACCGCCAACTGTTAAGTAGCTAGTATTATTAATCCTAATTTCCCTGTGTGTATTATATTTTACACACAGGGAAACCGAGGCTTAAAGAGGTATAACAAAATGGTTAGAAATGAAGAACTAGCTTGTCTGAACAAGTTCACTGAATACAGCCAGGTGCAGGACGTTATACTTAGCCCTTATAAAAAATAATCTTACTGGACTCAGTCCATTACTCTACTCTGTCAAAATTGTTTAGAGATACCGATTTGATCTGAAGGATTTTTATCACTGCTACATTTTCACAACTGCAAGTCTTATAGGAAAGTGTTCCATGCGTTCCAGTTATCAGCAAATTACACTGCATAGAAGGAGGCCTAGGAACAAGTCATCCACAAACCATGAGAAACTTCTTTCCAGATGCCATCAGTGCACTCACCAGACAGCACTGGCCAGTCATTCAACCTTTAATACACCATCTAATCTAGGCCATATCACTCCATTTTGTCCACAAGAATACATTTTGTTAAGTGTCCTACTGAAAAATTGATTTGGCATCCCAGGCGAAATTTAACAACCCTATCAAAAGAGAATATCATAAAAAGAATATATGTTTGTACACATACAACTGAGACATTATGCTGTAACCAAGAATTGACACAATATTGTAAACTGACTACACTTCGATCAAAAATTAAATTAAAACAGAATATCATATTAGTGTGAAGTAATTTAGAGATAGTGAATCTACCTTCAATCTTAGTGATTACCATCTAAATATTTGTTTTTGGAAACAAAACACTAAATTAAATATATTTTAAGTTGTTTTCACGCTCACAGTACACTATTTTTACTCACGTAATTGGAGATAGCACTTCCTGTGTCATCAAAATGATCTTTGAGTTCCAGTGGCTCGCCACTCATTCTTCTGAGTTGATTTTGAGTCTTTTGAGTTGACTTTTATAATCCATGCTTGTGATCTTGACCTCTTGGGCAGCTTTAAGATTGACAGTATAATTTTAGGGCTTTGTTTGCATTTCCTATTTGGTTAAGCTGATAGTTTTACTTTTTCCTTAACTGAATTACCCATAAACTGTAAGTAAATTACCTTCTCTTGAAAGTCATCCAGAAACTTTTGATAAATAAATACAGTTTACCCATAAACTGTAAGTAAATTACCTTCTCTTGAAAGTCATCCAGAAACTTTTGATAAGGTGCTTGGCACCTTAGTAACAATCCTTTAAGGCCACAAATCTGTCATACAACCTTTCCTGGCTTTGAAATCTCATAATATATTCAATAGATTTGGCAATTTTCTGCTACCTTTGATTTCATTGCTTGGCACTTAATAGTCCTTCTTTGTATAAAATAACGTTTCCTTTTAGTTCTATATTACACTGTGATCTCTTTAAAACATTTGAAGCAACATTATAGATCAAACTTAAGTTAATTCAACCATCTGAACGCTACCACATATGATTGTACTGTTATTCACAAAGATAATAACCACTAAGAAGCACAGGAATTGGGGCATGTTTCTTTCAACACTGGAAACACCCAGATTTCAAACATGTCAAAATGTGAAAAATACGTAACTCTGATAATTGAAGAAAAATAATATGCTAATTATTGAGTTTCTGTTACAAGTTGTGCCCATATTTTTCAAAGCAGTATAAAACTGAGAATTTTCAACAGTATTTTCCTGTCTTCTACAACCATCTACAACCTATAACAAGAGATAAAGTTGTTTGATTAGGAAATAATAAAGGTCAGATATCTGTCTAATATTATGAAATGCTTTGTTCAAGATATTTTGTATTTTTAACTGAATACCAAATTTCCCCACATATTTTTTGTAAATCTAGTGTTCTGCCACAATTAGTTTCATTTTCAATGTATTTGTAGAACTATTACCCCTCTGAGAGATACAAAAGGTCACTTCCCTTTTCTAAAACACAGAATTATTCAACAGAGCTTAATAATTGCACTGCTAATGTAATTCTTACTATACCTCAGAGAGAGAATTCTCCTTGATATAGATTCAAACCAAGTTTCGTTTGTAATGTTAATATATTTTGCCTAAGAAAGCCTCAGCTATGTCACTTCCCCACATACTGGCTAGATCCTAATGAGGTTTTGGTACTAGAGTGGAGAAAGACACATATTCTCATTTTTCATCTCAGTTCAGAAATAAAACTTACATTAGCCATTTGTAGTATGCCTATTAGTGTCCCTTTGATAATTTTCTGATCCTTAGCATTTGTAAAGTAGACCTTGAATTTTGATACCACAAATCCTGTTTGACAGTTAATGATTCTTTTTCTTATTAATAAAATGGGGTGGCCTAAGAAATTTATAGAGATGCTCTGTTAAACTAATATTATAACTTAAAAAATAAGATTAAATGACCAAGACTATTTGGGCAAGAACCAGCCCAGTTCTTCCTCTTTAAAATGAGGGGGGAAATCTGTTTCTAAATATTGTACCCCCAGGGTTACCACTCAGGCTTGAATCTTACTCAAGGAAGGAAAAATCAAGTCGTGGTTTCAAACTAATTCAAAAAATAAATACATTTTTTTCTAAGCAATGGAAGAAAGTAATTACATAAACACCATCAAGCCATCGTCAGAAATGGAGATTATTCATATCAGAAACCCTGAATAGAACACTGACATTTTACTTGTTTCATACCTCCATACTTCATCCCATTCTCGTTTACCCCTGTTTATAATTGCTAGAGTTTGCTAAGTCTACTTTCTACTATCAGTCTCCCATTAATGACACATTGTAGACTGTATAAAGTTGAGACGTTTATGCATCTATTACTAACTCTCAATCCCCTTACTAAGTGAAGCTCATATCACATGGCTTCAAATTCATAGCCCTTCTTGGTCTGGCCTCAGGCTACCTTTCCATTCTTCTCATTAACCATTTCCTTAAAACCATCTCTGATCCAGTCAAACATATAGTCCTCTAAAGCCAGTCCATGATTTTTACCTCTACACCTTTGTTCATGCTCTTTGGTCCTTTACCTGGAATGCATCTCCTTCTCTCTATTGTATAAATTAAGATAAAACATCACTTTTTTAAAATAATGATTTGCTTTAATTCCCCAATTGGGTATGAGCATTTAGTTTATACCATCTTTATTGAATTTATTATTCATATCTATAAATGATATAAATGATCTTTGAAATTCAGGGACCTTTCAATACACTTATTGGTAACTTCTGCAGTGTAACAAAGCACCTCCCATTAGAGTGTCCAGTAAATCTGTATAAGAGAGTGAATAAATGAATGTCTGATCTATGATCTTATATTTACGCTATTATTTATAAAGGATCTCCTCATTCTTTTCATGCCAGTCTAAACTTATTATAGGAATAAATTATTTTCAAAGACTCTAAAAAAATTCCATTTTCAGTAATATGACACACTTGACACTGTGACCAACCCTCCCACTGAAAATAACTTAAATAATAAAAAATATTTTAAATACATCTATGTGTTTGAAGAAAGTAAGGACCCTTAGAAACCAAAACCTAAGTGAATATAGGAATCCAGAGAGGTAAGAGGAGCTTTGAATCAGGCTTTCACTTTGAGGACATTTGCTCATGAAGGTGAACTTGAGCTTCTGTATTCACAGGTAACAGGAGATAAATCCTGGGAGCTATCTGACCAAGATGGGAATCTAATTGGAGATGCCTTAATAAATCAGGTACCCCAGAAGCCTAAACCCTCAAGGTATATGTGAACTAGAAATAAATACAAGGAACAGCAAGGAAAATTGCCTAATGTAAAATGTGGCATTGGGTAGAGGGAAACACTAAATCGCCCCTTGGAATTCCTACCCACAAGCTGGCCTTCACCTGAGCTTGTAGCCTAATCTCATACCACCTGTGGATATCCAAAAAAATCCTCAGGAGAAAATTTTAATTTAAAGTTTTCTACGTTGGTAGAGTTCCCCAATGTTCAGCAGATGCAAAGCAAACAGTCACTGAGCTATAAACTGCAAATGCAGGGCTTAAAAAATTCAACAGATAAAATTCCCAAAGTATGAACTTATAGTTTGAAAATGCATGAGGAAACAAGCCATATAGAATGAGAGGTACTAGAAACAACAGACAGCAAAGTTAGAGGCGTAAAGACTTCAGATATTAGTATTAGAAGACAAGGAGGACTAAATGTTAAGCATACCTGATATATTTTAGAAATTAAAAGTACCCTGAAAATGTAAGGGAAAAATAAGAGAATATGTTTTTAAAAGACAAAAATGGCTTTAAAAGAGAGAGAGAGAAAGAAGGAAGAAGGGAGGAAGAGAAGCAGAGAAGAAGGGGAAGAGGAAGGAAGGAAGGAGTGGGAACTGCATAGAACATTTAGAAATTAAAACTATAAAAACTGGACTGAAAAACTCAGTAGACTCTCCTTTCCCATTATTTTTCCCTTTCTCTCGGTCTAGGCCAATAATTCAACCTCGATTTTTGGGATTTTTTAGTGGGGAGGTAATTAGGTTTACTTATTTAGTTTTTTTTAGAGGAGGTACTGGGGATTGAACCCAGGACCTTGCGTATGCTAAGTATCCACACTACCACTTGAGCTATACCCTCTCTCCTTGATTTTTTTTTTAATTAGCAAAATGTCTTTACCTAATAAAGAGTATCTATAATAGGAACTACCACTAAACATCATACTTGATAAAAACGTTCCCTTTGCGATCAGGACAATGACTAGAATGTCCAATTTTTTCAACTTTGTACTGGAATCTTTAGCTAATACTAAAAGGGAATAAAAGGAAATAAACAACAAAAAAGACTAGAAGGGAAGAAATTAAAATGTCGTTACTTTCAAGAGATATGACTTATGAAAATCCAACAGAACTATAATTTCTAGAACAAGAAGTGTTTAGTAAATTTGCAAGGTAAAAATCTGTTACATTTTATATTCCAACAATACAAAGTTGAAACATATTTTTAAGCTAAAATAAAAAGTTATGAATATTCAGAAATAAACTTAAAATATGCAAGATCATTATGGACAACTTATAAGACTATACTACAATACATTAAAGAAGACCTAAATAAATCAACAGGTATACTGTGCTCATGAACTAAAAGACTAATATTATTAAGATGATAGTTCTATAATTGTTATGTAAATTAATACAGTGACAATAAAAATCCTATCAGAGGTGTATAAATTAACATTGAGTTGAGTTTACAATTTATACTGACACTGAAGGGTCAAAAAATTGTCAAAGCACTATTCAATTGAGAGAGAAGAAAAAAGTTTGGAGAACATGCTGTACTAGATATCAAGACTTTTTATAAAGTTACAGAAATTAAAATCAAGTGGTGTTTACACAGATTGATGATTAGAGAAATGAAGTTGAATAGAAAGCTTAGAAATAGACACACATTTATCAATTAATACATAACTAAGGCAGTTTTAAAATTTTGTGGGACACAAATGGACTTTTCAAGATGGTACTGGGACAACTGAGTATCCATAAGGGGGAAAAATGATATTGTATCTTTGCCTGATACCATAAACACTCAATTTCAGTTGGATTAAATATCTATATGTGACTTTTAAAATATAATTAAAATATAATATAGGAAAACATTTTCATGACCTCATAGCAAAGAAACATTCTTAAATAAAATGTGCAACATAAAATGACTGATAGATTTGACTATATAAAAATAAAGAACCTCTGTTTCTCAAAAGATACCATAAAAAGATCCAAAACGAACAAAAAGACAAACAGAAGAAGATAATCCTGGGAGAAGGATTTGTATTATCCAGATTATATAAAGAATTCCTATGAAACAATAAAGATGCAGAATTCAACAAAGTTATTGAAAATATGCCTCCAATGGATTTAACTTAACTATATACAAATACTTTGGAAATCTTAACTTCAGTGTCCTGTAGCCATATCAATTTTACTAAATTTGACAGTGACATAATCTTGTTTTTCCTAAAACTACAGTCATTCAAGCTCAAAACTTACAGTTACACATCATTTACCTTACTTTGCTTTTCACATACAATTATTTACCAAATATAGTCAGTTCTTCTGCAAGCCTTCTCACATTGTTGTCCTTTTCATTACCACATCACTGTCATGATTCAGAACCTCATTTTCTTGAATTTGTAGTAAACTCCTAACTGGTTTCCCTTTCCCTGCCCCAAGTTCTCATCTATATTTTTCCTGCTTGCTGTTCAACAGATCTAACCCACCTAACCCACACTTTATTTTTTAATGAAAACACATTTAATCATAACCATACAATAAAATGTTGTTGAGTCTGATCTAAAATTGATGAGTGGCTTTTTGATTATACAAGTCATGAAACCCGAGGTGTGACAGAGTTAGCATACCAATTTGGTGGACAATGTCGGGATTCAAATTGGTTAACCATACAGAAAAAAATAAAATTGTATTCCTAAAGCATACCATATATATTAAGAAAACTGTGTATTTAAAAATGAACCATTTTTAAAGAAGATAGACTATCTCTCCAACTTTAGGGTAGAAAGGGTTTCTTAACTAAGACAGAATAAGTACAAATTATACAAAAAAAGATGATCACATGGACTACATTAAAATTTAATATTTGTGTTTAGCAAAAAATCCATTTAAAAATGAAAAAGATAAATCATAAATAGAAAAGAAGTGCATCACAAACTATTGTCAAATGATTAGTATCCAGAAAATGTTTTAAAAAAAACATTAAACACCTGTTGAAGTCAATGATAAAAAGACAAGCCAATGGAAAATAGGCAAAGGACCTTTGGAAGGTAATGGAAGTGGTAAAAAGAATGACCAAAAAATATAAGAAACAATGTTTAATCTCATTAGTACCTGAGGTATACAAATTAAAACTACACTGAACTACCAGATTAGCAAGAGTTGAGAAGTGACAATGAAAAGTGTAAGATGTGGTAGTGGAACAAATAAAATTTTTACATGCCTGTTGGGAGTGTAAATTGGTACAAGACTCACTCTGGAAAAACACTATGACATTATCTGAAAGTTGATGCAACTTTATTATTTAATAAAGTTGACCCAGAAATTATACTCCTAAGACTATATACCCCCTACAGCAACACTTGCATACATGTACCAAGATACTTGTAAAAGAAATGTTCATACCACCATTTGCTTGTTACAGCAAAAACCTGAAAACAACCCAAATGTCTGTCAACAATACAAAGGATAAACAAATTACAGTATATAAAAGCAATGGAATTTCATTTACAACAGTAAAAATTAAAGAACTACAGCTACACAAAACAATATGAATGAATCTCAATAACATAATATTAAATAAAAGAGCCGGCTATGGAAAACACTTATAGTATGATTCCATTCATATAAAGCACAAAAGCATGAACTACCTTCAATGGATTTTTTCTTTCATTTATCATTATTGTTGGTTCTTCACAATCTGAAGGCAAGCAATCTATTTTGTTAAAATTTGAAAATAATTTTACTATATTATTACTTTCTGGGAGTCAATCAGAGTGCCCATCAACCATTTTCCAGAAACTGATGAAATATAAATTAGAAAGGAAGAGAAAGAGAATGAGAGTGTAAACGGTAGAGTGAGAGAGGTACACGTATTTTCTGTGATGCCAAAATCAATATATTTCAACATTCAATATTTCACCTTTCTTTCTTTTACCTTTTTTGTAGAGTTTGAATAAGCAATCTTTTATTCTACCATAAGCAATCTTTTAATCTACCTTACACGACTTCATAAAATGCTCAAAATGTCAACCAGAGATTATAATAATTGGTTCTATTCATGTCACTATTACAATATAAAGCCAAAAAATCATATCCAAAGACTAGGTTTCCAGTTCTAGCTCCACAATTTGTCATGTGTCCTCATCAAGTCATGCAACTTCACTGGGCTTGAATTTTCTCTACTGTTAAAACAAGGGTACAAGGGTAATTATGCCTACCTCAGAGAATCCTCATGAGAATTAAAATAGTAAACTTATTTTTAAAAAGCACCTTGTATAAAGCACCTACAAATAACAGGCATTCAACAAGTATCAACTGCCTATTATCATCATTGTGTTACCTGAACATCTGAACCATTTATAAATAATGACTTATAAATGGGGACATTTATAAATGGGGGGCAATGGGAGGAGGGGTTTGAGAAAAATCAGACATCAGAAGGCAAGCAGCTGCTTAATTTGCTTTTATGACATAATTATAAGGTCACCAAGTCTTTTGAAAATATATTTATGTCTGTTGCAACAAAAAGGAGGTCACAGTAATTCTAACTTATGTTTTCTTTTCTTTAGCTATTAACGTCACTACATAATCAATAATTACATTAGTTCCTTTCTTCCTTACTTTATACAACAGCCCCTGCCAATTTGATAATTATCGTGTCCTGTCACTTGTTTCCTGGTCTTTTATATAGTTTTCCTATGACCCAGATCCCAAGTCCCAACCCCGTCTCCCTTTAAGATGCCACTGACTGCTTCACATGCAGTATCTCTTTTTCATGCTTATGACAAGAATTAATCTATTATACCCAAGTTCCTATGAGTGCTAGGCCCACCCTATTCAGTTGTCAAACCTGGAGGACCATCTGCAATCACCACCAGTGATCTGGACATCTAAAATATCCAGAGTACATATTATCTGATCCATACACTACAATTTATACACTTTTTCTAGGGGTTAAAATGCATCTCTGTCTCTAAACAAGTAACAATGGAGATTTGGACTCAATCTATCACTAAATGACTTACTTAAACAGAATGAGTCAAGAAGACTTCTTCCCTTAATCCATTCTCTATATCCGTGCATGGGAACTTTAGACTCTCTTTTTATTTTCATGGTGCCTAATACAATGATATGCAACAAGCTGAGCATCAGTAAATATTGTTGACTGACATATTCTTATTAAAGAATATGACAGAGACAGTAGGAAGGTCATATTTCCCCACTCTTTGCATCTAAGTCAGGCCATGTAACTAATTTTGGCCAATGAAATATGGTAGTGATATACCTCACTTTCTAGCCTGACCCTTAAAACATCCAGTCTTCAATACTCTTTGCTAGTTAGCTGGCCAAATGGAGGGCACCCACTGAAGGAATCTGGAGGCCTTACTGGAAAGCAGAACTACCAGATGAAATGACCCTGGGTCCCTGACTCAACACTGGGGGAGAGAAACCCTGGGAGAACCATCTGACCCGCTTTGGTCTATGACATGAATAGGAAATAAAACTTTTTTTAATATTATGTCACTGAAACTTGGGAGTTGTTTGTTACAGCAACTAATGTTAATTACTCTGACTAATAGTATGAACTACCTTACTACCTGACAGTGTGCATATCAATATAAAACACAAAACAAAGCTGTGAAATAGTCCTAAAAGAAATTTTGACAATTTAGGTAAACTGGTCTTTAGATTGTGTTACAAGTCTCATGTAGTTGTGATTTTCCTAAATTTTAAATAGGAAAGATATATGAATGTGAAATCAATAGATAATTTCAGCAATATTTGGGCAATAACAAACCTAGTTGCCAGTGGTTCCAAAGCTCTTACAACAATAATCAAACCTATAAGACTCAAATCATAGTTTTTTCCATTATATGGAACAAATACCCCTTCTACCTTTAAGGCAGAGCTATGAAACTTAATCCTTATGGGTTAACGATGTGTGTGTTGGGAGACAATTCCTCATTAATCTTTTGTGTTTCTTCCCATCTTGTAAGCAGAGGCACTGACAGTCTTTCACTCTGAACTATACTTTCTAGGATAGTTGCGTAGAAAACAGTCTTGAAAGATAGAGATAGTATGTCTCCCTGGAGCACAGAATAGGTTTGTTTGCTGTCCAATAAAATGAAAACAATGTATCCCTCTGGTTCAAAGTTTGGGCAAGTTTGGACTTTCTAAGCTTGAATTCCTCAGCTGTGACATAACCTTTGTGTGTGTAGAGCACAATCCAGTGCCATCAGCATTACTCCCTGGGACTTAGGGGAACTGGAGAATGGGGCTGCCTATGGGGTCATGAGTGATAAAGCCCTTAGTCTCTGACTTGGGAGTCTCATGTCTTCTGCCAGCAGCCATGAAACTGTGACAAGCTAACTTGTAAGCCAGGGTAAATTCTCAGACCCCTCACTGTTCTTGACAACATGATGTAGGAGAAGTCCACCCCAGGGAGAAGTAGGACAGAGGAATCCCACACCTCACTGTTCAGGGAGAGCGTAAAAAATACAAATGACAAGGAATTAGAAAAATAACATCAAATGAGCGTGCCCCCTTCTCTCCCTCTGAGAGTAGAGTATCTAGGCAGAGTTGGGGAATGGAGACCCAATAGAAATATCCAGATGGGTAAGAGGGATCCCAAGAATGTCAGCTGAGAGTCATGACAGGCTCATGGCAGGCTTACCCAGGGTAGAGGATGTTGTGGTATGGTGCCCCGTTTCCCCTTTCTGCAAGACTAAGGCGTTCACTCCCCTGGCCAGGGGGAGTATTGATGTCTGACAGTTCATAGCTAAATATTTCTCAGGGAATTGCTCTCAGCTGAAGAAAGTCACATTGCCCAGGGGAATGAATGCCCCCTTAATGAGTGGGGGAGCACCTGTCATCCAGTGACTGGTCAACTTACACATGTCCAGCACCCTTGCTTTACTTGATTCAAGACAACCAGATGGTTCATTCCAGCTTCAGAGTTTCTCCATAGGATCAGCTGAGCCTTTGCTACATTCCATCACACTTCAATTCCCCTGCAGGTATAGATTCTAGAAGCCCTCCTCAATAAACTTCTGCGTGCAAATCTCCACTTTAGTCTGTCTCCTGGTAATCTTATCTGTAACACCCAGGCATAGCTTGGAAGACTTTATGTCCCTAGATGGAGAGGCACGTACAGCCTCATCCAACAAGAGGCAAAAGCAATTAATGCTGCATTGGTGAAAGACAGATGAGCCTGAAGCAGCACTCAAGTCCTCCTATAGCCTGCACAAGGAATATAAGGGACCCAGAGGTTTCTGCATGCCCTGATAAAAGACATGAGATTCTGAGAACTGGAGGACCAGCAAGAGCTTAGAGTTGGATTGTGAAGCCACAATTACATGGAGATTTCAACTTCAGCAATATATTTTTGTCTCTAGAAAACAAACTTATGGCTACCAGGGGTAAAGGGGGTAGGGAAGGATTAGGTGTTTGGGATTTGCAGATACTAACTACCATATATAAAATAGATAAACAATAAGGTCCTACTGTATAGCATAGGGTACTGTATTCAATACCTTGTAATAATCAATAATGAAAAAGAATATGTAAATGAATATATAAATATACGTAGACACACATTGTATAACTGAATCACCATGCCATACACCAGAAATTAACACAACATTGTAACAACCATACTTCAACTTAAAAAAAAATATATATGTCTGGGATCAAGGTGTAAGCCAACACAGTACCCAAATGACCGCACAGGCCCAAATGCATTTCAGTGAATACTAGTCTAGGAAGAAACCCATAATAACCACTCCTCAGCAGAGACCAGCTAAAATCCAGAGGCCCCTATACCCTCCTAAGATCATGTGGTCACATAGCCTCATCCCCAAACACACCAGATACCATTTTGGAAAGGTAGGGAAATAAATTTTAAATCTAAGAATCTGAGTTAATCAGAAAAATATTTAAACCAGAAGATAGTGTATTCTGCAAAATTTAAAGTTTACATCTCATCACTTCCTCCCCCACTTTCTATCAGAAAATATAGAAAACTTGGAGGCTTCATTTTATTGGCACACTGTTATGGTTGGCCCATAAACAACATGGGTTTGAAATGTGTGGGTCCAGTTATACACAAATTTTTTTTCCAGCAGTAAATACAGTACTACACAATCCAAGGTTTGCTGAGTCGGAAATGTAGTACCCATGGACACAGAGGAAAAACTGTAAATTACACTCGGATTTTTGAGTGCATGAAGGGTCGATGCTCCTAACTCTTATTATTATTCAAGGGTGAAATGTATTAGTAAATTTGCAGCCACTGGTAAATGTAAGTCCATAGCAATTCCATTAAAAAAAAATCTAGTTTTCAAACCCTAATCTTTGTCAATGATAACATAGCTACAAAGGACTAGAACCTACATGGGTGGTTTGAAAGTCCTCTGATGGATGAATACAAATTCTAAATTGACAAGACTAGCTTACGGATCATTTTGGAACCTAAAGTTCCACTCTGTGTCTTCAAGTTTTTGATTTTCAAAACTTGCTGATAATGTGAAAATATCAGGAGGCTCACTTCTTTAGCTCCTGTTTCAAAATATTTCATCAGGATTAACTTAAGACTGGGAATTAGAGGAGAGCAGGGTTCTTGGAAAGAAGAAATAAAACTAGAGGGAACAAAATCTGACAAGTCAAACTGCTTCATAATTTTGCCTTGGGCCATCCTTGAAAAGGGGCTTATAAGAATAGTAATTTTACTCCTGGAAGGTATTTTACACAACAGCTGGAGTAGTAAACTAGTATGATGGAGAAATAGCAAAAGGAAAACAGTATCTCCCCAATGATTCTATCCCATTTCAGACATTATCCACTCTTTCGAGTTAAAGTATTTGCAGTAGGCAGAATAATGTACCCCACTAGAAAGATGCCCATGTCCTAATCCCTAGAACCTGTGAAACTTACCATGCCTTACCATGCCAAAAGGGACTTTGCAGCTGTGATTAAATTAAGGACCTTGACCTGGGAAACTATCCTAGATTGTCCAGGGTGGGCCCAATGTAACCATGAGGGACATTAAACATGGGAGAGGTAGGGGTGTAAGTGTTAGAATGATGAGATGTGAGAAGAACAGGCTTTGATGGTCAATGCTGGCCTTGAAGATGGAAGGGGGATGCCAGAGACCCCTAAAAACTAGAAAAAGCCAAAAATTGTATACTCCCCTAGGGCCTCCAGATAAGGGACCAACTCTTTGATTTTAGTTTAGTGAGAATTATTTCAGACTTCTGACCTCCAGAATTGTAAGATAATAGATTTGTGTAATTTTAAGCAATAAAAATTGAAGTAATTTATTTCCACAGCTACAATAGAAGACTACTAGTGTTCACTGAAGATTTCTTTTAGAATGTAAGCATAATCTTGGCGGAGAGAAGTAAGGCTGATGTAAGAATCAAATCATTAATCAGACAATATGTGTGTTTAATCACTTGAGAAGAGGTGTCTGAAACAGGTCTTCAGACAGACACATTACCAGTTGTTCCTCCGTCAGGAAGCATTCCAACATGGCATCTCTCCAGAAGACACCTCTGACTGAGAAGCCACAGTAGATTTTCACATAGAAGACAAGAGGCTAAACAAGGGCCCCAGGGGACAGAGGCACTGAAATAGAGAAGGATGCTAGGGGCTTTTTATGTTTCTCATTTCCTGAGAGACTTTTTTTTAATGTAAATTTAAAAAAAAAAAAAGGATCACAGCAGTAAATATTCACACTGGTGGGATAATGAAAAAAATCAATCATCTCAAAACAACTTCATCTCCAGGGCAACTTCAGTAATTTAGGAAATAATGGCCTGTCCCAGATATGAATATATTTCTTGACTTTTGGAAAATATATGCAATCTTACATTTCACAAGGAAAAAAGAGGCAGGTGAAAACTAATTTATTGACTACATAGTCTATAAATATTACATGTGAGGCTAAGCTAGAAACAGAAAATAATGAAGCATCAATTTTTTTCTTTGTATTTATTGAGCATTTTTCAATTAAAATTAATGCTAAGAAAGAAACCAAATGAGTAACAATGGCTGCCTTTAGGTGGTTGGTCTAAAAAGTTATATATTTATTCTTTCTACTTTTTTATATTTTTCCAATTTCAAATAATGAATGTGTATCACTTTCTGAGGAATTAGTAGGCTTTCAAAAAATTAGTGAGGAAAGAGTTTTTTGTTTTTTTTTTTTAACGTAGTGAATGTTAACAATTGAAAAAGTAAAGTCACCTCTTAGGCATCCAGAGGCAACTGTGAATTGTGTCAGTGACCTACAGAAGTTCTCCGTAGTCATTACCATCCTTAAAATATGCTTGTGGAAACGGAGAGCAAGTAGTTCACTTTTTTTAGAGACAGTCATTCTGATCTGTCTTCTGAGAAATCTGCCCCATCTTTCCTTGTGACAGAGAAATCAGATTATTCAAATCTCAAAATCTACAAACATGAAAATGCAGTATTTTCAAATTCATACTGACAAAAAGAGAGGTGATCACAAAGAACTTAAGTTTTATCTGCAATGTTTTCATTTCTGGAGCAAGAAAGGGCAAACTTTTTCCACAAGGGCCAGATAGTAAACATTTTAGGCTACACAGGTCATAAGGTCTCTGTTGCAACTGCTCAGCTCTGCCTTTGTGGCTCAAAGCAGCATAAGCATGGATGCAGCAGCTACTGTAATGGATTGCGATTTTTGTTTTGGCATATTATGGGACTGTCTCATGATTTTCTATCCATAAGTCATATGTGAGAGAGAAAAAAAGTACACATGAATATATAAATATGTGAAGTTAAAGTGGCCTCGAGTCTTGAAGTACACACCAAAACAATCTGATGGATTTGGGTCTAAACGAAGTTTAATGAAGGAGTCTCAGACTGGAAGCCAATAGATAGGGGTTTGGCTTTACATATATTCCCAAAAAACTTAAATATGGAAGAGCCCTCAATGTTTTCCTGTGTAAAGTGAGTCAAAGCATTCTGATTCCGTTATCCATACCCTCCAGAGAACAGCCATCACAGTCACATAGCTATTTTTAGGGATGCTGGAATTCCTCTTACTAACATATTTTTCAATTCCTTAGTGAAAGCAGTCATCGCTGGACCCTCTCTAATGTTACAGTGGAGGGAGTGGGGCAGTGTGAGACTACGTATGATAAAGCCACTCAAAGTTCCCATCTCCCTAAACCTTTGAATTTCTCCCTCAACATTATGCCTGGAAATTCTGGCTTCTCAATTTCATTGAATGTAGGCAACTACTGAGTCCAAGTTTCACTCAATCAACCAAGCAAACTGTTACAGTCACTTCCAGCTGCTTGAGCTAATACATTAAATCCAGATTCTCTGTGAACTCGTATCAATAAACTTAGCCTAACCCAATGTTATATTCCATCTATCTAAAACTAACAACCAGAAAATCCATTCCACATAAATTCACCAAATTTCTGCCAAAATATAACAGCAAATTTTGCCAGTCTTTTGCACATAACTACACCCTCCTTATACTCATACCTTGTATTTGTTCTGATTCCAGTGATAGAGGTCATGAGAGATGGTGCTGGTGGGTCTTGGCAGCAACCATTTTACTGCAACTGCCTTAGGTAAGGTTGTTATTACAAGACCTTGGAGTAAGAGAAAGTCAGTTTCTTCAGATATAGCAGGAGGCAAAGAAGGCTCAGAAAAACTCAGGGGTTCGAGATGCTCAGCCTTGTCTGAATTCACACGGTTACTCCATTTCAGGTCCCACACCTTCCCCATCAATGTCTTAACTTTTGAGTAAGAGATTGGCAGTTTATAAATCCAACTTGTATTATAATTCTGCAACCAACACAATTACATAATGGGCTAATCTTCAGCAAAGTCAGCTCAGTGGGTATATAAAATAAAAGATTTTTTAGGGCTGCTACAGAGACTCTCTGATTCTCCAACAGGGTCTTTGGTTGAAAATTTAAAGGTCTGAATTTGTTGTTTGCTCTCAGTAAGCTCATCAGTTCAATCAAAAGGAGTTCCTCTACCTCCTAGTTTTTGTAGTTTCGCTACAGCCAAAAAGATACGTATGGCAACCACTTGGTCTCCAAGACATTTGCTTCAGCAAATGCTTCATCACAATCACCCACAAGAGATCAATTAATTAATCATGATACTAATGTATGTCATGTATTATTAGCAACTCATTTTTTATTGCCAAGGCATTAAGCAGTGATTCAAGGCCAAGGACGTAAGTGAACTCATTCCAGAATTCCATCTTTTAGGATATGTTTCCTGGGACCGTTTCTATTACTACATATTAAGTAAACCGTTAAGAAGACAGACACCAAGGTGAGTATTTCAAGAGGGAATTAAATATAAGGAACTAGTTACACAGGTGTTGGTGGGCTGAAAGAATAAAATAGAAACACTGAGTTAACGTGGAGATAATAAGTGCAACTACCACCTCTTATGCCTGGGAAATAGAAAGAAGAGTTTAGTTTGGAAGCTCAGAGGAGGGAGACTTGACTGCTCCAGGTACCTCTGAGGAGACAAAGGAGCAAAATACCAAAAGAAGCTGGTGAAACCTGAAACAAAATGCTCAGGTAGGGGCCTTGCTCACAGGAATATCAAGCCAACAGGATGAAAATCCCTTCTCTCTGCCTTTTAACATCCAATTTCTTTGTAGGGCCTGCTACTTGAGGACCCTAAAAGGCAAAGGATTCTTGGAAGCGTAGTTTGCAATGCCCTAGCTACATCATCATAGAGCAGACTAGAATAGGCTAAATGTGTAGTGAAATGACAATAGCCAAATAACCGGTTCAATCCCCAGTACCTCCAACAAAATAAATAAAAACCTAATTACTCCCCCCAAAAGAAAAAACAAAAACAAAGAAACAACTAAAATCATACTGAGCCCAAAAGAGGTCAGTAGCAAGAGGATTCGAAAGGAAAGGACAAGAAGAATCATCAGAACTTTTACATGAATTTTAAATGGATTAAAAATCCACTTATAAAAATAAAACTATGACTGTAATAAAGGAAAATTTAGGTAAACTCTTTCTTAGTCTTTCATAGTCTTAAAGTGGGGAAGGATTTTCTAAGCATGATTCCAAAATAAGAAATAAAGGAAAATACTGACATTTTTGACTACATAAAATTTAACATTCTGGTTGGGTAAAATATAAGTTAAAAGACAACCGATAAACTGCAAAAAACATTAGCCATATGTATATAACATTAACTATGAGTTAATAT
Organism: Vicugna pacos; assembly: GCF_048564905.1. Taxonomy (NCBI): domain Eukaryota; kingdom Metazoa; phylum Chordata; class Mammalia; order Artiodactyla; family Camelidae; genus Vicugna; species Vicugna pacos. Next base: position 66,791,339 of record NC_132993.1, on the reverse strand, counting down.
CCACACAATATCCTTAATAAAAGTGTTTAAAAAATCACTTTGAAAGAGATGAACAACCCAAAAGAGAGAATATATAAAGTACATGAACAGGCAATTACAAAATAAATGGAAATTTTAAAACATCCAGGAAAAAGAGGCACTTCCATAAACCAATGGTAAAAGCAAAACTTTGTTAGTTTAGCAATAAGTATAAAATAACAAAATTTGTACATTTTTGGCCCAATAACTTTACTTCTAGTAATTTAGCCTAAAGAAATCATCAGATAAATGTACATGTATAAAGATGTTCATTGTGGTGTTGCATATAGTAGCAAAAATTACATATAAGCTTAATGTTCTATAAGAGGATATCGGTTAAATACATTAATGTACATCCATTTATCTGGATGCTATAAAACCATTAAAAACCATTAAAAACCATTAAAAATTATTTTGTACACACAGATTTATCAACAAGATGTACACAATTCACAAGGCAATCGAAAAGTTAAAAAGATTATCTAAAAAACATACATTGTATAATCCCATTTAAAAAAATACATTTGCAAGTGCAAATGTACAGTGTCGGGAAGAATGTCCACTACAATTATTGAGAAATTGTACCTCTTGATGGTAAGATTACTGACAATTTTTTACTCTCTTTATTCCTGCCAAAGTATATGGAATCTTATATCTCAATGTATTCTTCAATATTTATTGTACAAAAGCACAATACGGCCATTTTTACTTAGAAGATAGGGAAATAATTAGCCTGACTTAACAACTGCATATGGATGACAAGAGAGCAGAATTAATAATGGTACTGAAGTTTTGACCGGCAATTAATGTGAGAACCATACTGGAACTGAGGAAAGGATGACAGTAAGGGAATCCCTTTGGCGTTGAGAAAATGAGTTTCATGTTCATTTCTGAGTCTGAGATAACATCAAAGACAAGCGGACCTATCTGGCAAGGACTCTTTCTTTTCTTCTTTGGCCAACAACAAAATGATGAATGTGGGACTCGCACAGGTATCAGCTCACTGTATGTTAAAATTAGGGTCCTATTCTCGACTGACCATTTGGATGCAGGGCAAGGACTAGGGTGAGGAAAGTGAGGTGTTCATCTCAGGTGTAAAATTTAAGGGGTGCCAAAATCTCAGAAATCAAGATACATAATATTTTATGCAATGTTTTAGAATGTCAAAAGTACACCAAAAATCCACAATGAACAAAATACCAAACATTTATATAAAGCCATAATCAATATTACTGATTTTTCATTCCTTCTGACCTTTGCTCCAATCTGCTCAGCATGAAGCCACCACTGATCCCATCTTTAGGTAAATTTTTGATATTTGGTTTGGCATTCATTTTTTGCACTAATTTCAATTTTTTAAATATAGCATTAAGATCTTATTTATATTCATTACTGAGGGGGTTTTGGGTGCCCCTTAAATGCTGTGCCTGAGGCAAGTGCTACATTTGCTTCATCCTAGTCTCAGCCCTGTTTAGGACAAATGGAGATAACTGTACCCACGTGTGTTAGTTTACTAGGGCTGTCATAACAAAGTACCACAAACTGGTTGGCTGAAAAGAAATTTATTGTATCATAATTCTGGACTCCATAAATCCAAGATCAAGGTGTTGGCAGGCTTGGTTTCTTGTGAGGACTGTGCTGCAGAAACTGTTCCACACCTTTCTCCTAGATTCCAGTGGTATGCTGGAAATCTTTGATGTTCTTTGGTTTATAGATGCACAACCCCAATACCTGCTTTCATGTTTTTATGGTGTTCTTCCTGTGCCTGTGTCTGTCTCCAAATTTTCTCTTTTGTAAGGACACTGGGCAGACAGAATTAGGGGCCCACCCTACTCCAATATGACCTCATCTTATTTCAATTTGTTATATCTGCAATCACCCTATCTTCAGATAAAGTCCCATTTTGAGGTACTGGGGATTTAGGATTTCAACATGAATCTGGGAGAAGGAACACAATTCAATCTGTAACACCACATTTAGGAAATTTTCTGTTTGTTTTAGTCTACTATCCTTTAGATGTTTCAACACAGTTAATCGTAGAATCTCTGCTCTGCACTTATTAATGAGCAGGGTTGACTTACAGCATCTGGCTTCCTTTTGACTACAAAATTCTGTGACTATTTTCATTATCAATTCTATGTCTATTGAGAAACAAATATCTTGTAGGCTGGAGGATATGTGCACACCTCAGTATTACCTACTCACCAGCCCATTATTTCTGAGTCTTATAACTCAGGGTCTGGAACAGTAGGAAGCAAAGAAAAGTTGAAAAGCCAGTGAGCAGCACAAACCCCAGAAGCTATGCGAAATGCTAGAAGGTACACCCATGTTATCTCCAGTCACACCATCATCCTCCACACCCTATCTCTCATACCCAGTCTTTTTAAAAGGATGGTAGCATCATGACTCGCATTTTCACTTTTACCCCACGTCACTGAAGTTAACAACGACCAGCCTTAGTTGAGCGCTTTTACAAACATGATTTAATTTAATCCCTGTGACAGCTCTAGGAAGTAATACAAATGTGGAAATTAAAGCTTCGCGTTCACATAGCTAGTAAGTGACAGACCCACATTGCTCTGACATCAGAGCCCTGACACAAGAAGCTCTATCGCCTGATCGATATAGATCTTCAACCCAATTCTAGGGTGAGATGAGGGTGAAGCCAGGCTGACCGGGGTCAGACACAGAAGATGAAGATGACCCTCCAAATAAATCTCACTTCCATCCTTTCTGCCACTCACAGACTGCCTATGTGCTTCCCCACTTCCTTCCTCCCAATTACCTAGAGTGTACATTTAGAGCTCTGTAGAGGCACTCTTGCTGAGTCAGTAACTTGCTAACAGAGATGCTTAACAAACGTGATCTTAATAGGCAACCAGTGTATGTTTCCTGGTCAGTGTGGTCATAGTTTCCGTAATGGTCAAGGCCATGAAACTCTGGCCATAATCTCACTCAAATTATATTTGAGCACAATGGGCATTCATTGAGAGCCAACAATTATGAAGTTCCTCGATTGTGTTTTTATAGAATCCAATATCTATAAGCCTTTCTTCCCTTCCTTCATCAAGATCTTTGCACAAATGGTTTTTCAGAGAGTTTGCAAAGATAGTAGATAAATGAGCAGAACTCACAAATGTTTTGCACCCTGATATAATTTAATGTTTTAATGAAGCCACTTAATGATGTGAAACAGATAGGCCAGCTTGTATCTCTATAACCCATGGTATTAATTCAAGGGGTAGATAACTAGAGCATTAAAGAATGTTGCTGGCCCAAATAGAAATAAAGCAAAATAAACAAATGGGACCTAATTAAATTTATAAGCTTTTGCACAGCATAGGAAACCACAGCAAAAATCAATCAATCAAACAAACATACAGAATGGGAGAAAATATTTGCAAATGATGAGACTGACAACAGCCTAATTTCCAGAATATATAAGCAGCTCATTCAACTTAATAACAAAAAAAAAAATCCAATCCAAAAATGAGCAGAAGACCTAAACAAGCAATTCTCCAATGAAGACATACAAATGGCCAATAGGCACATGAAAAAAATACTCAGTATCACTAATTATCAGAGAAACGTGAGAAAAAAAATGTGACAATGAGTGTGTATATGTCCATGAATGACTGAAAAATTGTGCTGAACACTGGAATTTGACACAACATTGTAAAATGATTATAAATCAATAAAAAATGTTAAAAAAAATTATCAGAGAAACACAAATCAAAACTACAATGAGGTATCACCTCATACCAGTCAGAATGGTCATCATTAAAAAGTCCATAAATGACAATGCTGGAGAGGGTGTGTAGAAAAGGGAACCCCTATACAATGTAGTTTGGTGCAGCCATTATGGGAAACAGTATGGAGATTCCTCAAAAAAAAAAACAAACAAACAGATTTACCATATGATCCAGCAATCCCACTCCTGGGCATATATCTGGAGGGAACTCTAATTCAAAAAGATAAATGCATCCCAAAGTTCATACATAGCAGCACTATTTACAATAGTCAAGACATGGAAACAACCTAAATGTCCATTGACAGATGACTGGATAAAGAAGCTGTGGTATATTTATACAATGGAATACTACTCAGCCATAAAAAAGAATAAAATAATGCAATTTGCAGCAACATGGATGGACCTGGAGATTGTCATTCTAAGAAAAATACCATATCATATTGCTTATGCATGAAATCTAAAAAAAAAAAAGACAAGTGAACTTATTTACAAAACAGAAACAGACTCACAGACATAGAAAACAAACTTATGGCTACCAGTGGGGAAAGAAGGTGGGAAAGGATGAATTGGGAGTTCAAGATTTACAGATATAAACTAATACATATAAAATAGATAAACAACAAGTTTCTACTGTATAGCAGGGGACTATATTCAATATCTTATAGTAATCTATAATGAAAAAGAATATGAAAGCAAATATATGTACATGTATGTATGCCTGAACTAATATGCTGTGCATCAGAAATTGACACAGCATTGTAAACTGACTATACTTAAACTAAAAAAAAAACAAAAACAAAAGAATTTTGGCCCAGAAGAAAAAGAGAACTGGGAGAAAGAAAGGTAAAACTTAACACCTCTCAAGCCATGCTGTAATGCCATTTATTTTTGAGGAAATTTGCAGGAAGGAAAAGCAACAGAATTAAGAAGGAAAAATAAATGGAGTCATCTCTTTTTTGTTTATTGCCATCTTTTCATGACAACATATTAGACATGGTAGCTCATGAAAATTTGTTCTGTGTATTAAAGGTTATCTCATGCTTCCTCAACTACATTTGCATTAAGCTTTATCATCATTAAAATCTTAACGTTTTCATCCTTCATAAATTGTTTCTAAATTCTCTAGAAAGCATTATTCTAGAATTTTTAAGAAAGGAGAGTGAAATATCCCCTCATAAAGTAATCTTCTTCCCCATCATCATCGCCTCCTTGATTTATAATACCTGCTCTCCCTTTCCACGATGCCACCATTTTTTAATGTAGTTTTGGTCAAAGCATAAGAATGCTGTGACATAGATTTGGATCACTTTACCACTATCTGCAGTGATTTCCCAGTGCCTGAGACATCCTTTGATGGTAACCTTCAAAAGATGCACAATTTTTCTTTTAAATCTTTTAATCAAAAAATAATTTTAGAGCCATTTAAGAGCCTTAAAATAGAGCACAGAACCAAAAATTAAGCATGAAAATATGTCTTTAATGTAAAATTCTATTCCTGTAGAGAAGACATTTAATTACTATGTACTGTGCTCATGTCTGCTCATAACATTACTTCTGATGGGACATATGAAACAGGCTCAAGAAATAATCCCTTGCAGAGGAGGGTATAACTCAGTGGTACAGCGTATGCCTAACAAGCATGAGGTCCTGGGTTCAATCCCCAGTGCCTCCATTAAAAAAAATAAGTAAATAAAACCCCAATTACCTCCCCTCCAAAATTAAAAAAAAAAAAGAAAAAACCCCTTTCTTGGAACAGTAGATCCAGCCTTGCACTCTAGGATCTTTTTGTTACTTAAAATGAGGTTCATATAACTCAATCTACTCCTGTTTCCTGCAATTTTCAACTCTTTGCTCCCTTTCTTCTAGGATAAAAGAGTTGCAACTATCCATTTCCAAGGTGAAATATGCTCATAAGAAAGTACAAATGTATCTAGGTTTAAAAAAGCTATTTTCAACTTATACAAAGGAGAATAATTCACCACAGAACTTTAATTATGATTCAACCACTTATAAAATTACATTTACAAACTTATAAAATTATGTTTACAAACGATTTTTCTGTTATTACTGGAAGGAATATATCTATAGTTATGGAAGTAAAGTTTTGGATCTTCAGACCCCACTACTGGGCCCCTCAGCAGCAAGCCAAGTAGTAAGTGACCTACAAACATTAACATTTATAATAGGTTCTTCAGGAAAAAATTATATTCATTCTTCCTATTTCAAAGGAAAAACACTACATTATCATTTAATGAGTAAGTAGCCTTTTCTTTTATCACAACATCTTGGTGAAATAATGGCAATTTTCCCAAACAGAAAAGGAGCAAATGCCTACAGTCTCCACTAGCTGAATGAGTCTTTTCTTCCTAAGGATAAGCCTTTTCAGAGTCTCTGGAATACAAAATGAAAACAGACGAGTCAGGCAGGTAGAATCTTTGGAACTATTATGCAATTCAGTCTACTGGCATCATGGGAATAAGTAATGAGTTGCTCAAGCCTGGCTCAAAGGCAAACATTCTTGTGAAGGTTCACATATAGGTTAAGCACCTGTCCACATTTCTCTATATCCT